>NC_139512.1:329353347-330553347 GCF_947247035.1 Vipera ursinii
TCTCTCTCTCTCTCTCTCTCTATCTATCTATCTATCTATCTATCTCTATCTCTATCTCTATCTCTATCTCTATCTCTATCTCTATATTACTATAAAGTCATTGTCCCAGTTCTGTAAGAACTGGGCAGTTGCTCCCTCCTGTGCCCCCCCCAACAAAGACATCAATCACATCCTCAGAAAAACATGCTACTTCATACCCACAGCTAAAATGGTGTTGGGAAAAGAGGGAAAGTGCAACTTTTAAACTGGAACAGCTGAAGATTTTCCTCTGTGGGCTGTGGATGAGATGAGATGAAGACAATATCATGTGGACATGGGCAGGCTCATCCTGTGGTTAGGAACTTATGAGAGTAGCTATTTGAAGAAGTACATAGGAGAACTATCCAAAAGCTGTCAGGAACTATTTCTTTGTAGATACAGAAGCAAATCAGAACTACTATATAAGGTGGTTACCTAAACATAAAAAAGTTAAATTAGCTAATAGAATAACTGTCTAGATCTTTTTTCTTTTTCTTTTTTTTTGGCAGAAAGCATATTCCATGAAATATTTTCTATGTTTCTGGTTCACTGTTTTGCTTTTCATAGATTGTTATTTAATTACTGTATGCTTTTCTATATTATTTTTGAGATTTTAAATAAAATACAAGTCCAAACTTTTGAACCAAATCAAATGTCTAGATTTTTGAACTTTTAGAGTAGTAAAAAATATAGTTTTGCTCTGCCATCATTAGATCCAAATAAGACAGTTTGACTTTTTTTCTTTGCAATTAAATACATTAAATATTTTGCTTAGTTTTACAGAAATTTCCAAAAACCATAGAAAATCTTGTTACCAAGACTAACTTAAAAATCCCTATTCCTGATAAACGGATAGAGAAATAACTGAATTGTTAGTCCAGTTATCATTCACTTCTAAGGTAATGTGTGTTACTTGTGAGGAATGGAGTTTTACATTTGGATTATAGAGCTGTGCCATGTAGGTATTATATGACACTAAGATTTCAGCATGAAATTTGAAGCTGCTAGTATGAAACATATAACTTAACTAAATACTTTGCTCAGCAAATTTAAGCAATGGAATCTCATATCAGATTTCATTGCTCTTTGGGTGACCTCTGTGATGGCTTAAGAAGCAAACCTTCTTAAGCTACTTGAAGCATAGTGAATGCGTTTAACTGTATAGCCCTGAAATGGCTATAGATACTATGAGAGTGTAATGCTACTTTTTGAGCATCAGGCTAGTAGATGGTACTTATGTTACATGGCATAGGTTTTTGAAGTTGGTTAAGGCATTCTAATGTAGATGTTGTTTAAATGCTAGCTAAGTATTGGTACATGGAAGGCATCCTTGATAAATGGGACTTCTCCCATGTAGTTTCTCCTTTTGGCCAAATTTTGTGTGACACAGCCCCAAATAAATTTTTGATTGAATCCCATTAACTCAGAAATTCAAAATTCCTCTTGTAATTTTGTCTAATAGATTCCTTCCTTTTACAATGGGGACTGATCTGTACATGCTGGAATGCATTGTTTTGCAAGAAACTACATTATTTGATTGGTAGGGTTCCTCAGGTTAAAAACATAATGGCTAATCAGGGTCTTTGTTTCATAGAAGCAATCAAGACAAAACATTCAAGTGGAGGCCAGAAAACTGAAAAGGCAATGGGGTTTATTTAATTTACTATAGATGTATCATGCTGAAATCGAAATGATTTCCTGTGTCATTTTGTAATGGTTTATAAAATAAAAATCAATAAAATGCATTAATTGCAATAAAAATCTAAAATAATACAATCAATATGAGGTCAGGATTAAACCATTTAGGAAGGCCAAATCTAACCAAACTGTCCTAATGGCTGGATGCAGCTGGTATATAGGCTACATCCTAGACCAGGGCTTTTCAACCAGTGGTACGGGTACCACCTGTGGTACATTGGCACCTGGCAGGTGGTACGCAACCATCCTAGAGAAGTGGTAGCAGGGGAGGGGAATGAGCTGAACTGGCGGCAGCACCGCACTAACCTGAGGGAGAGACGGCTGGAGCTGCAGGGCTGTCAAGGCTTAGCGGAAGCGCCAGGATCAGTGCTGCTTTCCAGGTGATTGGCGCTTTTTCGGGGCTCAGTGGAAGAGCCAGGATCAGTGCCGCTTTCCAGCTGATTGGTGCTTCTTTGGGGCTCAGCAGAAGCATCAGGATCAGTGCTGCTTTCCAGCTGATCAGTGCTTCTTCAGGGCTGTCATAGTTCAGCAGAAATGCCAGGATCAGTGCCAGGCTCCAGCTGGAGCTTGGCACTGATCCTGGTGTGTCTGCTTAGCTCAGAAGACACACTGATCATCTAGAGCCCTGCTCCTACTCTGCAGAGGGCAGACCCCCATCACCCCCTGCCCCTGCTGCTCCATTGCAGACAAAAGGGGGCTCCAGTGCGGAGGAGGTAGAGGAAGAGAATTTAAGAAAGCTTAGCAACCAGAGTGGGGATCCCTCCCCAAAACAGACGTGCTTCGTGGGTAACATGACAGAAGTGACCAAAACCTTCTGCATTCACTCAGAAGACGGGGGGGGGAATAAGAATCAACCCCCCCTCCGCTGCCAATCCTCAACAGAAAAGCTCACAACAATGAAAACCTTGGACAGGATGAAGAGCACGGTTGGGTGGGCAGGCAGGTGTCTTGCTCGGTTGTGGCTTGGGAGAAAGGGGGCATCTTCACCCCATCCCCCCAAACGCTGCCCTCTCACAAAAGCAGGATGAAAACTCCCAAAAATGACAAGGGAAAAAGGTTAAGACAGAAGAGTGTCTCGTGATGGTTTGCTTCCCCATTTCCTTCTAGCAATTTAAATTTTAAAAAGCTTGGCTTTCTTTCATTGTAATTCAGAAGGGAAGAACGGGACGATTCGAGGGGGGTGTTGTTTGTTTCAAAGGAAGGGAAAGAGGGGCTTTGGATCTGTGGGGGGTGCAGCATGTGGGGGGGGCAGTGTTTTTAAAAGAGCAAAATGAGGTAAAAAATAAAAATCGCCCACTCCACCCCCAAGAGCTGAATGCGGATGTGATCTTTTTTTTCTTGTTCAAAAGAGACACTCTTCTGTTTTAACCTTTTTTCCTGGTCGTTTTTTGGAGTTTTCATCCTGCTTTCATGAGAGGGCAGTGTTTTGGGGTGGGTGGGTGAAGCTGCCCCATCTCCCCAAGCCACCAGCTGAGCAAGACACCTGTCTACCTGCATTCTTTCTCCTATTTGAGGTTTTTGTTGTCGTGAGCATTTCTGTTGAGAATTGGCGGGTTTTTTCTCCCTCTTATTCTGGCAGAATATGTAAGTTTCTACATTTCAGTATCTAATATCTTATCTGCTACTTTCTAGGCCTTATGTTGACCAGATGTGCATAAGACATATCCGTTGCTATCTATAAAACATGACTTATCTCATCTTTATCTTATTTTATATTAGGCCCTTATGTTATTTTCCTCTGTACTGATTAAACTCTTTTGGTAGGGATTGGCTTTCGTATTCATCTAAATCTATTATTATGTTGCCCATTGAACTCTACTGAAGGATTATCATTTTCTTTTACATATAGTGTTGATTTAGAGTGTCATGTGTTCACTTTTATCTGCTTTTCTAATCAGCCTTTGAATCTAACCTTTGCATCAGAATAAACTTTATTAACTGCATGCACTTGGAGTCCTTTTTTCTGCCATATTAATGTTCTCAATTCACACTATATATTGAACCATAAACTGAGCAAATAGAATTTCCAGCAGCAGATTAATCTACACATTTACATGTCCAGAGAGCAAAGCGATTATTTTTGCAGTCTGTTAGCCCTACACATAGCTTAATATGTGTAGGTATTTAATTAACTTAATTAAGCACATTACATCAACATAGTCATCATTTGCAATCACAACTGGTTGTTAAATTATTTGAATCTCACCACTGGTTTGAATCACATAAATTTGATACTAAATATAAGCGCTATGTATGAGTCCCAATAAGGTTGAAATCGGTTATATTTTGCCTTCTGTTAGTAAAGTAATGTGTAAACACAGGAATAAATACTGTACTGAAATAGTGGTAGAATCATGAACCCACAGGTATAATAACAGCGGTAGGTTTTTAGTCTGAAAGGTCATATAAAGGTCACATATACTGTACATCCCATAGAATGTTAATTAAATTTATAAGGCAGCACAAGTTTATACTGATATATCAAGGCACATTAATGAAGCCATGAGGAAGCATCCAAAGAGAGAATGCTTGAAGCTGCATTTCACTCTATTGAAAGCCTATGCAGGTCAATCCATATGTGGATTAATCTTTTTGCTATGGATTTTCCAACTTTTCAAAAGTTTAGGATAAGAAAAGTGATTTTAAAAATAGGAACTTCATTCCTTCCTATTTCATCTAGCAACACATAAAATCTTGATGATTTATGTCTTCCACTTCTACAGCCTTACTAATTTTTACATTATAGTTAACCTCATGGAGTGTGTGGGGGTTCTTCCAAGCTTCAGAAAATGTAGATTCTTTATGGGCTAGGAATCAAAGCAAAACTTCAGTAAGAAGTCCAATGACATGACCTCTCTTCCTGAGGATCTAAACTACATTTACAGGTAGTTCCCACTTATTGACTGTCTTGAACATATGATGATGAAAAAAAACTCAGCTTTGTGACCAATCCTTAAATTTATGACTATATTACAATGTCCTGTGCTCACATGATTGCCATTTGTGTGCTTCACAATGGACTTCTGACAAATAGATTTAATGTGATCATGGCATAAAATTGCGAGTCATGGTGAAGTAATATTTCACTTAACCACTGGTGATTTGTTTAATGACTAAATGGTAAGTGATATTATAAGTCTACCATGGTCACGTGATTTCCTGGTTAGTGACACAATCATCCCAACTGTGGTCTGTAAACAAGGACTACCTGTACTTTTTTTCTGAGCATATCTACAGTACATGTCTTATTTTTGTAATGCAATGCCTCTGAAATGCACATAATTAGAAAATTAAGACAGAACCATCTGAAAGGATGTGATCCCTATATTCATATCTAATTTACAGTAAAGTGTACTTGTATTGATATACATTATTATCCAATGCCATTACATATTGCACATGTGGCTCATTTTGCATTATTTCATTACTGTTTGGGAAGAAGTACCGTTATGTCACAAGAGAAACGTTACTATGTGGTATTGAAAATCAGGGTGAATCTAACCCAGGTGTTCTATCTTAACATGTAGCTCTATCTATTTGTCTGTTGTAAAGTCTCAGCCAGGTTAGGCTCTATAATATCAGCTGTATAGTCTTAAAGGGACTATTAGCTGCAGTGATTAAAATGCAAGTATGTGATCAAAAAAGGGGAACACAGAGTTCCAAAACAGTTATTATAGGGGTCAGAAACAAGTACACCATTAAAAGACAAGTATCCCAAAGGTGCTTTTTCAGGAGGCAACTGGACTTTCTTGTTTTTCTTTTTCTTTGAAGACATTTCACTTCTCATCCAAGAAGCTTCTTCACTCTGACTATATGGTGGGGAATGGAAGGATATATATTCCTTGCAAACAGCTGGTCATTTGCATTCTTTTAGAGGGTCGTTGAAGCCATTTGGAGGTTTACCTGTGTCCTCAGGGTCACCTGAAAGATGCAAATGTGTGTGGAACCTTCTTGGCTGCAGGATGTTTTCTGCCCTGTGTCCTTTCGCTGTTGAAGACAGGCGCAGGCTGTTGGGGATGAGTCTGTGTTTTCTGCATCTCAAGCTAAAGGGCAAATGGTTCCTGTAGTCTGCAATGTTTTCTGGAAATCCGTTCATGCTCCCTCACCATTCAAAGGGTATTCATCCCAAAGTGCATTGCTAAATGTCTATGAAGATTCTGACCTGGATGACTGAGAATCTCCGTAGACATTAAAAGACAAGTAGTGATAAAAAACCAGAGATAGAAATCTACATAATACAAAATCTCCAAACCATAAAACTCAATTATTATGCCCATAAGGCATGAAATGCCCAGATAGATAAACTATATTGTAACCTAATGTTATGGCCTATTACTGATAGTATGCTAGGAAAATGATGACTTATGAGCTATCCAATTCATATTACCGGTAGGCCGTTCTAGTGTATTATGTGATCCCAGCCAAACAAGAAAAAAAGCAGGGAAATTTGACTATCTGATCATGAGAGATAATTAATCAGAAGAATAAAAATCATTACAATCAAGACTTACTAGGGTTTCTTGTACCAGAAATGTCCCTTGGTATCAACTGATGAAACAACTTAGAACTGTTGATAATGTTGTTTATATTTGCAATGTAAAACATAGAGACAACATATAGTCTGCATGCTATGTCTATAACTCCCATAACCCTTTACAAGTCCTGTTTTGTCACACCTGTTTGAAGACCTTATCCCCACACAAACCATGCTAGAAAATCCATGTATGAAAAAAGGTGGTTTGGGAAATAAAGCTCATGTTACAACCCTAGCTCTGATAGGTACACTCCAGGACAGAATGTGCAAAATTCAGAGTTCACGGATGGACAATCAGGGTGACAGTTTTTCCTTACCAAGACAAAAATGTATTGGAAGGAGGAAAGGAAGGAAGGAAGTGATATAAATCTGTGTTAAATATACATATTTTTCAGCAGTAGTGCTCTCTCTGTCACTCATTAAATGTAAGTCACAGATATCACTATCATCTTGGAAACCACATGTCTGTATGCATGCGCACACATACACACACAGAATTAGCCCTTGAGTTTGCAAACTCATAAACTGTCCTGACATGTGCAATGTGCTACATTATGTACTGAATACTTGTATATATACTTTGTTACTGGAACTGTTGCTATTGCTCTTCAAGCTAGGGGGAATCAATTTAATCCAAAAGATTGTTCTAGGGCAGGGGTGTCAAACTCAATTTCATTGAGGGCCACATCAGCATTGTGGTCACCTTCCAGGGGGCCAGGGTGGGCATGGCCTACTGGGTGGGCATGGCCAGCTCTACATCGTTCACATCAAGGGTGCCTATGGGGGCCTGGGCAGGAGTGGGACAGATCTGAGGGTCTCTGGCAGAAGGAGGGTCTCTGGGCCAGGCCCATGGCAGTGGGGGCCATTCCCTCACTGTTTCCAGGATGGCTTCGTGGGCCGCATGAAACCACTTTGTGGGCCGGATCCGGCCCCTGGGCCTTGTGTTTGACATGTCTGTTCTAGGGCAAGATTTTATCATTGATAGTAAACTTAAATTCCGGGTACCCTATGAATTCCATGCCAGGAGTAACTTCTGGAATTAACCACCCCCACTCCGGCATTATAGTGACCGGAGAGTTGGGGGTCAGCTTTGATGAGCTCTATGGTTCAATTTGGTGCTAGGGTTTGCTTCAAGCTGAGTTGTTATGGTTAGTGGCAGTCTTAAAACGATGTTTTGAGGGTATTGTTTTATGGTGGAAATTTTCTTGTGAGCAGAAGGGTGAAGGTAGTGTTTCTTGAGGTCCATTTTTCCTTATTGAAAAGTTACACACATGATTATCTAGTTACCGAAATGGCTCCCGTATAATATCAATCTAAAAGTACCACTAACCATTACAATTCATGCCAAACTAATTCTTACATCAACTGAAGCACAAAACTGAAGGAAATCTAACTAAAATCCACACTTCAGTATCCTACCAGGAGAAATACCCTGGTAAACCTAATATTTACCTTTCCTTATTTATTATTTGTTTATTCTATTCAATTTGTTTGCTGCTAGTCTCACCCTGAGGTGATTCTGGACAGTGTTAAAAGTAATAAAACCACAAAAAATAAATATTTCTAAAAATAATAAAAATAGAATTACAATCCAAAGTAAAGTTACGGTTAAACGATGGGGAAGGAGGGAGGGAGGAAGGAGAGGTGTGGGGGGAGGAGGTGGGATTGTATCTTACGGTAATTCATCAACCACCTCCAGTGTGATACTCTCCTGTTGGGACCCCAAGCCAGCTGGCAGAGCCAGTTCTTCAGGCCTTTACAGAAGGTCAGAAGGCCAGGAGGCAATCTCACCTCAGAGGTCAGATGTTCCAAAGGGTGGGAAGCATGGCAGTGAAGGCTCTTCTCCTGAACTCTACCAACTAAAATTCCCTGACTGACAGGGCCCACAGCATATCCCTTCTGCAGGTGCAGGTGAGGTTGGCCAGTCCCATTAGGGCAAGACAGTTCCTCAAGTAACCTGGATCCATGCCACACAGGGCTTTAAAAGTGATAACTGACACCTTGAATTGCACTCAGAAGCAAACCAGTGCAGCTCACAGAGCAGTGGTGTAAAACAGGCCACTCTAGGGGTGTAATTGCCTGGGCCACTGCCTCTGGACCAGTTATAGTTTCAAAATGTTCTTCAAGGGTAGCCCCACATAGAGCTCATTGCAGTATTTTTTTATTTTTTTATTTTAATTCCATTTATATCCCGCCCTTCTCCGAAGACTCAGGGCGGCTTACAAACTTAGCAGTAGCCTTCATTCTATGTATATGCCTGCTTATTAGGGCTTTCACACCCCCCCCAAGCGGCATTATTACAAAGTCAGCTTAATTGCCCCCAACAATCTGGGTCCTCATTTTACCTACCTCGGAAGGATGGAAGGCTGAGTCAACCTTGAGCCTGGTGGGATGCGAACCTGCACTAATTGCAGGCAGCTGGTGTTACTTAAGGAGGCATTAGCCCACTGCTCCACCAAGTCCAACCATGAGATGACCAGAGCTTGAGATGGTAGGGACTCCTGAGCCAGGAAAGGCCGCAACTGGTCCACAACACAAAATTGTCCAAAGTCTTTGTATTGTGCACCAGTTGCAGCCTTTCCTGCATCAGGAGTCCTTGCCATCAGTTACTTAAGCCCTGGTCAACTCATGTTTGGATTAGTGCAATGAGCTCTATATGGGGCTATAACTGCCACCTGCTCTTCAAGCATGAGTCCAGAAGAACTCCCAAGTTGTGAACTGGATCTGACTGGGGTAGTGCAATCCCATTCAGAACTAAAGTTGCTAAAGTCTTAAAGCTCTAGCATGCTAAAGTCTTAAAGCTCCATGTTCTCAAGGTCATTTGGTCTTGTCAGGGTTCAGCTGAAGGCTGTTTTCTCCCATCTAGGCCCCTATAGCCTCCTAACCCTGCAAGAGGACAGTGACAACATCACTTGGAACACCAGGGGTGGAGATATAAAGTTGAATATCATCAGCATACTGATGATACCTCAACCCATGGAGACATATGATCTCATCCAGCAGCTTCATGTAGATGTTAAAAAGGAGTGGAGAGAATACTGAGCCCTGTGGCATGCTACAAAGGAGCGGCCATAGGCTGAATTTCTTACTCTCTATTAACACTAATTCAGACTGGCCTTGGAGAAAAGTCTTGTTATGACCCAGGTGGTCAAGGTGGTCAAGGCAAGGCAGACCTCTAGAGAATTCTTTATTTCTCTTAACAAATGTTCCAGCCAACGGTCCTCCAACAACTGGTAAGTCCACCCTCAAGCTACTCTGAAGGCACCTACTCTCAGACTCCAAAACACAGCCCCAGTAATACAAAGAAAGCCCACAGAGTAGGAACATGCTCACAGGGCAAGGTCCAGGATTTCAAGTGGAATCCACCAGGCAGGGTTCAGGGACACAACTAGGGCAGTCCTCAGGTCAAGAAACAGATCACAGAAAAGATGCAGTCCCAAACCCCAGTGAAGCAAAGGCCAAACGTAGGCCACAAGAGAAGGGTGAGGTCCAAAGTAAAATGCAAAAAGCAATCTTCCAAATGAGGCAAGGCAAACAGCAACAGGTATGAGTAAAAGCTAGGGGACTGTAAGCCAAAGCAAACAATTGTTCCTGGCAAAGACTCCCCACCACTTCTCCTTAAGTTACTCCCCTTCAGGTGTTCCTTGTGAAGAGCAGTGGGATGACATCTTCCCAAATTGCCTTGCAGCCCTTCTCTGGGCTTGCCTATGCTTCACTCTCTTTGCCCTTGGATTAATCAGAGGAGATTGGCTGCCTATCAGCACCATTGCCGGTCAGCAGCTGATCCTCCCCTATGTCTCTGTAGGCAGGCAGCTTTCCATCTGGTAGACCATCTCCCCCAATGCCTGAGGGGCCTGGACAGTGTCATCCTCAGCCCTGGAATGCCTTCCCTGTTGGATGGTCCGAGCTCCAACTCTTCCTTCTCCTTCAAACCAGCCTCTGAGGGGGCCATGACAACACCCACTTTACATTTATTTTCTAAGATCATTGATTTCTCTGATAATATTTCTTTGTTCAGGACTTGTATTTTCTTGTACTTTCTCCTCCTGAACTCAGTCTACCTTAGTTATTGTTTCTTTCACATCTTTCTTTTTCTCTCATGTCCATTTTTCCCAAGATCCCCTCTTCATGTTACCAAATAATGGTCAGACCTACATTCACAACCTCTTTCACCTTGTACTCCTCTGTAATTGTCTCATTTTTCAACATGAAGAATCAATTATGTTGTTGTTGTTGTTAGTTGCGAAGTTGTGTCCGACCCATCACGACCTCATGGACAATGTTCCTCCAGGCCTTCCTGTCCTCTACCACCTTCTGGAGTCCATTTAAGCTCACGCCTACTGCTTCAGTGAATCCATCCAGCCTCCTCATTCTCTGTTGTCCTATTCTTCTATTGCCCTCAATTTTTCCCAGCATTAGGCTCTTCTTCAGTGAGTCCTTCCTTCTCATTAGGTGGTCAAAGTATTTGAGTTTCAACTTCAGGATCTGGCCTTCTAAAGAGCAGTCAGGGTTGATCTTCTCTACGATTGATCAGGTTTGATCGCCTTGCAGTCCAAGGGACTCGCAGGAGTCTTTTCCAGCACCATAGTTGAAAGGCCTCAATTCTTTGGTGCTCAGCCTTTCTTATGGTCCAACTTTCACAGACATACATTGCAACTGGGAAGACCATAGCCTTGACTATACGCACTTTTGTTGACAGGGTGATGTCTCTGCTTTTTAGTGTGCTGTCTAGATTTGCCATGGCTTTCCTCCCCAGGAGCAAGTGTCTTTTAATTTCTTGGCTGCATTCCCCATCTGTGGTGATCTTGGAGCCCAGGAAAATAAAATCTGTCACTACCTCCATTTCTTCCCCATCTATTTGCCAGGAATTGAGAGGGCCGGATGCCATGATCTTGGTTTTCTTAATGTTAAGTGTCAAGCCCACTTTTGCACTCTCTTTCTTCACCCTCAACAGGAGGCTCTTTAGTTCCTCTGCATACCTTTCTCATGATGTGCTCTGCATATAAGTTAAATAGGCAGGGCAACAGTATACAGCCTTGCCGGACTCCTTTCCCAATTTTGAACCAATCAGTGGTTCTGTGTCCAGTTTTCACTGTTGCTTCTTGACCCGCATATAGGTTTCTCAAGAGACAAATAAGATGGTCTGGTACTCCCATCTCTTTAAGAACTTGCCACAGTTTGTTGGTGATCCACACAATCAAAGGCTTTAGCATAGTCAATGAAGCAGAAGTAGATGTTTTTCTGGAACTCCCTAGCTTTCTCCATGATCCAGCATATGTTGGCAATTTGATCTCTAGTTCCTCTGCCTCTTCGAAATCCTGCCTGTACTTCTGGTAGTTCTCGATCCACATACTGCTGGAGTCTAGCTTGTAGGATTTTAAGCATAACTTTACTAGCATGTGAAATGAGTGCAATGGTGCAATAGTTTGAACATTCTTTGCACTGCCTTTCTTTGGAATTGGAATCTAAACTGATCTTTTCCAATCCTGTGGCCATTGTTGAGTTTTCCAAATTTGCTAGCAAATTGAGTGTAGCACGTTTACTACATTGTCTTTTAAGAATCAATCATGTAAGACATCTAAATTTATTCCATTATTATGTGCCAGACTGTCATGGAGAAAAATGGTCTTTTTCTATGTAGATTTAACACTAACATGTTGTCACACAATCAATCAATCATTCAATCAATTAATCAACATATAAGCATGAATCAAGTTGCTATGACAACTTATTTACACCCCCCCCCCACATTTTTCCCCTAAGCCAGGAATGTCAAACTGCCGGCCCATGGGCCGGATGCATCATAGTGAAACCACGCCCACCCCATAAAAGTTGTGATGTTGCGAGTCACGTGATGTTGTGAGTTTGACACCCCTGCCCTAAGCAGATACCTATCAAACAAGCACAGAAATTTCTTGTGGGCAGGGCAATTAAGTACATCAACAGTATGGTTGAAACCTCACTCCTTGCTAATGTGGCTTTCAGGCATGTAACAAAGGTGGAGGCTTCAAAAGTGTGATTGCACCTTTACTTTTTTGACCACTCCTGCAAATGCCCCTATAAACAGTCTCAATTTTCTTCCATCATTTTTGGGTCTCTGAATGGCCTCATCATTTTTTTTCTATACTCTCTTATCTAATTCCAAATAATCAGCCAACTCACTGAATAACATCCCTTTGATTGTATTACTTCAGGATATGGCATAGGATTCTCCCATATTTGGTTCTTCATTATCACTATTCCCTTAGATGAATGCAATTACTATATCATGGGAGAATCAGAAAATTTTCTTGAAAATTTTTGACTTCAATGCAGTTCTGTGTTTCTTACATTATATCCACTAGATGGCACCAATAGACCATAACAGAAAAGGAGAGAAATGGAAAAGCAGTCCTTTTGAAAACTGAAAAAGCAAAAGCTGGAATATTTAGGCATCACTTTGTTATGTGTGAACTGATTATTTTGACAGCAAGAGTGAATTTCAGAGTTTCCCATTAATATGTCTAGAAACTCTGAAAAGAGTTCAGAAAACATTGTTTCAGCCTCTTCATGTATGAACCTTTTATTAAAATGTAAAAACCTGTGTGTAGTGTTTCCTGTATAATTAGAGGCAATGTCAATTTTCTAAAAACATAAAACAGATTCTGATTATAGAAAAGAACATCTGTAAAGGATTTCAGGTTCCTAGCAGCATATCTGTCCTCACATTTGGAAGACCCTAGATTAGCCCCCACAGTTTTCATATAAATAGTAAAAAGACATGCACACCAATATTTCACAGAAATAAAAAACTTAATGTGACACCTGGAAGTTAAGGAATTGTGTGAAAAATGAAGATCATAGGCCTTTGAGATAATTAAGAAGGCAAATTCAGTTAGGACATGGGTGTCAAACTTGCCACGTCACGTGACGTGTCATGATGTATCGTGACTCTTTTTGCATTGCCAGCAATGAGGTGGGCGCAGCTTTGGTATGGTGAAACCGGCCCGTGGGCTGGCAGTTTGACACCTATGAGTTAGAAGATAATGTTTCCATGTGGTAGCTAGATCTATGACATCAGAAAAGGAGCAATTCACTTAATTGGACATAATAGCAGACAATATTCCCAAACCTGCTCAAAATAGAAGAAAGAAGCAAGGAGAACTTAAGAACATCCATGCAGACACTCAAGTAATCTCTTTACAATCTTTCCTCATAATCTCTTTACAATTTCTGAACATCTCCTGAAATCTTGTACAAGCAATTAATAGGTAACTAGGCTTTGCCAGATTAATTGGGTTGATTTAATTTGGATAAATCAGGCCTTAAAAGGAAAAAAAAAGTACACAAGGAATGCAAGGGAAGAAACATAGAATCAAGGTAAAAATAAATGATTGGGGCATTAAGGGATGAAGTGGAATGAGTAGGTTTTCCAGTTTATTTAGAAACAGTTCTTGATATTTTAACTCTTTTTAATTTCATGCTGGCAATTCAGACTTTTAAAAACCCAACAATTTGCCTGAGAGGTTGCCGATGTATGGTAACCCTAATTAAACTCTTTAAAAAGCAGCTGCCTACCTTGTAGTTTTGCAAAGGAATGAACTGTACTGAGAACTGTTTCTGCAGATAAATAGCATCTTCCTGGTGGCCACTAGATGGCGGCATAACCAAAGATGTCCCAAAGGTGCTTTTCAAAAGGCAACTGGACTTAGTTTTTTTAAGATGATAAGATAATGTGGGAAGTCAGCCCTCCCCCCACCCCCCACAAGAGAAAGAAATATTTTGGGAAATATTAAAAAGGCAGAATATATTTCTCCAAAGGAATAATGGGAGAAAAAAAATCTAAGACAAAACCAGCCCCCAGAAACCAACCCCCTCTCTTTCTCTGCAGAAACCAGGTCTGTAGAAATGCAGATATGATGATCCTTTCAGAAAGGATGGGGCGAGGAAGCTAGAAGCTGATGAGATTAGGAAGACCCCTAAAATCTACATACCCTGCCCAAACTCTAAAAGACATGACCTTTACGATATAATAGGATTAACCCACTAATACCAAAAATAACACACTCAGAAGAACCTCAGATCAAAGTTCATGCAACAGGAACAGGAACTCCAAACACAAAAGCCCAAGAAGATATAAAAACCCACCACTCCCAGTAACATGTGGTCAGCTGCTCCAGAGCCTCATGTCTTGTGGTTCTGCTCTTCAAATAAACTACAACCTTCTCTCTAAAGCAATCTCCATTTTGTTTATTCCCAGCTTGGACTGGACCCTGTTGAAGATTTTTCTTTCAACAATTAGAAGATGATAAGATGAGACAAGACAAGATAATAAGGCAAGATAAGATGATAAGACAAGAGAAGAGAAGAGAAGACAATATAACCTTTATTGTCATTTTTACTGTAGGCACACTGGCACACATTAAAAATGCAATTCTGTTGCCTGCTCTCAAATTGTACATATACATAACACACATATAAACATGCTATATACAACATATGTATATACCTGCAACCTTACATATAAATACATATAACTATTAATCACTGTCCATCTTGAATACATAGCATTTTCATAAAATACATACATTTTCAATTCAGAAGAAGTTTCTTGAATGAGAAGTGAAACATTTTCAAACAAAAAACAAAGTCCAGTTGCCTTTTGAAAGGCACCTTTGGGGCAACCATTACCTGGTTGAGAATCTCCATAGCCATAACCAAAGATGTACTGATGGAAGAGGTACTTTGTGCCAAAATGTCTCCTTGAAGCTCTATTTATTTTTACTATCTCTGAATGGTAACATTCCAGAGAATAACCAATACGAAATAGTTAAAGTACTATCATTCTTGAACCAATTAATAAAATGGACTCAAACACCTTAAGCTTTTAGCATATAAAATATTTAGTAAACTATAATATTGTTGTCAATACTGGCAGCAGATGGCAGCAATTAATTGATTTTCACAGATTTGAAAGGATGAGCATGATCAGAACAGAGTAGTGTTTGGATGGGAATTCCATACTGGTTGGTTGAACTGGCAAGTGGAAAAAAAAATCCTGAAAAAAGACAAGGACAAATCACTTCCATGATGTTGCCCAGAAAGCTACATACATGCAGACACTGGAATCTGAACTTGCCTTAGGGGTGTCTTAAGGACCACCAATGAATAGTTATGGAGTCAGGTGAAACAGTGCAGTACAGGTAATCCTCAACTTACAACCATTCACTTAGTGGCCATTTGAAGTTACACTGAAAAAAGTAACTTATGACCAGTTTTCACACATTTGACCTTTGCAATGTTCCAATAGGCACCTGATCATTTGGATGCTTGACAACTGGCGAATATTTATGATAGTAGAACTGTTCTGGGGACATGTAATCACCATCTGACTTCTGACAAGCAAAGTCAATGGGAAGACAGAGTCAATTAACAACCACATGATTCATTTAACAACTGCAGTGATTCGCTTAAGAATTATGGCAAAAAAGGTCATAAAATGGGGCACAACTCACTTAACAACTGTCTTTCTTAGCAACAGAAATTATGGGCTCCATTGTGGTCATAAATAGAGGTTTACCTATAGTGTTGGAAGGAATAGAAGCTCATAACTAGAACTGGAAGCATACACGAGGTATGACATAGTTGCCATTACAGAAACCTGGTGGGATGAAACCCATGACCGGAATGTACTGATGAATGGATACAAATTGTTCAAAAGAAACAGATCTACAAAAAGAGGAGGGGGATTTGCACTACATGTAAGAGGACACTATATATCTACAGAAATGCACATGATCAAAGATAGAACCCCTCCAGAATGTATATGGGTCAATATAAAAGGGAAAAAAACCGACTTTGCCATAGATGTACATTACAGGCCACCCAACCAATCAGAAGAAATAGATGAACTCTTTGCCAACCAGTTAACAAATGTGTGTAGGAAGCATACCACAGTAGTAATGGGACACTTCAACTATCCAGATAACAACTGGGAGACAAACTGTGCAGCAAGTGGGAGATCAAACAGATTCCTAACCTGCCAAACTTAGGAATCTGTTTGATCTCCCACTTGCTGCACAATTTGTCAGATCCCCAAAGAAATATATTACTATTCCTGCTACATGCTTCTATAACCATTATTTGGGGCTTGGCATTCTGTTGGGAGGGGGGATTCTGATGTGGGGATACAATATGCTTTGCTTTGCCTATGCCATACTGCCCTTCCCCAGGGCAAGGAACACGCCTGGATACCATCACCCTTATCTGGAAGATGATTGCGCCTGGAGCCGGAGGGAAATGAAACTGAGAGAGACCTTGAAGAGCACGCCTAAGGAGCCAGTTAGCAAAACAATATACCACCTGTGGATTGGCTGAAATTCAAACTGACTCTGGGGGGAGGAGTAACGAATGCTGCTTTTGATATACTGCTTGGGCGGACTTCGCTTTACTTCTTTGCTATCACTAACTCCAATAAAAGTTCCTTTTGAGACATTGCCTGTTTCAAGAATTCTGCTTTTTTGGGAGACCTAATTGAGACAGACCCTTACAACTTTGTCATCCAAAAGGTGGAGGAGGGAACTAGAAGTAAAGCTATACTGGACCTAATTCTTGCTGTGTTTGTGTTGGCTCTTCCTCCTCAGCCCCCAGTGTGTCCTCTATAACTCTTACAGGAGCCCTTTTCCTCAGCTGATCCAGGTGTCTTTTCCAAAGGAGTCCCCCCTCCACCCTTACTCTGTAGGAAAGGGGTCCTGTTTGCTCTAATATCTCCCCTGGCACCCATGGGTGACCTGTGCTATAGTTCCTAGCCCAGATGGGGTCTCCTGTGTTGAAGCTTGTTTTGATGTTGGGGGTCCCGGCGTCTACTGCTACCCTGTCTGGGTGAAGCCTGTCCAGTGTTGTTATGAGGCGTCTGCCCCATCTGAGTTCCACTGGGCTTTTGCCTGTGGCGGTGCAAGGTGTTGCGTGTTGGTGTAGGAGGAATGTGGCCAGTCTTTGCTTCCAATTCCCCTGCACTATGCGCTTGAGGGCATCCTTTGTTGTCCGCACGAATCATTCTGCCAATCCATTACTGGCAGGGTGGAAGGGAGCCGAGGTGACGTGCCTAATGCCCAAGGTCCTCAGGAACACCTGGAAATTCGAGGAGGTAAATCGTGTTCCATTATCTGACACGATCACATCAGGCAGACCATGTGTAGCAAACATCCCCCTCAATGCTTGAATGGTTCCTGCTGAGGTCATGTTGCCCACAGGCACCACCTCCAGCCATTTAGAATGGCTGTCTACTGCTACCAGAAATGTGTGTCCTTGGAATGGGCCTGCATAGTCTATGTGCACCCTGGACCATGGTGAGTGTGTTTCCTCCCACTTGTGAACTGGTGCATGTGGTTGTTCTGGCTGTGTCCTCTGGCATGTGTAACACCCTGCTACTAGTTCCTCTATCTCCTTGTCCAACCCTGGCCACCACAGGTAGCTCCTTGCCAGTGCCTTCATTCTTACTACTCCTGGGTGGCCTCGTGTAATGACTGGAGGACTCTTTCCCTGAGCCTTGTGGGGATGATGACTCTATTTCCCCACAATAGACATCCCTTGTGTGTGGACAGTTCATGCCTTCTGGAGAAGTAAGCAATGAACTCTTGCCCTGGTGATTTGTCCTGCCACCCACTGCTCACCCATGATTGTACCCTGCTCAGAACCTTGTCCTTGGGGGTCTCTTGTCTATGTCCCTTGCGTTGAGGGGGCATTCTGGCAGTTCTTGTATCGCCAGTATTTGGACCGCCGGTGCTGGGTCTGGCTCAGTATCCCTTAGGGGAAGTCTGCTGAGGCCATCGGCATGCCCCATCTTTTTGCCCGGCCTGTGTACCAGTTTGCATGAGTATGCAGAGAGGAATATGGACCAACATAACATCCGGGGTGACAGGATCTGTGGTGTCTGCTTCTCTGTTGTAAATAACCCTAATAATGGCTTATGGTCTGTATAAATTAGAAATTCCCTACCATAAAGGTAGTCATGAAATTTCTTTACCCCAGCAACCACTGCCAGTGCCTCCTTGTCTATCTGGGCATAGTTCTGCTCTGCAGCTGACAGGGTCCTGGAGTAGTAGGCGATGGGGGCCTGAGTTCCATCCTCCCTTAAATGGCTGAGAACTGCCCCGATCCCATAAGGGGATGCATTGCAAGCAAGGCAGATTGGCTGGTCCTCCCTGAAGTGGGTGACTGTGGCATTGCCTGCTAACAGGTTCTTCAGTGTTTTGAATGCGTTAGCATGTTTGTCAGTCCAGTCCCAGGATGCTTGCTTGTCAAGCAACCTGTGTAGGGGTTCAGCAATGGTAGCCTTGTGTGGCAGGAATGTGTGATAAAAATGGAGGAGGCCCAGGAATGCCTGCAACTCAGACTTGTTTTTGGGAGTAGGGGCCTCTTTGATTGCCCTGACTTTGGAGGCAGCTGGGTGGATGCCTTGAGCATCAATCCTGAACCCCAGGAACTCTGTCTCCATTACCCCAATCTTGCATTTCTCCCTTTTGAGCTTCAACCCTGCACCCCTGAACCTCTCAAGTACTGCCTTCAATCGGGCTGCCAGAACGACCTCGGAGCTGGCTGCGATCAGGACGTCATCGAAATAAGGGCAAACCCCTAGTATTCCCTTGAGGGTCCTTTCCATCACCTCCTGGAATATTCCAGGAGCCACGCTGACCCCGAACTGCAACAGGTCTACCCGGAACGCCCCTTTGTGTGTGATTATTGTCTGTGCTCTAGCAGCCTCTGGGTCTACCGGCAGCTGCTGATAAGCTTGGGCAACATCCAGTTTAGCGAACACTGACCCGCCTTGCAGGGATGACAGAATTCTGTTTACCGCGGGAACTGGGTACGAATGAGCGCTCAGAGCCCGGTTGATTGTCCCCTTATAGTCGGCACAAATTCTAATTTCACCATTTGCCTTGAGCGGTGTTATGATGGGGGTTTCCCATTCTGCTCCATCAACTGGCGTTAGCACCCCCTGGTCTACCAGCTTATCCAATTCCCGCTCAATCTTATGCTTTAGCGCAAACGGAACCCTCCTAGCCTTCATTCTTATGGGTTGCACCTGGGGGTCTAACTTAAATGAGATTGGGGGACCTGTGTACCTTCCCAGCTGCCCATCGAACATGTCCGCAAAATCCTTGCAGACAGCTTCAAGGGAAAGGCAGCTCCGCGTCTGGTGAATCCCCGTGATTCCGATGCCCAGCGCGTTGAACCACCCTAACCCCACGAGGCTGGTCTGCTGGCCTTCGATGACCAGTACACTTAATTTGCCCTCGAACCCTTTGTACTGAACCCTCACCAACGTCTCCCCCCAGACGTTAATGGGTGAATTTTGAAAGTCAGAGAGGGTCAGTCTGGATGGCCTCAAGAGAACCCGTTGGTCGCTCCGCTTGCAAATCTCCTTAAATGTTCTGGCAGAGATGATGGACATGGCTGACCCTGAGTCCAGCTCCATCGTGCAGGGGATCCCTTGCAGCCTCACCCTCAATTTTATTTTTGGGGTTAGCGCCGCTGGGGCCCCTGTTAGACAAACGTCTGGCCGTCCCGCCGTGTGGCTGACTGTCAGTCCCGGCAACCGCTCCCTGATACCTGTGGCGAACTGGAACTCTGCCTCCACCTCGTGCAGGCTATCCCGCTGCTTGCTCCTGCAGACCGCCGTGATGTGCCCGGTTTTTCCGCATGCCCGACACTTGGCCGACTTGAAATGGCAGGTAGACCGGGGATGCTGTCCTCCGCAGCTGGTGCAACGGGTAGACCGGGAGCTGTTCATGCCATAGGCGGAACACTGGGTAGACCGGGGTTGTCCGCAGCCGCTGTGCTGGGTAGACCGGGGGCTGCACCCACAATGCTGGGTAGACCGGGGCCAATTCGCGCTGTAGCCGTGGAGTTGGGTAGACCGGGGGCCGTTTGCTCTGCACCTGCACTCCTGGCATCTTGCGTCCGCCGTGGCTGGTCTTGGCTCCCTCACGTTGTCTCGGTTGGAGGTGACGGGTCGCTGTTGTCGGTGGATGGTGTCCACTTCCAACTCTGCCCCATCCATGTCACTGCAACCGTTCAACTGGTGGATGGATCCGCCTTCCCTCGCGTCGGACTCCTTGGCCGCATCCCAGGCTAGGAATTCCTCTTGGACATCCCTCAGGGTCAGCTTCTGCTTTGCGAAGACTTTTTGTCGCAGCTTCCTGTCCCTCAACCCACAGATGATCCGATCCCGCAGCCAGATCTCTAAATTTTCAAAATTACAGAGGCGAGCTGCCTGCCTCAGGGCGGCCATGTATTGCTTGGCAGACTCACCCGGCCGCTGGTCCCATTTCTCAAAGCGATACCGCCAGGTGATCTCGGACGTCTCGGGCTTGAAGTGCTCGGTCAGCTTCGCCAGCAACGTTGTACCCGATGGAGTGGATGTCGTTGGGCGCGCAGAGACCGACCGCCAGCTGGTACGTTTCCGTGCCGCAGCTGCAGAGTAGCACCGCTGCTCTCCGCCGGTCATCTTTCATCCCATTTGCCCACAGGTAGCACTCGAGCTGCCCCATGAATGCTTCCCACTCCTCTGGGTGGTTGCTATTGAAAAGGGGATACTGACCCAGATGTGCCATTCCGCCATCTCGGTCGTCCTGCATCTAGGTCCGGGGCTGCCGATTGGATTCCGTCCACAGCTAGCGTTGTCTGGTGCAGTATCCCACCTTCGTCGCCAGTGCAATGTTGCGTGGTTGTACGGAGAGGCAGACACTTGAGCTGGGTAGTATTTCTTTATTGACTCAGAGTGAAGCTGGGGCAGAGGGGTTACTTGGCATCTCTTTATACCTGCCTAGGTGAATCACAACCAATAGGTTTAAACCTGGGCTTCCCGCCAGTGCAGGTGGCCAATGGATTTAAACTCTGGCTTCCCGCCAGAGCTGACCATGCCCTGGGGCTGTCAACGACTTGCTCTATTTAGGCTTTCCCACCAAAGCGGTTATAGCCTAGAGCTGTCCAGCCCCCTGCTGTGCTGACATTTCCGTGTATGCTTTTAAGGGCATACACTACAAGGATCTTGACAGATTTGAATACTGGACCCTATCCAAAAAATGCAGTTCATTACTAAGAAAAATAGAAAGCCAAATGAGGGATTTAGAACAGCCACTTAGATATGGACCAGCTATGCGCTGCATCTGCCAAAAAAAGCCAATACAGTCCTAGATTATATTAACTGAGGGAACTTTTCAAGGTCCTGTGACCTTGTACTGCTTTGCTATGAAAACACCTGGAACACTCCATCCATCTTTGGTTATCACAATAGTGAAAAGATGTTGAGACTTTAGAAATGATGCAGAGAAGAGCAACAAAGATGATTAGGGGGAATGGAGGCTAAAACATATGAAGGAATTGGGTATGTCCAGTCTAATGAAGAGAAGGATTAGGGATGTAATAATATTAGTCTTCCAATATCTGTGGGAGTATCACAGAGAAGAGGGGTTCAACCTAATTTCCAAGGCACCTGAGAATAGGACAAGAAATAATGGGTAGAAACTTATAATAAAGAGATCCAACCTAGAATGAAGGAGAATGAAGGAGAAGTATCCCAAGAATGAAGCTTTGAGTATTCCATTATTGGAGGTTTTTAAGAAGAGATTGTACAATCATTTGTCTGGAATGTTATAGGGTCTTCTGGTTCAGCAGAGAGTTGGACTAGAAGACCTCCAAGGTTCCTTCTACCTCTGTATTCTATACGTTCTGTAGGTTCTGATGTGTTGTATCCAGTTGCCACAAATGCTGTAAAACTTTAAAGATTATTTCAGCATGACCTAGTAACTTAAAATCTATTTTTTCCAAAATAAAATATTCAGATTTAGTCATTCTAGTCTTAGATTCAAACTAAATAGGACTGTTCAGCATTTGCCTGGGGCACCAATAGTTGTGGGCTGCCAAGTAAAGGAAGATTGAAGTTACCCTTTTTCTATAGGATTTATTTTGCAGCTGAATAAAAGAGTCACTGAGAAGAGTGTGTAAGGACAACAAAAATAAATAAATAAAAATAAATAAAACAGTAGTAGACTTGCACTATTAGGTGTTACACTTTTGTTCAATTTCAAGAGAAATACTAATCTGCGATGAGCCATCAAGAGGCAAAAACAAAAACATAAAACCTGCAGTGAAAAGGCATACTGAGAAGGTCCTTCATGCAGTCAAGTATTGAGCCTGGGGCATGGTGGGCAATGGGTATGAAGTGAGTTGAAGATATATTCACAGCAGTGAGTGGAAAAGGTGATTATTCAACCACATATCATAAGCTTTGCCTTGAGGGTGGAGCCTTTTTCTGTGGACTACAGATGACTCCCCCCCCTCTGAATAGCCTTGCTATAGATCCTCATGAAAGATGAACATGCAAAATCAGAAGTCAGTTAACCACATGTATGTGACTCTTACCCAAGAAATGATCAATTACCTTGTATGATGAAAGGGTGCAGCAACTAAAAGCCAACATGGGTCTGTCAAAAACAGATCATGCCAGACAAATCTTATTACATTCTTTGACCAAGTGACAAAATTAGTGGATCAGAGGAGTGCTGTGGATATACTTTACTTGACTTCAGTAAGGCATTTGATAAAGTAGACCACAACCTTCTGCTTGATAAGACAGAAAAATGTGGGTTAGACAGAATCACCACCAAATGGATTCGTAGCTGGCTGACCGGCCATACTCAGCGTGTGGTCCTCAATGGAACTGCATCTACATGGAGGGAAGTATGTAGTGGGGTGCCTCAGGGCTCTGTTCTGGGCCCAGTGCTCTTCAACATATTCATCAATGATTTGGTCGAAGGGATAAATAGGGAACTCATCAAATTTGCAGACAACACCAAGCTGGCAGGAATAGCCAACACTCCAGAAGACAGGCTTAAGATACAGGAGGATCTGGAAAGACTTGAACACTGGGTGCCATCTAACAAAATGAAATTCAATGGTGAAAAAAGTAAGGTTCAACATTTAGGCAAGAAAAACCAAATGTACAGATATAGTATAGGGGGTACTTTGCTCAATAGTAGTAACTGTGAGAGGGATCTTGGAGTCCTAGTAGACAATCACTTCAATATGAGCCAGCAGTGTGCTGTAGCTGCCAAAAAAGCCAACACGGTGCTAGGCTGCATTAACAGAGGGATAGAATCAAGATTGCATGAAGTACTAATACCACTTTACAATGCTTTGGTAAGCTCGCACCTGGAATACTGCATCCAGTTTTGTTCACCACAATGTAAAAAAGATGTTGAGACTCTAGAAAGAGTACAGAGAAGAGCAAAAAAGATGATTAGGAGACTGGAGACTAAAACATATAAGGAACGGCTGCTGGAATTGGGTATGTCTAGTTAATGAAGAGAAGGACGAGGGGGGGGGACATGGTAGCAGTGTTCCAATATGTCAGGGGCTGCCACAAAGAGGAGGGACTCAAGCTATTCTCCAAAACGCCCCAAGGCAGGACAAGAAGCAGTGGATGGAAACTAATCAAGGAGAGAAGCACCCTAGAACTAAGGAGAAACTTTCTGACAGTTATAACAATTAACCAGTGGAACAACCTGCCTCCAGAAACTGTGAATGCTCCAACACTGGAAGTTTTTAAGAAGAGAATGGACAGCTATTTGTCCGAAATGGTATAGGGTTTCCTGCCTGAGCAGGGGGTTGGACTAGATGACTTCCAAGGTCCCTTCCAACTATGAAAAACTTTTATTCATAAAACATGAAACTCAGTCAATGGAACACTCAAATTGAATGGCACTAATGGTTGACATGGGTTGCTGCCAGCATCCTAGGTATCAACCAGGTATCTCCTTAAAATGTAAGATGTTCCGAGTAGCACAGTTTTTTGTAGCTTTGCTGGAGTTATTGCAGGAAGCTGAAATTTCTTGATGTATTTTGAAAATTTTTTGGACATAGTTCCCAGTGCCCCAATGACAATGGGTATCACTGTTACATGCTTCATCCATAATCACACAGTTTTGATGGCCAGGTCATGGTATTTCATAATTTTTTTCCAGTTCTTTTTCTTTGACTCTGGTATCTCCTGGTACAGTGATATCAATCAACTGTATGCTTCGGTTCTCTATGACTGCAATATCTGGCATATTGTGTTCCAAATGGTGATCTATCTGTATTCAGAACTCCAAGATCTTCACCCTCTCATTGTCGACAACGTTTTCCACCCTATGTTCCCACGACTTTTTGGACACAGGCAAGTCGTATTTTTTACACAATGCCCAGTGGATTAGTTTAGCAACTCGGTCATGTCTAGCTTTGTAATCAGTTTGCGCGATTTTGCTGCACTCACATATTAAATGTGAAATGGTTTCAACTTGGTCGTTGCAAAGTCGGCAATTTGGATTGTCAGTAGAATTTTGTATCTTCACTTTCATGGCATTAGTTTGTAGTGCTTGTTCTTGAGCAGCCAGTATTAAGCCTTCTGTTTCTTTCTTGATGGTTGCCATCTTAAGCCATGCCCATGTCAAGTTGTTATCACATTTTCCTTCAATGTTTTTTAAATGCTGTCCATGCAAAGCTTTGGTTTTCCATCTATTTAATCTGTCATCCAGCCGTTTTTCCTTATATTCTGCCTTTGTTTCTGTTATTTTTATAATGGTCTCTGTTTTCACAGCCTGCAGCAATTTTTCTGTACTTTGATTTACATAGTCATTCAAACTTTGTTTTTCTTCTTCTACAGTTTGGTGGATTTGCAGTAGCCCTCTGCCCCCTATTCTTCTTGGCAGGTACAACCTGTCGATGTCACTGCATGGATGTAGAGCATGGTGCATATTCAAAAGTTTACGGGTTGGACTGGATGACATCCAAGGTCCCTTCCAATTATGATTATGAGTATTATTTTGTTATTGTTATTGTTATTGTTATTATTATTATTATTATTATTATTATTATTATTATTATTATTATTATTATTATTAAAAAGATGGAACTTAGTACAAAGTTTCATGAGGACACTTTCACACATCCTATTCCCACCTGCATTCCCTCACATTTCAATCCACCAAGTTATCATTTTCTTTTCACTCTGTGATAATGAGAAGAAGTTGTGGTGCTTCTCTGTCCAAAAAAGGGACAGTTTTACATTGTTCATCCTTCCCCTTCCAAATTTCTCATAAGATGTTTGGTTTTGATCTCTGATTATTCATCTGCAATGTAGAGAACATGAAGAGGAGACTATAAACCTACCAGTGCTGCAACTTGCTTCATCCAATTAACCTATAGGAGTGTGCATTCCTTTAGTGGTTTCTAAAAAAGGTCTCATAGAAAACTGACTACCAAAACAATGTGAAAAGAACTCACACTGAAAACCCCAGAAGGCAAACATAAAATGATCTCTTCTCAACACCCTTCTCCCCTTTTCCTGGGTACCTTTCCTTCTGCTGGAGAGGCCCTAAATCAATCTTGCATTTAAGAGTGTCTTTCATTAAGAGTTATGAGTCCTTGAAAGTAGACCAGACTATTGCAGGGCAATACAACTTGAATTATAATTTATTTATTTACTTTACACCTTCATTATTTTTTATAAATAATTCATAGCAGCAAATATATAATACCTGACATATTTTCCTCCTATTTTCCGCAACAACGAGCCTGTGAGATTGGTTGGTCTGAGAGAGAGTAACTGGCCATAGGTCAACCAGCTGGCTTTCCTAGTTACAATGGGACTAGAGCTCAAAGTTTTCTACTTTCTAGCCTGATGTCTTAACTTCTGGACCAATGTGGCTCTCCAGAAGGAAAAGAAATCAAGTTGTATAACATTATTTGAAGGGACTAAAGATCCCTTCAAGGTGATTTCATCCTTCATGTGCTGATTTCATCCTTCATGTGCTGTTACATTGCCTATTTTGTAAAAATACTTGAAGAGAGTTTATTTTTCTTATGTTCTCTTAAGCTTCAAGTCAGTCTGAGGAATTTTATTTTGACTTTCTTCCATCAGGTAAAAAAAGCTCTATCAAATATACCTATTTTATAGGAAACAGAGAGAGGCAAGGACAGAGATAGAGTCAGAAACAGACACAAAGAATTTGTGATTTCAATCCCAAACCTGATTTCTGCAGTCCCTTTTCCAGGGGGTTTACCTTAAAACGTTCTTTTATGTATTTATCTTTTATGTTCCATTGAGAGGTCTTAGCTATTATTTTAAGATTTGTTCGCACTACTTCTGCCCAAGCAACCACATAAACTGGAATATCTTTTTTTGTTCTATTTGTTTCTTTCTTTTTGTTTTTGTCTTTGGGTTACATTATTTTTATTTTCATTATTTTATTTTTTTATTTTCTTTGGCAATTAAAAAGAAATTATTTATTTTAAAAAACCCAAAAGGCAACTGGACTTTCTTGGTTTTTTCCGTGAAAATGTTTTGCTTCTCATCCATGAAGCTTTTTCATTTCTGACTGAATGGTTGGATTCCCCAATGGACCTCATTTGCATAGTAAGTACTTCAGTAAATTAACAAATAGAGAAAGAAGAAACATTCTGTGTTTCTTTATGGTACAATGTGTGGTTGAAAAGCAGGAAATGTCTTCCAAAATGAAATGTACTGAAAGAGATATGGATGCACGCACGCACGCACGCACACACATACATTCTTGTAGCCACATGAATATAATGCCCCAAGTTCCTCTTAAAGAAGTCATAAAACAACTGTGATCTTCATTACCTGTATTTCAAGGGAAATTTGCAAAATTTCAATTTAATGCATAAAAATGTTAGAGTCTGTTAGTCTCTAATGCATAAATGTATTAGAATTTAATTTATATAAAGAAAGATAAAGCAATAGCAGGAAGTAATGTCAGGTCATTGGCCAGATCTTGAAGATGTCCACGGTGGTAGGTGGAGATAGCATTATTTTCCAGGGAGCCTATGGAAATGAAATAAAATAATAGGTTGAGAAAAATGGGTTAAGGAATTGATCTGCCACATGAATCACAAAATTATTTTCTCCTACCCTTTTTTTTACATAGGATTTTCCTTGAAACCTTTTTCCTGTTTGCATCAATGCTCTGTGAATGGAAACTATATCATGCAGAGTATCTCAATATATATCTGTGACATCTTTATTAGAAGAGATTTTTCTAACCATCTACAGCACCTTCATCTCTTTGGACAGTCCAGCTTCCCAAGGTCTTGTTGAGTTGAACACTGAATGGAAACACAGTGTCCTCCTCGATTACAACAGACGCAGAAGGCATCCTCTATGAAAGAAAAAGACAAGAAAGGTGAATGTTGGGTAAAGATACCTTGATATTTAGAGACAATTTTTTTTCTAACACACCATCTTTTTCCACAGAATTGCAGGATTGCTATGAGTTCAGGAAGTTCTCCCTGTCCAGAAAAATCCATATTTTTGCTGATCTCCCTATAGCAGCCCAAATAAATCATATGTCAATGTAACAGATTTTGAAGCCTGATCCAAAGCTGAACAGCCTGATGTGACTATATCTACTAAGTTAGGAGGGAGGAAAAATCTCTTTTATACCAAGAGAAGACCTTGCAGTGATATATTTCTCTCCATTATTACCATGGATCCTTGCCAGCTAGGAAATAATGCTGAGTTTAAAATAATGCTGATCATCTTTAAAGTAAAACTAAAAGAACACATTGGAGATTATCCTGCTTTCAGTGGTGATTATATTTATTTAGAAAGTAGTGATTTATCCTTTCAAAATTTATCAATAATTTAGTTTCTTAACTGGTTCAGACAGGAATGTAAGGAAAAGCTGCCTGCAATTAGTGCAGGTTCGAGTCCCACTAGGCTCAAGGTTGACTCAGCCTTCCATCCTTCCGAGGTAGGTAAAATGAGGACCCAGATTGTTGGGGGCAATAAGGTGACTTTGTAATAATGCCACTTGGGGGGGAGGGGCGAAAGCCCTAATAAGCAGACATATACATAGAATGATGGCTATTGCTAAGCACATTGATTTGTGCTTTAGATTGTAAGCCGCCCTGAGTCTTCGGAGAAGGGCGGGATATAAATGGGATTAAAAAAAAGGAAGGCAAACAGTATGTGGGAACAATCCAGAGAAAGAAATATTTTTGGGAATATTAAACAGGAAAAATATATTTTCCCAAAGGATTTTAAAGGCAGAAACCAACCCCCCTCCCCATACAAGTCTGTCTGCCCCAAACAGAAACCAGGTCTGTAAAAATGCAGATGTGACAATCTTGTCAGAAAGATTGGAGTCAGGAAACTGGGATTAGAAAGAAAGATCCCTAGAATCAACAATCCCTCACACCAAAAATCCAACAGTCATCTGCCACAGTCCCAGGAAAGCAGGATATGACCTTTGGGACATAATATGATTTAACCCACCACCCTCAGAATACCAGAAAGGCACACTCAGATTCAGGTCAATGCCACAGGAAGAACTCCAAACAAAAGCCCATCAGGGTATAAAACCCAATCCCTTCTACATGTGTCCACTCTTTTCTTCCAGAACCATCTTTCTGTCTGGCTCTCCTCTTCAATAAACTGCAACCCTCTTTCTAAAGCAGTCGCTGTATTGTTTATTCCCAGCTTGGACTAGACCTTGATGAAGACTTTTCCTCCAACAAGTAGATAAAGGATCTTCATGCTTGTATTGGTTCTGGGCCAAATCTTACTCCTGGGACAGACACAGTTCACCATAAACAGAGTTATAAAACTGCCTCAGTTAAATATTGCAACTATTTTTAGGAGTTGTTCTTTCATAAGGCATTGCTGCATTTTCCCTGTACTGAAACATACCCGTGGTTTCACTGTTGCAAAAGTCCTTGGAAGTGTAAGAGAGTTGAATGGTTCACCTTCCATGGTTACATATGATTCCATTCTCAATGCTTGTCAAATCCAGAAATTGATAAGTGGACTTTGGGAAAGCAGCTGGCTCTGTTTGATGAGTAACTATGATATTCAGATGAAATGTAGGCCAATTTTGCTTTCATTGCAGGATCTTCCTCAGCCTACTGATTCCTGTTTACCTGAAGATGGAGGACATCTGTAGTGTTGGAAATATAACTACAGATTTATTTGTGTTCTAGAGTTAGAAGGACAAATAAAACTGAAAAGGAAAGCTGGATTCTACAAGGTGCATATTCAGTTAGTGCTTGGTACAGATGTTTCCTGTTCCTTCAGCCATAAAGGATTTGATGAGACCATACATTTTATTAAACATCTCTAAACTTTGTTTCTTTTCCCAAAAATTTATTAAACAATATGAACTCATTACATTATAATATGTTTATATAACTTATTATCCCAATAATTAGGACCTTAATCCCAAAAGAATAGAGGAAACTTCAATTATACTGAGCATGTCAAAGCTCCTTTGAGAAGTAACATTTGCAACTGATTTCCAATTTTTCTAAAAAGCCACTGAAATCTGCAGTAAATATGAAAAATAATATTTTGTTGAATTAGTCTCATATCAAGATAGTAGAAAAATATTTCATATTGTTTATGACAAACTCAATATTGTAAAGGGTTTGTGAACACTCAATCATAATCAATCTCTTTTTTCAGATTTAGATTTTTTAAAATTCTATCTTAATAATTTTTATCAATAATTCTTGGAGACATCCTCCAAGTGTTTTCCTCAATATTTTCCAGTGAGTTGGGCTAAAAGAGAATGACTGACCCAAAATCATCCAGCTGGCTTCCTGCCTAAGGCAGGACAAGAACATACAGTTCCCCAATTTGTAGTATATTTGTAATCACTACATCAATCTGGCTCTTACCCCAGACTTAAGTCTATATTCCTCTACATTCTTGTCTTCATAAATACAGAGGAAGAAAAGGTAGTTTTATTACTGTCACTGAGTCGGAATTGCTACTGTTACTACATTGGAATACAGAATGACAAAATAGCAGAGTCTGAAGGGATCTTCTAGCCCAACCCCTACTCAAGCAGTAGACTCTATATCATTTCAGACAAATGTCTCTCCAATATCTTCCTAAAAACCTCCAGTGATGGAGCACCCACAACCTCTAAAGGTAGGCTATGCCACTGATTAATTGTTTGCACTGTGGAGAAATTTCTCCTTAGTTCTACATTGGTTCTCTCCTTAAACAGTTTCCATCCATTGCTTCCTGTCCTTCCTTCAGGTGTTTTGGAGAATAGGTTGACCCACTTTTCTGGCAGCCCCTCCAATATTGGAAGACAGCTATCATGTCATCCCTAGTCCTTCTTTTCATTAGACTTGTTGTTGTTGTTAGCTGCGAAGTCATGTCCGACCCATCACGACCCTATGGACAATGTTCCTCCAGGCTTTCCTGTCCTCTACCATCTTCTGGAGTCCATTTAAGCTCACACCTACTGCTTCAGTGACTCCATCCAGCCACCTCATTCTCTGTCGTCCCCTTCTTCTCTTGCCCTCAATCTTTCCCAGCATTAGGATCTTCTCCAGTGACTCCTTCCTTCTCATTAGGTGGCCAAAGTATTTGAGTTTCAACTTCAGGATCTGGCCTTCTAAAGAGCAGTCAGGGTTGATCTCCTCTAGGACTGACCGGTTTGATCGCCTTGCAGTCCAAGGGACTCGCAGGAGTCTTCTCCAACACCATAGCTCAAAGGCCTCAATTCTTTGGCGCTCGGCCTTTCTTATGGTCAAACTTTCATTGCCATACATTGCAACTGGGAAAACCATAGCTTTGACTATACACACTTTTGTTGACAGGGTGATATCTCTGCTTTTTAGTGTGCTGTCTAGATTTGTCATGGCTTTCCTCCCCAGGAGCAAGCGTCTTTTAATTTCTTGTCTGCAGTCTCCATCTGCAGTGATCTTGGAGCCCAGGAAAATAAAATCTGTCACTACTTCCATTTCTTCCCCATCTATTTGCCAGGAACTGAGAGGGCTGGATGCCATGATCTTAGTTTTCTTAATGTTTAGTTTCAACCCAACTTTTGCACTCTCCTTCTTCACTCGTAACAAGAGGATCTTAGGTTGTTGATATTTCTTCCGGCAATCTTAATTCCAACTTTTGATTCATCTAGCCCTGCCTTTCTCATGATGTGATCTGCATATAAGTTAAACAGGCAGGGTGACAGTATATAGCCTTGCCGGACTCCTTTCCCAATTTTGAACCAATCAGTGGTTCCATGTCCAGTTCTCACTGTTGATTCTTGGCCCACATATAGGTTTCTCAAGAGACAAATAAGATGGTCTGGTACGCCCATCTCTTTAAGAACTTGCCACAGTTTGTTGTGATCCACACAATCAAAGGTTTTAGCATAGTGAATGAAGCAGAAGTAGATGTTTTTCTGGAACTCCCTAGCTTTCTCCATGATCCAGTGTATGTTGGCAATTTGATCTCTAGTTCCTCTGCCTCTTTGAAATCCTGCTTGTACTTCGGGTAGTTCTTGATCCACATATTGCTGGAGTCTAGCTTGTAGAATTTTAAGCATAACTTTACTAGCATGTGCAATGAGTTCAATGGTAAGATAGTTTGAACATTCTTTGGCACTGCCTTTCTTTGGAATTGGAATCTAAACTGATCTTTTCCAATCCTGTAGCCATTGTTGAGTTTCCCAAATTTGCTGGCAAATTGAGTGTAGCACTTTTACTGCATTGTCTTTTAAGATTTTGAATAGCTCAGCTGGAATACTGTCACCTCCAATAGCTTTGTTGTTGTTCAGCTTTTCTAAGGCCCACTTCACTTCACATTCTAGGATGTCTGGCTCGAGGTCAGTGACCACCTCATTGTGATTATCAGGGACGTTAAGCTCATTCTTGTATAGTTGTTCTGTGTAATTTTGCCACCTATTAATCTCTTCTGCCTCTGTTAAGTCCCTGCCATTTTGGTCCTTTATCATGTCGATCTTTGCATGGAACGTTCCCTTCATCTCTCCAATTTTCTTGAAGAGATCTCTAGTCCTATTGTTTTCTTCTATTTCTTTGCACTGTTCATTTAAGAAGGCATTCTTATCTCTTCTAGCTATTCTCTGGAATACTGCATTCAATTGGGTGTATCTTTCTTTTTCTCCCTTGCCTTTCACTTCTCTCCTTGTCGCAGCTATTTGCAAAACTTCCTCAGACAACCATTTTGCTTTCTTGCATTTCTTTTTCTTTGGGATGGTTTTAGTTGCTACCTCTTGTACAATATTTATATTTATATTTATTTGATTTATATACCGCCCTTCTCCCGTAGGACTCAGGGCGGTGTACAGGGCAATAAATACCAAAAATACAAGATACAAAAATTAAAAACAAATTAAACAATTGTGCCTGATACAATAAATTAGTTACAATCTATAATTAAAACCCCAAACCCATCAGACCAGGCTGGATTGTTCAAATAAATAAGTTTTTAGATCACGTTGGAAGGAGTGGAGGTCAGGAGCCATCTGGAGCTCAACCGGTAAACGGTTTCACAGGTCTGGCGCGCCCACAGAGAACGCCCTTCCCCTGGGGGTCACCAGTCGACATTCTCTGACCGGTGGCACCCTGAGGAGGCCCTCTCTGTGGGAGCGCACTGGATGAAGGGAAGTTGACGCCAGCCGCAGGTGCTCCTGTAGGTAATCCGGACCCATGCCATGTAGGGCTTTATAGGTCATCACCAGCACCTGGAATCTCACCCGGAGGGCAACCGGAAGCCAATGCAGCTCACGGAGCAGAGGTGTAACATGGGAGTATCGGGAGACCCCCAACACAACTCGCGCAGCTGCATTCTGCACCAGTTGAAGCCTCCGAGTGGTCCTCAAGGGCAGCCCCATGTAAAGGGCATTGCAGTAGTCTAATCGAGAGGTCACAAGCGCATGAGTGACTGTACGCAAGGCATCCCGGTCCAGATAGGGCTGCAACTGGCACACCAGGCGAACCTGGGCGAAGGCCCCCCTAGTCACAGTTACTCTATGATCTTCTAAGGAAAGCTGTGAATCTAGGAGGACCCCCAAGTTGCGAGCCCTATCTACGAGGGGTAATAACTCAACCCCCATAGTAAGAGGTGGAATAATCTGAATTTCCCGAGATGCCGGCATGCACAGCCACTCAGTCTTGTCAGGGTTGAGCCGAAGCCTGTTCCTCCCCATCCAGACCCGAACCGCCTCCAGGCAACGGGACATCACGTCGAGGGCATCACTGGGGTGGTTTGGGGGTGGAGATGAAAAGCTGGGTATCATCAGTATATTGATGATACCCAACCCCCAAACCACGAATGATCTCGCCCAGTGGCTTCATATAGATGTTGAACAGGAGAGGCGAGAGGACTGACCCCTGAGGAACTCCACAAATGAGAGGCCTCGAGGCCGACCTCTGCCCTCCTGCCAACACCGACTGCGAACGTCCCAGGAGGTTGGAGGAGAACCACTGCAAGACAGTGCCTCCCACTCCCAACCCCCTGAGACACCGCAGTAAGATACCATGGTCGATGGTATCAAAAGCCGCTGAGAGGTGTAGTAGGACTAGGACAGAGGAGCAACCCCTGTCCCAAGCCTGCCAGAGATCATTCACCAGCGCAACCAATGCCATCTCCGTGCTGTACCCGGGCCTGAAGCCCAATTGGTACGGGTCCAGATAATCAGCTTCCTCCAGGAACAAAGGGAGATGATGTGCCACCACACTCTCAACAACCTTCGCAAGAAAGCGAAGGTTGGAGACCGGACGATAGTTGTTTAAAACAGCTGGGTCCAGGGCAGGCTTCTTGAGGAGGGGTCTCACCACCGCTTCCTTTAAGGTGGCGGGAAAGCTGCCCTCTCTCAAAGAAGCAGTTATCACTGCCTGGAGCCAGCCTCATGTCCCCTCCCGAGCTGCATAAACCAGCCAGGAGGGGCACGGGTCCAATAAACACATGGTGGAGCTCAGCTTCCCCATAATCCTGTCCACATCTTCCAGAGTCACAGGATCGAACTCCTCCCAGATGACTTCGCCAAGACCACCCATGTCCTCACCGTCAGACTCTGCCCAGTCGGAGTCCAAACCGGTCCGGATCTGAGCGATTTTGTCCGACAGATGTTGGCTAAACTCCTCGGCACGACCCTGCAAGGGCTCCTCCCTCACCTCCTGATTAAGGAGGGAGCGGGTCACCCTAAACAGGGTGGCCGGGCGGTTATCTGCGGATGCAATGAGGGTGGCAAAGTAATTAGACCTTGCCATCCTCATCGCCGCGAGATAAGACCTCGTAGAGGACCTTAGTCGCAATCGGTCGGATTCAGACCGGCTGGACCTCCAACAGCTCTCTAGGCCCCGTCTCCGACGCTTCATCTCCCAGAGCTCCGTGGAGAACCATGGAGCCCACTGGGATCTGCACCGGGTCAGGGGCCGCATGGGTACAACTCGGTCGAGTGCCTCCGTGGCTGCCTTTTCCCAGGCTTCCACTAGGGCATCGGCCGAGCTGTGAGCGAAGGCGGCAGGTGGGGACCCAAGCACGGCCTGGAACCGCTCAGGGTCCATTAAGCGCCTAGGGTGGAACCATCTTGTTGGTTCAACAACCCCACGACAGGGAGTGGCAAAACGGAAGACCAGCCGCAGGAGATGATGATCGGTCCATGACAGGGGCATAACAAATGGGGAACCCCCACCCAGATCATCTAACCACCGTCCAGATAGAAAAATCAAATTGAGCGTGTGACCCCCCCATGAGTTGGGCTCTGAATTACTTGCATCAGGTCCATGGCCATCATGGAAGCCATGAACTCCCGAGCTAACTCAGATGATCCCCCCCAGGGATGGCAGATTGTTGTTGTTGTTGTTAGCTGCGAAGTCGTGTCCGACCCATCGCGACCCTATGGACAATGTTCCTCCAGGCCTTCCTGTCCTCTACCATCTTCTGGAGTCCATTTAAGCTCACGCCTACAGCTTCAGTGACTCCATCCAGCCACCTCATTCTCCGTCGTCCCCTTCTTCTATTGCCCTCGATCTTTCCCAGCATTAGGCTCTTCTCCAGTGAGTCCTTCCTTCTCATTAGGTGGCCAAAGTATTTGAGTTTTAGCTTCAGGATCTGGCCTTCTAAAGAGCAGTCAGGGTTTATCTCCTCTAGGACTGACCGGTTTGATCGCCTTGCAGTCCAAGGGACTCGCAGGAGTCTTCTCCAGCACCATAGTTCAAAGGCCTCAATTCTTTGGCGCTCAGCCTTTCTTATGGTCCAACTTTCACTGCCATACATTGCAACTGGGAAGACCATAGCCTTGACTATACGCACTTTTGTTGACAGGGTGATGTCTCTGCTTTTTAGTGTGCTGTCTAGATTTGCCATGGCTTTCCTCCCCAGGAGCAAGCGTCTTTTAATTTCTTGGCTACAGTCCCCATCTGCAGTGATCTTGGAGCCCAGGAAAATAAAATCTGTCACTGCCTCCATTTCTTCCCCATCCATTTGCCAGGAATTGAGAGGGCCAGATGCCATGATCTTGGTTTTCTTAATGTTAAGTTTCAACCCAAGTTTTGCACTCTCCTTCTTCACCCGCAACAAGAGGCTCTTTAGTTCTTCTTCACTTTCTGCCATTAGAGTGGTATCATCTGCGTATCTTAGGTTGTTGATATTTCTTCCGGCAATCTTAATTCCAACTTTTGATTCATCTAGCCCTGCCTTTCTCATGATGTGCTCTGCATATAAGTTAAATAGGCAGGGTGACAGTATACAGCCTTGCCGGACTCCTTTCCCAATTTTGAACCAATCAGTGGTTCCGTGTCCAGTTCTCACTGTTGCTTCTTGACCCGCATATAGGTTTCTCAAGAGACAAATAAGATGGTCTGGTACTCCCATCTCTTTAAGAACTTGCCACAGTTTGTTATGATCCACACAATCAAAGGCTTTAGCATAGTCAATGAAGCAGAAGTAGATGTTTCTCTGGAACTCCCTAGCTTTCTCCATGATCCAGCGTATGTTGGCAATTTGATCTCTAGTTTCTCTGCCTCTTCGAAATCCTGCCTGTACTTCTGGTAGTTCTCGATCCACATACTGCTGAAGTCTAGCTTGTAGGATTTTAAGCATGACTTTACTAGCATGAGAAATGAGTGCAATGGTGCGATAGTTTGAACATTCTTTGGCACTGCCTTTCTTTGGAATTGGAATGTAAACTGATCTTTTCCAATCCTGTGGCCACTGTTGAGTTTTCCAAATTTGCTGGCAAATTGAGTGTAGCACTTTTACTGCACTGTCTTTTAAGATTTTGAATAGCTCAGCTGGAATACTGTCACCTCCACTAGCTTTGTTGTTGCTCAGCTTTTCTAAGGCCCACTTCACTTCACATTCTAGGATGTCTGGCTCGAGGTCAGTGACCAACTCATTGTGATTATCTGGGACATTAAGCTCATTAAGCTCATTCTTGTATAGATGGCAGATTGAAGTCACCCAAAATCGTAAATTTGGGGAACTCAATCACCAACCCCGAGAAGCTCAGGCAGGGCTGCTGCTACGTGACTAGGCGAAAGGTACACGAGCAGCAAGCCCAACTGAGCCCTAAGGCCACATCTCAGGAGGAGAGACTCACACCCAGCTATTTGGACAACGGTGGCCTCCCGTGGACATAAGGTCTCCCTCACAACTACCGCCACACCCCTGCCCCTACCCTGAGCCCGAGGCTGGTGAAGCACCTGGAAACCTGGTTGGCAAATATCGACCAGAGGGACACCTCCCTCTGGGCCCAACCAGGTCTCCGTATTGCAAGCCAGGTCTGCATCATCCTCCTCAACCAAATCACGGATGAGAGGAGCCTTATTGACTACGGACCTGGCATTAAAATACACAAGCCTGAGCTCAGGTGGCTGCTCATCCTCGTTCCCGGAACCACGGGACGAAACCAGAGGTTTGGAGCACATCACCACTTGAAGACAGCGGGGACGCACTCCCGGGTGTTGATACGGCCCTCTGTTTGAACGCCTGCTGCCATTCCCCAACATCGTGGGAATAGATAATCCCACACCCTGCTCCGGGGCCCCGGGGGCAACCAGCCCAAGCCCCGTCCTGCCGTGATCTATCCCAAGCCTGGCCTGAACAGCAGTTGGTGGACACCCCCCAAAATCTGACCAAAACCGCAAACCCTCCCCCTTCCCTAACCCTATAAAATATTTCGATAAAAAACAAACCAGGAGCCTCTTCTTAGATTTATACCGGAGGCTCCTATCCCTGCCCAACCATCTCTCAGGGTCCCAACAATTGGGCCCTTCATCAAGAGGAGAAGTAAAGAAGCAGGCGGGTCGCACCCAGGAAGGGGGGGCACCCCTGAGAGCGAATCAGTCCATGCTAGTGTAATATAGGCGAGCCATAATTGTCAATGCAGGTCCAGCAAAGGCAGACCCATGATTGATAAGGAGGATCTAAAGTCAGAAGGTAGGTAGATATCCAGTCCGCCAAACCAGCTCCACTGCCACTCGAGCCGGGCGACCTCCGAACAGGTCGGCCACCATCCTCTCACGATGGTCACAGGCCTGATGGTGCAATGGTTCTGAGATAACATCTGCCAGCTCCTTCAGAACTCTGGGATGTAATCCATCAGGTCCCAGTGATTTATATCTGTCATGGTTGGATAGGTGGTATCTTACCATTTTGTTGCTTATTTTATTTTTTGTGTCTAGTTTGTCTTTTGCAGTGGTTGTTTTGGTATGCTTGGCTATAATTTCTTTTTGTGTGAAGACTGATGCAAAGAATGAGTTAAGCAGCTCTGTTGCATGTTATTTCCTTGCTATCTTCTCTCTTTAGTGGGCCTACAGTTTCCTTGACTTTTTTCTTGTTAATATGTTGGAAGAAGCTTTTTTTTAAATTATCCTTGATTTCTGTTGCAAGTCTTTGTTCATTCTGGGCCTTTCCTGACTTTGCATGTTTTGATTGTCTGCTGGTAATAGGCCTTAGTTATGTGCCCCTCTTTCCATTTTTTGTATTTGTCCTTTTTGTCTTTCAGTTTGTCAGAGATATCTTTGTGCACCCATGCTGGTTTCTTCTTGAATTGCTTGTTTTTTCCCCCCAGTGGTATTGTGCTGGTCTGGGCTTTTATGATCACATTTTTCAGAGTTTCCCATGCTTCTTGGGTTGTTTTCCCCTTTAGGATTTTCATCCATTGAATCTTTCCTTGGTTCTCTCTGAGTTTGTTGAAATCAGCTCTTTTGATGTTTAAGACACTGGTTGGATTGTTTTCTATTGTTAGTGTTTGTGTTATATTAAATTCCAGCATGACATGGTCACTTTCTCCCAAAGTTCTGGCAACTTCAACTCCCTCTATCACTTCTTCTCTATTAGTAAGAATTAAGTCCAGTATAGCTTTACATCTAGTTCCCTCCTCCACCTTTTGGATGACAAAGTTATCATCTAAGTTGGTTTTGCATGGATTGTTGTTATTTTATTTCAGACAATACTGATATTGATAATAGATGTACTATTTAAACAATGGTAAAATATTTTTGCACGTTTGTATGGCAAAAAACTATACCAAAAAACCAAAATTAAATATAAATTATTGCAAGATGCTAAAAAAAAGATGTGTTAGGAGTACACCTGCTGTTTGGCATGGATGAAGATTGAGAGATGCTGAGAAGCAGGAGAGATTGGACAACCATTTGTCTGAAATGGTATAGAGTTTCCAGCTTAAACCGGGGCAGAGGGGGCTGGAATAGATAACCTCCATGGTCCCTTCCAACTCAGTTATTCTGTTTTCTGAGGTTGTTGGAGTTGGAAGAAGTTAATTTGAGATTTGAGTGACATGATTGTTTATGTTAATGTAGATTTCAATAATCATTTCATTAGCCATGCTGTGTTCAGGGTATGGAATAGGTATAAAATAAGATTGATTCCCAAAATTCTTATATGGGTATTATCCCCCAAAGTTTTTTTTTAAAAGAACACATCCAAACAGTTTTTCATTATATATATGCATCATATATATACTTTGCAAGGGCCAAGTGTAACTGTGTGTACCTCAAGGTCCAGTCCACCATCCAAGTACTAATCAAAATTAACTCTAATTAGCCTTTTTAGTCATTCAGGATTATGCAGCCAGGATTAAAGCTAAAGAGGTTGACAACAAAATGCCATAAATATTAATAAATAAAAGCCCTGGTCAATTCAAATGCCTTTCTAACAATTTCTATCAACTTTTTCACACAGAAATTTAGGCAGCTTCTTTTCAAACAGTGTTCCTCAATTACTTCTAAACCCAAATGTAAGTAATAATCTCCACTTATTTTATTATTCTTTACCTTACTTAACTTGATTACTAAACAGCAAGTGAGTTTGCATCTGTGGTTTCCTCATTACTGTTGCTGCACCCGCTCATTACACAAAGTAATTGTCCGTTTCTTGGGGAATAGCAGGAGTTTGACATTATTTCAAGGTTTCAAGGCACTTTTAGAGATACAGCTGACTTCCCCAATTTCCTCATTAACTGCCTTTTGTGGTTCTTGAACAAAGAACCACATTATTAAATATTGATTTCCTCTCTTTTTAGGCCTGCCAATTTTACCATTTTCAGTCTTACTGGCCTCCTACTATTGAGTGTATCTGTGGTAAATTGATTTCTAATTTTGCATGTTTATATTTTTATGACTCTGTAGTCCCTTAATTATGGGTTGAGTCAAGGTGACTGGGTGGAGTTGAGCATTTACTGGCTGGACACCCTTCCTGGTGCTATGCAGACTTGTCAGCAGATATTTTTTCTTTGTCCCCTAGAAGAGTGTGATATCTCTCTTGGAGACTCTCCAGATTCCTCCTCAGAGGTGAGCTAATGGAGGATGAGCCCATTCCTGCCATCCCAGGAAATGAGTTGATTAATGGCTCTGAACAGCCAGCCAAAAGATCATTAGAGGAGGTTTCAGCTGGAGAAAGCTTGCAGTGGCAGATGGCCATTGAAGAGGAGGTGGAACTGCCATCTGCACCTGAACTGAAAACACACAGGGCATAGAAATGGCAGGAGCAACAGGGGTCAACCAGGCTACTCAGGAGAAGAAGGCCCAGCCCATCTTGATTGGCTGCACTGGAAAGCTGGATATTTATGACACAGAGGGAGGCCTTGCTGGGAACAATGTGTTGGTTTTCTAGCTGTTTGTTTGATCATCATGCTTCACCATGTTTGGAATTGTACCTTGAAGAATCTGAACTTTCCTTGCCGGCTTGTGTGTTTATTTAGGTTTTGCCTGTTAGATATAAGTTTGTTTGATGGAGTTATTTGTTTGAGCAACTTTCAATTGCTTTATGGACCATTGGGCCATTGCTTTGTGGACTAATCTTGGCCTGCTGATGGCTGGACTTAATTGGGGCAGTTCTGAGTTTTGGTGAAGAGAATTGTTGGGGAATATTAATAAACTCACTAAACCACAGTTACATGTGTGTGTGAGTGAGTGGGGCAGCACAGAGAGAAAGATTTTGCTCAGAAGCAGCAGCAATATCTCCAACTGAAGTAACTGGGTATTTTGGGTAGCCACTGAGAGGCTGTTTTGAAAGCTGGTTAATGGGCTTTAGTAAGGAAATCTGTGAATAGGATCTTCTGCTTGAACTTTCTCTTTTTAAGAGCAGAAAAGAAGTTTGGAAGGAGCAGAGACAGTACCATAAAGTCAATGATTAGAAAGAATAAAAATACGATTCAACAATGAGATTATCATAGTGGCTACATCAGGAGTCAGTTAGAAGAGCTGTGCAAGGTTCCCAAATTGCATTCCAAAATATGGGGTGTAGAAGGGCGAGTCCAGCACCTCCCAGTGCCTCATTGTAGCAGTAGCGCTTCTTTACTGCATTAAGCAGATACAACACAAACCACCTTGCAGCAGGAAGCACCATGTAACTTAGAAAAGCACAAAGCCATTTTTCAAATTTCTACAAAGTACTGTATTACACTCTCAGAGGATTTAACCTAAAGCATCCACATACAGAAATACAGACTGCAGAAGTCAATTGTCATTTGAAGAGTTTTGCCAGAAAGGCTGTGTGCCTTCTATGTATTTTTCATCTGTAGATTTTCAGGCATGAGGAAAGAACTGCGCTCTCTTTGTTCCTCCTGGTCAGACTTTCTACAAATAGCGCATAATGTAAAACTCCTTGTATGCTCAGCACCTATTGGTTAACTATGCAAAATATTCATGGAAGACTCAGATAAATGTGTCCCTTTACAATGATGAAACCATATAATTATAATCATAATAGTGAAGTTGGAAGGGACCTTGTAGGTCATCTAGTCCAACCCCCTGCTCAGGCAGGAAACCCTGTACCATTTCAGACAAATGGCTGTCCAGTCTCTTCTTAAAAACTTCCAGTGTTAGAGCATTCACAGCTTCTGGAGGCAGGTTGTTCCACTGATTAATTGTTCTAATTGTCAGGAAGTTCTTCCTTAGTTCTAGGTTGCTTCTCTCCTTGACTAGTTTCCATCCATTGCCTCTTGTCTTGCCTTCGGGTGCTTTGGAGAATAGCTTGCCTCCCTCTTCTTTGTGGCAGTCCCTGAGATATGGGAACACTGCTATCATAAAATAAATAAATAAATCTTTTGTTAAACTAGACATACCCAATTCTAGTAGCCGTTCCTTATATGTTTTAGCCTCCAGACCTCTAATCATCTTTGTTGCTCTTCTCTGTACTCTTTCCAGAGTCTCAACATCTTTTTTACATTGTGGTGATCAAAACTGGATGCCATATTCCAGGTGTGGCCTTACCAAAGCATTGTAAAGTGGTATTAGTACTTCACTTGATCTTGATTCTATCCCTCTATTAATGCAGCCTAGCACTGTGTTGGCTTTTTTGGCAGCTGCAGCACACTGCTGGCTCATATTGAAGTGATTGTCTACTAGGACTCCGAGATCCCACTCACAGTTACTACTATTGAGCAAGGTACCACCTATACTATACCTGTGCATTTGATTTTTCCTGCCTAAATGTGGAACCTTACTTTTTTCACCATTGAATTTCATTTTGTTAGATAGCGCCCAGTGTTCAAGTCTGTCCAGATCCTCCTGTATCTTAAGCCTGTCAACTGGGGTGTTGGCTATTCTTGCCAGCTAGGTGTCGTCTGCAAATTTGATGAGTTCTCCATCTATTCCCTCATTGGTGGGAATCATTGATGAAGATGTTGAAGAGCACTGGGCCCAGAACAGAGCAGTGGGGCACCCCACTACACAATTCCCTCCATGTAGATGCGGTTCCATTGAGGACCACATTCTGAGTACGGCCGGTCAGCCAGCTATGAATCCATCTGGTGGTGATGCAGTCTAACCCACATTTTTCTATCTTATCAAGTAGTAGTTTGTGAACTACCTTATCAAATGCCTTACAGAAGTCCAAGTAAATTATATCCACAGCATTCCTCTGATCCACTAATTTTGTCACTTGGTCAAAGAATGCAATAAGATTTGTCTGGCACGATCTGTTTTTGACACACCCATGTTGGCTTTTAGTTATGACTTTGTTTGCCTCTAGGTGTTCACTGATTCGTTGTTTGATTATCTTTTCCATTATCTTCCCAGGAATTGAGGTCAGGCTGATAGGTCTGTAATTTCCTGGTTCCATTTTTCCCCCTTTTTTGAAGATGAGATCTACATCAGCTCTTTTTCAGTCCTCTGGTAGTTCCCCAGTGCTAAGTTAATGTAGATTTCAATAATCATTTCATTAGTCATGCTATGCTGAGGGTATGGAATGAATATAAAACAAGATTGACTCCCAGAATTGTTATATGGGTATTATCCCCCAAAGCTTTTCCTAGAAGAGCACATCCAAACAGTTTTCATCATATATACAGCAATACTTTGCAGGGGCCAAATGTACCTGTGTGTACCTCAAGGTCCAGTGCACCATCCAAGTACTAATCAAAGTCAACTCTACTTAGCATCTCTAGTCAGTCAGGATTAGGCAGCCAGGATTAAAGCTAAAAAAGTTGACATGCCATCATTTCACCTTCAGAAGACACAGGATTTTTCATTTGAAATAATGCTAACGTTTGCAGGTTGGGCTGGGCTGGGCTGGGATTAGATTTCATTGTATTAACTTTTTTTTGATATTTTGGGTAATCAACTTGCTGTCACATAGGTTTTCATAAAACCCATTTTAAAACACCAAACAAATGCAGTTTCGTATTGGCCAGGCTTGAACACTTTATGGTGTTCTCTCAGGGATCAAATTCAAACAGCTTTGTGAGAGATTTGGAGGAGGAAGCATGAGACTTATCAACCTGCCTTCTTCTCAGACAGAAGTCCCATAAATTCCTTTCAGTATTTCAAAGGAGTTTAGCTTGGTCAATTTAAAAATGCCTTTGAGGGAGTACGGGTGGAAGCAGGATATGTGAAATGTCCTCATGAAGCTTTCCTTCACTTTCCATCTGGCAAGTTCACTGAGATAACTGAAACTAACATGTTCCTTCTCTCAAGCTTAACTATTAGTCCCAAACAGCAAAATGCCATAAGTATGAATAAATAAAAGTCCTGGTCAATTCAAATGTCTTTCTAACAACTGCTGAACAGTATCAACCTCTTCACACAGAAATTTAGGCAGCTTCTTTTCAAACAGTGTTCCTCAATTATTTTTAAACCCAAATTTAAGTAATAGTCTCTACTTATTTTATTATTCTTTACCTTAACTTGATTACTAAACACCAAGTGAGTTTGCATCTGTGGTTTCCTCATTACTGTTGCTGCACCCACTCATTACACAAAGTAATTGTCCATTTCTTGGGAAATAGCAGGAGTTTGACATTATTTCAAGGTTTCAAGGCACTTTTATTGATGCAGCTGACTTCCCCAATTTCTTCATTAACTGCTTTCTGTGGTTCTTGGGCAAAGAACCACATTATTAAATACGGATCTCCTTTCTTTTTAGGCCTGCCAATTTTACCATTTTCAGTCTCACTGGTCTCCTACTATTGAGTGTACCTGTGGTTAATTGATTTCTAATTTTGCATGTTCATCTTCTTCTATGAGGTCCTGTATCAAGGCTATTTGATGGGAGTCCACAGAAATTGGCTCCAACCCTCAAGGCAAAGCTTAGGAGATGTGGCTCAATAAACAACTTTTCCACTCATTGCCGGGAACTTTCAATCCATTGCTCACCAACAACCAAGCTCAATACTTGCCTCTCTGAGGGACCCTCCAAGTATGCTTTTTCACTGTAGCAATTCTTTTCATCTTGATCACTTAACATTTTCTCTATTGTAGTTCTGCATCTAATACAGAAATTGTTAAATCTTTCAGTAGCTTTTTAAAAATTCTTCTTCTCATCCTTTACTCCAAGGATCCTTTCTCAGAGCAATTGTATCGCAGATTGGGAGAAGAAAAAAAAGATCGAAGAGAAAAAGATGTTGAAAAATAGGCAAATGTTGAAAAGTCATATTTAGTTTGTGAAACTAGGATGATTTTATATATAACTAAGTCTGAGTATTTTGTTTTGTGAAAACAGATTTTAAGTTACTGTGTTATTCAGGGTATGGGGAAATGCTTTTGGTTCACTTTGAAATCATCTCTAAATCTCTACAGCATCCATGGCAACTGGATCTGACACCTCAGAACCAACAGAGCTTACAGAATAACCGATTTGGAAGGGACCTTCTAGTCCAGTCCCATGCTCAAGCTGGAAACCCTGTACCATTCAAGACAAATGGCTTTCTAAATTATTCTTAAAACCTCCAGTGATGGAGCACCCAAAACCTCTGGAGCCAAACTCTCACAGTTACTGCTATTGAGCCACGTATCACCTATTCTATACCTGTGCATTCACTTTTTCTTGCCTAAGTGTAAAGCCATATTGTTCTCACCACTGAAATTTAGGGATAAGTAATAAAAAATATGGCCCTCATGAGATCCTTTGTAGCTGAAGCAGCAGGAAACATTCAATGTAACTCACAGCTTTTGGAACCCAGCTCTCCTTCTCCATTTCAGTTAACCTTCTGTGTCCCACAGGACTCCTAATAACCCTCAATTAAGGCTGCAGGAATATTTCCAACTCTGCATATATTCTCTGTCTTCAGGGAAATAGAAATCACCTGGATGAGGGAGGAATACTTCAGTGAAAGCCAAATCTGTCTGTGCTTAACCTGAGTGCCACAAAGATCTACCCAGAAGCAGAGTAGCTGTTTCCCCAAAACCCACCCATAAAAATGTGTCGCCCATGATAGCAGTGCCAACCCCAGATTTCTACCACTTGGTTCTAAGGGCTCTGCCCAAACTCTAGCCATTAGTGAACATGGCCAAGCATTATCATTGTGGGCTGTAGAGTTTGGGCAGCAATTCAGTAAGGAATTTTCTTTGCCCCATTAGGACACTGCAAGTCCTGAGCCTCCAATCTTTTATAACCATAGCAGGATAGATGTTAAATGAAGTCTGCTGCTCTTCTATGCACTTTTGTAACAGCTAACAAACAGGAGTGTTTCAATCCAAGGAAGATGCACCGTTGCCTTATGTAAGAACTATTTTGCAATAGTTCACTGAGGTGATATGATGCAATCATCATAACTCCATAAATAGAGAGCCATTTCTGTCCCAGGAGTAAAATTTGGGCCAGAACCAGTCTCACCATGAAAATCCTTTATCTGCTTTTCGCATTTCTTTTCCTTGCATTCCTGTCTGAACCAGGTAAGAAACAAAATTACTGATAATTTACAAAGGATTGATAACTCACTCCTTTTCAAACAGGTGTGATCATCAGTGAAAGCAGGATAATCTTCAACATCTTTTTGTTTTACTTTACAGAAATAGCTTTGAACAGTATAGACTATTGACAACATGAACCTCCAAACATTTGAAAAATATGCCATTGATTTTTCTTTTGATTCAAAATTCTTCAAAGAACTTTATTGGGTTTCTTTTTGTTATTGTAGCTTATTTTTGTTGATTTGCTTCACTTTAGTATTGGTTTACCAAATTCTCAGCTAAATATCTTCTATTTGAATAAAGAGGCACAATGGAGAAACAGTTTGATCTAGTGGTTAGAGCAAAACACTACAAATCTGGATACTGAGTTCTAATCTCACCTTAGGTCTGAAAGCTCACTGGGTGAATTTGGACCACTCTCTCTCTCTCTCTCTCTCTCTCTCTCTCTCTCTCTCTCTCTCTCTCTCTCTCTCTCTCTCTCTCCCTCCCTCCCTCCCTCCCTCCCTCCCTCCCTCCCTCCCTCCCTCTCAGCCCAAACCTTCTCACAGTCTTGGTGTTTTGCAGAAAATAAGAGAAGGAAAGAGTTTTAGATGAATGCCGGCTGGGTCTTTCTGGGTCTATGTATTAGATACATCTACCACCTTGAGTTAATTTAAAAAAATAAAAATGAAAAAATAAAAGATATCAATGATTCTAGACTGACTTGCTGATAGAGAAATGGCTAGTTCATACTACTACAGAAATGTAAAAAGTAAAGATTTGATTTTAATGCCTTATTTTACTGCAAGAGAGGGAATCGGAAGTCAACGCCTTTTGTTTCTCCCCCCCCCTTTCCACATTTGCCTTTTTCCTCTTTCCCTATTGTTGTTCCTTACTGCTTTTTATTTTCATATTTTTGTTACAAATGAATAAAATTATAAATTGACAAAGGAATCCTGCAATTCTGTAGAAGAAGGTAGTGTCTTGCAAGGAAAAATGTATTTAAATATTAAGGAATCTTTATTCATCGTTTACCTGTCTCCTCTTTCTCTTTTCATAGGGAATGCCCACCACAGGTGTCGTGGTGCAGGAGGACAATGCTTACGCAGGTGTCGTCCTGGCACTCAAATTGGGAGGTGGGACTGTCCGAGGCGAACTATATGCTGTAGACGGTAAGAAAACTCTCCTCTAATAGAGATACAGATACAGCTTTGCAAAGCAAAGAATTTACTTTAAACTCACTTTGATCAACTTATTATTTTTTCTCATTTGTATAGCCATCCTGGAAAATAATGCCATCTCCATCAACAACCGTGGATATCTTCAAGACATGGCCAATGACCTGAGATTACTGCCTGCTATCGCTTTATCTTTCTTTATATAAATCAAATTGCTATCCATCAAACTCTAAAACATTTGTGCATTGAAGTAAAATTTGGCAAATATTTCTTGAAATAAAGCTAAATGAGCATTGCAGACATTGTGCAACTTCTTTAAAAAGTACCTGGGAGCAATATATTCCTATGACTACTGGAGAGAGAGAGAGAGAGAGAGAGAGAGAGAGAGAGAGAGAGAGAGAGAGAGAGAGAGAGAGAGAGAGAGAGAGAGAGAGAGAGAGAGAGAGAGAGAGGTGTTGCCTGCTCTTCAACCACATATTATATTATGCTATAATTTCACATAGTCTCATTCTTCCCTTTCGGTTTGTTTATTTATTGTAGCGATTACTTTGCCACTGATGTCTTCCAGCTAATGTAGTTGCTTGGGCAGAAATAGTATAAAATCAAATTTAAGCCATTCGCTGATATCTTGGAAAGGAGAAGAACAAAAATTCTTAAGATTATTTTTTCTCAAGTTAAATACCATTGGATACAACTTAGAATAAGAATGACTTTGTCTGATGACTTCATATCAGCACAGCCTGGATCTTGATAAAGGAAATGAAGATGTAGCAATAGGAAATCCGCAAGAGAGAGGATCCTTTCCTGGCCCATTCTTTTTGTTAAATAGACAGACCAACAGATGTTATGAAATTGATTTTAGATACCATCTAAACTAATAGATAGACTACACAATAAAACCACTTTATCAGAGGGTGAGTCACATAGGACCTGATACAGACAAACACACACAGCCAAAATGTGAGGGATACTATTGTGGACACTATTATATCTATGCTAATAAAGGGGCGTAATCTAACAATATGCACTGGTGAAAACATAATTTGCACAACCAGAATCCATACAAACCTGAACCTATTTAATCCCCCCCTCTCAACTTTCATTCACACTCTTTCTACTTCTCTTTTATTACAATGTCTAAATTGATAAGGGGATGTAAATATTTAACTTGTGGCATAACTCATCCTATAAAATGTTAAAATCTCAGCAATGAATCAGACTTCACTGAAAAGAACTATTAAAATACAAATAGCAATTTCCAGAGTAAGTCTAGGACCAATAGTTTACATATATCCATTCTTTATTAACCTTTCAATGGAGCATTTTTTACAACATAGGCAGGGTACATGTAACACAGAAATGAGCTAGATTTCCCTTTTCCACTTTTATGCTCATCCCTCATGCTTAGGATCCTTTCTCAAATCAATTCTATCACAGCATGGAGTTCAAAGGAGGTGGGATAGCCTAATATACCTCAACATGTTTTCCCATCTCCTTTAGCGGTTTTCATTCATTTAAATAAAAGAGTCTGTGTGGAATTCCTATAACTACTCAATATTTCTGATGATTCAGGTAACCAAGTCTGTGTTGTGATTCAGGGTCAGTCTGTGGGTTTGGCAGTTGGGTCAGACGATTCAGAGAAGGAGGAGGGGGGTGTTGCAGAGGACAGCCCTGAGGCTTCGCAGAGCCCTCAGCCAGCCCCCCCCATCTGGTTACGATGCAGACCCAGCTGTGTGAGCCTGACAGCATGGATGAAGATGACCCACAGCTGGCCCTGTTCAAGGACGCCCGACGCAGGCAGTCAATCAGGAGTAAACAGAGGAAGGCAATGGGGCACCTTGGAAGGAGGCAGAGAGAAGCCACGCCTTTTACTGCTTAAAAGGGGAATGTGTGGGAGGGCTGGTTTGCTGAAGGCAACCGTTTGAATAGCTCCTGTTTCATGGTTCATGTTTTTGTTTTGCTCTGTTTGCTCTGTTTTGTGTCAATAAATTTGGCAGGCTTAGTTCAAGCCTCTTGCCTTTTTTTAAAGGGGTTGTCCCTGCCTTTTCTGCAGGGTTGGTAGTAGGATGGTACAGAACAGTCTGTTGCTACAACAGGTAAATACATACTTCCCTCGGCTGGAAGCCCACAATTACGTTTCAGGTAAATGTTGAAATATTTAATATGGATCTAACACTAGGTTCATAATGACATCATAATATGGTCATAATATGGTAAATATTATTGTATTCTTTATCTTATTTCATTTTATGTCAAGGTTCCAGTTAAAAAGCCCAACAAATTAAATCCACAAGAGACATTGTGATCTCTAATGCAAAGCTTTATTAGGCATAGCATACCAGCACAGTAGAAAGAATACTAACTCTGGCAATATGGCAGGAAAAAGTTAATTAAAAGGGTAAAACCTTCCCTCCCCTCTCTGACAGTTCAGGTCACATTGTTTGAGAAGAAAACCTCAATTTGCCAAAACATCTCTTCAATGACCTTGGCTCTCACACTGATAGCAACCACCCATACATACTAAACCTTCTCCTCCTCCCCGCAGACTAGGCAAGCTAGAAGCATCATGACAGCTCTAAAGCAAGGGATCTTCATACCTTGATACATTATTATTATTATTAATATTATTATTATTAATAATAACAACAACAACAACAACAACAACAACAATAATAATAAAAGTTAGAAGGGACCTTGGAGGATATCTAGTCCAACCCCCTGCTCAGGCAGGAAACCTTATACCATTTCAGGCAAATGGCTGTCCAGTCTCTTCTTAAAAACCTCCAGTGTTGGAGCATTCACAACCTCTGGAGGCAGGTTGTTCCACTGGTTAATTGTTCTAACTGTCAGGAAGTATCTCCTTAGTTCTAGGTTGCTTCTCTCCTTGACTAGTTTCCACCCATTGCTTCTTGTCCTGCTTTCAGGTGCTTTGGAGAATAGCTTGACTCCCTCTTCTTTGTGGTAGCCCCTGAGATATTGGAACACTGCTATCGTGTCACCCCTCAACCTTCTCTTCATTAAACTACACATACCCAATTCCAGCAACCGTTCCCTATATGTTTTAGCCTCCAGCCCCCTAATCATCTTTGTTGCTCTTCTCTGTACCCTTTCTAGAGTCTCGACATCTTTTTTACATTGTGGTGACCAAAACTGGATGCAGTATTCCAGGTGTGGCCTTACCAAAGCATTGTAAAGTGGTATTAGTACTTCACTTGATCTTGATTCTATCCCTCTGTTAATGCAGCCTAGCACTGTGTTGGCTTTTTTGGCAGCTGCAGCACACTGCTGGCTCATATTGAAGTGATTGTCTACTAAGACTCCGAGATCCCTCTCATAGTTACTACTATTGAGCAAGGTACCACCTATACTATACCTATGCATTTGATTTTTCCTGCCTAAATGTAGAACCTTACTTTTTTCACCATTGAATTTCATTTTGTTAGATAGTGCCCAGTGTTCGAGTCTGTCCAGATCCTTCTGTATCTTAATCCTATCTTCTGGAGTATTGGCTATTCCTGCCAGCTTGGTGTCGTCTGCAAATTTGATGAGTTCCCCATCTATCCCCACATCCAAATCGTTAATGAAGATATTGAAGAGCACTGGGCCCAGAACAGAGCCCTGGGGCACCTCACTACACACTTCCTTCCATGTAGATGCAGTTCCATTGACGACCACACGCTGAGTACGGCCTGTCAGCCAGCTACAAATCCATCTGGTGGTGATGCTATCTAACCCACATTTTTCTATCTTATCAAGTAGTAGGTTGTGATCTACTTTATCAAATGCCTTACTGAAGTCCAAGTAAATTAAATCTACAGCATTCCTCTGGTCCACTAGTTTTGTCACTTGGTCAAAGAATGCAATAAGGTTTGTCTGGCACGATCTGTTTTTGACAAACCCATGTTGGCTTTTAGTGATAACTTTGTTCACATCAAGGTGTTCGCTGATTTGTTGTTTTATTATCTTTTCCAGAATCTTCCCAGGTATTGAGGTCAGGCTGGGCACTATCTAACAAAATGAAATTCAATTGTGAAAAAAGTAAGGTTCTGCATTTAGGCATGAAAAATCAAATGCACAGGTATAGTATAGGTGGTACCTTGCTCAATACTAGTATCTGTGAGAGGGATCTCGGGGCTGCCACAAAGAAGAGGGAGCCAGGCTGTTCTCCAGAGCACCTGAGAGCAGGACAAGAAGCAATGGATGGAAACTAGTCAAGGAGAGAAGCAACCTAGAACTAAGGAGACACTTCCTGACAGTTAGAACAACTAACCAGTGGAACAACCTGCCTCCAGAAGTGGTGAATGCTCCAACACTGGAAGTTTTTAAGAAGAGACTGGACAGCCATTTGTCTAAAATGGTATAGGGTTTCCTGCCTTAGCAGGGGGTTGGACTAGATGAGCTCCAAGGTCCCTTCCACCTTATTATTATTATTACTAAATATTTTGAGGGGCTAAATAAAATAATTTTGAAATATATTTGGTAGTGGAAAAAGGCAAGGATTAATTTAAAAATGTTACAGGATAAAAGACTCAGAGGTGGGTTTAGCTTACCTTCTTGAATCTTTTCTGTGTGACACTATTGCCTCTTGAATTGATTGCAATATAAATTGCATTTCTTTCTGAAAGTTGTTCTTTCTTTGTCTCTGGTGTACCAAATTGGGGGCTTCCATAACAGATACTTGGGTTGTTGTTTTTTACCTCTCTTGGCTAAGTACAGAGGACTCATTTTTGTCCCTTCTCTCTATTTATATTTCCCAAGTATTAATCTTTTTTAACAGGACCAGTCTTATAATCAGTACAATGGTATGCAACTTAAATATAGATTTAAGTTTAACATCATCTCATATAATTTTTGTAGTCTTTATGTATAGCTTTTGTAATCCAGTAAGTTCAAACATATAGGTCCACAATTAACAAGGGTATTTTATCCCTATTCATCTATTCAGGACTCCAAAAATTCCAATCAAGCAGTGTTTATAATGCCCAATGCCCAACCACTATGCCAGGGCTCAGCAACCTGAAACAGTGAAAGAACCACTCGGAACAAGTTCCCTCACAAAAGGAAAAACTGGGAGCCGCACAAAATGTGTGCACATGTGTGTACATGCATGCATGCACAAAACAGGGTTTGACTGAAGAGTGGAGCCAAGGCGAGATATGCACCTACCCTGCATATTTGACTTGATTGGTTGAACTTTTTTACTCCCACTTTTTTTTTGAACTGCACATGGCAGAGGACTGGGAGCCGCGGGAGAGGGCTGAAAGAGCCGCATGCGGCTCTGGAGCTGTGGGTTGCAGACCTGTGCACTATGCAGTCAATCTCTTAGTCTCGCCCCAGTAGAAAATAACCAAGAGGTCAAAAGTTAAAAGTCAATCAATATTTATAATCCAAAATAGCAATTTTCAAAACAGTTCTATTTTCCACCAAGTAGTAAATTGTCCAGAATATTTTTCTCTATCTAGCTGTTCTCTGTAATTAAAAGCTTGATTGGAGATCAAAGAGGCTAGGTATTTATCTGTGTCTGGGCATTGTGCCAAGTGTATTTTAGCCACCATAATCTTGCTGCTGTATTTCTGTGTCACTCAAAACCTTCCTTTTTGAACAAGCTGGCCTGGCCTGATGGGATGGGGTTGGGTTTTATAAATCGGTTTTAACTTTTTAATGTGTACTAATTTATTTACGGGCATTGCTGTTTAATTACTTTTTAATTTTTATATCCTGTTTTTTATTATGTATTGCCCTGTTCACCGCCCTGAGTCCTTCGGGAAAAGGGCGGTATACAAATTAAATTAATAAATAAATAATAAATAAATAATAAAATACAGGTAGTTCTTATTTATTTATTTATTTATTTATTTAATTTATATACCGCCCTTCTCTCAAGAGACTCAGGGCGGTTAACAGGGCAATACGTAAAAGACAGATACAAAAGTTAAAATTATTAAAACATGATTAAACAATGCCCATAGTACAAATTTAAAATTAAAGTCATAATAACAAACCCACCCCATCCCATCAGGCCAGGCCTGCTTCCTTAAAGAGATGGGTTTTAAGGTCGCGCCGGAAGGAGCGGAGGTCGGGCGCCATCCGGAGCTCTACCGGAAGATGGTTCCATAAGTCCGGTGCACGAGAACGCTCTCCCCCTGGGGGCCACCAGTCGGCATTCTTTGACTGGCGGCACCCTGAGGAGGCCCTCTCTGTGGGAGCGTACTGGGCGGAGGGAAGTTGACGCCGGCTGCAGGTGCTCCCCAAGGTATTCTGGACCCATGCCATGGAGGGCTTTGTAGGTCATTACCAACACCTTGAACCTCACCCGGAAGACAACTGGCAACCAATGCAGCTCGCGGAGCAAAGGTGTAACACGGGAGTATCGGGAGACCCCCGACACAACTCTCACGGCTGCATTCTGTGCCAGCTGGAGCCTCCGAGTGGTCTTCAAGGGTAGCCCCATGTAGAGAGCGTTGCAGTAATGAAGACGAGAGGTCACGAGCGCATGAGTGACCCTGCGCAAGGCATCCCGGTCTAGATAGGGCCGCAACTGGCGCACCAGGCGAACCTGGGCGAACGCCCCCCTAGTTACAGCTACAATATGGTCTTCTAAAGAGAGCTGTGAATCTAGGAGGACTCCCAAGTTGCGAGCCCTATCTACAGGAAGTAATGACTCACCCCCCATAATGAGGGGTGGGATATCCTGAATATCCCGGGATGCCGGTACGCACAGCCACTCCGTCTTGTCGGGGTTGAGACGAAGCCTGTTCCTCCCCATCCAGACCTGGACCGCCTCCAGGCACCGGGACATCACGTCGAGGGCATCACTGGGGTGGTTTGGGGTCGAAATGAAAAGTTGGGTATCATCAGCATACTGATGATACCCAACTCCAAAACCACGAATGATCTCACCCAGCGGTTTCATATAGATGTTGAACAGAAGGGGCGAGAGGACCGACCCCTGAGGGACTCCACAAGCGAGAGGCCTCGCGGTCAACCTCTGCCCCCCCGTCAACACCGACTGCGAACGTCCCAGGAGATAGGAGGAGAACCACTGAAGAACCATGCCTCCCACTCCCAATCCCCTGAGACGCCGCAGCAAGATACCATGGTCGATGGTATCGAAAGCCGCTGAGAGGTCTAATAGGACAAGAACAGAGGAGTATCCTCTGTCCCGAGCCCTCCAGAGATCATTCACCAGCACGACCAATGCCGTCTCCGTGCTGTACCCAGGCCTGAAGCCCGATTGGTACGGGTCCAGATAATCCGCTTCATCCAGGACCAGAGGGAGCTGATGCGCCACCACACTCTCAACAACCTTCGCAAGGAAGCGAAGGTTGGAGACCGGACGAAAGTTATTCAAAACAGCCGGATCCAAGGTAGGCTTCTTGAGGAGAGGTCTCACCACCGCCTCCTTCAAGGCGGCGGGAAAACTACCCTCACTCAAAGAAGCAGCTATAACCGCCTGGAACCAGCCTCGTGTCCCCTCCCGGGCTGCATAAACCAGCCAGGAAGGGCACAGGTCCAATAAACATGTGGTGGAGCTCAGCCTCCCCATGATCCTGTCCACTTCCTCCGGAGTCACAGGATCGAACTCCTCCCAGATGACATCGACAAGATCACTCGTGTCCTGATCGTCCGATACTGCCCAGTCGGAGTCCAAACCGGTCCGAATCCGAGCGATTTTGTCCGACAGATGTTGACTAAATTCCTCGGCACGCCCCTGCAAGGGATCCCCACTGACCTCCTGGTTGAGGAGGGAGCGGGTCACCCTAAACAGGGCGGCCGGGCGATTATCTGCGGACGCGATGAGGGCAGCAAAATAGTTAGATCTCGCTACCCTCATCGCAGCGAGATAAGACCTAATATGGGTTCTTAGTCGCAATCGGTCGGATTCAGATCGGGTGGACCTCCAGACACTCTCTAGGCCCCGTCTCCGACGCTTCATCTCCCGGAGCTCCGCGGAAAACCATGGAGCCCATTGGGATCTGCGCCGGGTCAGGGGCCGCAAGGGTACAACTCGGTCAAGTGCCTCCGTGGCCATCCTTTCCCAGGCCTCCACTAAGGCATCCGCCGAGCTGTGAGCTGGGGAGGCAGGTGGGGCCCCCAGCGGTGCCTGAAACCTCTCAGGGTCCATTAAGCGCCTGGGGCGGAACCATCTAGTTGGCTCAACAACCCCACAGTGGGGAGTGGCAAAACGGAAGACCAGCCGCAGGAGATGATGATCGGTCCATGACAGGGGCATAACAATTGGGGAGCCCCCACCAAGATCATCTAACCACCGACCAGATAAGAAAACCAAGTCAAGGGTGTGGCCTCCCTCATGGGTTGGTCCATGAATTACCTGCGTCAGGTCCATGGCCGTCATGGAAGCCATGAACTCCCGAGCTAACTCAGATACTCCTCCCAGGGATGGTAGATTGAAGTCTCCCAAAACCATTAGTTTAGGAAACTCAATCACCAGCCCTGAGAGGATATCGAGAAGCTCAGGCAGGGCTGCTGCTACGCGACTAGGCGAAAGGTATGCGAGCAGCAAGCCCAACTGCGCCCTAGGACCAAACCTCAATAAGAGAGATTCACACCCGACTATCTGAGAAACGGTGGCCTCCTGCGGACATAAGGTCTCCCTCATAACTACAGCCACTCCCCCACCCCTACCCTGAGTCCGAGGCCGGTGTAGCACCCGGAAGCCTGGTGGGCAGAGATCCACCAGGGGGATACCACCCTCTGGGCCCAACCAGGTTTCCGTAATGCAAGCCAGGTCCGCTTGCTCACCCTCGACTAAATCCCGGACGAGGGGAGCCTTATTAGCAACGGACCTGGCATTTAGGTACACCAGTCGGAGCTCAGGTGGCTGCGCATCCCCGCTCCCAGAGCCTTGGGTCGAAGGCAGAGGGTCGGAGCGCCTCACCGCTTGCAGATAGCGGAGAGGCCCTCCCGGAGGTCGATACGGCCCTCTGATCTTACACCTGCAGCCATTCCCTATCGTCGTGGGAATTGGCATTCCCACGACCCGCTCCAGAGCTCCAGAGATGACCGACCCCGGCTCCCTCTCAACGCGATCTCTACTAGGCCTGGTCTGAACAGCAGTTGACAGAGTGCCCCCCCTCTCCAACCAACCACAACCCTCCCCCCTCCCTAACCCTGCAAAAAATTTAGCTAAAAAAGTAATCAGGGGCCTCTTGTTAAATTTATATCTTAGGCCCCTGTTTCTGCCCGGCCATCTCTCAGGGTCCCAACAGTCGGACCCGTCATCAAGAGGTAAATTAAAAGATAAGGCGGGTCGCTCCCAGGATGGGGGGGCACCTCTGAGAGCGAGTAAAACCGTGCTGGAGTACCTCAAAGCCATGGTAAAATTGGGTAATACAGCAAAAAACAGACCCAGATTGAATAAATAAAAAGGGAGGATCTTAAAAATGGAAGGGGAGTATCCAGACTGCAAACAACAGTTTGTTTAGTGACTGTTTGAATTTACAACAGCACTGAAAAAAGTGACTTATGACCATTTTTACACTTATGAAAACCCAGGGTTTTGTGATTTACATTCAGATACTTGGCAATTGATTCATATTTATGATGGTCCCAGGGTCGTGTGATCCTCTTTTGCATCCTTTTGACAAGCAATGTCAATGGGGAAACCAGATTCACTTAAGAACTGAGTTACTAATTTAACAACTGCAGTGGTTCACTTAACAAATGTGGCAAGAAAAGTCATAAAATTGTTCAAAACTCATTTAACAAATTTCTCAGCAACATAAATTTTGGGCTCAATTGTGGTTGTACATTGATGACTATCTGCACACCCACTCACCACACTTTTAATGGGAAACTTGTGCCTGTTTCCCTGACATTAATCTTTGCGCTGCTCTATCCCCTTCTTTCCTTCTGGTTGACTCAAAGAAGCTGATAGGTGATTTCAGGGGCTTTGGGGGAGTGCGGCTCCTGCTGTGGGGTTATGGGGTGTGTTGGGGTGCTAGTTGGCTATCCCCCAAAGATTCCCTAACCTTAAAACAGCTCTTGGGTGGCAACAGTTAGCCAGCATGAGGTGCTCAGGAGAAAGAGATGCCGGCAGTGCTAACTCCCAAGAATGAAGGAGTGCAGATCCTCATCTTCCCCAGCCTGGCAGGGGTCTTCCTGCCCCAGCGTTGAAGACAAAGGGGGGCTCCGGTGAGGAGGAGAAGGAGGTAGAGGAAGAAGGTTTAAGCAATCTTAGGAACTGGAGTTGGGATTCCCCCAAAAAACAAACATGCAGAACGACAGAAGTGACCAAAGCCTGCTGCACCCACCCAGCAGACGGGGGGGGGGGGGATAAAAACCAAACAGCCCCCTCCTACTGCCAATCCTCAACAGAAATGCTCACAACAACAAAAACCTCCAACAGGGGGAAGAGTGCAGGCAGGCGGGTGTCTTGCTCGTCTGGTGGCCTGGGGGGGGTGTAAAGAGAAAAGCTTTACCCCACCCAAAAGCTACCCTCTCACAAAAGCAGGATGAAAACTCTGAAAAACTACCAAGGAAAAAGGTTAAAACAGAAGAGTGTCTCTTCTGAACAAGAAAAAAAAAGATCACCCCCAGCTAATGGGGGTGGAGTGGGGGATTTTTATTTTTTTGCCTCATTTTGCTCTTTTAAAAAGACTGTGCTCCCCCCAACGTCAGAAGCTTCACACCCTCACTGTTCACCTGATGCGCTCACGACAGACCCAAAGCCTCTTTTTCCCTTCCTTTGAAACAAACAAACAACCCTCCCCAATCCCCCCACTCCTCCCCTCTGAATTAAAATGAAAGAAAGCCAAGTTTTTTCTTTTGTGGTCTTTACATATTTAAACTGCTAGAAGGAAGTGGGGAAGCAAACCATCGTGACACACTCTTCTGTTTTAACCTATCACAGTCCAAATGACAGTATTTCCTCTACTATCGGGTAGGTCTACTATAAAGTCCATAGCTATTTCTTCCCATGGGTGAGAAGGTTTGGCCACTGGTTGCAATAACCCAGGTGTCTTTCCTGGGATTCTTTTCATGGTGGCACATACAGTACAGCTCTTGACATAGTTTTCTATGTCTGGTTTTAGTCCCCGCCACCAAAATTGCCAGTGAATGAGATGTAGAGTTTTTAGATATCCGAAATGTCCAGCCTGTTTGACATCATGGCTGTGGTTGAGGGCCTTAAGGAGAAGAGCTTCAGGCAAGTACAATTTTCCCCCCTTGTAAGCCAGACCATCCCTGCATGTTAGGGATGTCTGATTGTCTTTAAAGCATTGATCAGTGAGCAGTTCTCGCTTTATTTTCTTTACCCCGGGGTCATCAGGATTAGGGGTCCTGCAAGGTGTGAGTTGGGCCACAGTTTGTGGACTGGGGATAATTGCCTCATGAACTTCTTCGCGTTCACTTTTGTATTGTGGCAATCGGGAGAGCGCATCAGCTAGGAAGTTTTTTCTTCCTAGTATGTACTTTAGAGTAAAGTTGAAAAGTTTATTTATTATTTATTTATTTATTTATTTATTTATTTATTTATTTATTTATTTATTTATTTGGTTTATATACCACCCTATTCCCAAAGGACTCAGGGCGGTTTACAAGGCAAAATTTAAAAACAATCCAATATAAAATTAAAATAAATTAAAATAAATTAAATTAAGTCTAGCCACAAAAATTAAATCACAATTTAAAAACATTAAACCCCTCAGTCCAGACCAGATAGCTCAAAGAGCCAGGTTTTTAGGTCCCGGTGAAATGAACGAAGGTTGGGGGCAGTCCGGAGTTCCGTTGGCAGTTGATTCCATAGGGCAGGCGCGCCCACAGAGAACGCCCTCCCCCTGTGGATCGCCCATCGGCAATCCTTGACCGGCGGTACCCTGAGGAGGCCCTCCTTGTGGGAGCGCACAGGACGATGGGAAATTGACGCTGGCAGCAGGTGCTCCCTTAGATAATCCGGGCTAGATAGATCACTAGTGGATAGATACATTTTGTCTCCCACATGGAATGTCTCCTAGGGAGATCACTTTTTATCTGCCTCTCTCTTGTGACTTTCAGCAGCTTTAGTTAAAGCTTTCTTTGCATTGCTCCAAGTGTGTTGGAACAAATCTACCCACTCATTTAAGGTGCTTGAGGATGGAGGTTCCTGTGGGCACTCTGGCATTGGCACAAAGTCTACCCCGTGGCTAGCTTAAATGGAGTGAAACTGGTGCTGCTGTGTACTGTGTTGTTATACACTTTCTCTGCAAATGGCAGAAGTCCTGCCCAGGTCGTTTGCTGGTAATTGACACAGCAGATAATGTTACACTACTGCGTTAGGTTGTTCTGAAGATCCATTTGTATTCAGATGGAAACCAGAACTGAGCCCCTGGGATGAAACAATCACCTTCACAAATTCCCTCCAGAACCTAGCAGTAAACTGGATCCCTCAGTCCAAGATGATGCACTTAGGCATTCCGTGTAACTGATATAAATGCTGCAGGAACAACCTCGTTAGCTTCTTGGCTGAGGGGAGTCCAGCACATGTGATGAAATGTGCTTGCTTGGAAAAAAAAGATCTATTACCATCCAAATCACAGAATGTGCTCAGAAACAGCAGCAAAATCTCCTTAGTTCTAGATTGGTTCTCTCCTTAAATAGTTTACATCCATTGCTTCCTGTCCTACCTTCAGGTGCTTTGTAGAATAGGTTGACCCTTCTTTGTGGCAGCCCCTCCAATAATAGAAGACAGCTATCTTGTTATCCCTAGTCCTTCTTTTCATTAGACTAGACATAACCAATTCCTGCAAGTCAATCTTCATATATTTTAGCCTCCAGCACACTAATCATCTTTGCTGCTCTTCTCTGCACTCTTTCTAGAGTCGCAATACCTTTTTTTATATAGTGGTGACCCAAACTGGATGAAATATGAATTCTATCCCTCTGCAGATGCAACTTGGCTTTTTAAATAGTTGTCCATTAGGACTCCTAGATCACTCTCAAGTTTATTTTTATGCTGATTTAAATGTTTCCTGCAGTGGAAGCAGTAAGCAGACCAAGTGTTTCAATTTCAACTTGGGTGGGTGGGTAGGCGGTTGCCTCACTTGCTGTGGTAACAATGATATGTCACCACTCTGCAATTCTGTAAAACTCCATAGTAGCCAAAGTTGCAGTATCCCAAGGATACAGATTGCAATATATATTTCTACACTTACATTTGCATTAAGAAGAAACCGTTGGTAGCCCTTGAGTAAAGTTGAATAACTATTTCTGGAAAGAACACAGTTGAAATAAGCATGTGAAACTTCTTCATACTTTGCTGTTTTTTCCTTCTAGGGTGATTTTTTCCTACATTTCTTGGCTGGAGGCAGTGCCATCTGATATATACTGGTCACCTTGATTGATTAACTATGTGTCACCAAGTCAATGTCAATATTTAACCTGGCCCTTTAGCTCTACCAATGGTGCATCATCAGCACTGTAGCTGATTCCATCTATTTTGCATCTGGTTGTCCTCTTCTTCTCCTGCCTTCTCCAGAACGATGGTGCTTCATGTAATGTATGCAAGTAGAATAATTTGAGTCTGTGCTTTTCCCTCAAATGAGAATAAAATTAAATAAGGTAATGAATAAAATAATATTCACAATATGATGACAGTTGTGCAGTCAACCTAGATCCAAACTATACATGCAGTTCATTACATGAAATATAATTGTGGGCTTCCGGCTGAAAGAAGTATGTATTTACCTGTTGTATCAACAAGCTTGGTTACTTGAATCATCAGAAAGTTTAAATATTTATAAGTGTAGCGGGGCAGGGGGAGACAGTGAGAGAGAGAGCAAGAGGGCGAGAGGGTGAAGCAAGGGTTGTGTGGAGCATGCTGGAAGGAGAAATTGAGAAAGGGGCCTGGGAGAGAAGTAGAGAAAGAGGCCTGAGGAAAAGATAGAAAAACAAGCCTGAGCAAAAGGTAGAGAAACAAGTCTGAGAGGAAAGACAGAGAAAGGAGGTCGAGGAAGGGGAGAGAAAGGAATGCAGGCTGGGGAATTAATGAAGGAGCAAAGGCAGTAGAAGAAGAGACCAGCAAGCAGCAGAGAAGACGGGTAGAGAAGAAGAAGTGCCAATTGGCCAACTGGCTATCTGACCGCCACCCCACCCCACAGCTGAGAGAAGACTGCGCAAGAGACCATCTGGAACCAAAGACAGCAGAGTCCAGCTGACCCAAGCAACTGGAAGTGCCTGAGCGAGGGACCAGTGTGGACTGGCAGCTTGATTCGTAGCTGAGATTTTAACATTTTATAGGATGATTTGTGTCACATTAACTATTTACATACCCCTATAAATTTAGACACTGTAATAAAGGAGAAGCAAGAACTGTGTGTTTGATACTGGGGGGGGGAATTAAATAAGTTCAGGCTTATATGGATATTAGTTATGTAAACTATATTTTCATCTGTGTATATTGTTCAATTACACCCCTTTATTGGCCTAGGTATAATAGTGTCCACAAGAGTATCCCTCATTTTCAGCTGTGTACAGTATCAGGTCCTATATGACTGACTTTCTGATAATATGATTTTATTGTGTAGTGTTTCTGTTTTATGCTGGTTACTGAAATTAATAACATACATTTGTTGATCTGTTCATCCCTTGCCTTTCGCTTCCCTCCTTTCCTCAGCTATTTGCAAAGCTTCTTCAGACAGCCATTTTGCTTTCTTGCATTTCTTTTTCTTTGGGATGGTTTTGGTTGCTACCTGTTGTACAATGTTGCGAACCTCTGTCCATAGTTCTTGAGGCACTCTGTCTATCAGATCTAATTCCTTAAACCTATTGTCACCTCTACTGTGAAGTGGTATAGAAGTCTAAGTGCTATTGCTATTTTACAATTAAATTTGGGAATGGCAGTAGGCAGGCAAGCTAGGTTCAATTGCAGCCTTCACAACCTAATGCCCTCCTTATATTTTGAATTCTGATTTTCCTCATACTGAACCAAGAAAGCCATTGTCTATGTTCACTGAAGTGATTGGTGTTGTAATCTAACACATCTGGAATATATCAAATGAGGTAAGATTGCTTTATCAAATACAGGAACAGAAAATATCTGATTCCTGTTGTTGAGAGTATAAAACAATACGGCTTTTAGACCCATTCATGGTGCTATTCATATCTGCCAATTCAAAGAGTACTTAAAGTATCAGAATAACTCTCTTTCATTTTTATGCACTTATTACCTACTTCACAGCTGCTGTTTTATCCTCCTGTTTCCAGTGTTTCTCTCTTCACTTTGCTTTGCTTTGACAATATGCATATTTGTATATCTGTTTGTGTTCCTACAAGTATCTTCTGCACACACAAGATGTCTTTTTTGGCAAATTAGAGTATATGCTGTTATCATACCTTGGTTTCCTTTAATCCTTTCTTGATACTAGAAATACCTTGATTTGTTAGCAAACTAAACCTAAGAGCATGATATGAAAATTCAACAACTTTTTAAAATTAAACAGTTCTAGATTTTGTCAGTGCCTACACGGAAGAACATCTGGGCTGTGCAGCATTTCTGATTCAAGTGCTAAAATTTCCTTTGGAATATGAAGATTGCTTATGTAAATACTTGTCTGTTAGTCTTTAATGCAGCTTTTGTATAAAAATATGCAGTGCATATTTAATATGCTCAGAAGAGTTATGGTGGGGAAAATAAATAGCACCTGCAGCAACCTTAAATTGCAGCAGAGCCCCCAAATTAAATAAAAATATTTTTTTATTTGCCTGAAAAAAGTACCACTGCCAAACTAGCCATCCTTCGGTTGACTTTGCCAGAAAAAAATCATTAATTTTGAACTGTTACTAAAAGAACAATATAAAGTAAGAAAATTGCATTACAATAAAGATATAAAAATTACTTTTAAAAAATCATTCCAACCGGAAATCATCATTTTGAGCAATCTTTCTATTTTAGCAGAAAAGAGCTGATTGAAATGCTGAGAGGAAATACATACCAGGATTTTATATCCAGAATGGTAAATTTTTTCCAAACATACGAAATTATATTTTTAGCTATACCTGAACTCCAAAAGTTCCAACTTCAGCTCTACCTGAAGTTCCAAAAGTTCTTGAAAATTTGACTGAGACTGGCCAGCCATTTGTCTGAAATGGTATAGGGTTTCCTGCCTGAGCAGGGGGTTGGACTAGATAACCTCCAAGGTTCCTTCCAACCTCCTCCTCCTCCTCCTCCTCCTCCTCCTCCTCCTCCTCCTCCTCCTCCTCCTCCTCCTCTTCTTCTTCTTCTTCTTCTTCTTCTTCTTCTTCTTCTTCTTCTTCTTCTTATTATTATTATTATTATTATTATTCTTATTCTTATTCTTATTATTATTATTATGGTTGTAATCCCCTTTTTTGCTTGAGATATTTTTTTCCTTTTGATATACTATTTATTACCTGTTTCCTTCTTTTTAAAGTCTAAGCCACCAAACTATTATATTACATTACATTACATTATATGTTATTATGTTTTATTTAATATTTATATATAGAATAGCCAATTGCACTACAATACTGTATATCAGCATTTAAAACCTTTTTATATAACTTGTGTTTTAATTTAAGTTGTAGAAGGGAACTGACTGAAAACATTGGAGAGTCAGTTGTTGTGATTAATGTTGAAAGGTTGGTGTTCCAATTTATCTTACTTCTCTGTTCTTTTATTTTAGCCACACAGATTTTCAGGTCGGGAAGAATCACTGAAATAATTACTTCTGATAGGTTGCGTAACTTTCACAAATTTCATTTCTTATTGTAACTTTTCACATCCTTCCAGTGTTACAACATACTCTTTTGAAGCATCAGCCAGTTAATTAATATGACTGTGTGGGCAGGTTTTATTTGTACTTGATGCATGTGTAGATTCTAAGTAAAACACAAAACATTTACTAAATATAGAAGACCTGTTTTAGAAGATAGTACCAATAAAGGAGAATATTTGTAGCTCAGGGTTGAAATGAGGTGTCCTTGGTGCTCTCTGAGCTTGGTTGTTTTCTTGCAGATGTTTCATTACCCAAACTAGGTAACATCATTGGTGCTAAATTAGCACTGATGTTGTTATGTAGTTTGGGTAATGAAATATCTCCAGGAAAACAACCAACTTCAGAGAGCATCAAGGACCCCTCAGAAGATGGTACCTTTTAACTTGATATTCCCAGGATATATCTATTAATCTACATATGAAATCTCATTATGAATTACAGATTATTGTTTTAGGAATACCCCTATTTTTTCCATTTGTACAGTGGCGTAGCGTGGGTTGTCAGCACCCGGGGCAAGGCAAGTAATTTGCGCCCCCTAACCCGTGGATTTTAGCACTCAAGTCTCTTCCACTAGATTAGTTAAAGAAACCCTTACCCCCTAAGCACATGTATTGTTTGTTATGAAAATACTGATGTAATTAAAGTAAAATGCATCTAATGCGCCCCCCCAGATGTTGCGCCCGGTGCGACCGGCCCCCCCTGCACCCCCACGCTACGCCACTGCATTTGTATTGCTTATTCCAACCAGAGTCCAAATTTGCTGCTTCATCATTTACTCTAGCCCTCAATTGTTTTGCTCCACTCTGGTTGATTGATTAATTTTGTGTTTTTGAGTCAATATTGACTCCTGTCAACTGCCTGGAATAGTTTCTGCAGTTTTTGTGAAAAGGTTTTGAGAAATGATTTGTCATTGCTTCCTTCCTCAGGCTGAGAGTGAATGACTGGCCCAAGATCACCCAGCTTGCTTTGTGCCTAAGGTGGGGACTAGAACTCACAATCTCCTGGTGTCTTAACTACTATATCAGAAGTTGTTATTTTTATCTTTTTATAGCAAGTTAATAAATATATCACTGAATGCAAGTATTCTAAAAAATCAGTGAACACCTTGATGCAAACAAAGTCATCACTAAAAGTCAACATGGGTTTGTCAAAAACAGATCATGCCAGACAAATCTTATTATATTCTTTGACCAAGTGACAAAATTAGTGGACCAGAGGAATACTGTAGATATAATTTACTTGGACCTCAGTAAGGCATTTGATAAAGTAGATCACAACTGGTTGAGCTCCGGATGGCTCCTGACCTTCGCTCCTTCTGCCATGACCTAAAAACTTACTTATTTGAACAAGCCGGCCTGGTCTGATAGGTTTGGGGTATTTTACTATTAATTTTATTATTTTTACTGTAATTGGACTACAATGTTTAATTCTTTTTTTAACTTTTGTACATTGTATTTTTATTGTATTTATTGCCCTGTACACCGGCCTGAGTCCTTCGGGAGAAGGGCGGTATAGAAATTAAATTATTATTATTATTATTATTATTATTATTATTATTATTATTATTATTATTATTATTATTATTATTATTATTATTATTATTATTATTATTATTTAACAAAAACAATGGTCCAGGAAGAGATTCTCTCTCTCATGCAGATTTCTTCTTGATACATCTTCCATTCTTTTATTATCCTATCCTAATATTGAATCCCCTTTATGGATTACTGCCTTGTTGCAGCGAAGAGGCTTGCATAACTCAATGAAGCTATGAGCTACGTATGAAGTGCAGGGCCACCCAAGATGGACAGGTCATAGCAGAGAGTTCTGACAAAATGTGATCCACTGGAGAAGGAAATAGCAACCAACTCCAATATCTTTGCCATAAAAACCCCATGGACAGTACCAAAAGGCAAAAAGATATGACACTGGAAGATGAGCCCCTCAGGTTGGAAGGTGTCCAATATGCTACTGGGGAAGAGCAGAGGGCTAGTACTAGTAGTGCAAGAAAGAATGAAGTGACTGGGCCAAAGCTGAAAGGACGCTCAGCTATGGATGCATCTGGTGGTGAAAGGAAAGTCTGATGCTGTAAAGATTTATTCTCCATAGGAACCTGGAATGTAAGATCCATGAATCAAGGTAAGCTGGACTTGGTCAAACAAGTGATGACAAGACTGAACATCAACATCTTAGGAATCAGCGAACTGAGAAAGAGAAAGATACACCCAATTGAATGCAGAATTCCAGAGAATATCTAGAAGAGATAAGAATGCCTTCTTAAATGAACAGTGCAAAGAAATAGAAGAAAACAATAGAATAGGGAAAACCAGAGATCTCTTCAAGAAAATTGGAAATATGAAAGGAATGTTTCATGCAAAAATGGGCATGAAAAAGGACCAAAATGGCAGGGACCTAACAGAGGCAGAAGAGATTAAGAAGAGGTGGCAAAACTACACAGAAGAACTATACAAGAACGAGCTTAACATCCCAGATAACCACGATTGGGTGGTCACTGACCCCTAGCCAGACATCCTAGAATGTGAAGTGAAATGGGCCTTAGGAAAGCTGAGCAACAACCAGAAAGCTAGTGGAGGTGACAGTATTCCAGCTGAGCTACTCAAAATCTTGAAAAACGATGCAGTAAAAGTGCTACACTCAATTTGCCAGCAAATTTGGAAAACTCAACAGTGGCCACAGGATTGGAAAAGATCAGTTTACATTCCAAGGCAGTGCCAAAGAATGTTCAAACTATCGCACCATTGCAGTCATTTCACATGCTAGTAAAATTACGCTTAAAATCCTACAAGCTAGACTCCAGCACTATTTGGATCGAGAACTACCAGAAGTACAGGCAGGATTTCGAAGAGGCAGAGGAACTAGAGATCAAATTGCCAACATACGCTGTATAGGGAGTTCCAGAAAAACATCTACTTCTGCTTCATTGACTATGCTAAAGCCTTTGATTATGTGGATCACAACAAACTGGCAAGTTCTTAAAGAGATGGGAGTATCAGACCATCTTATTTGTCTCCTGAGAAACCTATAAGCGGGTCAAGAAGCAACAGTGAGAACTGGACACTTGGGAAAGTTTAAGTTTAAGTTTATTGAATTTATATACCACCCTTTTCCCGTAGGACTCAGGGCGGTTTACAAAGTATTTAAAAATGTTAATACAATACAAAAGTTAAAAACAGTTAAAATAATTAAATTTAACCCCTGAAAAAGTATAAAACCCCATTTAAAAACTCTCAGCCTGGGCCGGAAAGCTCAAAGAGCCAGGTCTTCAGGTCCCGGCGGAATGACCGAAGGTCGGGGGCAGTCCTAAGCTCTACGGGCAGCTGGTTCCAAAGGGCAGGCGCATCCACTGAGAAGGCCCTCCCCCTGGGTGTTATCCACCGGCAGACTTTTACCAGAAAGGAGTCCGGCAAGACTGTATACTGTCACCTTGCCTATTTAACTTATATGCAGAGCACACCATGAGAAAGGCAGGGCTAGATGAATCAAAAGTTGGAATTAAGATTGCCGGGAGAAATATCAACAACCTAAGATATGCAGATGATACCACTCTAATGGCAGAAAGTGAAGAGGAACTAACGCACCTCTTGATGCAGATAAAGGAGAGTGCAAAAGTGGGCTTGAAACTCAACATTAAGAAAAACAAGATCATGGCATCCAGCCCTCTCAATTCTTAGCAAATAGATTGGGAAGAAATGGAGGTAATGTCAGATTTTATTTTCCTGGGCACCAAGATCACCACAGATGGGGACTGCAGCCAAGGAATTAAAAGAGGCTTGCTCCTGGGGAGGAAAGTTATGGCAAATCTAGACAGCATACTAAAAAGCAGAGACATCACCCTGCCAACAAAAGTGCGTATAGTCAAGGCTATGGTCTTCCCAGTTGCAATGTATGGCTGTGAAAGTTGGATCATAAGAAAGGCTGAGTGCCAAAGAATTGAGACCTTTAAACTAAGGTGCTGGAGAAGACTCCTGCGAAGTCCTTTGGACTGCAAGGCATTCAAACTGGTCAGTCCTAGAGGAGATCAACCCTGACTGTTCTTTAGAAGGCCATATCCTGAAGTTGAAACTCAAATACTTTGGCCAACTAATGAGAAGGAAGGACTCACTGGAGAAGAACCTAATGCTGGGAAAGATTGAGGGGAATAGAAGAAGGGGACAACAGAGAATGAGTTGGCTGGATGGAGTCACTGAAGCAGTAGGCATGAGCTTAAATGGACTCCAGAAGGTGGCAGAGGACAGGAAGGCCTGGAGGAACATTGTCCATGAGGTCGCAATATGTCGGATAGAACTTCGCATCTAACAACAACAATATTGAGTCATCAGAAAAATATTCTAAGGAATATTCCACAGTATTTTGCTTGGAAAAAAACTTAAATTATTTTATGCTCACTTGCAGGGATTAGGTAATAGTTTTATACTTGGTTTTGTGCTACTTCTGCCCAAGCAACCACATCAGCTTGAAGATCTCAGTAAGCAAACAGATGAGTGAGAAAGAAACGGTGTGACCTTATGGCATAATGTGTTGTTGAAGAGCAGGGAATGCCTTCCACACTGAAATGTAGACAAAAGATGTCTTAGTATGTTGAACAACTAACCTGCTATAGTTGTAAATGATTGGAGCCTCAGTACTTGCCATGTCCCAATGGGATAAAGAAAATTCCTTACTGAATTACTGCCCAAACTCTACCAGTCAAGGAAGATAAAGCTCAGCCATACAAATAGTCCTTGACTTACACTCTGGTGGACTTGTGATAAAGAAAAGAAATACTAAGATCAGATTTTTAATTCAGAAGATGTTTTACAATATGTATATAACTGAAAGCAGTAGTTTTCTTTTTAGGTTTCATGGATAACCAATTTGAAAGGATATTTGGAACTTTGTTATTATATATTTCGACAGTAGCAAGAATGTTATATATACAAGGATGGAAAGGCACACTAATTCCCATTATTGAAGAGTAAGAGATGGAGAAGGAAGGAAAACAATTTCTCTAATTTTCTAAACTAGTAGTGCAAGTGGAGGAGCAGTGCCCTCTGCTCTGATGCCCTTGGTAAAAGAAAAACAAATTGGGTGGCAGAGCAATGGGAGACATGTCCTTCTTCCAAACCACCAGTGAGGCCATAGGAAGGTCCCAAGAAAGTCTTGAAGAACGAAAGGCTTAGCTCCCCTGAGTGTCCCCAACTTCTTTGCTCCTTGGTAAAGCAATGAGTCCCCCAAAGTCCCTGGAATGAGGCTTTGGTCTTTTCATAGCATTAAATATTTGGGTCAAGGTGAAGACAGAGGTCAAGGTAGAGGTCAAGAGGGTGATTAGATCTGTGAGTCAGGTGCAACTGGTGTCTGCAGGCAGCAAATGGGTGCAAATGATTAGAGGGGAAGAGAAGAAGAGAGAGCAGATGAGTTCAAATGCTCAGGACCAGATATATTACATCCCAGAGTGCTGAAGGACCTTGCAGACATTCTTTCAGAACAACTGAACTGTATCTTGAGCACTAAGGAACTGTCAGGGGATTGGAAAAGAACTGATGTGGTACCTATCTTCAAAAAAGTAAAAAAAATGGATCTAGGAAACTACAAACCAATCAGTCTGAGATTAATACCTGGGAAGATCCTAGAAAAGATAATCAAGCAAAAGATATTAGAACACCTATAAACAATCAAGCCAACTGGAAGCCAACATGGGTTTGTCAAAAAGAGATCATGCCACACCAAACTTATTGTATTCTTTGAGCAAGTGACTAAATTAGTGGAGCAGCCAAATGGTGTAGACATAGTATACTTGGACTTTGAGAAAGTAGATTGTAACCTACATCTTGGTAAGGTAGAAAAATGTGGGATAGAAATCATCACCACCAGGTGGTTTTGTAACTGGCTGGTCAACCCCATTCAACATGTAGTACTCAATGGATCTACATCTAAATTGAGGAAATCACGCAATGGGGTAACTTAAGATTCTGTCTTAAATTAAATACTCTTAAAAATCTTCATCTACACCAGGGGTCTTTAAACTTGGCCCTTTTATGATTCGTGGACTTCAAATCCCAGAATTTCTTAGCCAGCTCTGGGTGTTGAAGTCCAAAAGCCATAAAAAGGCCAAGTTTGAAGACCCCTGATCTACACTTTTGGTGAGGGGATAGAAGGGGAACTCATCACATTTGCAGACAACACCAAGCTGGAGGGAACAGGCAAAACTTTTATATATAGGCTTGAGTTCCAGAAGGATCTTGACAGACTTTAACATTGTGCCCTATCCAACAAAATGCAGTTCAGTGGTGAGAAAAATAGGTTTTACACTTAGGCAATTAAAACCAAATGTATAGGTATGGAATAAATCGTACACATGCAATTCTAGGATGCCTAAACAGAGGAATCATATCAAGGTCATGTGAAGTGTTAGTATAGCTTTATGTTGCTTTGCTAAGAAAACACTTGGAAAATTGCATCCAATTTTGGTTTACACAATAGAAAAAAGATGTTGAAACATTATAAAGGGTGCAGAGAAGAGCAACAAAGTTGATTTGAGGGGCTGGGGGCTGAACCATATGACGAACTCTCGCAGGAATTGGGTTTGTCTGATCTAACGAAGAGAACAATTAGGAATGACATGATAGTAGTCTTCCAAAATTTTAGGGGCTGTCATAGAAAAGAGAGTCAGCCTATATTTCCAAAGCATTTATGGACAAGACAAGAAGTAATGGGTATATTGCTTGTAGTTATTTTATAAGAGATAAAGTGCAATAGATTTAATATTTTATTGTTTGCATAAAGTAGACTATGATTGTTTGTATTTTTATACCCTGTATTGAGCTCTGGGAAGTCGGGAAAGGGGGAGGGGGAGGGGAGGGAGGTGTTGGGGAGGTTTGGGGAGAGGGGAGGGGGTTGGGAGGGGTTTTGTCTTTTTAAAAAATGTATTGTAAAACTTTTCAATAAAAAAAAGAAGTAATGGGTATAACCTTCTCAAAGAGATAGGTAAAGGTAAAGGTTCCCCCGCATGTGCGTGCTAGTCGTTTCCAACTCTAGGGGCTGGTGGTCATCTCCGTTTCAAAGCCGAAGAGCCAGAGCTTGTCCAAGGATGTCTCCGTGGTTATGTGGCCAGCATGACTAGACGCCAAAGGCGCACGGAACGCTGTTTGTTACCTTCCCACCGTAGTGGTTCCTATTTTTCTACTTGCATTTTTACGTGCTTTAGAACTGCTAGGTTGGCAGAAGCTGGGATGAGTAACAGGTGCTCACTCTGTTACGTGGCACTCAGGATTCGACCCGCCAAACTTCGAACCTTCTGATCGACAAGCTCAGCATCCTAACCCACTGAGCCACTGGATATCAAAGAGATATCCAACCTAAAATGAAGGAGAAATTTCCTGAGTGAGAACAATTAACCAGTGGAATGGCTTGGCTCCAGAAATTTTGGGTGCTCTATCATTGGAGGTTTTTAAGAAGAGATTGGGCAGCCATTTGTCCAGTGTGCTATACGGTCTCCTGCTTGAGCAGGGGGTTGGACTAGAAGACTTCCAAGGTCTCTTCCAATTCGGTTATTCTGTAAGTTCAGTAGGTTTTGAAGTGTCACATCCAATTGCAATGGCTGCTATAGACTTGTAGAGATAATTTCAAAGTGAAACACAATCCATTTTTCCATACCCCTGATGACCTAGTAACTTAAAATCTGTTTTCACAAAATAAAACATTCAGATTCAGTTATGCAATTATCCTAGTCTTAGACATAAACTAAATATAGTTGTTCAACTTTTGCCTGACACATGTATGTGGACTGCCATCTAGAGGAAGATTGTAGCAAGTAGTTCAGCAAACAAATTTAATAAATACATGAAAATAAAAATATATATGAAATGTATTCGCCAGGTAATGCAACAGACTTATACCATTAGGTATAAGAGTTACATACTCTTTCCACTGATCCTTTTATTCAGACTCGTTCATTCAGGCGGTATTAAAATAGCCCACCTTTTTCTCTCTTCCCTATCTGTGATACAGTTGCTCTGAGAAAGGATCCTAGGAGTGAGGGAAGAGAAGACTTGAAAATAAACATACTCAAAGACTCAACAATTTGTGTATTACATGCACCCTGCTTAGAAAAGCACCCTGCCTTGAAGCATGTTGAACTCCTGCTATTGCTCAAGAAATAGTCAACTACCTTTTGTTAGGTGTGCAAGCGTAATGAGGGAAGCTCAAGTACAAACTGACTTGGTGTTTAGTAATCAAGTGAACTAAGGCATAGAATAATAATAAAATAAAATAAAAAATAAAATAAATAATAATAAAAAAATAATGTGGATACTAGTGCTGACATAATTGAGTTTAACTGTGTTTAAAAATAATCGAGGAGCACTGTTTGAACAGAAGCTGCCTCAATTCCTCTGTGAAGTTGATATTATTTAGCATTTGTTAGAAAGGCATTTGAAAAGACCAGAGCTTTTATTTATTATTTATGATTATGACATTTTAACTGCAAAAAAGAGATGAAAAATTGATTAAGAAACTCTATAGATTTCTCTTAAACTTAAAGATGGAGTAAGAACAAGTAAAAGAAACAATGATAACATGGGCAAAGGACTTTGGATATAATATAAAATTAGAACAAAAATTAAATAAAGCAGTGGCAAATAAAGAAAACTTACATAAAGTGTTTTACAGATGGCATATGAGACCAGTGAGATTAGCAAAAATATTTAAAAATACTTCAAACAAAGACCAGGTACTTATTATCATATTTGGTGGACATGCCCTAAAGCAAAAAGATTTTGGGTTAAAGGACATTTATGGTTGGAGAAAATGACTAAAAGCAAATAGACTTTAAACCAGAATTATTTTTGTTAGAAATAATAGGAGCAAATTATGAGAAAGATTGCAGATATTTAATACTACACATATTAACGGCAGCAAGAATTGTATTTGCCCAACATTGGAAAAATGAAAATTTACTAGCTGAAGAAGTGCTAATTAAGAAAATTTTTGAGTGTGCAGAAATGGATAGATTGACTTTAAAGATAAAAGAGAAAGAAGACTCAGTTTATTTTAGAATATGGGATAATTTCTATCAATGGCTAGAAAAACGAGTTAAAGAGAAAGAAATGTGATATGTAATTTTGAATATATATTAGCAAGAAGAAGGTTATTGAGAGATTAATTAACATATTGTTTATGATAATTAAGTATTATCTATTATTGTTTGTTAAATACATGAATCCAGACATTATGTTGTTTGCTAAATATTGAAAATGTTATTTGGAAAAACCCCAACCCCAACCCTAATCCTAACCCTAACCCAAAACCCAACCCCAATCCTGACACTACCTTATTCCTAACCCTATAAAAACTAATAAAATCTATACAAAAAAAAAGAAAGTGAAGCTAACTTCATTTGTCACATCTGAGAGTGCTAGTGGACTCGGGTTGCTCCCGGTGCATTATCAGTTTGCCACTTGCCCTTAAGATGGGTATATGGGCATGGTTGCTCTCCAAGCCTATGAGATTTGAGAAGCTGATGGCTCTTTAATGGGAGGAACTTTAGTCACACAATTGGCAGAGCTGATACACTAAGAAATAGGTGAACATTGGGAGTTCATTCACTTCATGGTGGCTCTGAAGATGACTGAGGCTATGATTCTAGGTCTAGCCTGGTTAGACAAATGGAAACCTTTTATTTGGTGAGAAAAGGGGATGAGGACTGTGAGATTACCTAACCACCTCTTAATTCGGCCAAAGTTACTGGAGAGTCTAGGTCATCTACCAAAGTAGCAAATAACTAACCTGCCACAACCAGGCAAGGCACTCATCCCCAGCAAATATCTGGATCTAGCGGAGGTGGTTAGTGAGAAAGAATGCAACATCCTGCCACCCCATTGGACCAAGGACTGCACCAATGAATTATTACCGGGAGCTAAACTCCCATGGCCAAGGATGTACGCCATGATCCCCTCTCTAAATGTATGAACTGCAGCAATACATGAAAAAGAACCTAGCGAGATGATTCATTGAGCCAGCCAAATCTCAAGTGGGGGCTCCGGTGTTATTTAAAGAGAAAAAAGATGGGTCACTTCATCTCTGCAGAGACTATAAGGGGTTAAATGCTTTGAGCACAGAAAACAAGTAACTCCTCCCCCTCCTGAAGGACCTACTAACCCATCTAGCAAAAGGGAGCATCTTCACTAAATTGGGTCTAAGGGAGGCATATTACTGAGTGTGAATAAGAAAAGAAGATGAATGGAAGACCTCTTTTAATTGTGCCATGGGTAGCAATCAGTTCAAAGTTATGCCATTTGGACTATAGGGGGCTCTAGCTGTCTTCATGCAGCTGATCAACAAGGTGCTACACAATCATTTGTACAAGGGTTTTTTGATGTATCTTAATGATATCCTGATATACAGCACGAATATGGCTGACCACGTGAAGCTAGTGTGAGAAGTGTTAAAGAAATTGTTGAATGCCAAACTATATGTTAAACTGTCAAAGTGTGAGTTTCATCAGACCTGACTGGATTATCTAGGCTACAGAATTTCCAGTGAGGGTATTGAAATGGATGCTGGTAAAGTTAGAGCCGTAATTGAATGGCAACCCCCAAAGACTCGCAAACACCTTCAAAGCTTTCTGGGGTTCACCAACTTTTACCGACAATTCATCCCCTCATTTGCTGAAATTGCCATACTCCTCACGGACTTGCTAAAAACCAGCAAAGATGGGGGAAAGCCGCTGATGTGGACTATGAACTGTCAAACTGCTTTCTAGAATCTGAAAAGACTATTTGCGGTTGAGCCGGTCCTAAAGCACCCCTGCCCAGGGAAGCCCTTTGTGATTCAAGCTGATGCCAGCAACAGGGGTCATCGGAGCTGTACTATTGTAAAGGAAACACGAGGGGGTCCTGGAGCCCTGTGCCTACATTTCAAAAAAGTTCACCGACTGCAGGGATGAATTGGCTTATAAAGAGGGGAAGTTATATTTGCCCGAAACACTCCGCCTTAATGCTCTCCAGCACGGTCATAATGTGAAGCAAGTTGAACACTGGCTATTTAAAAACACTGCATTTGGTTCATTGACAATTTTGTTGGCTGAGAACTACATCAAGAGAACTACATCAAGAACTCTTCTGTATGTGCCACCATAAAAAGAATTCCAGGAAAGTCTCCTGGGCTATTGCAACCGGTTGTGGACCCTTCCCAGCCATGGGAAGAAATTGCTATGGATTTTATATTTGAGATACTTGAAAGTAGGGGGAATACAGTGACTTGGATTGTGATAGATCCTTTTTCAAAGCAGGCTCATTTCATCACCTGCAAAGGACGCCCATCAGCCCAGAAACTAACCAAGATGTTTCTTAAGCACATTTACAGGCTGCATGGCACGCCAAAATGAATAATCACAGACAGAGGGGTATAATTTACAGCCACGTTCTGGAGGGGTTTCCTTAAGTTAATTGGCTCATCACAAGGACTGTTGTTGGCTCTTCATCCATTTATGAATGGGGTGGCTGAAAAAGCGAACTCAGTGGTGAAGCATTACCTCAGATGCTATGTGGATTATCAGCAAATAAACTGGACTGGCCTCCTCCCTTTCGCAGAGGTGGCTTACAATAACTCTGTTCACAGCAGCACTGGTTTTATGCCTTTTAAAGTTGCCACAGGAAAAGAATTCAACTCAATACTCGAATATCCTCAGGGACCCTCTGCTTCCCAAACACTTGACCAGTGGATGAAGGGGTGGGAAGAGGTTTGGGACAAAATGAAAATTGCTCTGAAAAAGGCTTCTGAGACATATAAAAAACAAGCAGATAAAAAGAGGGCTCCCAAAGGTTATTCCAGGTTGGTAAAAAAGTTTATTTATCCACAAAATAATTATGACTTAAGTTACCTAGTAAGAAGTTGGGACTGAAGTATCTAGGTCCCTTCCCCATCATAAGAATCATTAACTGAGTTACGGTGGAGTTAAAGCTTCCCATACTCTTAGGAAAAGTCCACCCTATGTTCCATTGTAGCCTACTGAAACATTTTTGGGGTTCTACCTTATGGCTTCCCCCTAAGAAGGCACCTGGCCCTTATGTTTCGTTCTGCAAGGCCATTGGTAGCCAGGTGGAAAGGAGCAGACGTGATGTGCCTAATCAAGTTGGCCTTGGTGAAAGCCTGAAAATCAGCAGATGTGAATTGTGGGCCATTATCAGAGACTATGACATCAGATAGACCATGTGTGGCGAAAAGCCCCCTCAGCACCTGCACAGTTTTTGCTGTGGTCATGCTTGTAACAGGGACTACCTCTAACATTTTCGAATAACTGTCTACCACCACTAGGAAAAGTTGCCCCTGAAATGGTCCCGCATAATCCACATGAATTCTCAACCACGGGGTATGTGTCACCTCCCACTTGTGTATTGGAGCATGTGGTTGTTCGGGCCTAGACCTTTGGCATTGGTAGCAACCTGCTACTTGTTCTTCTATTGCTTTATCCAGACCAGGCCACCACACATAACCCCAGGCTAAAGCCTTCATCCTCACAACCCCTGGGTGTCCTTCGTGCAGAGCCTGCAAGATATTATTACTAAACTTCTCAGGGATCACAACCTGGCTACCCCAAAACAGACACCCTTTGTGTGAAGACAACTCATGTCTCCTTGTGAAATATGCCTGGAACTCTGTGCCCGGGCTCCTATCTTGCCAACCGGAAAGTACCCATGCCAATAATCTGCTCAATATTTTGTCTGCAGATGTGCCCGCAGCCACATCTCTGGCTTGTAGAGGGCATTCAGGGAGTTCTTGTATGGATAAGATTTGGGCTGCTGGTGCCGGATCTGGTTCAGCTACCGCGAGGGGTAATCTACTTAACCCATCAGCATGGCCCATATCTTTCCCTGGTTGGTATACCAATTTGCACATATATACAGAAAGAAATATGGACCACCTTAGCATTCTGGGTGACAATATTTGTGGTGTTTATCAGTTGTGAAAAGCCCAAGCAGAGGCTTATGGTCACTAAAAATGGTGAATTCCCTACCATACAGGTAGTCATGGAACTTCTTCACCCCAGAGACTATTGCCAATGCCTCTTTGTCAATTTGAGCATAATTCCTTTCTGCTCTTGACAACGTTCTAGAGTAATACGCAATTGGCCTCTGCTCTCCATTTTTTTCCAAATGGCTTAGCACAGCGCCCATAAGAAGATGCATCACAGGCTATGCATAGGGGCTTGTTCTCAATGAAATGTGTGATTGTTGAACTGCTGGACAGTAATTGCTTGAGGTTTTTAAAACTCTTATCATGGACTGTGGACCAATGTCATGGAGTTTTATTATCTAACAACCTGGGCTTAGATAGGGGCCTCGAGTCAAGACATGCTAAGAGGCCCCTGATAAAATTTTTAGCTAGTTATTTTAAGAAGTTAGGGAGGGGGAGGGAGGGAGGGGTAGGGAGGGAATTTTTAACCGGCACTCAGTCTGGTCCTGTTAGAGGTCCTGACGGGACGGGGTCGGGGGAGGTGGCTGCTGGTTCTGGGAATGTGGGGGTGGGGCTTCAAATCCCCAGGCCGATAGGGAATGGCAGCAGGTGTTTGCGCGGAGGGCCATATCAACATCTGGGATCGCGCCCCCACTATCTCCGAGCGGTGGCGCGCTCCGACCCTCCGGTTAGCACCCTCTTACCCGGGGATGAGGGTGATCAGGCCCCTGAGCTCAGGTTGGTCTATTTCAACGCTAGATCCGTAGTTAACAAAGCTCCCCTCATCCGTGATCTGATCAAGGAGGAATGTGCGGATCTAGCGTGCATCACGGAGACTTGGTTGGGTTTGGAGGGAGGGGTGCCTCTCACCGAGTTATGCCCACCAGGTTTCCGGGTGCTGCACCAGCCACGGGCTCAGGGCAGGGGTGGTGGGGTGGCAGTGGTTATTCGGGAGACTTTGTGTCCCCGGGAGGCCACCATTGTCCAGATGGCCGGGAGTGAATCCCTCCTCTTGAGATGTGGTCCTCGGGTTCAGTTGGGCTTGTTGCTCACATACCTGGCGCCCAGCTGTGTGGCAACAGCCCTGCCTGAGCTGCTCGACACCCTCTCAGGGTTGGCGGTGGAGTTCCCCAGGCTTATAGTCCTGGGTGACTTCAACCTGCCATCACTGGGGGGGTCGTCGGAGTTAGCTCGGGAGTTCATGGCTTCCATGACAGCCATGGGCCTGACCCAGGTTATTGAGGGCCCTACTCACAAGGGGGATCATACTCTCGACCTGGTGTTCCTGTCTGGACAGTGGTTGGATGATCTGGGAGGGGGTTCTCCGTCCATCACCCCTCTGTCATGGTCAGATCATCACCTCCTGAGGCTGGTTTTCCGTCATGCCATCCCCCGCCGCTGGGCGGCGGAACCGACCAGGTGGTTCTGCCCCAGGCGCCTAATGGACCCGGACCGGTTCCAGAGGGCGCTTGGGCCGATACCTATCACCCTTACCCACAGCCCAGTCGATGCTCTGGTGGAGGCCTGGGAAACGGCTGCCACCAGGGCACTCGACTGCGTTGTACCCATGCGACCTCTGACTCGGCGCAGATCCCGTTGGGCCCCATGGTTCTCTGTGGAGCTCCGGGAGATGAAGCGTCGGAGACGAGGTCTAGAGAGCGGTTGGAGATCCAGCCGATCCGAATCCGACCGATCGCAGTTAAGAACCTTTATAAGGTCTTATCTTGCGGCGATAAGGACGGCGAAGTCTAACTACTTTGCCGCCCTTATCGCATCCGCAGATAATCGCCCGGCCGCCCTGTTTAGGGTGACTCGCTCCCTCCTTAACCAGGAGATGAGAGAGGATCCCTTGCAGGGACGAGCCGAGGAGTTTAGTCATCATCTGGCGGACAAAATCGCTCGGATCCGGACCGGCTTGGACTCTGACTGGGCAGAGTCTGATGTGGAGGAATCAGGCGGTCTTGAGCATGTTATCTGGACTGAGTTCGACCCTGTTTCCCCTGATGATGTGGACAGGATCATGGGGAGACTGAGCTCCACCACCTGTTTGTTGGATCCGTGCCCCTCCTGGCTAGCTTATGTGGCTCGGGAGGGAACACGAGGCTGGTTCCATGCAGTAATAACTGCTTCTTTGAAGGAGGGTGTCTTCCCTGCCGTCTTGAAGGAGGCGGTGGTGAGACCCCTCCTCAAGAAGCCTGCTTTGGACCCGGCTGTTTTAAACAACTATCGTCCAGTCTCCAACCTTCGCTTTCTGGCGAAGGTTGTTGAGAGTGTGGTGGCGCATCAGCTCCCTCTGTTCCTGGAGGAAACTGATTATCTGGACCCGTACCAATCGGGCTTCAGGCCCGGACACAGCACGGAGACGGCATTGGTCGCACTGGTGAATGATCTCTGGAGGGCTAGGGACAGGGGTTGCTCCTCTGTCCTAGTCCTATTAGATCTCTCAGCGGCTTTCGATACCATCGACCATGGTATCCTGCTGCGGTGTCTCAGGGGGTTGGGAGTGGGAGGCACCGTTCTACGGTGGTTCTCCTCCTACCTCCGGGGCTGCTCGCAGTCGGTGTTGACAGGAGGGCAGAGATCCGCCCCGAGGTCTCTCATTTGTGGAGTTCCTCAGGGGTCGGTTCTCTCACCTCTCCTGTTCAACATCTACATGAAGCCGCTGGGCGAGATCATTCGTGGTTTTGGGGTGGGGTATCACCAGTACGCTGATGATACCCAACTCTTTCTTTCCATCCCGAACCAACCCAGTGATGCCCTCTCTGTGATGTCCCGGTGCCTGGAGGCGGTTCAGGTCTGGATGGGGAGAAACAGGCTTCGTCTCAATCCCGCCAAGACTGAGTGGCTGTGCATATCGGCGTCTCGGGTTAACCATGTTATTCCACCTCTAATGATGGGGGGTGAGGTGTTACCCCCCGTCGATAGGGCTCGCAACTTGGGCGTCCTCCTGGATTCACGGCTCAATTTTGAAGATCACATAGGAGCCGTGACCAGGGGGGCTTTTGCACAGGTTCGCCTGGTGCGCCAGTTGCGTCCCTATCTGGACCGAGACGCCCTACGCACAGTCACTCATGCGCTTTTGACCTCCCGTTTGGACTACTGTAACGCTCTCTACATGGGGCTGCCCTTGAAGACCACTCGGAGGCTTCAACTGGTGCAGAATGCGGCCGCGCGAGTTGTAATGGGGGTTTCCCGATACTCCCATGTAACACCTCTACTCCGCGAGCTGCATTGGCTTCCGGTTGCCCTCCGGGTGAAATTCAAGGTGCTGGTTATCACCTATAAAGCCCTACATGGCCTGGGTCCGGGATATTTGAGGGAACACCTGCTGCCGGCATCAAACGCCCTTCGCCCAGTGCGCTCCCACAGGGAGGGTCTGCTCAGGGTTCCGCCGGTGAGAGATTGCCGGCGGGTGACACCCAGGGATAGGGCCTTCTCAGTGGGAGCGCCTGCCCTCTGGAACAAGCTGCCGGTGGAGCTGAGGACTGCTCCCGACCTCCGATCATTCCGCCGGGGCCTGAAGACCTGGCTCTTTGAGCTCCCGGGCCCAGGCTGAGGAGAAAATTTTAACTGGGGTTTTTAAGTGTACAGGGTGAATTTAATATTTTTTAACGGGTTTTTAACTTTTGTATGTTTTGACTTTTAATTCCCTGTAAACCGCCCTGAGTCCTCAGGGAAAGGGCGGTATATAAATGTAATAAAATAAATAAATAAAATAAACCTATGTAAAGGCTCAGCAATTGCTGCCTTGTGAGGCAAGAATGCATGATAAAAATTCAGCAACCCCAAAAAGGCTTGCAGCTCTGCCTTGTTCTTAGGTGTAGGAGCCATTTTAATGGCTTTGACCTTAGATTCTGTGGGGTGAATACCATATGCATCAATCCTAAAACCTAAGAACTCCGTGGAAGCCACTCCAATACTGCACTTTTCTCTCTTCAACTTAAGCCCAGCAGAACGGAATCTACTTAACACCTCCTGCAGCCTGTCAGCTAACTCCTTTTCTGACTCCCCTGCAATTAGGACGTCATCAAAATAAGGGCATACCCCCAGAATACCCTTAAGCGTCCGTTCCATCACCTACTGGAAAATCCCTGGGGCTATAGAAATGCCAAATTGAAGGCAATTTACTCTGAAAGCCCCCTTGTGAGTGACTATCGTTTGAACGTCTGCCGTTTCCCGTGTAACCGGCAGCTGTTGATAAGCTTGGGCTAAATCCAATTTAGCAAAAACTGCGCCAGCGGAGAGGACGTGCTTCACTGATGGAACTGGGTATGCATGTGGGTTTAAAGCGCGATTGACAGTAGATTTATAATCTGCACATATTCTAACCTCACCATTCGCCTTAAGCGGAGTTACAATGGGGGTTTCCCACTCTCGCCTTTTCACTGGTTCCAGAACTCCCTGTTCCACTAATTTTTCCAATTCACTCTCAATCTTATGCTTGAGAGCGAACAGAACTCTTCTAGCCTTAATCTGCACTGGCAGTAAATCTGGCTTAAACTTAAACTTAATAGGGGGTCCCGTATACTTGCCTAGCTTGTCATCAAAGACGTCTGCAAACTTCTTGCAAATGGCTTCGAGGCTTGTGATCTCTGTGTTGTTAACTCCTCCCAACCAAACTCCCAGAGCATCAAACCAATCCAGCCCCACTAAACTAGTTCTCCTGCCTTCAGTAACCAGTACATCTAATGGCCCCATGAAGTGTTTGTACTCCACTAATAAGGTAGCCTTCCTCTTCATTTTAATTGAAGCCTGTTGAAAATCTGTTAAACATATGGTTGTGGGCTTTAAAAGAATCTGCCGCCTGCTCTTGCCACAAATTGATTTGAATGTCTCAAAAGAGATTATTGAGATTGATGAACCCGAATCAATTTCCATCTTACAAGGTACTCCTTGCAGGTGGACATTAATTTTGATTTTTGGCCTGAGCAGTTGGTGGATTGCCATGTGTGACATCACCACCCCATCACCCCTTCCACCTTTGGGTGGAACCCTAGGGGGCTCTGTGCCTGGAGGTGGTAGATCTTTTGTACCTGCTAACTTGTTCAGACTTTCCTTTCTCCGGTTTCAGCAGACGGATACAATGTGTCCAGTTTTTCCGCAAAAATGACACTTCGTGTTTCTGAACCTGCATGCCGTTCTCTGATGTTTACCTCCGCAGCTGGCACATTTGGACTCTGTCTCTCTGGAGCTTTGACTGTAGTGCTGCTGTTTGCTGGTTCCCTGAGTTCCACTCTGTCTTCCGCTACTGTTCCCTCACCGCAACTGTGACTTTTCCAGTTTTTGAAGAATCACATCAATCTCTCCATCCTCCCCAGTGTCTTCACTTCTGCTGTCCACAGCGCTCTCGTGGTGAACAGACCCACTAAAGGTGCTGCTGGGTCTGGAAGCATTCTTCCTGCTGGTAACCTCATGAGCCATTATATCATCTATTACATCTTGTAGACTCATGGAAGGTTTTGCTATTATCTTTTCCTGCAGTCGTTCATCCTGCAGACCAACGACGATCTGGTCCCGCACACAGTCTTCTAGATTGGAAAATTTACACAAATGGGAGGCTTGATGTACCACAGCAATGTATTCAGTCGATGACTCTCCCGGTAACTGTTTTCGTTGGTAAAACTGTACCCGCCAATACAGCTTAGAGCGCTTGGGCAAAAAATGTCAGTTCAGTTTGCCTTTAAGGTCGTTGTAAGAAACGGACGCAACCTGAGTTGGTGTGCACAATCCAACGGCGATCTTGTATACATCTGGACCACTGATGCACAACAACACTGCAGCTTTCATGCGGTCTTCAGTGATGCAATTTACCAGCAAATAGCCTTCTACCTGGCCCAGGTGTGCTTCCCATTCCTCTGGGTAACAAACATCGAATTCACGGATGTGTCTGAGCTTAGACATGCTGCCTCAGTCCTTGACAATCATTTGCAGTGAAGAAATTAACTCTTTAACCCACATCAAGAGTCTCTTTATTTCCTCTTTGGTTACCACCAATAGAGTGATATCAATTCAATTCAATTCAATTTTAATTTAGAGTGATATCATCTGCATGCCTGAAGTTGTTGATATTTCTCCTGGCAATCTTAATTCTAGTTTTTGATTCATCCAGCCCAGCATATAAGTAGTCTGCATATAAGTTAAATAAACACCATAGATAGTCCTTGACTTATGACTATTTGTTCAACAACCACAGTTGTTGTTTTTTTATTGAAAAGTTTTTCAATACATTTTATCTTTAACAAAACAACCACAGTTGTTGAATGGCACTGAACTAAGGGACTTAAAGCCACACAAACACCTGTACCTGCATAAACATGGGGGGGGGGGTTTGCAGCACTCTCAAAGTCACCTGATTGCAATCTGGGTTCTTGGCAACCTGTTCACACATACAACAAGAGGCCAGGCCCTCCAGGATCATGTGATTGCCACTTCTCATCTTCCCTGCCAGCTTCCTCAAAAAGGCAACAGGGAAGCCAGGAGGGAAGGTCTCAAGCAACCGCTGCAGAATTCCCTCCGATTCCTGGGGTTTAACCATAAAAGGTCCATCGGGACCCATTGGGGGATAAACCTTTTTCAGCTAATGTCTTTGAGAGTAAAAGAGCTGCGTGCCAGATTGGTTTTGTTCCTAATCCAAGGGTGTCAATCTCACAACGTCATGTGATGTGTCGTGACGTATCGCAACTTTTTCTCCCATTGCTGGCAATGGGGTGCATGTGGTTTTGCCATGATGCATGTGGCCTGCAGTTTGATACCCTGCCCTAAGCAGACTCTCTCCTCTGTCACTCTCAAAGACACATTGGCTGAAAAAAAAGCCTTTCCACTTTTCAGAAATATAGCATCAAATAGGCTTTCTAGGCAGTAATAAATAATGCAGGTCAGGGAAGGGAACCTGCTATCTGTGCTTGAGAATGGAAACTGGGATCCCAAAGCTCTCTCTGGCGAGCAGTGTTTTGCTCTTAAAGAGGATGCAGGAAAAATATCCCTCACAGAGGGACTTCTTCGCTGAGCCTCATTGAGAGCAAATGAGTTCCCCAATGGAGAGACTGGCAAGCAGCATTTTGTTCTCAAAGAGGCTAGGTAAAAATGGTTCCTTGTGGAGGGATCCAGTCTCTCTTTCTCCAGTCCAGTGAGCTGGTTCAGAGGGGGGGGAGGGAGGGAGGGGGAGGGGGGGAGAGCAGCTGTCTAACTTCTTTCACCAGGCAGCTCTTGTATTCCATTTGCAAACTGACCACACCTGGGAGGGTTGTGACAGCAGTTGTTGAGTGAGGCAATCATGTGGATGCCTCATTAATAATTGCAATTATTTATGGCTCTAATGGGCATGCTCCATTATGGTTGAGGACTACCTCTATCTGAGACTGCCTTTGAAGACCTCATGGACTCTTCACCTGTTGACTATCATCAGCAAAATGAGCTTAAGCTCTTATATGAATTGCAATTAAGCTACTAAGTGCAGTTTTCACCTAAAAGGTCAGATGTGTTTCACCACAGGGTATCTTGAAAGTAACAACCTGGTTGTCTTGAATGATTGCAAGATTCAAAGGCTGAGATGAGGACACAGATGTCAACACTGCTAACATCAGATGCTCTTGCTTTGACAACAGATGAAAAAGCAGCCATTTTCCTCTTTTGCTTTTAGAGAGAGTTGATGCTAGGAGGGGGAATGTTAATCATAACAATAATAACTCAGCCGTGGGAATCCAAGGTTATTGCACCCAGAGTCGATAAATATTTGGTGGTCTGAAGAGCTGGGGAGAAAGCCTGAGCTTCAAGCAAATTGGGGGATCTGATTTATGACTGTTAACTGGAGGAGGGAATTGTGCTTTGCTACTTTGTGTCCAGGGGAGGGGCATTCAGTTTTTGGCTTTAACTATGTAATGCTGATACTTTGTTTCTGAAATAAAAGATTCTTTAAGGTAAACAATGCCTCGAAGTTCTTTTGAAGAGTGTCATCTGTTGGAACTATGACAACAGAGCTTTCTGGAAATGAAACAAGTTTTGCAGAATAGCTTTCTACAAAGATGGATATAAAATTTCTGGAATACATACAGAATGAAGACAGAAAAACTGATAGTTATACTTTTGGAGCTTTTCTTTACTTGTTTTGTATTGATACTTTTTAAAAATGTTTTTCTGGATTATTTTACCATGGACATAATTTATGGATCCCACCTCTAATGTGAACTTTAAAAGCATTTATAAATTGTGGTGCTTGCAAATTTGACCAAAATAGTTTTTAAAAGCTTGCCTTCATGGTCTCTCTTCATACCAATTTCCTGCATAGAACTGGTGCCTGAACTGAGCGGCCAAAATCCCCTTTTTCCATCCTTTCACTCTCTTTGTAGCATTGGTACTACAGAGCTAAGCATGACAGCAGACTGGATTGCCCACAGCAGCATCTGAGAGCAGCATACCTAAAAACCCAACGAAGGGCAAGAAGGCAGGGCTGTAACGATAAGTACAAAACACTCCTGGACAGGGAGGAAAGGGTTAAACTTTCAAGGCAGGGAGTACAGACTTAAGAGCAAAGCATCTCTTAGAAAACAGCCAGAAATTTCCAGCAAAAAAAATATGCATATCACTTCATTGAGGGTCAAAAACATTAATAATTTTTTTAAAAAATTATGTTTTTAAAAAATCTTTGTTCAAATTTTTAAATTTCTTTTTGTCAATTTTTAAAGTCTTTTTTTCAGTTTGTTTCCTCAAATTTTCAATTTCTTTTTTAATTCAAAAATCTTTTTTAAATTTTTAAATCTTTTTTCAATATAAAAATTCTTTTTCACTTTTTGAAAATACTTTTTTCAATATTTTAATATTTTTTAATTACTTTTTCAATTACATTTTTTTTAAAAAGTTTATTTTAATTCTTTAGAAATTTTTAAGTACTTAACCATGTAAGTGGGGGGAAAAATAAAAAAAAACACAGAAAGAAACCCAATACTTCAAAATAGGGAAGATAGAGATGCAATACCAAGGCAGAGAATAAAGGGCCAAGAACTTTTGTAAATATTTTAAACTGACACTTCACACCAAGAAACATATTAATTGTTAGAATTTTTTAATATTTTAGTGAACTAATAAAAATCATGGAAAAGAAACTGACATTATAGTGACATGCAAAATGTGTCATACGTTTGAGCTTGTGCCCACAGAAGACCCAAACTATGATATCTCAAATGTAAATTACATGAATTACTAGAAGAAAAGTAAAAGGTCTAGAGGCAACTCAGTGAACAAAGTGAGAAACCCCAAACTAAGCAAGAAGACCACACCATAATTAGACACAATAGGAAACAAACAGTTTCTAAAAAAAATGACACTATATATGAAGCTAAAGAACAATACGGATAGACCCAAACTGAACACAACAGAGAACAGCTTTGTAAAAATGACCCCACATATGAACCTAAAGAGGAAGACTGATAGAAACATGTCACTTTTAGAAGAAAACAACAACCAAGAGGAAAACCCCTTCTATCTACCCTAGCCCACTCCAAAGAAGCCCCTCTGGAAATGAACAATTATTTCCATAGCCTCCCTCTGGAAGAAAATATGCAGACACCTATAAAAGAGCCGTCATCAATAGTTTCTAAAAGGTATTTAGCCGGCTTTCCTGTGACTGGAAGAAAAGTATCCCAGACTTCCCTAGGGAAAAACAGATGAGTTCTGGTGATAGGGGATTCAATTCTTAGGGGAACAGAAACTATAGCCTGCAGACCAGATACTCAATCTAGACAAGCATTACTTGAACCTCTGAGCTAGTGTTTCTGCCCCTTCACAGACTTGGTTGTCGATCACTCTCAAGAGTTAGGAAATGTATTGTCTGGGGGGACTTCCTGTGAAGACGTGGCCGGCAGTTGAAGCTCCTCTCTCTGGACTGTCTTTTTTTCAACTCAACAACAGAAAGAACAGGCTTCCTCTTGGTTTTTTTTTATCCTCCTGGATTAGGGAGTATCTCTGAATCAATCAGTCCTCACGATCCTTCAATAAAGCACCAGTCTGCAAGCCATTTTAGAAGCTGAGCTCCAAAACAGTGGGTGAGCTGAAGCTTGGGGGTGGGGGTGGGGGGTGGGCAGGGTAGAAATCACATCGATGTTGGATAAAACAGCCATTTTCTAATTTATTTTTCAAATGGACAAAAAGCCGTGCCCTTCATTTCTTAATCAATTAATGAGACTATTATCTTTATGAGCTAAAAGAGGCTTTCTTTAACTACAGCTTAATATTCCTTTTTGAAACTATATGCCATTTTTGAGACTCCTTTGTTGTTAAATGACAAGGAAAAGGGTTGCTGAAGGCAGCAAAAAGGAGGTGTAGAGTATTTTTTTTCTCCTGAAATTTGAGGGTAAAAGCTGTGCTTTTAATTTACTATTTTTTAACCAATTAGTTGCTCCGTATTGTTTTGATGTGGGTGTTTGAAATTTGCTGATTTTTATGGATTCTGATTGGCCAGGAAAGGAAAACAAATAAATAAACAATAGTCTTTGACCACTAGAGGGAGCTATGAGTATATCTTAGGAAAGAAGAACTCTTGGAGACAGGATTTGTCCAAACAGGAACTTTTTACTAAAACATGATTGTCAGTGGAAATCTAGACAGGATCTGGAAACAGTGTTGCAGATTGATACTTTTAAAGTGTTCCCAAGTAAAGCCCCTCCCTTCATACCATTTGGTCAGTCCCGGATCAATTAGGTTCAGGTGTCAAAACCTTCCATGGGAAGAGAGATCCTCCATGCCTTTAGAACATTACTTCCTCCCCTTCAGATTCAAATTGGGGATACAAACCAGAGTCTCTCCCCCCCTACCCTTCCTTTGTTCTTCTAAGTTCAAAGGTTCCTTCCCTGGTCTTTGAAGATGCCTCCAGGCAGACTGAATAAACAACCTTGCATCTAATGGATAGGGGTGGCCAATTAACATCTTATCTTCCCTTCCTTGGGAATGGCAGAATCCAGAATCCAGAAAGAGATTTAGGAATGGGATATAAATGGATTCTGACAATCTGCCCTCCTTTAAAAAAAGGATAGGTCCATCTGTAGAGGGAATAAAATATAAATGTTATCCTGGTTTGTTAGGATGTTCTGTATGAAACCTCTTAAGCAACTTTGGTGCTCTAATGTGGTGTTTATTGACCCACTCATTTTCTGAGGAGGGGAGGTGTTTCCAAGCCACCAGATACTGAATTGTTCCATGGTGTTTCCTGGAATCTAGGATTTCCTTCACCTCAAAGTGTTGTTCTCCTTCCACCATGATGGGAGGTGGTGGTGGTGGTGTTTTTGTTCATGGGGTGACAGTTGTTCTCTTTTTAGTAGACTGCAGTGAAAAATTGGGTGTATCTGCCTAAGATTTTTGGGTAGTCCTAATTCAACTGTTACTGGGTTTATAATTCTTTTAATTGGAAAAGGTCCAATATATTTTGGTCCAAGATTTTTACAGGGTTGTAGTGATTTAAGGTATTTTGTGGATAAATATACCATCTTTCCCACCCTGAATGGTATGGGATCGACTCTTTTTTTGTCTGCCTATGTCTTGTATGCTTGTCTAGCCTCATCTAAAGTGTTCCTAACTATTGGCCAGATGCTTTGTAATTGAGCAATCCATTCCTTCAGTTCAGGAATTACTGGTTCGTTTGGGGTTAGTTCTGGCATGGGGTTGAAACTTTGACCGGTAGCTACTTGGAAAGGAGTGTAACCTGTGCTGGAGTGGACTGCATTATTATATGCCACTTCTGCGAAAGGCAGTAGGTCCGTCCAGTTTGTTTGCTGGAAATTAATAAAGCATCTTAAATATTGCTCAAGCACTGTGTTAGATTTTTCACATTGACCGTTCAATTGAAGGTGATGACTAGATGTCAGTCCTTGGGTGGTTCCTAAAAGAGATAAAAAATCTTTCCAAAATGCCGACGTAAATTGCACCCCTCTATCAGATATGATGCATTGTGGTGCTCCATGCAATCTGTAAATATGCTGCATGAAAAGTTTTGCTAAGGCTTTTGCGGTAGGGATCTTTTGGCAAGGTAGGAAATGCACTTGCTTTGAAAACAGATCTGTGACAGTCCAGACTACAGTGTTCCTGTTGCTTTCTGATAATTCCACTATAAAATCCATGGCTATTTCTTTCCATGGGGCTGAGGGATTCACCACCGGTTGTAACAGTCCTGGCGATTTCCCTTGCAGCCTCTTGGCCATTGTGCAAATTTGACAGCTGCCCACATAGCTTTCTATGTCCTTTTTTATGGATGGCCACCAGAATTGCCTTTTAGTTAAGTGTAAGGTTTTTACAAACCCGAAATGACCTGCTGATTTTGTATCATGACACAGTTGCATTAAATTGATCCTCTGAGTGGCAGGTATGTATAACTTCTCCCCCACCCAGGGTAGTCCATCTTTAATTGGGCACACATGTCTATTTTTCTGGAACCATTCATCACTTTCCAAAGATTTTTGGAATTCTATTCCAGTTTGGCTATCTGCCCTCGGCTTCATTTTAGCTTGGGCCCTGGTAGTGACTGGTGCTGCCAGTTGTTGTTCAGGCACAAGTGGTTTAGAGTCAGTGACCCGTTTGCTGTTATATTGCGGCATGCGAGATAATGCATCCGCCAGGAAATTCTTCTCCCCGGTAAATGTTTGAGAGAATAGGTGGAAATGTTGGGACCAGCAGGCTTGCTTAGGAGTGAGTTTCCTGGGTGTTTTTAGTGCTTCCAAATTTTTGTGGTCTGTCCAGACCTGGAAGGGAATTTTATTTCCTTCCAGGAACTGGCGCCATGTAAGTAATGCCCATCTCACAGAATACGCCTCCTTTTCCCATACTGGCCAACGTTGTTCTGTCTCCATCAGTTTCCTGGATGTATATGCACATGGTTGCAATGCCCCCTCATCATTTTCCTGTAATAATATGGCTCCCACCACTACATCGCTAGCATCTGTCTGTATTACAAAAGGTTTATCGGGATCTGGGTGTCTCAGTACAGGCTCAGCAGAAAAAAGTCTCTTTAGCCTCTCAAATGCTGCTTGACATTCCATTGTCCACTTCAGGGGTTGGTTGGGTTTCGCTGGGGACCCCCTCTTTCATTTTCAACAGGTTTATAAGGGGCAGGGCTATTTGGGCAAATGAAGGGATGAATTGGCGGTAGAAATTTGCAAACCCCAGGAATCTTTGCAATTGCTTCCATGTGCGGGGGTGTGTGTGTGTGTGTGTGCCCATTCTAATACTGACCTGACTTTCTCAGGGTCCATTTTGATGCCCTCTGCAGATATGCGATACCCCAGATAGTCTATTCTTTCCTGGTGGAATTCACATTTCGATAGTTTAGCATAGAGCCTTGGTGGAGCAGTGGGCTAATGCCTCCTTAAGTAACACCAGCTGCCTGCAATTATTGCAGGTTCGCATCCCACCAGGCTCAAGGTTGACTCAGCCTTCCATCCTTCTGAGGTAGGTAAAATGAGGACCCAGATTGTTGGGGGCAATTAAGCTGACTTTGTAATAATGCCGCTTGGGGTGTGTGTGTGTGAAAGCCCTAATAAGCAGGCATATACATAGAATGAAGTCTACTGCTAAGCTTGTAAGCCGCCCTGAGTCTTCGGAGAAGGGCGGGATATAAATGGAATTAAAATAAAAAAATAAAAAATAAAAATATAGGTGGGCAGCCCACAACTTTTTCAGGACTGCTCTGACTAGGTTGATATGTTCCTCTTTGGTCTCAGTGAAGATAAGGATGTCATCTAGGTAAACCAGGACCCCATTATATAGGTGTTCTCTTAGCACGTCATTAATAAATTGCATAAAGACTGCGCGGGCCCCTTGCAGTCCAAATGGCAGTACTTTGAACTGGTAGCAACCCATAGGGCAGTTGAATGCAGTCTTCCATTCATCTCCTTCCTTAATCCTAATGTGGTAGTATGCTTCTCTCAGGTCTAGTTTGGTAAAAATCCTTCCTTTTGATAGGTGGGATAGCCTATCCTTCATTAGGGGTAGGGGATACAGATTACATTCACTAATTGTGTTTAAATTTCTTTCTTTTTTTATTAAAGAGTTTTACAAAAACAAGATTTTACAATATATCCCCAAATCCCCCCACCCCAAACCCGCCCACTCCCCCCCACTTCCCAGAGCTAAATACAGGATTAAAGTTATAATAATCATATTCTAAATAAAAATTATGCATAATATACAATTAACCAAATTCATAATGTGCTTTAACTCCCCTTTAACATAACTACATACAAAGTACCAATAACAATATCCCTCTAAAATCTACTCATAAGCTAAATGGAACTTTTTAGTCCCATATTTATTCTGAATATAATCTATCCATCTCCTCCAAACTGAAATATATCTTTCCTGTGAATGATCTTTCAAGTAAGCAGAAATCTTAGACATTTCTGCAAGATTCGAAACTTTAAACACCCATTCTTCTATAGTAGGCAAACTATCCTTCTTCCAATATTGTCCCACCAGTAACCGTGCTGCTGTTATCATATTCAACATCAAATTAGTTTCTTTAACATAACAATCTACAACAATACCCAATAAAAACAATTGCGGAGAAAACTTTATCTTTCTCTTAAAAATCTTTTGAATGTTCCACCAAATTTTAATCCAAAAAGCTTTTATATTTCTACAAGTCCACCACATATAAAAATAGGTGGCTTCTAAACTACCACATCTCCAACATTTAGACTGTAAATTAGGATACATGTTAGACAACTTCTTGGGATCCAGATGCCATCTATAATTTTATAAAAATTTTCTCTTAAGTTTTGAGCCTGAGTAAATTTAACATTTCTGACCCAAATTATCTCCCAAGTGTCCAACGAAATTGGTTCCTGAATATTTTGTGCCCACTTTATCATACAATCTTTAACTAATTCTGTTTCCGAATCCAATTCAATTAAAACGTTATATATCCTCTTTATATGTGCACAATTTAAATCTCTAATTTGTTTTACTAAATTTTGATCTATAATTGTGATGCCAACCTTTTGATCTAACTTCTACCTAGCTTTCATTTGGGTATATTGAAACCAAGAGTAACTTATGTTTTCTTGTCTTATCTCATCTAATGATTTAAGTTGCCAATCATTCCCTTGCAATCTAAGTAATTCCTTATAAGAAACCATATCCAAACTCACTCCCATAGATACGCCCTCTATCGCGTGTCCAGGAATTCCCCAAATCGGTATTTTATAATTTAACTTATAATAATACTTTTTCCAGACACGCAATAAAGCACTTCTAAGAATATGGGATTTAAAAGCCCTGTCCACCTTCTTATCGTAAAGCAAATATGCATGCCATCCATATACCAAATCCCATCCCTCAAGATGAAGTATTCTCTTATTAGTTAAATTAAGCCAATCACTAACCCACGTCAAGGCAACCGCATCATAATACAATTTCAAATTCGGCGCCTTGAGTCCCCTTCTTTCCCTAGCATCTTGTAAAATCTTAAATTTAACTCTTGGTTTTTTCCCCGCCCAAATAATGTCATTTTTATGTTGTTTCAGATAAAAAAAATACTTTCTTTCTTTTCTGTGGTGAATTTAAGCCACTAACATTCCATGTCAGGAACTTCACCATCTCTGGTGACCATGAGCCTTTGGAACATGGCCTGAAGATCAGCTGTTGCTCTCTTCAGACGTGCTCCTCCCACAGGCTCTGAGACAGCCACGTCTTGTGTAGTTGGACCAGATACAGGCTTTTGTTTTTGCTCTTTTTCCATACGCTTATATGCAGCTCTTGTCATCCTCTGTTCTTTTGGGTCTTCCTTTAATGCCAAACTCTGCTCCGTAACCTCCGCCTGCCGCATCTCCTCAAGAGGCAATGACATTGCCCCTTCACTCAATTGTTTATCTTCTTGTCTTGCTTCTGTTCTTTTGATTCGAGGAGACGGTGGTGAGCCTGCTTTCAGGACCTTAGTGTAGAAATCTTTTGCTTTTAAAATTGTATCCAATCTGTATCTGGTCCCTGCGTAATTTACCACAATTCCATTAGGTATTTCCCATCTGAACTGGATTTGTCGCTTCTTAAGCTCATCGGACAGAAAGGCAAAATCTTTCCTTTTTCTAAGAATTTTTGGAGGTATCTCCTTTAAAATCATAATGTCTTGGCCTGCAATTTGAAATTTTTCCCGATAAAAAGCCTGGATAATAGAATTTCTGGTTGATCTCCTGGAAAAATAAATCACTACATCTCTAGGTAAATTTTTTTGCCTAGCAATCCAGGAGTTAACCCTAAATGTCTTATCCATTTTTTTAAGTAGTTCTTCAGGTTCACATTTCAAAACAGGAGCCACTGCTCATGCTACTTCCCATTCCAAATCTTCTTTAGGATTCTCTTTAAGGCCTCTGATACACAAAGCAAACTCCATGTTCTTATATTGTGATATAGTAACTTCGTCCTCTGTTCTGTCAATCTTAGCCTCTGCTCTGTCAATCTTCTGTTCAGCAACAATGATTTTATTTTCCAAATTCTCCACATACTCCATAACTGAGTCCACACGAACATCCAGGCGTTCTATATCTGCAGCCAAACCCTGGAGTGCAAGCACTATATCTTCCCTCATCTGGTTGTTTTGGTTAACAAATTCTTCCCTTGTTTCCTTTATTTCCTGCTGCAAAACTTGTGTTGACTACATCACAACTCGCTGAATGTCTGTCAGTGTAAATGCAGGAGGTGGGGGGGAGGGTGGTTGTACTGTAGGTTTCATCGAAGTCTTCCCTACAGCTTGTGGTAAAGGTGAAGAAATAACATTCTTGGAAATTGGAGGCCCTCCCCCACGTCTCGCAGCCATCTCTTAAGTTTCGATTTCCTCTTTCACCCAGCAGAATCAAAATTCATTAAAAAAGGAGAAAGAAAAAAAAAAGAAGGGAAAGGAAAGAAAAAATAAAAATTCTCCCAAAGTTCAATAAACAAAATCCGGTACTGGGTAAAGTCAGTTGCAAATTGTATCTCTTGCTATGTAGCAAAATGTAACAGTTTTCCAACGCAGTCACTTCACACAGGAAAGAAACATTCCAGCGCCATTTTTACTCCATTTCAAACTTAAAACTTGAAGAAGATAATGAATCCGAGTTAAAGTTAAAATCCAACTTGAAAATTCAGATCTTCCTGCTTTGCTCTGCCTGCTTCTCAAAGAAAAAAATACTCACAGTCCCATCTAAGCAGCAGGTGCAGTTGTTACATTTGGTTCCACTCCTTTTGGAGCGAAAATGTCCTGAGAGCGGAGAAAGCCTGGGCTCCGAGGGGGCTCACCCTGTTATTCCCCAAACTACTTGGGAGAATCACAGGGGAGCTCTACCTCTACCCAGGCAGGCTCGCCTCTCCCTCTTCTCCCGAGGGAGAAGCTCCAGCGCCGCAGGACAGCTGATTTTTGCTGCCTCTGAGCGCTTTGACGCTTCCCAGGATCGGGCAGCTTCAAAACGCCGCCATTCGGCGCAGCAGCGCTACCGGAAGTCTAATTGTGTTTAAATTTCTGAAATCCATGCACAAACGAAAAGATCCATCTTTATTCTCCCTGAACAGGACTGGGGCGGCCACTTTGGGTCTGGCAGGCTCAATAAATTCTCTTTCTAAGTTTTTCTTTATGAACCTTTCCATCTCCGCTGTCTCCTTTGGGCTCATGGCATACATCCTGGGCTTTGGGAGTTTTGCCCTGGGTTTGAACTCTATAGCACAGTCTGTGGGGCGGTGGGGGGGGAAGTTCATTGGCCCGTTCCTCACTGAAAACTTCAGCAAGGTCCCTGTATTCGTCCGGTATTTCTGGTAAACTCTTGATTTGCCTTCCAAAATTGGGCATACCCCATCCTCGCCGCTGTTAAGATATGTAAAACCAAATACCATATTTCCCTCTTAATATTTCCAGGCCTGAAGCCAAGCAGATACATCTCTGGTTTAAGATCAACTAAACACCCTGTGATTTCCTCTATCCATTTTTGGATCCTCGTCAAATGTCTAACCACTTCCGGACATGTCCACCATAAGTGATAATACGTGCCAATCGCTTTACCACACTTCCAACAATCGGCCGACAGTCCAGGAAACATTTTGGAAAGTCTAGCTGGAGGGAGGTGGCATCTATAAAACATTTTGTATATGTTCTCCTTATATGATGTGGAAACCACCAGCCTCATATTAATCCACCAAATCTCTTCCCATTTCTCAAATGGAAGTGGATAACCAAAGTTCTTCCCCCAGGCAATCATCGTGTCCTTTACCACCTCCTCCCCTACTACCCTGACTAGCTATAATTTATAACACTTAGATATCATCCCTTTCTCCGGGCCCAGGAGAATCTTATCTAATTCCTGCAGATTCAGATAAATACCCCTTCCTTCCTTATCCTTCTTAAACCTTGACTGAATCTGCGGGTAGGCCCACCACTCCAATTGAAACCCTTGCTGGGCCAGATCTTGTCGCATTTTGAGTTCTCCCCCACTATCTATAAGTTCTTTGTAAGTTGGTCTTCTTCCCTTCTTGAGTAGGGTCGGATGGGTCAAGGCTTCCAAGGTTAATGACCAGCATGGAATTTGTGCATAGTACTTGGCCCTTATCTTATCCCAATTCCGAATCAGTATATCCCTTATGTAATGACGAGTAAACTGTTTGCTTGGAGGAGTACCTTCCCGCCAAAGAGCAGCATGCCATCCCTGCAACAAATCGAATCCTTCCAAACTCAACAATCGATTATTCCTTAAACTTATCCATTCCTTGCCCCAAACTAAAAGAGCGGCCTGATAATAAAGTTCCCAATTCGGCAGGCCAAGGCCCCCTCTTTCCTTAATTTCTTGCATCATTTTTTTCCCAATCCTAGGCTGTTTCCCCTGACATACAAATCTAGAAACTATCCCCTCTAACTCTTTTAAAAATTTCATCAAAAGTTTAACCGGTGCTTTTCTGGAAAAGAAAATTCCATTTCAGCAAAATATAAGATTTCACTGTGGCCACCCTTCCTAGTAATGACAACTGTATCCTACCCCATTTTCCCAAGTCCTTTTTTGTTTGTATCAGTAATTTAAAATAATTATCCTCCCTAATACTTGAACATCTTCCCATCAACCAAATTCCTAAATATTTCACCTTCTTCACAATTTTGAACCCTGTAATGTCCTCTAACATCTGTTTACTTCTATTCAAAATATTTTTCGTTAACATATTCGTCTTATCTTTATTTACTTTTAGACCGGCCACATTTCCAAATTCCTCGATCCTTTTTAGTAATTTCGTGCTGGATTCCAGAGGGTTTTCCAAAACAAAAACATATCATATGCAAACGCCTGCAGTTTGTAAATTTGGTCTCTTATCTGAAGCCCGGTAATCTCCTCATCTTTCCTTATTATTCTCTTCCCCCACCGATGCTGACTCCTCTCTCTGGTTTGGGGGGATATTTTGGGGTTTTAAGCTCTTATGCTCCCACTCTGGGAAATTGAGTTCTGCTGTCCTCCAATTTATCCCGGGGTTCCATTTCTTTAGCCATTCCAGTCCTAAAATCATTGGGCATTACATGCCTGGGGCCACTACAAACGTTATGTCTTCCTCATGAGACCCCAGGGACAGGTGAATTGGTAAGGTGGCTAGGGTAGCTGGCCCCCCCTGCTACTGACCCATCTAATTGGCTAAAATATATTGTTTTTTTTAATCTCCTCACTGGGATGCCCAATCTCCCCACCAGCATCGGGCTGATAAGGCAGCGGGTGCAACCAGAGTCTATTAGGGCGTTTACTTTGATGGCTTCAACCATAGTGGAAGCTAATATAGTCACTGTCTTAAGGATGGGTGGGATGGATCCACTTACCAATGGTTCTTCCTCTGAGCTCTCTTCCAAGGTGCCCACTGCCCCTGCGGTGTAGGCTGGAGTCCACTTTCAGTTCTTGGCAGGGGTTGTGGACTCTACAGCCTCTGTCCCCTTCATGGAAGATTCTTTTGGGTTGCCTTGGGGCTTCCCAAGTTTCTTGGAGGGTGATGCCTCTGGTTTACGCTGGGGGTTTTTTGAGCGGCATTCTGTGGCACGGTGACCCTCTCTCCCACATTTGAAACAGCCTGTTGATTTCTTAGCCGTGGATGGTGCCTTTTCCCCCTCGCATGTTTGCTTGGGTGGTGGGCGGCCCCATGGTTTCCCCCAGCAGTGCCTCTTCGGTAGGTCTATCTCCACCTCCTCTGCCAGGACATACCAGTCGTTGAGATGGTGTGGGTCTCCTCGAGGCAGGCAAGTGTCATACAGGTCGTAGTTTAGTCCGTCTTTGAAATGGCTAAGGAGGATATCTTGTGGCCAGTTCAGCTTGCTGGCAATGGCTCGGAATTCTTGGGTATATTCAGCCACCAGCCATCTGCCCTGCCTCACCGTCTTGATTCTCTCCCTGGCCTTATGATCAGCCAAAGGATCCTTGAACCGCCGCTTCAAGGATGACATGAACTGGTTGAAGTCATTGAGTTGTGGGGCGTTGGAGTCATGCAGGTTCACCACCCAGTCTGCAGCCGGTCCGTCCAGGGTGGATTGTATGATACGAATGCAGGCTTTGTCACTGGGGATGTCCCGTCCATATTGTTCCATATAGCTGAGGACTTGGGTTAAGAAAAACCCCAAGCGTGGTGGCTCCCCCCTGAATTTTGCTTCCAGGGGCGGAAGTCTTTGAATGGATCGTTGTCTGCGGTATTGCCCCTCATCCTGATCCCTGTCTGTGGTCCTGGGGGGGATGCAACTGGGGTGGCAGCTCCTGTTCCAGTGGATGGCCCCGGTGTTGCAGGTACCATATCCCCCCACTGTCTCTCCAGTTGTCAGGACCCACCCCAATCCACGTCTTAGGAAAGAAGAACTCTTGGAGACAGGATTTGTCCAAACAGGAACTTTTTACTAAAACATGATTGTCAGTGGAAATCTAGACAGGATCTGGAAAAGGTGTTGCAGATTGATACTTTTAAAGTGTTCCCAAGTAAAGCCCCCTCCCTTTATTCCACTTGGTCAGTCCCAGATCAATTAGGTTCAGGTGTCAAAACCTTCCATGGGAAGAGAGATCCTCCATGCCTTTACAACATTACTTCCTCCCCTTCAGATTCAAATTGGGGATACAAACCAGAGTCTCTCCCCCCCTACCCTTCCTTTGTTCTTCTCAGTTCAAATGTTCCTTCCCTGGTCTTTGAAGACGCCTCCAGGCAGACTGAATAAACAACCTTAAATCTAATGGATAGGGGTGGCCAATTAACATCTTCTCTTCCCTTCCTTGGGAATGGCAGAATCCAGAATCCAGATAGGGATTTAGGAATGGGATATAAATGGATTCTGACAGGATGGTTGGCATAGATGTGATCAGACCTTTGGCCTTGAGTACAAGAAGGTCCCCTTCTGGTCTTTGTAGTTCATTGGAGCAATGGGACTCATGACTTATATGTCTGGTGTTAAGAGCTTATATGCCTAAGGGGTTGGAAGGCGAACCAGGCATTTATCTTGCTAATCACTCAGACTGGTGGTTCCTTTGTGATAGGTTTGCCTGTAAGTCTTTGCCAGCTTACTGATCTGGTACATGTACCATAGGGATTATCTTTCCCTCTGTTCATTTTATCCAATACAAGGATACCATTCATCTCATGGAGGAAGGAATTAGGAATTACCCTAAACATCTGAAGATTTCTACTGATACTGTATGGGCATGGTTTAGGGAATTATTCTTGGTACTCTCTTTGTAGTATTCCTTGTTCTTGTATCCTGTTGTGTCATTCACTGCTTGCCCCTATTCACCTCTGCCTGTCCTCAACAATGTGGCCCACATACTGCGGAAGCCTATCTGCGCACTGCTTTAAGTATGAAAGGGGGGAGTATGTTGACCCAGAAATTAGGGGACAGTATAGGAAATATCAATTGTGAATGTGCAGATGGCCTTACTGTCTTTGGGCTCTTGCAAAGTCCTGGATTCAGGGTCATGAAAGCAACCAATATACTGGAGCTTCCGGGGCTGAGGTCACAGCAGACAAGCGGGTCCTGGAATATCTCTTCGGATCGCAGCTTGTTTTCCCGATACTGTGTGGCTCTACATAGCCATCGCCAGCTGGGGATCAGTAGGCGAAGAAGAGAGAACGCTCGGCAATTGCAGGAAACTTGCAAAATCCCTGCTTAGCAGTGAGAAATCCTCCCGTGGTGCCAGTATTGAGAGAAGGCACCTGAAGAATGGCTGCCCTGGAGCTGTGACTCAGCAATTTAGAAGGAAGCTACTGACATTCCAGGCAGAGTTAAGAGTGAATATCAAAAGAGAATGAGAATCCCCCCTTCGTTTGTTGATCGTTTGAGAGGTGAGCAGCTTCAAGTATTATCCAGCCTTCATTGATTATAGAGGCAGACAACAATACAGGCTTTTAACAATAGCCACCTTAGAGAGACTCACAGGCTGATTTGAGGATTCCAGTTACTTCTTTGGTGGTCTTCTTCGATGGACAGACTCTTTCTTTAAATTTTGATAAGTTTTTATTTTTATTTTTTCCTCCTTTTGAAATATCTGGGATCTGCATGGTGATTTGTTAATTCGTTAATGCATAACAGCCTGGAGACCCCCTTTTCTATTTGATCTGGCATTGGATTTTTCTTTCTGCTTCTTTCTTGGAGGTTTATTTAGTTGGATTGTAACATCATAATATTTGTCAGCAGAGAAGAGAAGAGGAACTGAACTGAACTGAATTGGACTGCCATGCCTGTTTGAAGAATAAGGAATTTAAATATACTGAACTGGGTTACATCATCCCCCTTTTTTTGAATATTGGCTTATCCATATTATTACTTATTTCCTTTCTTTTTTGCCATTGATAGGGCCTATTTATTTATTTATTTTTATTTTATTTATTTTAATTCCATTTATATCCCGCCCTTCTCCGAAGACTCAGGGCGGCTTACAAGCTTAGCAGTAGCCTTCATTCTATGTATATGCCTGCTTATTAGGGCTTTCACACACCCCCAAGCGGCATTATTACAAAGTCAGCTTAATTGCCCCCAACAATCTGGGTCCTCATTTTACCTACCTCGGAAGGATGGAAGGCTGAGTCAACCTTGAGCCTGGTGGGATGCGAACCTGCACTAATTGCAGGCAGCTGGTGTAGGAGGCATTAGCCCACTGCTCCACCAAGGCTCATATTTACTATATTCTCTCTATATTTTTCTTTTTATACCTTATATAATAACAACATATTTAACCCCTACTTTAATAAACTTAGATTTGATTATTTATTTTTATAAAGGAAATAATTCTTCCATAAATTTAAAATTAAGTGATTAAAATAATTAATTTACTAATATATTAACCAATTAGTTTTTGATTGGTATTATGGTTGAGATTTAGTATTGAATTGTGTGTATGGATAACTAATTGATTAATTGGCATAATTTGATAAGTTTTGATATAACTGTTTACAGGAATATTTATAAGTGAATATTGGTTAAATATTAGGGGTCTAAAGAAGAAATGAAGGGACGCGGTGGCTCAGTGGGTTAGGACGCTGAGCTTGTCGATCTGAAGGTCGGCAGTTTGGCGGGTCGAATCCCGAGTGCCGCGTAACAGAGTGAGCGCCTGTTACTCGTCCCAGCTTCTGCCAACCTAGCAGTTCGAAAGCACGTAAAAATGCAAGTAGAAAAATAGGGACCACTCCGGTGGGAAGGTAACAGCGTTCCGTGCGCCTTTGGCGTCTAGTCATGCCGGCCACATGACCACGGAGACGTCCTCGGACAAGCGCTGGCTCTTCGGCTTTGAAACGGAGATGAGCACCGGCCCCTAGAGTCGGAAACGACTAGCACGCATGTGCGGGGGAACCTTTACCTTTACCTTAAAGAAGAAATTGAGTGATTAGGATAATATTGAGAGTACGAGGTGCTTGGGGAGGAGTCTTGGAGATTGAGTAAGTGTAGGCTATTTTGGAAGAGCACCAAAGAACAACAGAAATGGCGACCATAACAACTTTTGCCAAGAAGAAGACCATAGTGCCTGTGCCCACACAATCCCCGTCAACTACACCCCTGACAGCTTGCAAATTTCCAGATGAGACAGTGACAGGGAATAAAGACGTTTTATCTATACAGGGAGTTCAGGATATGTTTAAGTTACTTCAAGACTTAATGTTGAAAAATCAGGAGATTACAGCTATAGGATTTGAAGAGTTAAAGCGGGAAATGAAGGCTGAGATGGGTAACCAGATGGAAGGCTTAAAGGGAGAAATAAGGAGTATACATACGAAGCTCCAGGAAATGCAGACAATGGTAGTGAGTCAAGAGGAACGGATCCAGGTGGTAGAAACAAGAATGGATAAGACAGATGTAAAAGTGTAAAGTATGGAACACTGGCTGGTGATAGCTAATAAACGCCTGGAGGATGAAATAATTGCCCTTGAATTAAATAAATCTGCCTTCTTCCTTTGTTTACAAAATATTGAAGAGGACCGAGAGGAGCAGTTGGAAACTATTGTGACAGAGATTTTGGCTGGAGTGCTTGAGGTGAACCCACAAGAGATGTTGAGGGATATAGATGACGTATTTCGGGTTTACACTAGTTATGCATGTCGAAACAAACTCCCGAGAGAGATACATGTCCGACTGAATAAAACATCAGTGAGGGAGCAGGTCCTAAGGAAAGCAAGAGAGAAGACTATATCCTTTAAAGGAAGATCAGTAATTATTCTTAAGCAGCTACCAAGAAGAGTAAGAGATCAGAGGAAAAAATATGATTTCCTAACAAGTCAGTTTAGGAAATTTGACATTCGCTACCGATGGCTGATTCCAGAAGGATTGGCTTTTATGTGGCAGGACAAGAGATATCGTATTGATAACTTACAGGATGCCCATGAATTTTTTGAATCTCAGTTCAATCAGGAGAGTGAGGAGGAGTTAGAAGGCAAAAGCCAGGAAGAAGTTCAATTGGATTCCAAGGGGAGAAGTGGAGGATTAAAAGAAAAGAAGACTATAGATAAGGAAGATGCTGGGGAATTGGGAGGCTCGGGCCCTCAAATGGAGACACGGTTAGCAAAAAAAATAAAGAATACAGCGAAGCAGTGACATTCAGGAAGAGGTTCGCCTTTTTTCTGTCAATATTAACGGTCTTAATGCTCCTACTAAGAGGAAAAAAACTTGGTCCAAACTTTGTAAATTAAAATATGATATAATTTGTATCCAGGAAGTCCATATCATTAAAAGTCAACAGAATGTACTAGCGTGTCCAAAATTGGGGGAAGATTTTGTGTCCCTGGCAGAACAAAAGAAAAGGGGAGTAGTGATTTATGTCTGGTGAAATATTGAGGCCCACTGGGTGTATTCAGATACAGAAGGTAGAGTAGTGATGGTAGAACTTCAATTGGCTCAGAAGAAGATCTTATTGGTGAATGTGTATGCACCAAATTGTAATCAGTGTGCCTTTTTTCAAGGTTTATATAAAGTAATAGCAGGGTTATAATACGAGCATATATGCATTGTAGGAGACTTCAATGCAATAGTAGATGTTAATAAAGACTATACCCCGGGGCAACGTTTACTTAAAGGGGTAAAAAGAACATTGCCTAAGGTGTGGGATCAAGTGAGGGAGGAATTAGGTTTATGTGATATATGGCGAGATTTTCACAGGGAAGAGAGGCAATATACTTATTTCTCTCCCAGGCATCAAACATGGACCCGAATTGATATGATATGGGCATCCCATGAATTGAAAGAGATGGTTAGGGAAATAGAGATTATGACTAATGACTGGGCAGATCACAGCCCGTTAGTTTTGGTTTGGAAAGGAGAAAAGAAGAGGTATAGATGGACAATGAGAGCAGCTCTTTTAAAAGAAGAACGATTCAAAAACTTGTTGAACCAGGAAATGGGATACTTTTTTGAGGAGAACAGAAGGGAAGATACACCAATTCAAATTATATGGGACACTGCGAAAGCAGTGATTTGAGGGATAGCAATTAAGTATTCGGCATATAAGTGGAAGAAAGAGAGGGTTAAGAGATTGGAGTTGATGGGAATGTTGACAGAGGCTGAGGAGGGTCTTCAGAAAGACCCATCCTCAGTAATAGCGAGGGAGAGAAAAGATATTACGAGACACGAGATTTCCCTCCTGGATCAACATGAATTAGCAGAGAAAATTCAAAGGAATAAACAACTTTTTTTGAACATGCCAACAAAGCTGGAAAATGGTTGTCCTATAGGCTTAGGAAGCGAGCAATCGTGAGAAAAATAGAATGGCTACAGGATGGGATGGGAAATATGGTGGGATCAAATGATCAAAAGAAAAAGGTGATTCAGGAATTTTTTTACTGCATTGTATAAGAAAGACCCAATTTTAGAAGAAAGGATTGGAAGTTACTTAGAAAGGGTGGATTTACAGGAGGTTCCTGAGAATGTAAAACAAATTTTGAATTCAGAGATCTCAGAAGGGGAAATAAAGGAGGCAATTAAGAAACAATCAAATGGGAAAACCCCGGGAACGGAGGGACTCCCGGCGGAATTATATAAAGAGATGTTGGAAATGTTTAGTGGCCATTTAAAAGATTTATTTAATGAGGTTTTCAGTGAAGGGAAAATACCCCAGTCATGGACAGAGGCTTATATATCTTTGATCCCAAAGGAAGATTCAGATCGTACCTTGGTTAAAAATTATAGACCCATTTTGCTATTGAATGCAGATTATAAAATTTCTCCTCAATTCTGGCGGGCAGGCTTAAAGTTTTCTTAAGAGAATTTATACATCCAGATCAGAATGGATTTCTTCCAAATCGGCAAATAAGAGATAATTTGAGAATAGTGATGAATACGGTGGAATATTATGAGATGCACCCTAGCAAACAGTTGGCAATGATGTTTCTTGATGCTCAGAAAGCATTTGACATGGTTAGTTGGGAATTTTTAATATGTCAGATGATTAAAATGGGATTTGGACCAAATTTTGTAAGAGCTATACAAACAATTTACACTATGCAATCTGCCTGAGTATTATTCAATGGTGAAATGACTGGGAAAATTGATATACAAAAAGGTACGAGACAGGAATGCCCCCTTTCACCTCTACTGTTTATTCTGACTTTAGAACCACTATTGATTATAATTAGGCAAAATAATAATATTAAAGGATTAAAAATAAATGATCAGCAATATAAGCTTCAAGCTTTTGCTGATGACTTAGTTTTTATTTTGGAAGACCCACTGGAATCAGGCCCTAAATTATTGGAGGAAATTAGTGCCTTTGGAGAAGTAGCAGGTTTAAAGATTAATCGAGATAAAACTAAATTTTTGGTAAAGAATATTGGAACTGAATCCAAGGTACAATTACAAGAGGTGATGGGGATCCAAATAGTTAAAAAAGTTAAATATTTAGGTATTTGGTTATCTTCAAGGTGTCCATCTATAAAGGAATTAAATTATCAAAAATTGATGACTGAGATGGAGAAGAAATTAGACAGCTGGAAAAACATTCAACTCTCAATCCTAGGACGAATCGCAGTGATTAAGACTCATATTTTGCCAAAGTGGTTATACCTATTCCAATCTGCTCCTGCAAAACTAGATAAGAATTTTTTTAAAAAACTAGAACAGATAGTTGGTAAATTCATATGGAATAATCGAAAGCCGCATATTAAAAGAAGAACGCTGCAGGAGCTCAAAACAAGGGGAGGACTGGGGCTCCCACATGGGGAGCTGTATTACCATGCCTCTGCCTTGGCTTGGATTAGGGACTGGGTTGTGTTATGTAGAAGGAGGGTGTTAACTATTGAAGGATATAATTTAATGCAGGGATGGCATGCCTATCTCTGGCCAAGGAAGGATAGTCAATATAAAGTTTTCTCTAATCATTATATTAGGGATGTATTGATAAACTCTTGGCATATGGTGAGAGGGTGGATCTATACAAAGATACCTGGCTGGTTTACTCCTTTGGAAGCTGTAACTTATTCAACGTTACACAATCCAGACAGAAATTATAGGTATAAAGATCTCATAGATCTGAGAGGCAATCTTAAATCCAGGGAGGAGTTACATTCTGGGGGTATAGAGTTGGATTGGTGGTCGTATTCTCAAATGAGCTCAAGGTTTAATAGGGATAAGCAGGAATTTGGAATCAATATAATCCCAATATAATCCCACAAGAATTAGACAAGATTTTATAGGGAAGTGATGCTAAATTTTTATCTAAGACCTATAATCTACTTTTGTTCCATGGGATGGAAGGGGGAACAATAAATGATGTAATGATTGCCTGCGGGAGAAATATTGGTCGCACTATAGAATTAGAAGAGTGGGAACAAATTTGGAAGAAAAATATAAAATTAACGTTAGCAACGGCATTTAAAGAAAATATGTACAAAATGTTGTATAGATGGTACTTAGCTCCTGCACGAATTTCAAAAATGTTTCCCAATGCAAATGACAAATGTTGGAAATGTGATTCTGCCAGGGGCACTTTCTACCATCAATGGTGGACTTGTCCAAAGGTTAGGCGTTACTGGACCAATATAAAAAATTGGTTATTTCAAATAACAGATATGATCTTCAATTGGACCTAGCTATTTTCCTCTTGGGGATGAAGCCACAAGAAGTACCAAAAAATGTTTGGTATCTAGTGATACATATTACAACAGCGGCGCGTATGACTTATGCGCAATATTGGAAGACGAAGGAAATCCCAACGGACTATCAAGTAATAGAGAAAGTATTACTATGCGCAGAGTCAGATCGAATGACATATATTCTCAAAGGGAAAAGTGAATCACTTTTTAATAAAAGTTGGGACTCCAGGTATTCATGGTTACAAAATAGAATATTTAATTTCAACGGGGGAAATACCAGATGATTGTGTATTATTATTTGAGGTATAGAATCTGGAGATATATACAATTATAGATTTCTAATATTTGGTAATTAAAGGTTACTTAGCCTGGGATGTACGAGAAAAAGAAATTAGGGGTAGTATTACACTCCCCGGTCTTGTTTAATGTTGTTGTTTTTGTTTTTTGGTGTATAGGATGTTTTGGTGTTTTTCTATTTGACGCACTTTTCAGTACTTTGTAATAATGTTCTTGTTGTTTTTTATTTAAAATTTGTTTAATAATTTTTTTTTAAAAAGCAAGGAATATACTCTTAACCCACCCAAGGACATACGATATCTTTAGGGAAACACCCAAAAAGGAACATGTTTGTTACTTCTGCTCTCTTATATACAGTATACCAGACTTACTGGGTGAAATCTTTATCATGTGCGTGTCAGCTTTGCTGGATGGCTTGCTTATGTAACCAGAAAGAATAAATACAAGGATTTCTTGTCTTTTGGGGCTGCTCTCATTTAGAGGAGCCCGAATTTTTGTTCAGCTGAATAAAAACGTAAAGCTTGAAGGCAACTTCTGGTTTCCTGTATTTTACCAGCAAAACCTCAGAACCTGCATATCAAGGCCAGACAGTCCTGCAGCTGCAGCTGCCTCTCCCTCAGGCTTGAGTCATTTCAGCTCATTCCCCTCCCCCACTATACTTCTCTAGGGCGGTTGTGTACCTCCTGCCATGTGGCAAAGTACCACAAGTGGTACGTGTACCATCGGTTGAAAAGCCCTGCCCTAGGAGACTGTGATGTCTCCCTTGGATGACTCTCCAGATTCCTCCTCAAAGGTCATCTAAAAGGAGGATGAATTCATTCCTGGTGTTGTGACTCAGGGCCAGCCTGTGGTTTCGGCAGCCGGCTCAGATGTGTCGGAGGACTCAGATGAGGGGGAGGAGGACCGTGTGGGAGACGAACCGGTTGATGATGGCGTGGAGGCTTGGCAGAGTTCCCAGCCGGGGCCCTCTTCTCAGCTGCGTGAGCCCGATAGTGCGGAAGATGATGACCCACAGCTGGCCCTGTTCAAGGACGCCCGATGCAGGAGGCAGTCGAGCAGGAACAAACAAAGAAAGAATGTGGGACTCCTCGGGAGGAGGCACAGGGAGACCACGCCCTGAGCTCTCTATAAAAGGAGTGTTTGGGGAGGGGTTGGTTGCTGAAAGCAACTTTTCCGCTTGAGAAGACAAGCTCTAGTGTTTTTGTTAACTGCGTAATTAAATCTTGGCAGAAGCCTTTTAGCCTTGGACGCTCTCCAGTCTCTTCTTTTGAATAGGGGTTTGCTAGAAGAGGGCTGGTTCAGAACAGTTTGCTTTCAGCCACCCACCCCTTATTACTACGATGGAGCAGCTTCTTGCCGAGAATGCCCAGCTCACCCAGCAACTCACTTTGCTGGCAGCTCAGGTGGCACAACTGCAAGCTCAGGTACATGCTGCACCCCCACCCAGGAGGAAATGTCAGATAGCTATGCCAGATAAATTTGCTGGTAAACCAGAACTGTTTCCTGCCTTCCTGGGACAATGCCAGCTTTTTATCAGCGTGAGAGCAGCTGATTTCCCCACTGACCGAGATAAGGTGGGATTCGTGTTGAGCCTTCTGTCGGGAGATGCAGCTCGTTGGGGCACGCCTCTGTTGGCACAGCCTAGCCCTTTGTTGGATAACTTTGGGGGGTTTTGTGACCATATGCGCCTCATGTACGAGGACCCGATTAAGGCGCAGACTGCCACCCGACGCCTGAAAGCTTTGAGGCAGGGTCAGCGCCCTCTACAGGCCTATATCAGCGATTTCCGGCTGCTTAGCCAGGATTCCGCCTGGAATGAGGCTGCGCTCGTGGATGCCTTTCAGGATGGCTTGTCAGAGGAGATGTTGGATGAGCTGGCCCGCGTGGACATTCCCTCAGACCTGAATGGGCTGATCCATCTTTGTCTGCGGATCGATGCCCGGCTGCAGCAGCGTAAGAGTCGCCGTGCCACCCCACAGACCCCTGCCGCCCCTGTTGTGCGTGAGCCCCCAGTCCAGAGGGAGGAGCCAATGGAGCTGGGTGCCGCCAGGTCCCGTCTATCGGTGATGGAAATGGACAGACGACGATCGGAGGGGTTGTGTTTTTACTGTGGGGACCCTGGACATTTGGCTGCTTCTTGCCCGAAGAAGCGTCAGCGGGCGTCAGTGACCAAGCCTGCCCCGAGAAAGTCCCCTGCTTTGCTATCGGGAAACGGCCCGAGCCCGATCTAGACGGTGTGAAAGATCGGGCGACCCACAACGACCACGCCGAGCGACGCCGTTCCGAAGGTGCCTGTGAACCTCCACGGCATTTGATTCTGGAGGCACGACTGATCCTTCCTGGCAAGCCAGAGGGGATTCCGGTCTATGCCTTAATTGACTCTGGGGCTACCACTAACTTTATGGATTCAGCCTTTGTGGCCAAATGGGCTGTTCCCCAGTGTCCAGTGGATCCGCCCATGCTTGTGGAGACCATCGATGGTCGAGTGCTCCTGTCCGGGCCTATTACGGCCGCCACGCAACCCGTGTGTATGGCCATCAGTACCCATGTGGAGGCCATTCAGTTTTACGTCACTTCGGATCTGCACTTCCCCGTGGTCTTGGGACTGGCGTGGCTCCGGGCGCATGATCCACAGATCTATTGGTCTCAGAACTTGGTCACCTTCCCAAGTTTGCAGTGCGTGGACCACACCCGCCATATCTGTGCCGGCCAGGTGGAGGGTTCCTCAGGGGTTTCCTTGCCTCCCGAACTGTCCGACTTTGCTGATGTGTTCAGCGAGTCAGAGGCGGACCAATTACCCCCGCACAGGCCCTATGACTGTTCCATTGATCTAGTCCCTGATGCGCCTCTCCCAGTGGGGCGTTTGTACTCCATGTCGGAGCCCGAGTTGGCTGCATTGCGGGACTTCCTGACAAAGAATTTGGCTCGTGGTTTCATCCGGCCCTCGTCCTCGCCAGTGTCTGCGCCCGTGCTCTTCGTCAAAAAGAAGTCGGGCGAGTTACGGCTTTGCTGTGACTACCGGAAACTCAATGCCATCACGGTGCGTAACCGCTACCCGCTGCCCCTCATCCCCGAGCTCTTGGACCGACTCCGGGAGGCTAAGATCTTCACGAAACTGGACCTGCGTGGAGCTTACAACCTCGTCAGGGTTCGGCCGGGTGATGAGTGGAAGACGGCGTTTGGTACTCGCTATGGACATTTCGAGTACACGGTGATGCCGTTTGGCCTGACCAACGCCCCCGCTGTGTTTCAGCATTTTATGAACGATATCTTTCGGGATCTGTTGGACCAGTTTGTCGTGATTTACCTGGACGACATCCTGATTTACTCCCCGTCGCGTGAAGCGCATCATCAGCATCTCCGTCAGGTCCTGCAGCGCCTCCGGGAACATCGGTTGTTTGCCAAGTTGGAGAAGTGCCAGTTCTACCAGGTGACCATCGATTTCCTGGGTCACCGCATTTCTCCTGAGGGCATCGCCATGGAGCCGAGTAAAGTCGAGTCGTTGCAGAGTTGGCAACCCCCGCGTCGCGTGAAGGACGTTCAGCGACTCCTTGGATTTGCCAACTACTATCGGACATTCATCCCTGGCTTTGCTGCCTTGACAGCCCCCCTCACCCGGCTCCTGCAGAAGAAGACTCGGTTCCAGTGGAACGCCCCCGAACAACAGGCGTTCCAGGCTTTGAAGGACGCCTTCATGAAGGAGCCCATCTTGAAATATCCCGACCCGCAACGGCCGTTTGTCGTGGAGGTGGACGCCTCCGACATTGCCATTGGGGCCGTGTTACTCCAGGCAATGACGCCCAGCGGTACCCTTTTCCCTTGCGCGTATCACTCTCGGAAATTGAACCCCTCGGAGCGCAACTATACCATCTGGGAGAAGGAGCTGCTGGCCATCAAGGCGGCGTTCGAGGCTTGGAGGCATCATCTGGAGGGGGCGCGGCATCAGATTGAGGTCCGGACGGACCACAAGAATCTGGAAAGCCTGCAGACCGCTCGGAATTTGAATCAACGCCAGATCCGGTGGTCCCTCTTCTTTGCGAGGTTTGACTTCCGGGTGCGGTACATACCAAGCGGGCACAACCAGAGAGCGGATGCTCTGTCCAGAAAGCCCGAATACACCCGAGCGGAAGACAAGCTTCCGCCCAGGACAGTGATCCCCATCGAGTCTTTTGCTGCGGTGCGGGAGCCGGTGGATATACGGGCTCGGATCCGGGAGGCGCAGCAGCAGGAGGCGTGGGTGGCTCAGCGGAAGGAAGAGGTGGGGCCAGATTCGCCTTGGTCGGTCGCGGATGGACTCCTGTATTATCGTGACCGGCTCTATGTTCCAGGAGGGCCACTCAGGGGACTCGTCCTCAGCCAGTGTCATGATAACCCGGCTGCGGGGCATTTTGGCCTGTTCAAGACTCTGAACCTGGTCTCCCGTACCTTCTGGTGGCCCCGAGTCCGACACGATGTCCAGTCTTATGTCACCTCCTGCATTCCTTGCAGGCAGGCCAAGTCAGCGACAGGGGCCCCGCCTGGTTTACTGCAGCCCTTGCCAACACCCAAGAGACCCTGGGGGGCTGTGTCCATGGACTTTCTGACGGATCTACCCCCATCCTCCGGCTTCACGACAGTGTTTGTGGTGGTGGACATGTTGACCAAGATGGCGCACTTCATCCCCTGTCGCGGCTTACCGTCAGCTCGCGCCACTAGTCGCATGTTCATCCAACAGGTGTTCCGGCTGCACGGCCTTCCCGATAGAGTCGTCTCCGATAGGGGGGCCCAGTTTACAGCCCGCTTCTGGCAGGAGTTGATGCGGGCGTTGGACATTAAGGTTTGCCTCTCGTCCGCGCATCATCCTCAGACCGACGGGGGTACCGAGAAGGTCATCGGCATCTTAGAGCAGTATCTGCGCTGCTACGTTAACCTGCAGCAGGACAATTGGGTGGACTATTTGGCCATAGCCGAGTTTGCCTTTAACAACTCGCAGCACACCTCCACGCAGATGACACCGTTCTTGGCCAACGTGGGTTATCACCCCCGGTTTTTCCCCCTTTTTCCCGTGGACTCATCGGAGCCGGCAGCGAACGAATTTATGGCGGAGTTACAGGCGATCCATCGGTTGGTGTGACGGCAGCTGGAGAAGGCCAAGGCCGACTACAAGAGGTTCGCCGATCGGTCGAGAAGGGATACGCCTCCACTATCGGTGGGGGATCGGGTCTGGCTGTCCAACAGGAACCTACCATCCACTCGGCCGGCGAGGAAGCTGGACCACCGTTACCTTGGACCGTTCCCAGTCGAGGCCGTCATCAATCCGGTCGCCTATCATTTAACTCTGCCACGTTCCCTGCGCGTGCACCCCGTCTTCCATCGGTCCTTGTTGGTCCCCGAACAACCGGCCTGTCCACTTCGCCAGGCGGAACCTCCCCCATCAGGAACTCGTGATGGAGGCAGCACCCCCGAGTACGAGGTCGCCAGCATCAGGGATTCCCGCTGGCTGAAAGGTCGCTTCCAGTACCTGATCGAGTGGAAAGGGTACGGGCCGGAGGACTTCACATGGGAAGACGCGACCGCCGTTCATGCCCCTGCGTTGGTGACTGCGTTTCACGAACAGTTCCCATCCCGACCGCATCCGGATCGGCAGACCCGGGGGAAGGGCCCTGCGGTGCGGGATAGTGTTGTGACTCAGGGCCAGCCTGTGGTTTCGGCAGCCGGCTCAGATGTGTCGGAGGACTCAGATGAGGGGGAGGAGGACCGTGTGGGAGACAAACCGGTTGATGATGGCGTGGAGGCTTGGCAGAGTTCCCAGCCGGGGCCCTCTTCTCAGCTGCGTGAGCCCGATAGTGCGGAAGATGATGACCCACAGCTGGCCCTGTTCAAGGACGCCCGACGCAGGAGGCAGTCGAGCAGGAACAAACAAAGAAAGAATGTGGGACTCCTCGGGAGGAGGCACAGGGAGACCACGCCCTGAGCTCTCTATAAAAGGAGTGTTTGGGGAGGGGCTGGTTGCTGAAAGCAACTTTTCCGCTTGAGAAGACAAGCTCTAGTGTTTTTGTTAACTGCGTAATTAAATCTTGGCAGAAGCCTTTTAGCCTTGGACGCTCTCCAGTCTCTTCTTTTGAATAGGGGTTTGCTAGAAGAGGGCTGGTTCAGAACACCTGGCATGCCAAGCACTGAGTTGATTAATGGCTCTGAACAGATAGCCAAAAGCTCATTGGAGGAGGCTTCAGCTGGAGAAAGCTTGCAGTGGCAGATGGTCATTGAAGAGGAGGAGGAACTGCCATCTGCACCTGAACTGAAAACACTCAGGGCAGAGAAAAAGCAGAAACAACAGAGGTCAGCCAGGCTACTCAGGAGAAAAATGCCCAGCCCGTCTTGATGGGCTGCACCAGGAAGCTGGATATTTATCACAGCAGACAGAGGGAGGCCTTGCTGGGAACAATGTGTTGGTTTTCTAGCTGTTTGTTTGATCATCATGCTTTCTGCTTCACCATGTTTCGAATTGTACCTTGAAGAATCTGAACTTTCCTTGCCGGCTTGTGTGTTTATTTAGGTTTTGCCTGTTAGATATAAGTTTGTTTGATGGAGTTATTTGTTTGAGCAACTTTCAATTGCTTTATGGACCATTGGGCCATTGCTTTGTGGACTAATCTTGGCCTGCTGATGGCTGGACTTAATTGGGACAGTTCTGAGTTTTGGTGAAGAGAATTGTTGGGGAACATTAATACACTCACTAAACCACAGTTACATGTGTATGTGAGTGAATGGGGCAGCACAGAGAGAAGATTTTGCTCAGAAGCAGCAGCAATATCTCCAACTGAAGTAACTGGGTATTTTGGGTAGCCACTGAAAGGCTGGTTTGAAGGCTGGTTAATGGGCTTTAGTAAGGACATCTGTGAATAGGATCTTCTGTTTGAACTTTCTCTTTTTAAGAGCAGAAAACATGTTTGGAAGGAGCAGAGGCAGTACCATAAAGTCAATGATTAGAAAGAATAGAAATGTGATTCAACAATGAGATTATCATAGTGTCTACATCAGGAGTCAGTTAGAAGGGCTGTGCAATGTTCCCATATTGCATTCCAAAGTATGGGGTATAGAAGGGCGATGTCCAGCACCTCCCAGTGGCTCATTAAAGCAGTAGCACTTCTTTACTGCGTTAAGCAGATACAACACAAGCCACCTTGCAGCAGAAAGCACCATGCAACTTAGAAAAACACAAAGCCATTTTTCAAATTTCTACAAAGTTCTGTGTTCCACTCTCAGATAATTTAAACTAAGGAATCCTTGTACAGAAATACAGACTGCAGAAGGCAATAGTCATTTGAAGAGTGTTGCCAGAAAGGCTGTATGCCTTCTATGTATTTTTCATCTTCCATAGATTTTCAGGCATGAGGAAAGAACTGCACTCACTTTGTTCCTCCTGATCATGCTTTATGCAAATAGCGCATAATGTAAAACTCCTTATATGCTCAGCACCTATGAAAGTTCTTAAAGAGATGGGAATACCAGACCATCTTGTTTGTCTCTTGAGAAACCTATATGTGGGTCAAGAAGCAACAGTGAGAACAGGACACGGAAGCACTGATTGGTTCAAAATTGGGAAAGGAGTCCGGCAAGGCTGTATACTATCACCCTGCCTATTTAACCTATATGCAGAGCACATCATGAGAAAGGCAAGGCCAGATGAATCAAAAGTTGGAATTAAGATTGCTGGGGGAAATATCAACAACCTAAGATATGCAGATGATACCACTGTAATGTCAGAAAGTGAAGAGGAACTAAAGAGCCTCTTGATGCGGGGGAAGAATGAGAGTGGAAAAGTGGGCTTGAAACTCAACATTAAGAAAACCAAGATCATGGCATCTGGCCCTCTCAATTCCTGGCAAATAGATGGGGAAGAAAGGGAGGTAGTGACAGATTTTATCTTCCTGGGCTCCAAGATCACCACAGATGGGGACTGCAGCCAAGAAATTAAAAGATGCTTGCTCCTGGGAAGGAAAGCTATGGAAAATCTAGACAGCATACTAAAAAGCAGAGACATCACCCTGCCAACAAAAGTGCATATAGTGAAGGCCATGGTTTTCTCAGTTGCAATGTATAGCTGTGAAAGTTGGACCATAAGAAAGGCTGAGCACCAAAGAATTGTGGCCTTTGAACTATGGTGCTGGAGATGACTCCTGCGAGTCCCTTGGACTGCAAGGTGATGAAACCGGTCATTCCTAGAGGAGATCAACCCTGACTGCTCTTTAGAAGGCCAGATCCTGAAGATGAAACTCACATACTTTGGCCACCTAATGAGAAGGAAAGACTCACTGAAGAAGAGCCTAATACTGGGAAAGACTGAGAGCAATAGAAGAATGGGACGACAGAGAATGAGATGGCTGGATGTAGTCACTGAAGCAGTAGGCGTGAGCTTAAATGGACTCCAGAAGATGGTAGAAGACAGGAATGCCTGGAGGAATGTTGTCCATGGGGTTGCGATGGGTCGGACATGACTTTGCAACTAACAACAACAATGCAAGATATTCATGGAAGACTCTGCTAAATGTGTTCCTTTACAATGCTGAAACCGTTTGTAGAAGATTTGTTTACCATTTTTAAAAATAGTCTGTTGATTTTCTTTTCTGCCATAAAAGTGCAGACTTTATATCCACTTGTCCACATTGTACAGAAACCAAAATCTTTATATAATCCAGAGGTCTAAGGCATTGAAATCTTGAGTTTTGTATTGTCTGCAATATACCATTTTTAAAATAAAGACCTCAGCTGTACCGAGAAATAGCTTTATGGCCATGCAAATGTAACAATTTAAATATATAAACGTAACCGTTTCAGCAAACGGAATAGTGTTCTGATTCACTCTGCTGTCTTTCTCAGGGCTACACTGACTCCTTTATAAACATCTTCTTAGAGTAATAACCTCATCCACATATTGAAACATAGTAGTTTGTTCTGGCAAGGGGTTAAAAATTAGCAAACAGTTTATAAATGTCATTCAATAATGTCTGGAGCTAGTGTGCGTGTTCCTCTATTTGCCTTAACTGCACCCAGGCTTAAATCCCCCTTTCTCCAGACTCTACAAGACATGTTCTCATCATGTCTGAGGGTCACCTCCTTTTAGCAGAATAAAGAGGAGGCTTAACAGATTTGGAAGGGATATTGGAGATCTTCTAGTTCTTTCCACTGCTTAAGCAGGAGAACCTATGTCAGTGATGGTGAACCTATGGCACGCGTGCCAAAGACGGCACTTGGAGCCCTCTCTATGGGGATGTGCACCATCTCCCCAGCCCCGCTTCCCCTGTGGCTACCTCTTCACTAGCAGCACCCCCAGAGGAGAGTTGCCCCCGGGCACCGCCCTCACAGAGCAGCGCAGGCAAGCACATGGCAGCCAGGCAGCAGGGACAAGACTCTGCCCTCACGCACCATCATGCGCAGTTGATGCTGTGGGGCATGGGCGGAGGGTGTGGCTGCCATGGCATTGCTGGGCCCCTGGGTGATCTGCGGTGGGCCATGGTAGGGTAGAGTGGGGGCAGAGCAGGGGTTGTGGCTGGGCCAGGGGCGGAATTAGGGCAGGCCAGGGGGCAGTGCGGTTTTTGGACACTCGGTCTCTAAAAGGTTTGCCATCACTGACCTATGTCATTCCAGACAACTGGCCATCCAATCTTTTCTTAAAAACCTGAAGTGGTGGAGGTTTCTTAATATATTATTTTTAATATTAGTATAATATTATTTCTGAATAATTATGCTAAGGTAATGAATTAATATTAAAAAGATGTAGTGAGATGAGATAAATTACAACTGTGACTGCTGTGCAGAATTTTGGTATTTAAGAACAATGTTTTGCATGGATTCTTATTATTTAATTTCAAACAATACTGATATTGATGGCAAAAGATTTTTACAAGTTTGTATGGCAAAAAAACCATACCAAAACCCCAAAATTAAATATAAATTATTGCAAGATGCTAAAAAAAGATGTGTTAGGATTACACTTGCTGTTTGGCATGGATGAAAGATTGAATGACGCTAAGAAACAGGAGAGATTGGACAACAATTTGTCTGAAATGGTATAGGGTTTCTAGCTTAAACCGGGGTTGGGATAGATGACCTCCATGGTCCCTTCCAACTCGGTTATTCTGTTTTCTGAGGTTGTTGGAGTTGGAAGAAGTTAATTTGAGATTTGGGTGATATGATTCTTTATGTTTATGGTAAAGTTAATGTAGATTTCAATAATCATTTCATTAGCCATGCTGTGTTCAGGGTACGGAATAGGTATAAAATAAGATTGACTCCCAAAATTCTTGTATGGGCATTATCCCCCAAAGGTTTTTTTTAGAAGAATACATCCAAACAGTTTTTCATCATATATATGCATCATATATATACTTTGCAAGGGCCAAGTGTAACTGTGTGTACCTCAAGGTCCAGTCCACCATCCAAATACTAATCAAAGTCAACTCTACTTAGCATCTCTAGTCAGTCAGGATTATGCAGCCAGGATTAAACCTAAAGAAGTTGACATGCCATCATTTCACCTCCAGAAGACATAGGAGTTTAAATTTGATATGTATATTGGGTAACCAACTTTCTGTCACATAGTTTTTCATAAAACCCTTTTTAAAAAACCAAACAAATGCAGTTTCCTATGGGCCACATTTGAACACTCTATGGTGTTCTCCTCGCATTCTCTGCAATACAGTGTGAATAATCAGGGATCAAATTCAAAGAGCTTTGTGAGAGATTTGGAGGAGAAGCATGAGACTTATCAAACTTCCTTCTTCTTTGACAGAAGCCCCATAAATTCCTTTCAGTATTTCAGAGGAGGTTAGCGTAGTTGATTTAAAAATGCCTTTGAGGGAGTACGGGTGGAAGCAGGATATGTGAAATGTCCTCATGAAGCTTTCCTTCACCTTCCATGTGGCAAGTTCACTGAGATAACTGAAACTAACATGTTCCTTCTCTCAAGCCTAGCTATTAGTCCCAAACAGCAAAATGCCATAAGTATGAATAAATAAAAGTCCTGGTCAATTCAAATGTCTTTCTAACAACTGCTGAACAGTACCAACCTCTTCACACAGAAATTTAGGCAGCTTCTTTTCAAACAGTGTTCCTCAATTATTTTTAAACCCAAATTTAAGTAATAGTCTCTACTTATTTTATTATTCTTTACCTTAACTTGATTACTAAACACCAAGTGAGTTTGCATCTGCGGTTTCCTCATTACTGTTGCTGCACCCTCTCATTACACAAAGTAATTGTCTGTTTCTTGGGAAATAGCAGGAGTTTGACATTATTTCAAGGTTTCAAGGCACTTTTATTGATGCAGCTGACTTCACCAATTTCCTCATTAACTGCTTTCTGTGGTTCTTGGGCAAAGAACCACATTATTAAATATTATATTTCCTTTCTTTTTAGGGCTGCCAATACTACCATTTTCAGTCTCAATGGTCTTCTACTATTTAGTGTACCTGTGGTTAATTGATTTCTAATTTTGCATGTTCATCTTCTATGAGGTCCTGAATCAAGGCTATTTGATGGGAGTCCACAGAAATTGGCTCCAACCTTCAAGGCAAAGCTTAGGAGATGTGGCTCAATAACCACCTTTTCCACTCATTGACGGGAACTTTCAATCCATTGCTCACCAACAACCAGGCTCAGTACTTGACTCCCTGAGGGATCCTCCAAGTATGCTTTTTCACTGCAGCAATTCTTTGCATCTTGATCACTTAACATTTTCTGTATTGTAGTTCTGCATCTAATACAGAAATTGTTAAATCTTTCAGTAGCTTTTTAAAAATTCTTCTTCTCATCCTTCATTCTAAGGATCCTTTCTCAGAGCAATTGTATCACAGATTGGGAGAAGAAAAAAAGATAGAAGAGAAAAAGATGTTGAAAAATAGGCAAATGTTGAAAAGTCATATTTAGTTTGTGAAACTAGGATGATTTTATATATAACTAAGTCTGAGTTTTTTGTTTTGTGAAAACAGATTTTAAGTTACTGTGTTATTCAGGGTATAGAAAAATGCTTGTGCTTCACTTTGAAATCATCTCTAAATCTCTACAGCAGTGATGGCTAAACTTTTAGAGACTGAGTGCCCAAACTGCAACCCAAAACCCGCTTATGTATTGTCGGGTGCTGGGTGGTCATGGCCCATTGGGTGGTCGTGGCCCATTGGGTGGGTGTAGCTGTGGTGGTAACAGCAGACTGGGCGGGACTAAAAAGTTCAGTCAATCAATTCCAACTTTGCGAGATCTTTTTTCCCCGCGAGAAGTTGAAAATGATTGATTGAACCTTTATTTTTTGCACTCGGCTGCAGAGGCCTAAAGCAAAAAGGTTTTATAAAACCCAGCTGAAGGCCTAGGACTGGGGCGACGGCACATGTGCCCACAGAGAGGGCTCTGTGTGCCACCTATGGCACGCATGCCATAGATTCGCCACCACGGCTCTATGGCATCCATGGCAACTGGATGTAACATCTCAGAACCAACAGAACGTACAGAATAATCGCGTTGGAAGGGACCTTCTAGTCCAATCCCATGCTCAAGCAGGAAACCCTACTCCTTCCAGACAAATGGCTTTCCAAATTATTCTTAACAAACCTCCAGTGATGGAACACCCAAAACCTCTGGAGCCAAGCTCCCAAAGTTACTGCTACTGAGCCACATATCGCATGTGGTCCTCAATGAAACTGCATCTACATGGAGGGAAGTGTGTAATGGGGTACCCCAAGGCTCTGTTCTAGGCCCAGTGCTCTTCAACATCTTCATCAATGATTTGGATGAGGGCATAGACGGGGAACTCATCAAATTTGCAGATGACACCAAGCTGGCAGGAATAGCCAACACTCCAGAAGACAGGCTTAAGATACTGGAGGATCTGAACAAACAGGAACACTAAACGCTATCTAACAAAATGAAATTCAACGGTGAAAAAAGTAAAGGACTACATATAGGCAAAAAAACCCAAATGTACAGGTATAGTATAGTGGTACCTTGCTGAATAGTAGCAAATGTGAGAGGGATCTCAGAGTCCTAGTGGACAATCACTTCAATATGAGCCAGCAGTGTGCTGCAGCTGCCAAAAAAGTAGGACAAGAAGCAACAGATGGAAACTAATCAAGGAGAGAAGCAACCTAGAACTAAGGAGAAACCTCCTGACAGATAGAAAAATAAATCAGTGGAACAACCTGTCTCCAGAAGTGGTGAATGCTCCAACACTAGAAGTTTTTAAGAAGAGACTGGACAGCTATTTTTGTGAAATGGTATAGGGTTTCCTGCCTGAGCATGGAGTTGGACTGGATGACCTCCAAGATCCCTTCCAACTTTTTATTATTATTATTATTATTATTATTATTATTATTATTATTATTATTATTAACCTGTGCATTCATTTTTTCTTGCCTAAGTGTAAAGCCATATTGTTCTCACCACTGAAATTTATAGATAAGTAATATTTTCTGTCTTCAGGGAAATAGACATGACCTGGATGAGGGAGGAATACTTCAATGAAAGACAAATCAGTCTGAGTGCCACAAAGACCCACCAAGAAGCAGAGCAGCTGTTTTCCCAAAACCCACCCATAAAAATGTGTTGCCCATGATAGCAGTGCCAACCCCAGATTTCTACCACTTTGGCTCTTCCCAAACTCCAGCCATTAGTGAACATGGCCAAGCATTATCATCGTGGGCTGTAGAGTTTGGGCAGCAATTCAGTAAGGAATTTTCTTTGCCCCATTAGGACATTGCAAGTCCTGAGACTCCAATCTTTTATAACCATAGCATGATAGATGTTCAACGAAGTCTGCTGCTCTTCTAGGCGCTTTTGTAACAGCTAACAAACAGGAATGTTTCAATCCAAGGAAGATGCACCATTGCCTTATGTAAGAACTATTTTGCAATTGTTCACTGAGGTGATGTGATGCAAACATCATAACTCCTTAAATAGAGAGCCATTTCTGTCCCAGGAGTAAGATTTGGTCCAGAACCAGTCTCAGCATGAAGATCGTTTATCTGCTGTTCACATTTCTTTTCCTTGCATTCCTGTCTGAACCAGGTAAGAAACAAAATTACTGATAATTTACAAAGGATTGGTAACTCAGTCCTTTTTAAACAGGTGTGATCATCACAGAAAGCAGGATAATCTTCAACATCTCTTTGTTTTACTTTACAGAAATAGCTTTGAACAGTATAGACTATTGACAACATGAACCTCCAAACATTTGAAAAATATGCCATTGATTTTTCTTTTGATTCAAAATTTTTCAAAGAACTTTATTGGGTTTCTTTTTGTTATTGTAGCTTATTTTTGTTGATTTGCTTCACTTTAGTATTGGTTTACCAAATTCTCAGCCAAATATCTTCTATTTGAATAAAGAGGCACAATGGAGAAACAGTTTGATCTAGTGGTTAGAGCAAAATTCTGGATACTGAGTTCTAGTCCCACCTTGGGTCTGAAAGCTGACTGAGTGAATTTGGACCAGTCTCTCTCTCTCTCTCTCTCTCTCTCTCTCTCTCTCTCTTTCTCTCTCTCCCTCTCTCAAATAAATGATATTAATGATCTAGTGAATATATTTGTACTTAATGTGGGAAAAAGAGAGGAAATTGCAGCAAAATATCATAAATGCACAGCATTTCAAGAGCAGAAAAGAGCAGTAATAGAAACATTAAGAGAAGAGGGAAAAAGCCAAAGGAAAACCAGGTCCTAAAGTTTAAAGGAAGTTAAACCTTCTCACTCAAGGTCTTCATCCAAAACACACAATGCAACTGGCCACTGTAACTCAGGAAGCAAGGTCTATGAACCAGATTATTTCTTCCCTCCTACATTGATAGATGTAGGCTTACCAGCTAATTCATCTCTGAGTCAGACTTCAAACCTGGGTTAATAGCTGATTTATTTGAGCTGCTGCAGGAGATCAGCAGAAATGGATCTCTGTGGTCAGAGAAAACTTGTAGTCCTAGGAATCCTGCAATTCTTGGAAGGATGTTTCCATTCCCACCTTGGATGAACGGTTACAAAAGCTGACATAGTTAGCAGATATGGCTAAACTGACCGTTTTGATAAAAGAAAAGAATATAAGCACTTTTGTTTCTACTTGGAAACTGCTTCTGGACTTCGTGCTTGAAATGGAAAAAGTGATACTATGATTTTGGGGTTTACTGATTAGACTGACTTGTTGATAGAGAAATGGGTAGTTCATACTACTAAAGAAATGTAAAAAGTTGAGATTTGATTTTAATGCCTTATTTTACTGCAACGGAGGGAATCAGAAATCAAGGCCTTTTCTTTCTCTCCCCCCCCCCCATTTCCACATTTTCCCTTTTTCCTCTTTCCCTGTTGTTATTCCTTACCATTTGCTTTTTATTTTCATATTTTTATGGTATAAATGAATAAAATTATAAATTGATAAAGGAGTCCTGCTATTCTGTAGAAGAAGATAGTGTCTTGGAAGGAAAATGTATTTAAATATTAAGGAATATTTACTCATCATTTACCTGTCTCCTCTTTTTCTTTTCATAGGGAATGCCCAACGCATGTGTCGTCACGCAGGAGGATACTGCGCTTACAAGTGTCCTCGTGGCAAGGGCCTTGCGAAGTACGACTGTCAGTGGGAAAAGTGGTGCTGTAGGAAATAGGAAAACTCTCCTCTAATAGAGATACTACAGATACAGTACATAATGATTTTCTGCCTGATATTATTTGCATTCACAAAGCTTTGCAAAGCAAAGAATTTATTTTAAATTCACTTTGATCAACTTATTATTTTTTCTCATTTGTATAGCGGATTTTGAAAATAATGCCATCTCTATCAACAACCACGGATATCTTCAAGATATGGCCAAAGACCTGAGATTACTGCCTGCTATCGCTTTATCTTTCTTTATATAAATCAAATTGCTATCCATCAAACTCTTAAAACATTTGTGCATTGAAGTAAAATTTGGCAAATGTTTCTTGAAATAAAGGTAAATGAGCATTGCAGACATTGTGCAACTTCTTTAAAAAGTACCTGGGAGCAGTATATTCCTATGACTACTGGTATGAGAGAGAGAGGGGGAATGTTTCATGCAAAAATGGGCATGATAAAGGACCAAAATGGCAGGGACCTAACAGAGGCAGATTAAGAAGAGGTGGCAAAATTACACAGAAAAACTATACAAGAACGAGCTTAATGTCCCTGATAACCACGATGAGGTGATCACTGGCCTCGAGCCAGACATCCTAGAATGTGAAGTGGGCCTTAGAAAAGCTGAGCAACAACAGAGCTAGTGGAGGTGACAGTATTCCAGCTGAGCTATTCAAAATCTTAAAAGACGATGCAGTAAAAGTGCTACACTCAATTTGCCAGCAAATTTGAAAAACTCAATAGTGGCCACAGGATTGGAAAAGATCAGTTAACATTCCAATTCCAAAGAAAGACAGTGCCAAAGAATGTTCAAACTATCGCACCATTGCATTCATTTCACATGCTAGTAAAGTTATGCTTAAAATCCTACAAGCTGTGTTGTATATGTAAACAGTAATAATACTTCATTAACAGATTGTAAAAAAACTAGGGAAGCCGCCTGACAGAAAAACACGCGGGAACTTTGACAGCTGTCAAAGTTCCCCGCACAGCGCAGGCGCCACCACTGACAGCTCGCGGCTGTCAAACTCCGGACCAGGCGGAAGCCTGAGCTGTCAAAGTTCCCCGCACAGCGCAGGCGCAACCACTGACAGCTCGCGGCTGTCAAAACACCAAACCATGCGGAAGCCGGAGCTGTCAACAGAAGACGACGCGGATTGGTCCCGGTTTGACGCGGCGCCAAAATGAACACTCCTGATTGGCCCTCGCTGCCAGCTGCCGGCTATAAAAGCCGGACAAGTTATTCTATGTTTGCCTTGTACTAAATAAACCTGTTGTTAACTAGCCTGTCGTCCCGAGTGGTCCTTAGGCTACTTCACTGGCGACGAAGGTGGGATCGCTCCGGAGCTGAAGTCACGGCCGAGGAAGAGAGTTCCCGGCAAGAGCTGTCACGGGAAGTTTTAACTTCCAAAGGAGCAACCCAGGACCGGACGACATGGCAAACTTCGGGCGTGTGAGGGAATTTGATACCCGCCATCCTGAGAGATGGCAATCACACTTAGGCCAGGTCGAGGGATTCCTCCTCGTCAGTAAAATCACTGACGACAGAGCAAAGGCCGCCGCTCTTCTATACATCAGCGGACCTCCAGTGTATGATGCAGCCGTTGGCCTGTTCAGCCCGGTGCCCATCACAGAAGTCTCCTACGCGGACCTGGTGGACCAGCTGAACAAGTACTATATGCCGGCTCGCTCAGAAGTGTACTGGCGGGTCCAATTCGCCCAAAAGAAACAGCGGCCGGACGAGCCCGCCAACGAGTTCATCGCCGGGGTCAGACACGCCGCACGGAACTGCTGTTTCCCTGACCTGGAGGACCGCATCAGAGACCAGGTGGTGATCGGTCTGAAGGACGAGAAGCTGCAGAAGAAGCTAACATCCAAACCCGACATGAGCCTGGCAGAGCTGACCAGAGAAATAATGGCCTACGAGCACAGCCACAAGAAGAAGCCGACAACCTCGACCCCAGAGAGCCCAGCGACCGTCTTCCAAGAGAGCGCAACCTTCAGCGACAGCGAAGAGTCGGTGGATTTCACCGACGGAGAAGCCCTGCAGCGCAGAATGGAACGCAGGCAACCAAGGAGAGGCGACACTTCAGACCGCCGTAGGTCCAGGAACCCCCCTCCGCCGCCGCCACGTTACGAGCAACGGGCCGCCTGTGCCAGCTGCGGGGGCAACCATGCCCGGGGAAGCTGCCGATTCAGAAACGCTAAATGCCACAATTGCGGAAAGACCGGCCACATCAAGCCGGTGTGCCGCAGCAAGGGCCGTGACAACGTCCATGATCTGGAGGCAAACTCCCCAGGTAGGCCAGCTACCCAGGCCAGCAGAGAAAAACCGCCAGGGCCCCTGGTAGAGACAATTGACAGGGTAAACAGCCTAAGCGCAAAGGTTAAGGTCTGGGTAAAAATTCAGGGGGTACCCTGCCACATGGAGGTGGATTCAGGGTCAGCAGTCTCCTTAATTTCATTAAAAACGTATCAGGAGATCTGTCGGCAAGGCAAGGGACAAATTCCCCTGAGGCAAACCCAAGTACACCTAGCTGACTTCCAGAAAACCCCCATTCCTCTGGAAGGGAGGGCTAAGGTCATAGTGCAGTACAAGGGGTTCAAGGGTCCCTTAGAGGTTTTAGTTACGCCAGGGAACCGCACCAACTTGATAGGGTTAAACTGGTTCGGGCCGCTAGGGATCGCCATAACGGGGGTAAACACAATTCAATCACCCAGCCTAGAAGCCGTTTGCAACAAATATGCAGACGTCTTCGATGGCACTTTAGGAAAATACACTGGACCCCCCATCTCCTTACAGTTAAACCCAGCAATCCAACCAATTAAGATAAGAGCTAGGAGAGTACCCTTTGCCCTAAAAGAAAAAATAGAAAACGAACTTGATCGCCTCATAGGCCTCGGGGTGCTTGAACCAACGGAGGGGGGGACCTGGGAGACCCCTATTGTCACCCCAATTAAACCTAATGGAGAAGTGAGAGTCTGCGCAGACTATAAAGCGACAGTCAACCTAGCCCTCAGCCCCCACGCTTACCCGGTGCCAGCGGTAAGGGACGTATTTGCTTCCATCCGTTCTGGCGCCATTTTCGCAAAACTCGATCTCACGCAGGCGTATTTACAACTGCCTGTCACTGAGGACACCGCGAAAGCCCAGACAATTGTCACCCACCGCGGTGCCTTTAAAGTAAAGAGACTCCAATTCGGCATATCGGCGGCCCCAGGTATATTTCAGGGTATCATGGAGAAGACCCTGAAGGGAATACCCGGGGTCTGCCCCTATTTCGACGATGTTCTCATCGCCGGAGAAAACGAAGCAAACTTAGCTGACAGGCTGTCAGCAGTGCTGAGCCGGCTCAGAGAAGCCGGCCTCAAACTTAAGCGAGAAAAGTGCTCTATTGGAGTCACATCCACTGAATTCCTAGGGTACAAAATAGACGGCCAGGGCATCCACCCCACCACAGATAAACTAAGGGCTATTCAAACTGCACCCAGCCCAAGGAATAAACAAGAGCTTCAAGCTTTTTTAGGGTTATTAAACTTCTACCATGCCTTCATCCCCCATAAAGCCACTATCGCGGAGCCCCTGCATAGGCTCCTGGACAAGGGCACTGTTTGGTCCTGGACCAAGATACATGAGAATAGTTTCCAATCATTAAAACAGATTATCTGTCGCAGCTCAACTATCACCCTATTCAGAGAAGATACCCCAATATGCATCGCTTGCGATGCCTCTCCCTATGGAATCGGGGCGGTATTAAGTCATCTATTCAAGGACGGTACACAAAGACCCATAGCCTTCTATTCACGCACTCTGACCAAAGCAGAAAGAAATTACGCACAAATAGACAGGGAAGCCCTAGCAATAGTTGCAGGGGTCAAAAAATTTCATGACTACCTTTATGGGAGGCCATTTACTATATTTACTGATCACAAACCCCTGCTGGGCATATTCACTTGGAATAAAACTACACCACAAATTCTCTCTCCGAGAATATTACGGTGGTCCACATTCTTAGCAGCCTATTCCTATCAACTAATACATAAACCAGGAAAAGAATTAGGACACGCAGACTGCCTCAGCAGACTGCCCATGCAAAACAAGGACTCTGACCCAGCCCCAGCTGGTCTGATTTTAGCAATCTCCCAACTTCCAGATTGCCCCCTGACTGCAAACAGTATAGCCAACAATTCAGCCAAAGACAAAATACTTACCAGAATCCTCAAATGGGCCACAACAGGGTGGCCAGCTCAAAACCCACAACCCCAATTCCAACCATATTTTAACAGGAAAAATGAGATCTCCACCCATAGGGGATGCCTGCTGTGGGGAAATAGGGTCATCATACCAGAGAAAAACATAGACCAAACATTACACATTTTACATGAAGGACACCCAGGCATTGTAAAGATGAAAGCGATGGCTAGAAGTTATGTATGGTGGCCAGGCATTGATAAACAAATAGAAAAATATGTGGGAGGGTGCTATACCTGTCAGGCGACCCGAAACGAGCCACCCCAAGCACCGATCCACAAATGGGAAACTACAAGGAACCCTTGGTCACGTATACATTTAGATTTTGCAGGACCTATCCAGGGCCAAAGTTTCTTAATTGTAGTGGACAGCTATTCTAAATGGCTAGAAGTCACTCCCCTTAGAAAAACAACGTCCGAATCCACTATTCAAGCCTTAAGGAAAATATTCGCCACACATGGCCTTCCAGACACCATAGTTTCAGACAACGGACCTCAATTCACCTCTCGTGAATTTCAGATGTTCGCTATGAAGAATTGTATTAGGCTGGTAACGTCGGCGCCGTTCCACCCATCGTCGAACGGGATGGCTGAAATTATGGTACGGTCCACAAAAGAAGCCTTGAAAAAATTCGTTAAAGGGAATTGGCAGAGGCGTCTCAGCCAGTTCCTCTTGTCACAACACTCAACCCCATGCACACCAACGGGCAAATCACCAGCGGAATTGAGATGGGGGAGGAGGCTAATAACACGACTCGATAGACTGCACCCTGACACATACCCAGAAGAAAAAGAGCACCCCTACCCAAACCGCACACTCAACCCAGGACAATTGATATGGGCACGGTCATACACGGATAAAAACAAGTGGGTCCAAGGGACAGTACTAAAACAAACCGGACCCATTTCATACCTTATTGCCACACAAGCACACGGCAACATACGCCACCATATTGACCAACTCAGACCTAGACAACCACCACACAACTCTGAGCACCCAAAGCATTCCGAGCTACAACCCCCCCCGGAAATACTTCCTATGCCAAACCAGGAAGAAGAACAGCAGGGGAACGAACTACCAGAACCAGACAATCCCCCACCCCTTCGCCGCTCCAACAGGAATCGAAGAGCCCCCACCTACCTAAGAGACTATCAGTGGGCAGGTTCCAACGTCCAAGAGGGAGGAAACGCGCCAGGGGAGGGGTAAGGGGTGTGTTGTATATGTAAACAGTAATAATACTTCATTAACAGATTGTAAAAAAACTAGGGAAGCCGCCTGACAGAAAAAGACGCGGGAACTTTGACAGCTGTCAAAGTTCCCCGCACAGCGCAGGCGCCACCACTGACAGCTTGCGGCTGTCAAACACCGGACCAGGCGGAAGCCTGAGCTGTCAAAGTTCCCCGCACAGCGCAGGCGCAACCACTGACAGCTCGCGGCTGTCAAAACACCAAACCATGCGGAAGCCGGAGCTGTCAACAGAAGACGACGCGAACACTCCTGATTGGCCCTCGCTGCCAGCTGCCGGCTATAAAAGCCGGACAAGTTATTCTATGTTTGCCTTGTACTAAATAAACCTGTTGTTAACTAGCCTGTCGTCCCGAGTGGTCCTTAGGCTACTTCACAAGCTAGATCCAGTATGTGGATCGAGAACTACCAGAAGTACAGGTAGGATTTCGAAGAGGCAGAGTAACTAGAAATCAAATTGCCAACATACGCTGGATCATGGAGAAAGCTAGAGAGTTTCAGGAAAACATCTACTTCTGCTTCATTGACTATGCTAAAGTCTTTGATTGTGTGGATCATAACAAACTGTGGCAAGTTCTTAAAGAGATGGGCATACCAGACCATCTTATTTGTCTGTTGAGAAACCTATATGTGGGCCAAGAAGCAACAGTGAGAACTGGACACAGAACCACTGATTGGTTCAAAATTGGGAAAGACGTCTGGCAAGGCTGTATACTGTTGCCCTGCCTATTTAACCTACATGCAGAGCACATCATGAGACAGGCAGGGCTAGATGAATCAAAAGTTGGAATTAAGATTGCCGGAAGACATATCAACAACCTAAGATATGCAGATGATATTACTCTAATGGCAGAAAGTGAAGAAGAACTAAAGAGCCTCTTGTTGCGGGTGAAGAAGGAGAGTGCAAAAGTTGGGTTGAAACTTAACATTAAGAAAACCAAGATCATGGCATCCGGCCCTCTCCATTCCTGGCAAATAGATGGGGAAGAAATGGAGGTAGTGACAGATTTTATTTTCCTGGGCTCCAAGATCACTGCAGATGGGGACTGTAGCCAAGAAATTAAAAGACGCTTGCTCCTTGGGAGGAAAGCCATGGCAAATCTAGACAGCACACTAAAAAGCAGAGACATCACCCTGTTAACAAAAGTGCATATAGTCAAGGCTATGGTCTTCCCAGTTGCAATGTATGGCAGTGAAAGCTAGACCATAAAAAAGGCTGAGCGACAAAGAATTGAGGCCTTTGAACTATGGTGCTGGAGAAGACTCCTGCGAGTCCCTTTGACTGTAAGGCGATCAAACCGGTCAGTCCTAGAGGTGATCAACCCTGACTGCTCTTTAGAAGGCCAGATCCTGAAGCTAAAACTCAAATACTTTGGCCACCTAATGAGAAGGAAGGATTCACTGGAGAAGAGCCTAATGCTGGGAAAGATTGAGGGCAATAGAAGAAGGGGACGACAGAGAATGAGGAGGCTGGAAGGAGTCACCGAAGCAGTAGGTGTGGGCTTAAATGGACTCCAGAAGATGGTAGAGGACAGGAAGGCCTGGAGGAACGTTGTCCATAGGGTCGCGATGGGTCGGACACGACCTCACAGCTAACAACAAAGCAGTGTGGCAGCAGCCAAAAAAGCCAATGCAATCCTAAATTGCATTAACAGAGCGATTCCATCAAGATCAGATGAGGTACTAATACCGCTTTATAAAGCCTTAGTAAGACCATACCTAGAATACTGCAACCAGTTTTGATCTCCACACTATAAAAAGATTTTGAGACTTTAGAAAGGGTACAGAGAAGAGCAACAAAGGTCATTAGGGGACTGGAAGCTAAAACATATGAAGAATGTTTACAGGACCTGGGCATGGCTACTTTAGTGAAGAAAAGGACCAGGGGAGACATGATAGCAGTGTTCCAATAGTTGAGGGGCTGTCACAGAGAGGAGGGGATCAACCTATTTTCCAAAGCATCTGAAGGTCAGACAAGGAATAACAGATGGAATTTTTTAAAAAAATCCCATTAATATCCCACCCTTCTCCGAAGACTCAGGGCGGCTTACAATCTAAAGCACAATGTGCTTAGCAATAGCCTTCATTCTATGTATATACCTGCTTATTAGGGCTTTCGGGGGCCCCAAGCAGCATTTTTTCAAAGTCAGCTTATTGCCCCCAACAATCTGGGTCCTCATTTTACCTACCTCGGAAGGATGGAAGGCTGAGTCAACCTTGAGCCTGGTGGGATGCGAACCTGCACTAATTGCAGGCAGCTGGTGTTACTTAAGGAGGCATTAGCCCACTGCTCCACCAAGGCTCTTGATCAAGAAGAGATTCAAACTAGAAGTAAGGAGAAATATTCTGACATTTGGAACAAATCAACTGATTGAACAATTTGCCTTCAGATGTTGTGTGGGAGATTCATCACTGGAAGCTTTCAAGAAGAGACTGGACTCCCATCTTTCAGAAATGGTGTAGGGTCTTCTGCTTGGGTGGGGGGTTGAACTAGATGATCTACAAGATCCCTTCCAACTCCGTTATTCTAATAAATTCTAATAGGACTCCAAGATCCCTGGGTATTAAGCCAGTTTTCACCTAGTTTATGCCTATGCAGATGAAGAACTCTACTTTTATCTACATTGAACTTCATTTTATTGAATGGGGCTCAATGTTCAAGTATGTCAAGATCTTTTCAGATTTTGAGCTTGTCTTTTGGGGCCTTGGCTATTCCCACCAGATCACTGTCATCTGCAAATTTGATGAGTTCTATTTCAATTCTCTTGTCTAGATCATTTATGAAAACATTGAAAAGTACTGGACCTGAAACTGAAACTTGGGGTATCTCATTGCTTACTTTCCTCCATGTGAATGTAGTTCCATTGAGGTCTATACTTTGGGTACAACTTGTGAGTCAGATACAAGCCCATGTGGTGGTGGGGCTGTCTATCCCACATTTTACTAGCTTACAAAGAAGTAGGTCCACTTCAGTAGATGCTTTGCTAAAATCCAAGTATACTACATCTCCCCCCCCCATTTTGCTGCTCTACTAATTTGGTCACTTTATCAAAGAATTAAGATTTGTTTGGCATGATATGTTTTTGATAAACCCATGTTCTTTTCTGCTTATAACTTTCTTTACTCCTAGGTATTCACAGATTTATTTCTGATTATTTTTTCCAAGATCTTCCCTGGAATTGATGACAGGCTGATTGGTCTGTTATTTCCTGAATCTGGTTCCCCCACTTTTTTTTTGAAAATGGGGACCACATCAGCTCTTTTCCAGTCCTCAGTAGTTCCCTGGTGATCCAAGAACTTTGAAAGATATATTTTAATGGTTCTGAAATCATGTCTTCCTGTTCCTTGAGAACTCTGAGATGTAGGACCTGGTGGTTTAAACCCATTGTCAGAATCCATTTATATCATATTCATAAATGGAATGTTTCAAACATTATCCCATGGATTCTGTCATCTCCCGAAGAGAAGAGGATAGATGTGTATTGAACCGGCAATAGGCATTTCAAAGGAAAGGAGAAGCCTTTTGAACTGGGGAAACAAAAGGGGGGGTTAGCATCTGGGTTTTGTCAGCAATAAACAAAAGGATCCTAACTTCCTCTTTCCCACGAGATGGATGATACGAGAGGAAGGATGGGGGGGGGACTGACCAAATGGGGATTAAGGGGGGTTAAACCGGGAACTCTTTATAAGGGTTTACATCGTGGAAATATTAAGCCCTGTCTCATTTCCTACAACCGAGCACGCCATAGTAAAGATTTCTTTTGGACTAAAATCCTGACTCCAAGAGTTTTTGTCTTCCTAAGACGTGGTTTGGGGTGGGTCCTGACATTAGACAGGGCTTGCAACGAAAGTCAACCCGGGAAGAAGAACCTTACCGGGGGACTTTGCAAATAAATATGATGTCTGACGATGAAGCAAGAAGGGAAGAAAGCCCCACGGAGAAGGAGCCTTCCCCCCAGCCGAACTCCCAGAAACATTGGGAAACTGAGGCATCATATTCCTCCTGGGAGGAAACGGCGGAGCAGCACGAACAAAAACCCCGGTGGTCGATGGGCGTTGGAAGGAAAAGTGAGTGGAAAAAGGCTTCGAGAGAAGTGACCCTGAGACGGAGCGACCACCAACCGGAATGGAAACAAGAGATGGAGAACTCCCTGCACGCCAGTGAGGAAGAGCGGATTCTGGAAAAAGCTATTGACTTGATGAAAACAACCCTGAGCTCACTAAGGGAGGAGAGAGCTGGAAACCACAACACCTGGGGTCGCAACTGGAGGGGTAACGGAAGGGATCCAACACCTGAAACCCCAGGGCTGTCCAATGGAACAGGAGCCGCTGACTCAGCGGTACCCACCCCCCCCAGACCCACAGATGGGGATCGAGATGAGGAGCGATACACTCTTCGGCGCAGACAACGATCCAGCCAAAGATTCCCACCCCTGGAAGCAAAATTCAAGGGGGAGCCATCACGACTGGGATTTTTCCTAACCCAAGTCCTCAGCTACATGGAAGAGTACGGACGGGACATCCCCAGTGACAAAACACGCATCCGAATTGTGCAATCTGCCCTGGACGGGACGGCCGCAGACTGGGTGGTGAACCTGCATGACTCCAACGCCCCAGAACTCAACGACTTCAACCGATTCATGTCATCCTTGAGGCGACGATTTGAGGACCCTTTGGCTGACCGGAAGGCCCGGGAGAGAATCAAGATGGTGAGGCAGGGCAGGAGAACAGTGGCCGAATATACCCAAGAATTCCGAGCCATCGCCAGCAAGCTGAACTGGCCAGAAGACATCCTCCTCAGCCATTTCAAAGACGGTCTAAACTACGACCTGTATGACGCTTGCCTGCCCCGGGGAGACCCCTACCATCTCGATGACTGGTATGTCCTGGCAGAGGAAGTGGAAATAGACCTATTGAAAAGACAACGCAGAGGAAAACCTTGGGGCCGCCCGCCACTCGAGCAAACACGTGAGGGGGAAAACCCACCGGCCACGGCTAAAAAATCAAAGGGATGTTTCAATTGCGGGAGAGAGGGCCACCGTGCTGCAGAATGTCGTTCAAAAGCCCCTCCACGCAAAACAGAGGCACCATCTTCCAAAAAGCTGGGGAAGTCTCAAGGCAACCCAAAAGAATCTTCCATGAAGGGGACAGAGGCTGTAGAGTCCACAATTTCTGCCAAAACCTGGGATTGGACTCCGGCCTACACTGCAGGGGCGGTGGACACCTCGGAAGACAGCTCAGAGGGAGAACCTTTGGTAAGTGGACCTCTTCCACCCATACTTAAGACAGTAACTATATTAGCTTCCTCTGCACCAAAAGCCAATGAAATAAAAGCTTTGATAGACTCTGGCTGCATCCGCTGCCTCATCAGCCCAACACTGGTGGAGGAACTGAGCATCCCAGTGAGGAGGCTAAAACAACCAATCTCCTTCAGTCAATTAGACGGGTCTATAGCAGGGGGGGGGACCAGCTACCCTAGCCACTCTACCACTCCACATGTCCCTGGGGTCCCATGAGGAAGACATAACATTTATAGTGGCCCCAGGCATGGCATGCCCAATGATTTTAGGACTGGAATGGCTGAAGAAATGGAACCCCGGGATAAACTGGAGGACTGCAGAACTCAACTTCCCAAAAGGGGAACAGGAAAACGTAAAACCCCCAAACACCCCCCCAACCCAGAGGGAGGAAAAAGCAGCAGTGGGGGAAGAGAAGGGGCTAACAGAGATACCGGAGGAATACAGGGACCTGGCTGAGGTTTTCAGTGAGGAAAGAGCAGATGAGCTCCCCCCCCACCGCCCCACAGACTGCACCATAGAATTCAAACCTGGGGCAAAACTCCCAAAACCGAGGATGTATGCCATGAGCCCAAGGGAAATGGCAGAAATGGAAAGATTCATAAAGAAAAACTTAGAAAGAGGATTTATTGAGCCCGCCAAACCCAAAGTAGCCGCCCCGGTTCTGTTCAGGGAGAAGAAGGATGGTTCCTTTCGTTTGGTTGTGGATTACCGGAACCTAAATACAATTAGTGAATGTAATCTATACCCCCTTCCCCTAATGAAGGATATGCTATCCCACCTATCGAAAGGAAAGATTTTTACCAAACTAGACCTGAGGGAAGCATACTACCGTATTAGGATTAAGGAAGGAGACGAATGGAAAACTGCATTCAACTGCCCAATGGGGTGCTATCAATTCAAAGTATTGCCATTTGGACTGCAAGGGCCCCCGCAGTCTTTATGCAATTAATTAATGACGTACTGAGAGAGCACCTATATAAGGGGGTCCTGGTTTACCTCGATGACATCCTTATCTTCACAGAAACCAAAGAGGAACATATCAAACTAGTCAGAGCAGTCCTGAAGAAATTGCGAGCTGCCCATTTATATGCTAAATTATCGAAGTGTGAATTTCATAAGGAAAAAATCGACTACCTGGGATATCGCATATCCCCAGAGGGCATCGAAATGGACCCAGAGAAGGTCAGGGCAGTACTAGAGTGGGCACCCCCCCGCACACGGAAGCAATTGCAAAGTTTCCTGGGGTTTGCAAATTTCTACCGCCAATTCATCCCTGCATTTGGCCAAATAGCCATGCCCCTCACAAATTTGTTGAAAACGAAGGGGGGGTCACCCGTGAAGCCCAGCCAGCCTCTGAAATGGTCAATGGAATGTCAAGCAGCATTTGAGAGGCTAAAGAGACTCTTTTCTGCGGAACCTGTACTTAAACACCCAGATCCCAACAAACCTTTTGTAATACAGGCAGATGCGAGCGACGTAGCAGTCGGAGCCGTATTACTACAAGAAAATGATGAGGGGGCGTTGCAACCTTGCGCATATACATCCAGGAAACTTACAGAAACTGAACAACGATGGCCAATATGGGAGAAGGAAGCATTCTCATTAAGGTGGTCATTATTAACTTGGCGTCAATTTTTGGAAGGAAATAAAATACCTTTCCAAGTCTGGACTGACCACAAAAATTTAGAAGCACTAAAAACGCCCAGGAAGCTCACTCCTAAGCAAGCCCGCTGGTCCCAACACTTTCACCGATTCAATTTCACTCTCAAACACTTACCGGGGGGAAAGAACTTCCTGGCAGATGCATTATCCCGCATGCCCCAATATAACAGCACAAGAGTTACTGACTTTAAACCACTTGTACCGGAACAACAACTGGCAGCACCAGTCACCACCAGGGCACAAGAAAAAATGAAACCGAAGGTAGATAGCCAAACTGGAATAGAATTCAGGAAATCTTTGGAAAGTGATGAATGGTTCCAGAAAAATAAACATGTGTGCACAATTAAAGATGGACTGCCGTGGGTGGGGGAGAAGCTATATATACCTGCCACACAGAGAATCAATTTCATGCAACTGTGCCATGATACAAAATCAGCAGGACACTTTGGCTTTGTAAAAACCTTACACTTAACAAAAAGGCAATTTTGGTGGCCATCTATGAAAAAGGACATAGAAAGCTATGTGGGTAGCTGTCAAATTTGCGCAATGGCCAAGAGGTTACAAGGGAAATCGCCAGGACTGTTACAACCAGTGGCGAATCCCTCAGCCCCATGGAAAGAAATAGCCATGGATTTTATTGTGGAACTACCAGAAAGCAACGGAAACACCGTTATCTGGACTGTTACTGATCTGTTCTCTAAGCAAGTCCATTTCATACCTTGCCCAAAAATTCCTACTGCAAAAACATTAGCAAAACTTTTTGTACAACATATTTACAGATTGCATGGAGCACCACTACGCATCATATCTGACAGGGGGGTACAATTTACCTCAGCATTCTGGAAGGAATTTTTATCTCTGTTAGGAACCACCCAAGGACTGACATCTAGTCATCACCCTCAGGGTAATGGTCAATCTGAAAGGGCTAACTCTGTACTTGAACAATATTTAAGATGTTATGTACATTTTCAGCAGAACAATTGGACAGACCTGCTGCCTTTCGCAGAAGTGGCATATAACAACGCAATTCACTCCAGCACAGGTTACACTCCTTTTCAAGTAGCCACAGGCCAGAGCTTCAACCCCATACCTGACCTAACCCCAAAAGAACCGGTAATTCCAGAACTAAAGGAATGGATTGCTCAGTTACAATACACCTGGCCTATTGTCAGAAAAGCATTAACAGAGGCTAGATTAGCACACAAGACACAGGCAGACAAGAAAAGATCTGATCCCACACCGTTCAAGGTGGGAGAGATGGTATATCTGTCTACAAAATACCTTAAGTCTCTCCAACCCTGTAAAAAACTAGGACCAAAATACATTGGACCTTTTCCAATTAAAAGAATCATAAACCCAGTAACAGTTGAATTAGAACTACCTAAAAATCTTAGACGAATACACCCAATCTTTCACTGCAGTCTAATAAAGAGAGAACAACAATCTCCCCTACGAACAAAAATTCCACCACCACCACCTCCCATCATGGTGGAAGGAGAACAACATTTCGAGGTGAAGGAAATTCTGGATTCCAGGAGACATCATGGAACAACTCAATATCTAGTGGCTTGGAAACACCTCCCCTCCTCAGAAAATGAATGGGTCAGCAAACACCACGTTAAAGCACCAAAGCTGCTTAAGAGATTTCATACAGAATATCCAAACAAACCGAGTTAACATTTACACATGTTATTTTTTCTTCTCTTTTCTTTTCTCCCCCTACAGATGGACACATCCTTCTTCTAAGGAGAGCGGACTGTCAGAATCCATTTATATCATATTCATAAATGGAATGTTTCAAACATTATCCCATGGATTCTGTCATCTCCCGAAGAGAAGATGATAGATGTGTATTGAACCGGCAATAGGCATTTCAAAGGAAAGGAGAAGCCTTTTGAACTGGGGAAACAAAAGGGGGGGTTAGCATCTGGGTTTTGTCAGCAATAAACAAAAGGATCCTAACTTCCTCTTTCCCACGAGATGGATGATACGAGAGGAAGGATGGGGGGGGACTGACCAAATGGGGATTAAGGGGGGTTAAACCGGGAACTCTTTATAAGGGTTTACATCGTGGAAATATTAAGCCCTGTCTCATTTCCTACAACCGAGCACGCCATAGTAAAGATTTCTTTTGGACTAAAATCCTGACTCCAAGAGTTTTTGTCTTCCTAAGACGTGGTTTGGGGTGGGTCCTGACACCCATCTAGAGCTAACAGGTGTTCTCTTACCTTATTTTTGTATATTTTAATTTGCATTTCTTTTTTAAAATAAAGTTTTATTAATTTTCTATTTTTACAAATCATAAGTGCTTGGTAAACAACGTATAGTCTGGGTTTGTTTTTGATTAACAATACATTTCAAAATTATTCTGTCTTCATTTTCTTTGTTCTTCAGTGACGCTCTGTCAGTTTCTACATGTTCTGGCGTTTTCTTAATCCCTTCTTGTTCAGATGGTATTCTTCACTTTTCAAACACTAAACCAATACAATTCTTTCTGCTATTAATATATATAACATACATAAACATTAAATATATAGTTCATCATATTTTTCTAATATTATATCTATTAACAATACTTCTGAATTACAGCATCTTTTCCATCCAGTTCATATCTTAATTTTATTTGCAATGAAAATCACCTTGTTAAGCCAATACCATTTTTCCAAACTCTTATTTCAGTTTTGTTTTCTCTTCAGTATTCAAAGTATCTTTATAGATTACGATTTCCTCAACAATGATTACATTAAGATAAGTAATAACTTCCTTTGTTACAAGCCATCCTATTATTTTCATGTTTCCCATCTCATAGAAGAGTATACCATCCTAAATATAAATCCTATCACTCTAAATATAATAATCTTTTTGTATCAGAAGGTTATCTGTTTCTATCCATATTCAAACATCTGTTTGCTAATATAGGGACACAAGTAGTAGATCAAGATCTCCATTTTCTTTAGTTTAACTCTAGCTTTTTTTCTTTGTGAGATAGGCTTCGAAATCTGTGTATTTAAGTCATCAAAGAGTTTTTCCTTTGTTTTTATGGGTACTTTTTGTAGTGAGGGGAGCCAGTTAAATAATATATTTCTGAGGGGGAGTTCAACCCACTTCTATTGGTTGAAAAGCTCCAACTCTGCTCCTGCCTCATTTTCTCCTTTTTTTCTTGTTGCTCAGTCTCTAATTCTTCTTCTGAAGGCTCTATAACTTGTTCTCAATGATCTTTTTCCTTATCTTCATGTATATTTTGAGCTTTTAGGGGATGTTGTGCCTTTTCCATTTCCGGAATTATCTCAAAGTCTTCAGTGTTTTTCTTTGCCTGTGCTGGACCAAAGTTTCCTTCCTTTATATCTTCTATCTTTAAACCAGTTTTTTCTAACCTATCTTCTATTTTCTGGGTCCTTGATCGTTCTTTATAGACATTTTATGGGCATTCCCCAGTCCTAATTTTAAGTTAAGAACCTGCTCATTTATCTTATTAAATTTCTCTTTAATCTTTTCATGGTTTCTTCTTGAGTCTTCTCTATGTGACTCTATTACCTCTTGAATTGATTGCAATATAAATTGCATTTATTTCTGAATGTTGTTAGTTCTTTGTCTCTGGTGTACCAAATTGGGGGCTTCCGTAACAGTTACTTTGGTTGGTTTTTTACCACTCTTAGCTAAGTATAGAGGACTCTTTTTTGTTCCTTCTCTCTATTTATATTTCCCAAATATTAATCTTTTTTAACAGGACCAGTCTTATAATCAGTACAATGGTATACAGCTTAAATATAGATTTAAGTTTAATATCATCACATATAATTCTTGTAGTCTTTATGTATAGCTTTTGTAATCCAGTAAGTTCGAACATATAGGTCCACTATCAACTAGAGGTATTTTATCCCAATTCTTCTATTCAGGACTCCAAAAATTCCAATCAAGCAGTGTTTATAACGCCCAATGCCCAACCACTATGCAGTCAATCTCTTAGTCTCCCCCCAGTAGAAAATACCCAAGAGGTGAAAAGTTAAAAATTAAAGTTCAATCAGTATTTATAATCCAAAATAGTCAGCAATTTTCAAAACAGTTGTCAACACTGCTAACATTGAATGTTCTTGCTTGACAAGAGATGAAGAAGCAGCTACTTTATATGTTAAACTTGTGTATTGCTTAAAGGGTTAAGATTATGGCTGGGAGGAGGGAGGAGGAAGATTGTGCCTCAAGGCCGTCTGAAATAAAAGAAGATAAGAACTTGGTGGATTTTCTAACGGAAGGGAAACTGATTCTTTAAATTAATTGGAGAATGTGATTAATGACAAAAATACAAAGGTGGAGAATTGTGTTTAATATATTGTGCAAGGGGGTGGAGATTTCAGATTCCAGCTTCCTTAGAGCAAGCATTTGCCAGTGTATTTGGCTAATAAAGGACTTTTAAGATAAACAATTCCTCAGAATCAGTTGAAAAGCTCATATGTCGGAAACTTGACAACAGTTCTATTTTCCACCAAGTAGTAAATAGTACAGAATTTTTTTTCCATCCAGCTGTTCTCTGTAATTAAAATCGTGATTGGAGATCAAAGAGGCTAGGTATTTATCTGTGTCTGGGTGTTGTGCCAAGTTTATTTTAGCTGCCACAATCATTCTGCTGTACCTCTGTGTCACCACTAGATGTCTCAGATGTCCATTTCCCAACATTTAAAGCCAACAATTATTTCCTATTTAAAGTTTCTTAAATTTCACCCCAATATTCTTTCCAAAGATAAACTCTCTAACAGTTTTCTCAATTGTACGGTTTATCAATGTTCTGTGTTTATAGTACTTCCACTTTGGTACTGAATTCTTCTTTGTTTTAGTCCCCCCCCCCAAAAAAATAATAATAATAAAAAATATCAGCTGCCATTCCTTTTTCTCAGGAAGGGTGGGGAAAAGATCCTCCTTCCATCTTACACCTGGGGATTTCTTGCTTTATGGGAGATCTTATCCAGGTAAAGTATTAAAATAGTAGAGAAAAGATTAATATTCTCACCCAGTTCCACATACGTTGTTTAGAATGCTGATAATACTGGTGTTTTCTTTGTTCGGTTGTCGATGGCTGAGACTAGCCACAGAAATGCAGCTAGCCTTTCCCAGTTTGGAGGGCTTTCCTCAGATTGAAGAAATTGACTGCAATCTTTCTGTGATCTACGAGGGTCCCCTCCTTGTTCATTGCCCCTCTGGGGTAACTTTAGGCTCATTTAAAGCCCCCTTGTAGGGCAAAATCAGCCATGAGAAACATAGCCTGGCTTCTCTCCGGCTGTAATGCCATGACATAAACCGGAAGTCCATTTTAATTAGCATTTCTAACTTATCATTAACAAACTTGATTAGTGTTTTCTTTTTGCTTGAAGATAGATGCCAAGTATGAATTAGCCAGTTCTGCTTTCTCTCTACAGCCTGTTACTTCTTTGCCATCTTCTCATATTAGTGGATTGATTGTTTCTTTGACTTTTTTCTTGTGTTTTATGTGTTGAAAGAAACTTTTAAAATTGTTTCTGACAGTTGCTGCAAGTCTTACTTCGTTCAAAGCCTCAGCTTTCTGAACTTCATCTTTGCTGGTTGAGAGCAATTTGTTGGTATTTTGCCTTAGTTATGTGGCTGTCTTTCCATTTTTTGCACTTGTTCCTTTTTTTCCCTCTCAGTTGATCTGAAAGTTATTTTTTCAGCCATGCTGTTTTTTCTTGTTTTTCTTTTTTAGTAGTATTGAACTGGAATGGGCTTTTATAATCATATTTTTCAGTTTCCCAAGCTTCTTGAGTTGATTTGCCCTTTAAAATGTTCATCCATGGGTTCCTTTCAAGCTCTCTCTGAGTTTATTTGAGATCTCTTTCTCTTCAGCTCTTACAACCACTTTCCTTTTGCAAATTAGAAGCCAGGATATTTCTAAATTTGTCCAAAAGAGAAAGAGAATGAATTAAAGGAAAGGAAAATGCAATCAAATTATCTCTTAAACTATGTTGACCTTAGACATCATGTAAGAGAACACTTGTCTGACTTTGATGAATATAAATCACAAATGATTTAGACGAGGGAATAGAAGGGGATCTCATCAAATCTGCAGATGACAAGCTGGCAGGACTAGCCAATACCTCAGAAGACAAGCTCAGAATGCAAAATGATCTTGACAGACTTGAACAATGGGCCCTATCTAACAAAATGATATTTAATATGAAAAAAAGCCAGGTTTTACACCTGGACAGGAAAAAACAAAGATACAAGAACAGATTAAGCGAAACCTGGCTCAAAAACCATAACTGTGAGAGGGACCTTGGAGTCCTAGTCCAGGGCTTTTCAAAAATTTCATCCATTGTACCACTTTTAGGATAGGGCAATAGTCAATTACCACCAGTCGCCTAGCAAGATGACAAAAACTTGATGACCAAAAAAAAAAGGAAAAAAAATGATAAAATACAGGTAGTCCACAACTTACAACAGTTTGCTTGGTGACTGTTTGAAGTTACAACGGTAGTGGAAAAAGTGACAGATGACCATTTTTACACTTATGACTGTTGCAGCATCCCCAGGGTTTTGTGATTTACATTCAGATACTTGGGAATTGATTCATATCTATGATGGTCCCAGGGTCACTTGATCTTCTTTTGCAACCTTCTGACAAGCAAAGTCAATGGGGAAACCAGATTCACTTAAGAACTGTGTTACTTATTTAACAACTGCAGTGATTCACTTAACAAATGTGGCAAGAAAAGTCATAAATTGGGTCAAAACTCATTTAGCAAATTTCTTAGTTAGCAACACAAATTTTGGGCTCAATTGTGGTTGTAGGTTGATGACTATCTGTATACCCACTTACCACACTTTTAATGGGAAACTTGTCCCTGTTTCTCTGACATTAATCTTTGCACTGTACTATTCCCTTCTCTCCTTCTGATTGACTCAAAGTAGTCACCTTGGGGAAGTGTGGCTTCTGCTGTTGAAGTAGGGGTATGAAGGGTGTTGGGGTGCTAGTTGGCTATGCTCCAAAGATTCCCTAACTTTAAAACAACTCTTGGGTGGCAACAGTTACCCAGCACAAGTTGCTCAGGAGAAAGAGATTCCTGTTAGATACTGGGTTTGTTGCTTGATTGACGAGATGAGGCAAGTGAGTTCAGCAAAGATCATTGTTTATTGCTTGCAGGAACTGAATTGAGAAACAGGGCTGCAAATGCAGCAATTTATATCCTGGCCTCTAGGCGGTGGCCAATAGGTTTAAAGCAACCTATTGCCGCCCTAGAGGCAGCCAATGGTGGCACTGGAGACAGGTTGTCTGAGGAGCTGGGAGCCGTTAGCCAGCTTCCCTGCTTAAGCAACCTACCAGCAATTAACTCACGTGATGTTCCCTTAACATGACAAAGCCCAATACATTACACCCCACCCCCCTAGAATGTACAAACATTATAACAACAAAAAGGAGAATGATTACAGCAATACGAGTTTACAGAGGTACAACAGTAATGTGCAATATACACGTATAAGTAGTCGTGGAATTTTTTTACTCCAGCTACAATGGCCAGTGCCTCCTTGTCAATCTGAGCATAATTACGTTCGGTGGGGGACAGTGTTCTCGAATAAAAAACAATTGGAACTTGAGTTCCATCGCTCTCTAAGTTACTTAGGACTGCCCCCACCCCATATTATTTATTTATTTATTTATTAGTTTTTATAAACCGCCCTTCTCCCGAGGGACTCGGGGCGGTGTACAGAGGAAGGAATGTATACAGATTGAACAATAAAAATAATAAGAAACACTAATGAAAACAAACTGGGACCCCAGTTAACGCTATCATGCCAGGCCGGACTGCTGGAACAGGAAAGTTTTTAAGTCGCGACGGAAGGTACGGAGGTCAGGGGCCATCCGGATTTCGGTTGGTAAGCTGTTCCAGAGGGCTGGCGCACCCACTGAGAATGCCCTCCCCCTGGGGGCCACCAGCCGACATTCCTTGAGCGGTGGCACCCTGAGGAGGCCCTCTCTGTGGGAGCGCACAGGACGGTGGGGTGCTGACATTGACAGAAGGTGCTCCCGTAGGTAGTCCGGACCCATGCCATGTAGGGCTTTGTATGTCATTGTTAGCACCTTGAACTTCACACGGAAGGCAACTGGAAGCCAGTGCAGCGCATGGAGGAGAGGTGTGATATGGGAGTATCGGGAGGCTCCCAAGAGTGTCCGTGCCGCCGCACTTTGCACCAGTTGAAGCTTCCGAGTGGATCTCAAGGGCAGCCCCATGTAGAGAGCGTTACAATAGTCTAGGCGAGAGGTCACAAGGGCATGGGTGACTGTACGTAAGGAATCCAGGTCCAGATAAGGCCGTAGTTGGCGAACTAGTCGAACCCGGGAGAAGGCCCCCTTGGTCACAGCTCCTATGTGGTCTTCCAGGGAGAGCTGCGAGTCTAGGAGGACACCCAGGTTGCGGGCCCTATCAACAGGGGGAAGTAACTTGTCCCCAATGTTAAGCAGTGGGACGTTCTGAATATCCTGGCTTGCCGGTACGTACAGCCATTCAGTCTTGTCCGGGTTCAGTTGAAGCCTGTTTCTCCCCATCCATTCCCGGACCGCTTTCAGGCAGCGGGACATCACGTCTAGGGCATCACTGATATTGTTTGGAGTTGAGATAAAAAGCTGGGTGTCATCAGCATACTGATGGTACCCTACTCCAAAACTGCGAATGATCTCACCCAGCGGTTTCATGTAGATGTTGAACAGGAGAGGCGAGAGGACCGACCCCTGAGGGACTCCGCAAGCGAGAGGCCTTGGGGTCGACCTCTGTCCCCCTGTCAGCACCGACTGCGAGCGACCCTGGAGAAAGGAGGAGAACCAACGCAGAACCGTGCCTCCCACTCCCAGTCCCCTGAGGCGTCGCAGCAAGATACCATGGTCGATGGTATCGAAAGCCGCCGAGAGGTCTAATAAGACTAGGACAGAGGAATGGCCCCTGTCCCGGGCTCTCCAGAGATCATTCATCAGAGCGACCAATGCTGTCTCCGTGCTGTAGCCCGGCCTGAAACCCGATTGGTACGGGTCTAGATAAACCGCTTCATCCAGGATCTGAGGAAGTTGGTGCGCCACCACGCTCTCAACAACCTTCGCAAGGAAGCGAAGATTGGAGACTGGACGAAAGTTATTCAAAGAGGATGGGTCCAAGGTGGGCTTCTTGAGGAGAGGTCTCACCACCGCCTCCTTCAAGGCGGTGGGGAAGTGACCCTCACTCAAAGAAGCAGAGATGACCGCTAGGAACCAGCCTCGTGTCCCCTCTCGAGCTGCATAGGCCAGCCAGGAAGGGCACGGGTCCAGTAAGCATGTGGAGGAGCTCAACCTTCTCATAATCCTGTCCACTTCCTTAGGAGTTACAGGAGACGCATCACATGCTAGGCAAACTGACATTGATTCCTTGAAATGAGTGATCGTGGAACTGACCCACAGAAGAGCCTTCAATTCCTGAAAACTTTTTTCATGAACACTAGTCCACTTCAATCCAGCATTTTTGTCCAAGACCTGGTGTAACGGCTCTGCCACTGCGGCCTTGTTAGGAAGGAACATCTAGTAAAAATTTAGGAGGCCTAAGAATGCCTTCAGCTTTCCCTTTGTTTTGGGGCTGGGTGCCATTTGAATGGCTTTTACTTTAGACTCAGCAGGGTGGATGCCATCAGCATTTATACGGAAACCTAAGAACTCAGTTGAAGGGACTCCAATACTTCACTTATTCTTTTTAAGCTTGAGGCCTGCTTCACACAGCCTTTGAAGGACGGCTCTGAGCCTCCTTGCTAGCACCTCTGTGGACTCACCGGTGATGAGCAGATTATCAAAATAGGGGCAACCCCCTGGAATGCCCTTAAGTGTCTGTTCCATAATGCCCTGGAAAATGCCGGGGGCTACACTGACCCTGAATTTCAGGTGTTTTACTTTAAATGCCCTCCTGTGGGTTACAATTGTCTGTGCTGCAGCTGTGGCCTCATCAATAGGAAGCTGTTGGTAAGCCTGAGCCAAATCTAATTTTGCAAAAATTGTGCCACCTTTCAAAGATGCCAGGATATGGCATACTACTGGTATCAGGTATGCATGCTGTTTGAGTGCACGGTTAATTGTGCATTTGTAATTGGCACAGATTCTGACCTCCCCGTTGGCTTTTAGTGGCATTACAATTGGGGTCTTCCATTCACCCCCATCTACTGGCTGCAGTATGCCCTGTTCAACAAGTTTATCTAACTCAGTGTCTATCTTGTATTTAAGAGCAAATGGCACCCTGTGAGGTTTAATCCTGACTGGCACTACAGTAGGATCTAGTTTAAATGTTATTGGCGGGCATGTGTATGTCCCCAGAACTGAATAAAACACATCTGCGAATTCCTCGCACACTGTCACTAGACTTGCAACTTGCATCTGGTTGATTCCAGTTACTTGGATGCCTAGTGCATCAAACCAATCAAGCCCGATCAGGCTTGTTTGCTGACCTCCTACTATGACAATGTCCAAGTGTCCAGAAAACCCCTTAAATTTAATAGCTAGAGGCTTCCAGTTTGTGTGTGCAGTGCTTCTGGACGTGTAGAGACAGTCTCTCTTCTTCCGTCCATTTCTTTCTTGCTTGGAGGACCCTGAAAAGGGTAAAAAATTGCCCTGGAGGGGCGATCACCATGAGGAGGAGTTCCCTGTGATTGCGGAAGGGTGGCAGCCCTCCACTGGTATACAGGATCATCTCCTTTTGGCCCAAAGAAGAAGAGACTGGCCATAAAGATGGCCGATCACTAAGCCACTCCCTACTGAAAGCCAAAAATACCACCTAGCACTATGAAGCAATCTGGAGGACCTGGGTGAGCTTTTACCTTTCCTATTCCCTTAATCATCTTCCTGTGAGACTTTCCTGAAAATCTTCCCCGCTTTTTGAGAAAATGGCAAATATTTACTTTGGGAACAAAGCTTAAAGCCTCAAAGTTACTAAAGAAATTCAATTAATGCAGCAAAAAATCTAAGCAATTGCAGCTATTTTACTAAAAAGCTTGTATTTGTTGCTGGGGACTCACTATCCTATTTTCTCTTTAAACTGGGAACTAAAGAAAAAATTTGGACTAATTCTACAAAAGTTCTATAATAATTTGGAAAAATAAATATAGATAATAGATAAAAATAAATATAGAAAATAAAACAAAACTTCTTACATTGCATCTTATATGTTTTTGATGACATCTTGTGGCAAAACTCGGTACAGCAAGTAAATTTCCTCTTTTTGTTGTGAAAGCTGTCTGAATAACAGAGCTGTCCTTGAAGACAAGTGTGGGAACACCTGGCACTAACTACAATCCTTCAGGAGGTGGAAAATCCTTGACTATTATTAAAACAGCCTTCATGGAAGATTTAACAGTAAATAGCAATGAAATGGATGATTACATCCCACCACTTGATTATAAACTGATTCTGGACACGATTTTGGCAGTGACAGAGCAAATTAAAGCCAAGTTCCGTGAAAAATCTGACAATTTAAAGCCACTAAATCAAACTCTAACCTTAAATGAGGAAAAGATAACCCAAAAACAAATAGAAGAAGTGGAAACTAATACTAAAACAGGAGATTTCATAGAACAACAAAAGCAACCCACAGAAAACCTTAAAGTCCAAACCTTGATAGTAACTACAAAACTTTCAAGCCAAAAAGTAACAGCACCTGAAGAAAACAACACCAAGAGTGAAGACACTAAAGGCCTTCAAATACAATATATTGAGAATTCAATTAATCAAATGACAAACACAATTCCAGCTACTACTTTCTACCTAACCCAGATAGAACTGGAAGAACCAAAAGATTTGACTGATTTAATGACAATTACAGTATATTATATCAACCACCAAAAATTGAACTACTAAAGCAAAAATACAATGATTACAAAGGGGACATGTTTCTTGCAAAACTGACATTTGGATACACTCCCTGGATTCAAATAAGGGGTATAGGAAGAAAGGAAGATACATCTGAGAATTTAAAGATACCAAGATCAAAGCTTGATTGGCACAAGAAGAAGGCAAGAGTTAGACCTAAAAGGCTGAACTTGTTTCTTTTTTGGGATTCCTAAAGATAGACTATAAAAATATCTCTCTATGGATTAAGGGGAATATATCACTGATTTTATATTTTGCTTTTAGATTTGTAAAGGAAATATAACTTTGAACTATATTATTTAATTTACAATGATATATCAAAAGATAATATTTTAATAATTGATGTACACTTAAGATGCCTTATAGAATATTTAGTGGCTATTTTTGAACTATAGTATAGAATTTAGAATTTTATATAAAAAGATAGCATTTTAATAATTGTTGAATGGTTAAGGCAAAAAATATATTTCTAACAACTGGTGATTTGCTAAGATGAAAATTAGACTTTAATGGTAAAATATATGAATGTTTATATATATATGTTTATATATATATGTGTGTGTGTGTGTGTGTGTGTGTGTGTGTGTGTTTTCGCAGATTGTCATGGGTACAGGTATGTAGGTCTTGGTGTATTTGGGTCTTTTCCCGTGTAAGATTGAGAGTGTCTTGGCGAAGTTTCAATGAGGTCCCACTTGTCATCTTCAGGCTGGTGTCTTCAGCTTCGTGTCTTTGCACAAGCACGAAGCCAAAGACACCTGAAGATGACGATTGGGACCTTGTTGAAATGTTGCCAAGACACTCTCAATCTTACACGGGAAAAGACACGAATACGCCATGTGTGAATTATTCAAATTGCTAATAAAGAATTTTAGGGAGGCTGAAATGATCATTTTGAACTTTTTCAAAAGAGACCCGCGTGTGTGTGGGCCGCAGCCGGGGCCGAGCGGCTCTGGGAATGGCAGGCAGCGCCCATTTTGTGTATGAGTCGCCGTCCTGCTAACGCAACACCTATTTTGAAAAAGGATGCTAATTTGGATGATTGGCAGAAGGGTATTAATAAATTTATTTGGGCGGGGAAAAAACCGAGAGTTAAACTTAAGATTTTACAAGACGCACGGGAAAGAGGAGGACTTAAGGTGCCTAATTTGAAATTATATTATGATGCAGTGGTTTTAACACTGGTTAGTGATTGGCTTAATTTAACAAATAAAAGTGTACTTCATCTTGAGGGATGGGACTTATTATATGGGTGGCATGCATATTTGATTTATGATAAAAAAGTTGATAAGACTTTTAAATCTCATATTTTAAGAAGTGCTTTATTGTGTGTTTGGAAAAAGTATTATTATAAGTTGAATTATAAAATACCAATCTGGGGGATTCCTGGTCACGCAATAGAGGGTGTATCTATGAGTGTGAACTTGGATATGATTTCTTATAAGCAATTACTTAGATTGGTAGGGAATGATTGGCAATTAAGGTCATTAGCTGAGTTAAAACAAGAAAACATTGTACAGTCTTGGTTCCAGTATACTCAACTGCAAGCTAGGTGAAAGTTAGATCAGAAGGTTGGTTTGACACTGATGGATGAAAATTTGGTAAAACAGATTAAAGATCAAACTCGAGTGCATATAAAGAGAATTGATAATGCCTTAATAGAATTGGATTCGGAAATGGAATTAGTGAAAGACTGCATGGTAAAGTGGGCTCAAAATATTCAAGAACCGATCCTTTTGGATGTATGGGAGATAATTTGGGTTAGAAATGTAAAATTTACTCAAGCCCAAAATTTAAGAGAAAATTTTTATAAAATGTTTTATAGATGGCATTTGGATCCTAAAAAGCTGTCTTGTATGTATTCCAATTTACAGCCCAAATGTTGGAGATGTGGTAGTTTGGACGCTACTTATTTTCATATTTGGTGGATTTGTAGAAATATAAAAGCTTTTTGGATTAAAATTTGGTGAAACATCCAAAAGATTTTTAAGAGAAAGATAAAGTTTACCCCACAATTATTTTTATTGGGTGTTATTACAGATTGTGATACTAAAGAAATTAACTTGATGTTGAATTTAATAACAGCTGCAAGGTTATTGGTAGGGCAATATTGGAAGAAGGATTGCCTGCCTTCTATAGAGGAATGGATGCTTAAAGTGTCAAACCTAGCAGAAATGGCTAAGATTTCTGCTTATTTGAACAATCATTCACAAGAAAGATACATTTTGGTTTGGAGAAGATGGATAGATTATATTCAGAAAAAATATGGGACTAAAAAGTTCCATTTAGCTTATGAGTAAATTTTAGATTGTTATAATTTATTATACTGGAAATTTTTCTTTTTTCTTTTTTATTATTAGTTTTAATTATACGGTATTATTATTGTATTAGTATTAGTTGGATACTTTTAGTTGTTTGTAATTATGTTTGTAATTATGTTATAGGCAGGTTAAAGTGCATTATGTATTTGGTTATTTATATAGTTGGTTAATGTTAGATGATGATGATGAGTCCTTCGGGAGAAGGGCGGTATAGAAATATTAATAAATTAAATTATTATTATTATTATTATTATTATTATTATTATTATTATTATTATTATTATATTATTATTATTATTATTATTATTATTATTATTACTCTTTAGAAGGCCAGATCCTGAAGCTAAAACTCAAATACTTTGGCCACCTAATGAGAAGGAAGGACTCACTGGAGAAGAGCCTAATGCTGGGAAAGATTGAGGGCAATAGAAGAAGGGGATGACAGAGAATGAGGTGGCTGGATGGAGTCATTGAAGCAGTAGGAGTGAGCTTAGATGGACTCCAGAAGATGGTAGAGGACAGGAAGGCCTGGAGGAACATTGTCCATAGGGTCGCGATGGGTGGGACACGACTTCGCAACTAACAACAACAACAATGATTATTATATATTTGTAACCCTGTAATCAGCTTTGGGAAGTGGGGGAGGGGGAGGGGGGTTAGGGGTGGGTTGGGATGGGATAATATTCTAACTTTTATAAAACTTTTTAATAAATAGATCCTAAAAAGCTTGCAAGTATGTATCCGAATTATCAGCCAAAATGCTGGAGATGTGGTGATGAAGATGCAACATATTTTCATGTATGGTGGACTTGTAAAAAGGTTAAGGCCTTCTGGATAAAAATTTGGTGGAATATGCAGAAGATCTTCAAGCAAAGGATAAAGTTTTGTCCGCAACTTTTCTTGTTGGGAATAATTACGGATGCTACAGTTGTGGACACTAAATTGATGTTAAATTTAATTACGGCAGCAAGACTTTTGATAGGTCAGTATTGGAAGAAAGAGGAACTGCCGACCATAGAAGAGTGGACTTTAAAGGTCTCCGACCTGGCAGAGATGGCGAAGATTTCGGCTTATTTGAAAGATCACTCGCAAGAACGTTATATTATGGAATGGAGAAAATGGATTGAGTTTATCCAGAACAAGTATAGGGTCAAGAAGTTTCATGTAGCATTTGAATAAGTCTTCTTTCTTTTTTTTCTTTTTCTATTTTAGCTTTTCTATATATATTTAATACTACTAAGGTTTGTTTTATCCTATATAAGCTAGAGAGTGATGGAGTTTAGAGTTTATGGTTTTTAGTATATGGTTGTTTATGATTGTTTTTTTATATATATACCTTGTATTTAGCTCTGGGAAGTTGGGGGGGAGGGGGGAGGGGGGAGAGGGAGGGGGGATGGAGAGGGGAGGGGGAGGGGGGATTGTTAAAGATAAACTGTATGTTAAAACTTTTCAATAAAAAAAACTTTTTAATAAAAAGTGGGATCTATAAACCAAATTACCATTATGTCAGTGCATAAATTATAATGTCTAAAATAAGCCTAATAAATACATAAATACATTCTAGTTCTATCTCATACACATTTTCTATTTTAGATCCTGATAGATCACTGATTACTGATTACTAACCTTTAATGGTTCTCTAAGAAGTCACTTTTTAAACCTAACTCGGGCTTTTTTTTTTGCCAATCAGGTTTCCAGACCAAGGCCTTTGAATTGCCAGATAGGTCTCACTTCGCTTCAATACATATTATTTGAATCGAAGGAGGCCGTCTAGCCATCAGTGGCCCACAAAAACCAAAATATTTGTAATCATTATGTTGTTGCCCTGTTGGTTCTAGTCTCTGTATTTGCTCTAAAAACTTTATCTTCAGTTCGGTCTGGATTCCTCTTCTGTCTGAGTTCATCTGCTTTAAATAGAGAGTCTTATCCAATTTTGTAATTAATGCTTGGTTATCCAGGCTTTCAAGAAACTATCTTTGTTGATCTTCCACGTCCTCTATGTTAACATCACCATCTTGCACATTAAGTTTTCCCATAGTATGTTGTTGGTCCTTAAGGTTATTTGCCACATTGATAGTTCCTTGTATGTTTAAAGTTGTCGGTTCTTTGGATAGTTGTTGCTTATGTTCCTCTGTCTCAATAGTAATATCTTCCAATTTTATTATATTCTGAAGTGTAAATTCTTTAGTTGCAGTCTGGGTTTCAATTTGTGAATTCAGGTTGGCATGTAAATTATTAAATCTGGAGATAGACATCTCAGTGACTCTGTAGATTGTTTCAAGTATGAGGTTATAATCAAGCAAGGTTTGTGGCTGATCCTTCTCCATTTTGTAATAATTATAAATAGTCCTTGGTGGAGGCTATTTTTCAAACAAAAATCAGTAAGAGTCCACCTCGACAAGTCTAAGCCAAATTCATCTCCAGCTGTTTCAGGTTTTTATCTTAATGCCAAGGTCAGTCCAAAATGTAAGCAAGCTTGTTTGCCAATAGTATTCACTAAATATCCTCAGAGTACTTCAAAAGACAACCCAATACACAAATATCCTTAGGGACCTTCTCCTTCACAAACAGTTGACTAGTGGATGAGGGGGCGGATTGTTGCTATTGCTATCTTCACTTACTTCACTTAGGAGGCAGTGCAATACAAACAGAGGCCAGCTGAGCAGCAGTGTAACAGAGCTAAGTGGCAGCAGACAAGCTGCTGTGAGCAGTGCAGCTGACCAGTTGAGTAGCATTGGTAGTGCAGAGGTAAGCATGACAGCAGACCGGATTGCCCACAGCAGCAGCTGAGAGCAGCATACCCAAAAACCCAACGAAGGGCAAGAAGGCAGGGAAGGAACGATAAGTATAAAACACTCCTGGACAGGCAGGAAAGGGTTAAAATTTCAAGTCAGGGAATGCAGACTTAAGAGCAAAGCATCTCCTAGAAAACAGCCAGATTTCCAGCAAAAAAATAAATAAAATGAATATCACTTTATAGAGGACAAAAACTTTCATAAATTTTTAAAAATTTTAAATCTGTTTTTTTAAATCTTTTTTCAAAATTTTAAATTTCTTTTTTCAATTTTTCAATTTTTATCTTCAAATTTTCAATTTCCTTTTTAGTTTAAAAATCTTTTTTCAATTTTTAAATCTTTTTTCAATTTAAAAATTCTTTTTCACATTTTGAAAATACTTTTTCAATATTTTGACATTTTTTAATTCCTTTTTTCAATTACAATTTTTTTTAAAAAGTTTATTTAATTCATTAAAAAAAATTAAGTTCTTAACCATGTAAGCGGTGGAAAAAATATAAAATCACAGAAAAAAAGACCGATACTTCAGAATAGGAAAGATAGAGATGCAATACCAAGGCAGAGAATAAAGGGCCAAGAACTTTTGTAAATATTTTAAACTGACACTTCACACCAGGAAACATATTAATTGTTAGAATTTTTTAATATTATAGTGAACTAATAAAAATCATGGGAAAGAAACTGACATTATAGTGACATGCAAAATGTGTCATACGTTTGAGCTTGTGCCCACAGAAGACCCAAACTATAATATCTCAAATGTAAATTACATGAATTACTAGAAGAAAAGTAAAAGGTCGAGAGGCAACTCAGTGAACAAAGTGGGAAACCCCAAACTAAGCAAGAAGACCACACCATAATTAGACACAATAGGAAACAAACAGTTTCTAAAAAAAATGACACTATATATGAAGCTAAAGAACAATACGGATAGACCCAAACTGAACACAACAGAGAACAGCTTTGTAAAAATGACCCCATATATGAACCTAAAGAGGAAGACCGATAGAAACATGTCACTTTTAGAAGAAAACAACAACCAAGAGGAAAACCCCTTCTATCTACCCTAGCCCACTCCAAAGAAGCCCCTCTGGAAATGAACAATTATTTCCATAGCCTCCCTCTGGAAGAAAATATGCAGACACCTATAAAAGAGCCGTCATCAATAGTTTCTAAAAGGTATTTAGCCGGCTTTCCTGTGACAGGAAGAAAAGTATCCCAGACTTCCCTAGGGAAAAACAGATGAGTTCTGGTGATAGGGGATTCAATTCTTAGGGGAACAGAAACTATAGCCTGCAGACCAGATACTCAATCTAGACAAGCATTACTTGAACCTCTGAGCTAGTGTTTCTGCCCCTTCACAGACTTGGTTGTCGATCACTCTCAAGAGTTAGGAAATGTATTGTCTGGGGGGACTTCCTGTGAAGACGTGGCTGGCAGTTGAAGCTCCTCTCTCTGGACTGTCTTTTTTTCAACTCAACAACAGAAAGAACAGGCTTCCTCTTGGTTGTTTTTTTTTTTTGATCCTCCTGGATTAGGGAGTATCTCTGAATCAGTCCTCACAATCCTTCAATAAAGCACCAGTCTGCAAGCCATTTTAGAAGCTGAGCTCCAAAACAGTGGGGGGGGGGGCAGGGTAGAAATCACATCGGTGTTGGATAAAACAGCCGTTTTTGAATTTATTTTTCAGTTGGACAATAAGCTGTGCCCTTCATTTCTTAATCAATTTGTGAGTCTTTATCTTTATGAGCTAAAAGAGGCTTTCTTTAACTACAGCTTAATATTCCTTTTTGAAGCTATACACCATTTGTTGTTAAATGACAAGGAAGAGGGTTGCTGAAGGAGGAGGCATGGAGTATTTTTTCTCCTGAAATATGAGGGTAAGTGCTTTTAATTTACTATCTTTTGAACAATTAGTTGCTCTGTATTGTTTTGAGGTGGGTGTTTGAAATTTGCTGATTTTTATGCATTCTGATTAGAAAGAAAAACAAATAAATAAACAATAGTCTTTAACCACTAGAAGGAGCTATGAGTATGATTAATCCTGAGCTGCTTGTTATTACCAAATTGTCATTACAAAAGATCTTTAATTTCATAAATCAAGCAAAATATATTAATTATACAGAGGATATTGAAAATTATCAACCTACTGTGTCAACCTTATATATATTGAACAATGCAAATAACCTAACTGTAACTTCAGAATACAAATCTGACCTCTGCTTTTCCCTGGATGATTTATTTATTTATTTATTTATTTTAATTCCATTTATATCCCGCCCTTCTCCGAAGACTCAGGGCGGCTTACAAGCTTAGCAGTAGCCTTCATTCTATGTATATGCCTGCTTATTAGGGCTTTCACACACACCCCAAGCGGCATTATTACAAAGTCAGCTTAATTGCCCCCAACAATCTGGGTCCTGATGATGTGAGTATAAGCCTCCCAGTGGAACTGAAAGAAGAGAATCAAGTAAATTCACAATTCTGAAGAGGTCAGGTTTGGGACTTTTGCTTTATGGATACTAACAAGATTGAGAATGCTTTGAGAAAAAAAGATGTGATAGCCATCTTAGTGAAGGAAACCTTATTCTGGGAAGATTTTCCTCAGACTAGTATTCAATGTCAAATAGAACATCTTTGGCACTTTCTTTATATAGATATAGATAAAGCCGAGAATTTATTCAAGAATGAAAGATCTGACAGAATCTCTTGAGAACAAGAAAAAGACTACTCTGTGAAGGTAAGCTGGAGGGAGTGACCTAAAATTAACGTCTTAATTAATTAGGATGTATTTTTAAAAAAGTTATGTACTGAAGAAAGTTTTAAGTTAGTTTTGTATGTATAACATGAGTATGTATGTAAAGGCATGTTTTCTGGTTTTTAAAATAAAGTTGAATAATTTCCAAAGTTTGTAAAATACTAATGACTGGGTTTGAAAATATGAGAAGAAAAAGATCCATTTTATGGGGACTAAACTCGTGGGAGAGAGTTGAACTTAATAAGCTAACTTTGGGGTTTAGTTATAAAATGAAAGGTTTTCTCTTTTCTCCTTTATATATAATACTGAATACTCCCTAGCTTTAGTAAATTACTAAAACTAAAAAAAAAGTGTCTCCTTCCTTTAAGGTTAAAAGAAAAAAGATATAGTATTCCCCACAGGAAAAAGAAGCAGAGATAGTTTCTAGATGGGCTTATTGTTATAGAAATGGCTTGTACATCTATTGTGCAAAACCAAAAAGTTGTGGTTGTAATGTTGTTAACTTCTACTGTGCTAAAGAGAGACATCAGTGCCTTTTTTTCTTTTTCCTCCTTTACACTAGCCCCCCTTCCCCTTCCCTCTTCTTTTAGTTTTCCACATTTTTTCCTTGTATTTTATACTTCAATAAAAATTAATAAAATTTCTATCATGTGAGGAAATGTATTGTCCACAATAGCCCATTTTTTAAAAATAAAGACCTCAGATGTACAGGAAGAATAGCTTTATGGCCATGTGATATTATGTGGCCTCTAAACAGTTTAAATATATAAAAGTGACAGTTTGAGCAAACTGTAAAGTATTCTGATTCACTCTGCAGTCTTCCTCAAGGCCAAAACGACTTCTTTATAAACATCTTCTTTCTCAGAATAATCACCACATCATCAGTATATTGAAAAATAGTTGCTCTGGCAAAGGGTTAAAAACCAGCAAATAGTTTATAAATGTCATTCAAAAATGTTTGAAGAGTTTGAGTGTTTCTCTATTTGCCTTAACCACACCCTGGCTAAAAGCTCCCTTTCTCCAGACTCTGAAACTCTTGTTCTCACCATGTCTGCCTGTCACCTGCTTTTAGTAGGGTAAGGAGGAGGCTTAAGTTGGAAGGGACCTTGGAGGTCTTCTAGTCCAGGGCTTTTCAACCTTTTCAGAGATTGTACCACTTTTAGGATATGGCAATATTCAAGTAGCACCAGTCGCCTAGGAAGGTGTCAAAAACTAGATGGCTTCTGGTTTGCGTGTGCGGCGCAAGGAGGTCCTCCTTGTGATTGCGGAAGGGCAGCAGCCCTCTGCTTGAATCCGGAGCAGCTCCTTTGGTCTGAAGAAGAGATCGGTCATTAAGATGGTCATTAAGCCGTTCCCTGCCGAAAGCCCAAAGCACCATCTAGCACAATGAAGAAATCTGGAGAACCTGGGTGAGACCTTACCTTTCTTATTCCCCTAACTATTTTCATGTGGGACTTTTCTGAAATTTTTCGCCCTCTTTGGAAAGACCATCAACTGCATACTTGGGGAACAAACTTTAAAAGTCTTAAAGCCTCAAAAGAGATCAAATGACTAAGCAAATAAATTAAGCAACCTTATTTGTACTTATTAATAAGCTCTTATTTTTGTGGGGATCTACCACCCTATTTTCTGCTTAAGCTATGGATTAAGGGAAGAAAAAATGGACTAATTGAACAAAAGCTTTATATTAATTTGGGAAAAGATTTTATATCTTATTCTATTGATGACATCTTGTGGTGATACTTGGTATAGCAAATAATTTTATTCTTTTTTTATTGTGAGAGCTGACTGAATAACAGAGCCCTCCTTGACATTATCTTCAAAGATAAGAATTGGGAACACCTGGCATTGAAAACAATTTTTAGGAATACTGGAGGTGCACAATCATTGACTCTTATTAAAACAGCCTCCATGAAAGACCTATCTGCAAACATCAACGAAATGGAAGAATATATTCCACCACTTAACTACAAATGGATACTAGACACAATCTTGGCAATGAGTGAGCAAATCAAAGGCAAACTGCAAGATAAATCTGACAGCTTAAAGCTACCAAACCAAACTTTGACCTTAAATGATGAATTGACAATACAAAAACAAACAGAAGAAGTGGAAACTAACATTAAAATAGGAGACTCTAAAGTACAACAAATACAATTTACAGAGAACCTTGAAGCCCAAACCGCGACCTCAACTATAAAATCTACAACTCAAAAAACAATAGTACCTGAAGAAAGGGCATGGATATGTATAAGTGAAAATATATTGAAAATTCTTCTAGTTGATTATGTCACAATTAGAAATGTATTAATTTGATTAATTTGATTATGTTATAACTAAGGGAATTGGAGAGGGAATCTTTGTTGATGTAACTTGAGCTATTTACAAATAATTTGTTATTTGCTATTGTTTACTTTTGATTACCCAACCACCGTATTGCTTCACAAATACCTGCATGTAAAATTTAAAAAATAATAAAACTTGTACAAAAAACCCAAAACTTCATGACCAAAAATACAGCAAGAAAGTGATAAAGTACAGGTAGTCCTCGACTTACAACAGTTTGCTTAGTGACTGTTTGAAAATACAACGGCACTGAAAACAGTGACTTGTGACATTTTTCACATTTATGACCATTGCAGCATCCCCAAAGTCATGTGATTTACATTCGGATGCTGGGCAACTGATTCATATTTTTTATGGTCACATTGTCCTAGGTCATGTCCCTTCTGCAACCTTCTGACATGCAAAGTCAGTGGGGAAGCCAGATTCACTTAACAACCATGTTGCTAATTTAAGAACTGCAGTGATTCACTTAACAAATGTGGCAAGAAAAGTCATAAAATGGGTCCAAACTCATTTAACAAATTTCTCACCCCTCCTTCTTTTATATCTTCTCTTCTCCCCCTTCTTCTTTTATATATTCTCTTCTCTCCCCTCCTTCTTTTATATCCTCTCTTCTCTCCCCTTGTATCTTCTCTTCTCTCCCCCTTTCTTTTACAGTTGCAAGAAAAAGTATGTGAACCCTTTGGGATTACGTGGAATTTTGCATGAATTGGCCATAAAATGTGCTCTAAATGTCATGTAAGTCACAACAAACATTAGTTGTTGTCATGTTTTAATTGAACAAAAGATGGAAACATTCACAGTGCAGGGTGGAAAAAGTATGTGAACTTTTAGACTTAATAACTGGTTGACCCTCCTTTGGCAGCAATAACCTCAAGCAAATGTTTCCTGTAGTTGCAGATCAGACCTGCACAACGATCTGGAGTAATTTTGGACCACTCCTCTTCACAAAACTGTTTCAGTGTAGCAATATTCTTGGGATGTCTGGTGTGAATCGCTCTCTTAAGGTCATGCCACAGCATTTAGTTTAGTTTAGTTTAGTTTTATTTAATTTATATACCGCCCTTCTCCTTGGTGGGGACTCAGGGCGGTTCACAGGGCATATATAAAAAAGACAATACAAAAATTTCAATTGGGTTGAGGTCAGGACTCTGACTGGGCCACTCCAGAAGGCGTATTCTGTTCTGTTGAAGCCATTGTTTTGTTGAATTACTTGTATGCTTTGGGTCATTGTCCTGTTGCATCACCCATCCTCTGCGGAGCTTCAGTTAGCAGACAGATGGTCATACGTTTTCCTGCAAAATGTCCTGATAAACTCTGGAATTCATTTTCCCATCAGTGACAACAATCCGTCCAGGCCCTGAGGCAGCAAAGCAGCCCCAAACCATGATGCTCCCTCCACCGTGTTTTACAGTGGGGATGAGGTTTTGATGTTGGTGTGCTGTGCCTTTTTTTCTCCACACATAGTGTTGTGTGTTTTTCCCAAACAACTCAATTTTGGTTTCATCTGTCCACAGTATATTTTGCCAGCAGTGCTGTGGAACATCCAGGTGCTCTTTTGTAAACTTCAAACATGCTGCAATATTTTTTTGGGACAGCAATGGCTGCCTCCATGGTGTCCTCCCATGTACTCCATTCTTGTATAATGTTTTCCTTATTGTAGATGTGTCAACAAAAATGTTAGCATGTGCCAGAGATTTCTGTAGGTTTTTGGCTAACACTCTAGGATTCTTCTTTACCTCATTAAGCATTATGCACTGTGCTCTTGCAGTCATTCTTACAGGACGACCATGCCTAGGGAGAGTAGCAAAAGTGCTAAACTTTCTCCATTTGTAGACAGTCTGTCTTACCATGGACACATGAACATCAAGGCTTTTGGAGATACTTTTGTAACCCTTTCCAGCTTCATGCAAGTCAACAATTCTTGATTGTAGGTCTTCTGAGAGCTCTTTTCTGCAAGGCATGGTTCACATCAGACAGTGCTTCTTGAGACCAGTAAACCCAAAACAGGTGTGTGTTTTTAAAAGGCAGGACAGCTGTCAGCAACACATCCAATATTATCACACTGATTGGAGTCAAGGTTGGCTCACTCCTGGCTCCTATTAGCTCTTGGAGAAGTCATTAGGCTAGGGGTTCACATACTTTTTCCACCCTGCACTGTGAATGTTTCCATCTTATCTTCAATTAAAACATGACAACAGCTAATGTTTGTGTAGTATTATTTTAAGCAGACTGTGTTTTTCTATTGTTGTGACTTACATGACGTTTAGAGTGCATTTTATGGCCAATTCATGCAAAACTCCACGTAATCTCAAAGGGTTCACATACTTTTTCTTGCAACTGTATATCCTCTCTTTTCTCCACCCCTCCTTTTATATCCTTTCTCTCCACCCCTTCTTTTATATCCTTTCTCTCCCCTTCTTTTATATCCTTTTTTTCTCCACCCCTTCTTTTACATCATTTTTCTCCCCTCCTTCTTTTATATCTTCTCTTCTCTCCCCTTCTTTTATATCCTCTCTTCTCTCCCCTCCTTCTTTTATATCCTCTCTTCTCTACCCTTCTATCCTCTCTTCTCTCCCCTTCTTTTATATTCTTTCTCTCCCCTCCTTCTTTTATATCGTCTCTTCTCTCTACCTTCTTTTACATCATTTCTCTCCCCTCCTTCTTTTATATCTTCCCTTCTTTCCCCCTTCTTTTATATCTTCTCTTCTCTCCCCTCCTTTTATATCCTCTCTGCTCTTCTGCCTTCTTTTATATCCTTTCTCTACTCTCCTTTTATATCATCTCTTGTCTCCCCTTCTATCTTCTCTTCTCTCTCTTCCTTCTTTTATATCCTCCCTTCTCTCCCCCCTTATTTTATATCCTTTCTCTCCCATCTTTCTTTTATATCCTTTCTCTCCCCTCATTCTTTTATATACTCTCTTCTCTCCCCCTTATTTTACAGTACATTCTTTCTCTCCCCTCATCCTTTTATATCATCTCCTCTTCCCTCCCTTTTCTCTTCAGTGCACCTCCAGCTGACTGCTTTCCTCAAGGCAGCAATTTCTTCCCCTTCCCTTGTCTATATTTTCTCTCCCTCTCCCACCAAAACCTGCTCCTTTTATAGCCTTTCTTCTCTCTTCCCCTGCTTCTTTTCTCTTCTGGGTTCTCTGGAAGCACCGATCAGTTGGAGCAGCAGAACCCAGGCAACACCTCACACAGCTCCAGTTGAATCTCCACCTGAAGACTGTGTGGTGCTGCCTGCCACCCTCAAGGCCATCACCAATCAGCTGGAGATGTGTGTGCTGATCCTGTACTCTCAGCAGAACCCAGGCAACACCTCACGCAGCTCCAGTTGAATCTATGCCTGAAGACTGCATGGGTCTCCTGCCACCCCCAAGGCTGCCAGCAATCAGCTGGAGCTGCGCACGCTAATCCTGGCCTTTCAGGAGTACCCAGGCAACACCTCACACAGCTCCAGATTACTTTCCCACAGGCCTGTGTGGCACTACCAGCGCTTCACCTCATCCACCTTTACACTTTATTTTTCAGTGCTTTTCAACCTGTCAGTCATACGCCATACCACCTGCCAGGTGCTGACGTACCACCAGTGGTACATGTACCATCGGTTGAGAAGCCCTGTTCTAGTCCAACCTGTTGCTCCAGCAGGAGAACCTATGTCATTCCAGACAACTGACCATCCAATCTTTTCTTAAAAAGCTGAAGTAGTGGAGGTTTTGAAGTATATTATTTGTAGTATTAGTATAATATTATTTCAGAATAATATTTATTTCAGAATAAGGTTATGGGTTAATATTTAAAAATATATATTGAGATGAGGTAAATTACTACTGTGACTGCTGGGTAGACTTTTGGTAATTAAGATGAATGTTAGAATAGAATAGAATAGAATAGAATAGAATAGAATAGAATAGAATAGAATAGAATAGATCTTGGAGGTGACTATCCAGCCTCTTCTTAAAAATCTCCAGTGATGGAGTGCCCATGATTTCTGCAGGCAAGCTGTTCCACTCCTTAACTGTCCTCATTGTCAGGAAGTTTCTCCTTAATTCCAGGTTACTTCTCTCTTGGGTCAGTTTACAACCATTATTTCTTGTTCTGCCCTCTGGTGCTTTTGTTCTGAACCAGCCCTCTTCTGGCCTTGTAAAGGCAAACCCCTATTTAGAAAGAAGAGACTGGAGAGCGTCCAAGGCTAAAAGGCATCCGCCAAGATTTATTACGCAGTTAACAAAAACACTAGAGCTTGTCTTCTCAAGCGGAAAAGTTGCTTTCAGCAACCAGCCCCTCCCCAAACACTCGTTTTATAGAGAGCTCAGGGCGTGGTCTCCCTGTGCCTCCTCCCGAGGAGTCCCACATTCTTTCTTTGTTTGTTCCTGCTCGACTGCCTCCTGCGTCGGGCGTCCTTGAACAGGGCCAGCTGTGGGTCATCATCTTCCGCACTATCGGGCTCACGCAGCTGAGAAGAGGGCCCCGGCTGGGAACTCTGCCAAGCCTCCACGCCATCATCAACCGGTTCGTCTCCCACACGGTCCTCCTCCCCCTCATCTGAGTCATCCGACACATCTGAGCCGGCTGCCGAAACCACAGGCTGGCCCTGAGTCACAACAGCTTTGGAGAATAATGTGACCCCCTCTTCTTTGTGGCAGCCCCTCAAATACTAGAATATGTATCATGTCTCGTCTATTCCTTCTTTTCTTTAGACTAGCCAAACCCAAGTCCTGCAGCCATTCTTCATATGTTTTAGCCTAGAGGCCATTGATCATCTTAGTTGTTCTTCTCTGTTTTGTGATATGGTGAGCAAAACTGGATGTAGTATTCCAGGTGTGGTCTTACTAGGATTTTATAAAGCAGTACTTGATTCTATGCCTCTGTTTATACAATCCATGGTTGTATTAGTTTTTTTGGCTGCTGCTGCACACTGCTGGCTCATTGCCAATTGATCATCCATTAGGACTACAAGGTCCCTCTCACAGTTACTGTTTTTAAGCCAGGTCTCCCCTAGTCTGTACTTGTACCTTTGGTTTTTCCTGCCTAAATGTAAAGCTTTGCTTTTCTTCACATTGAAATTCATTTTGTTGGATAAGACCCATTGTTCAGGTTTGTTAAGATCTTTTTGGATCCTGAGTTTGTCTTCTGGAGTGTTGGCTACTCCTGCCAGTTTAGGTTCATCCTCAAATTTGATGAGTTCCCCTTCAATTCCCTCATCTAAGTCATTTATGTAGATATTGAAGTGTACTGGGCCTAGGATGGAACCTTGTGGTACCCCACTGCTTACTTCTCTCTGTATGGATGTAGTGCCATTGAGGACTACTCATTGGGTATGGATTGTAAGCCAGTTATGGATCCAGATGCTGATGATGTTGTCTATTCCACTTTTTTCTAGCTTACCGAGGAGTAGGTTGTGGTCTACTTGTTTGAGTGCCTTAGTGAAATCTAAGTATAGACAACACTTTGCTGGTCTATTAGTTTAGTCCACTTTATCAAAGAATGAATTAAGATTGGTTTGGCATGATCTGTTTTTTTTAAAAACCTATGCTGGCTGCTAGTTATAACTTTGTTTGCTTCTAGTTGTTTTTTGATTATCTTTTGTAGGATCTTCCCTGGTATTGATGTTAAACTGATTGGTCTATAGTTTCCTGTGTCCATGTTTTTTCCCTTTCTTGAAGGTGGGAACCACATCATCCCTTTTCCAATCCTCAGGTACTTCCCCGGTGCTCCAGGATTTTTGAAAGATATGGTGCAATGGTTCTGAGATAACATCTGCCAGCTCCTTCAGAACTCTGGGATGTAATCCATCAGGTCCCAGTGATTTATATTTGTCACAGTTGGATAGGTGGTATCTTACCATTTTCTTGCTTATTTTAATTTTTGTTTCTAGTTTGCCTTTTGCACTGTTTTTTTTGTATGCTGGGCTATAGTTCCCTTTTGTGTGAAGACTGATGCAAAGAATGAGTTAAGCAGCTCTGTTTTCTCCCTGTTGTGTGCTATTTCCTTGCCGTTTTCTCTCTTTAGTGGGCCTTCAGTTTCCTTGACTTTTTTCTTGTTGTTAATATGTTGGAAGAAGCTTTTTTATTATCCTTGATTTCTGTTGCAAGCCTTTGTTCGTTCTGGGCCTTTGCTTTCCTGACTTTGTCTTTACATGTTTTGGCTGTCTGCTGATTACCAGCCTTAGTTATGTGCCCATCTTTCCATTTTTTGTATTTGTCCTTTTTGTCTTTCAGTTTGTCAGAGAGATCTTTGTGCAGCCATGGATTTCTTGTTTTTCTTTTTCAGTGGTATTGTGCTGGTCTGGGCTTTTATAATCACATTTTTCAGAATTTCCCATGCTTCTTGGGTTGTTTTCCCCTTTAGGATTTTCATGCATGGAATCTTTCCTAGGTTCCCTCTGAGTTTGTTGAAATCAGCTCTTTTGAAGTTTAAGACACTGGTTGGATTGTTTTCTATTGCTAGTGTTTGTGTTATATTAAATTCCAGTATGACCTGGTCACTTTCTCCCAAAGTTCTGGCAACTTCAACTCCCTCTATTAGAATTATTTATTTATTTATTAAATTTTTATACCGCCCTTCTCCCGAAGGACTCAGGGCGGTGTACAGGGCAATAAATATCAAAAGTGTAAATACAAAAGTTAAAAAAGAGATTAAAAAAAAATAAATAATTATGCCCAAGAATACAATACTAAAAATGTGTTAAGAACTTATTTAAATCCAACCCCAAACCCATCAGACCAGGCCAGATTGTTCAAATAAATAGGTTTTTAAATCACGCCGGAAGGAGCGCAGGTCGGGGGCCATCCGGAGCTCAACCGTAAGGCGGTTCCACAGGTCTGGCACGCCCACAGAGAACGCCCTCCCCCTGGGGGCCACCAATCGACATTCTTTGATCGGAGGCACCCTGAGGAGGCCCTCTCTGTGGGAGCGCACTGGACGGAGGGAAGTTGATGCCGGCAGCAGGTGCTGCCGTAGGTAATCCGGGCCCATGCCATGTAGGGCTTTGTAGGTCATAACCAGCACCTTGAATCTCACCCGGAGGGCAACTGGCAGCCAATGCAGCTCGCGGAGCAGAGGTGTAACATGGGAGTATCGGGAGACCCCCAACACAACTCGCGCGGCTGCATTCTGCACCAGTTGAAGCCTCTGAGTGGTCCTCAAGGGCAGCCCCATGTAGAGAGCATTGCAGTAGTCCAAACAAGAGGTCACGAGCACATGAGTGACTGTACGCAAGGCATCCCGGTCTAGATAGGGCCGCAACTGGCGCACCAGGCGAACCTGGGTCACAGCTCCTATATGATCTTCTAAGGAGAGCCGTGAATCTAGAAGGACCCCCAAGTTGCAAGCCCTATCTATGGGGGGGTAAGAGCTCACCCCTCATAGAAAGAGATGGAATATTCTGAATATCCTGAGATGCCGACACGTACAGCCACTCAGTCTTGTCAGGGTTGAGTCGAAGCCTGTTCCTCCCCATCCAGACCCGAACTGCCTCCAGGCAACGTGACATCACGTCGAGGGCATCACTGGGGTGGTTTGGGGTCGAAATAAAAAGCTGGGTATCATCAGCGTACTGATGATACCCAACTCCAAAACCACAAATGATCTCACCCAGAGGCTTCATGTAGATGTTGAAAAGGAGAGGCGAGAGGACCGATCCCTGAGGAACTCCACAAACAAGGGGCCTCAAGGTCGACCTCTGCCCTCCTGCCAACACCGACTGCGAATGCCCCAGAAGGTAGGAGGAGAACCACTGAAGAACTGTGCCTCCCACTCCCAACCCCCTGAGGCGCCACAGCAGGATACCATGGTCGATGGTATCAAAAGCCGCTGAGAGGTCTAAAAGGACTAGGACAGAGGAACAGCCCCTGTCCCGCGCCCGCCAGAGATCATTCACCAGCGCGACCAATGCCGTCTCCGTGCTGTACCCGGGCCTGAAGCCCGATTGGTACGGGTCTAGATAATCAGCTTCCTCCAGGAACAGAGGGAGCTGATGCGCCACCACGCTCTCAACAACAATTCTTAATTAAGAATTAAGTCCAGTATAGATTTACATCTAGTTCCCTCCTCCACCTTTTATTTATTTATTTATTTTTGGGACTTATATGCCGCCCTATCTCCCAAGGGACTCAGGGCGGCTTACAACAATAAAAACAACAATACAAAAATTAAAAAATGAATTAAATAACAGACCCAAAATAAATTAACTACAATTAAAAATTAAGACATATTTAAAAACCCATCATCAATCCAGGTCAGCCTGATGGAAGAGAAAAGTTTTGAGGTCACAGCGAAAGGACCGGAGGTCCGGGGCCATCCGAAGCTCAAGGGGAAGCTGATTCCAAAGGGCTGGTGCTCCCACAGAGAAGGCCCTCCCCCTGGGGGTTGCCAGCCGACATTGTCTGGCCGACGGCACCCTGAGGAGGCCCTCTCTGTGTGAGCGCACTGGGCGATGGGAAGTCGTCCCCGGTAGCAGACGGTCCTGCAAATATCCCGGGCCTAAGCCATGTAGGGCTTTAAAGGTAAGTACCAGCACCTTAAATCTCACCCGGAAGACAACTGGTAGCCAATGCAGCTCACGCAGGAGGGGTGTAATATGGGAGTATCGGGATGCTCCCATCACTACCCGCGCAGCTGCATTCTGCACCAGCTGAAGCCTCCGGGTGGTCTTCAAGGGCAGCCCCATGTAGAGAGCATTGCAGTAATCTATCCGAGAGGTAATGAGTGCATGAGTGACCGTACGTAGGGCATCTCGGTCCAGATAGGGGTGCAACTGGCACACCAGGCGAACCTGGGCAAATGCCCCCCTGGCCACGACTCCAATATGATCTTCAAAACTGAGTCGTGAGTCCAGGAGGACGCCTAAATTGCGCGCCCTATCAATGGGAGGCAACACCTCTCCTCCCATAACCAAAGATGGAACCTCTTGGACGAGTCGAGATGCTGGTACGTAAAGCCACTCAGTCTTGGCCGGGTTGAGCTGGAGCCTGTTCTTCCCCATCCAAATCCGTACCGCTTCCAGGCAACGGGACATCACGTCGAGGGCATCACTGGCTTGGTTCAGGGTGGAGATAAAGAGCTGGGTATCATCGGCATATTGATGATACCTCACCCCAAAACCACGGATGATCTCGCCCAGCGGCTTCATATAGATGTTGAACAGGAGGGGCGAGAGCACCGACCCCTGAGGCACCCCACAATTAAGGGGCCTAGGGGTTGACCTCTGCCCTCCTGTCAACACCGTCTGCGAATGGCCCGAGAGGTAGGAGGAGAACCACCATAAAACGGTGCCTCCCACTCCCAACCCCACAAGACATCGCAGCAAGATACCATGGTCGATGGTATCAAAAGCCGCTGAGAGATCTAAAAGGACCAGGACAGAGGAATAACCCCTGTCTCGGGCCCACCAGAGATCATCCACCAGTGCGACTAATGCCGTCTCCGTGCTGTACCCGGGCCTGAAACCCGATTGGTATGGATTCAGATACTCAGTTTCCTCCAGGACCAAAGGGAGCTGCCGTGCCACCATGCTCTCAACAACCTTTGCAAGAAAGCGAAGGTTGGAGACAGGACGAAAGTTGTTTAAAATAGCTGGATCCAAGGCAGGTCTCTTGAGGAGGGGCCTTACCACCGCCTCCTTCAAGGCAGCGGGGAAGCACCCCTCACTCAAGGAAGCATTTATAACTGCCAGGAGCCAGCCTCGTGTAACCTCCCGGGCCGCATAAACCAGCCAGGAGGGACACGGGTCCAACAAACACATGGCGGCACTTAATTTCCCCATGATCCTGTCCACTTCACCCAGAGTCACAGGATCAAACTCCTCCCAGATATTATCGGCCAAACCCATCGTTTCCCCCTCGTCAGATACTGCCCAGTCGGAGTCCAAGCCAGCCCGAATCTGAGCGATTTTATCCACCAGATACTCACTAAACTCCTCGGCCCATCCCTGTAAGGGGTCCTCTCCTGTCCCCTGATTTAAAAGGGAACGGGTCACCCTAAACAGGGCGGCCGGGCGGGTATCTGCAGATGCAATGAGGGTGGCGAAGTGAGATCTAGAAAAGGATCTTAACTGTGTCCGGTCAGACCCGGACCGAGTGGACCTCCAAAAGCTCTCTAGGCCCCTTCTCCGGCGCTTCATCTCCCGCAGGTCCACGGAGAACCAAGGAGCAAGCCGGGATCTGCGCCGGGTCAGAGGCCGCAAAGGCACAACACGGTCGAGAGCCTCCGAAGCCGCCCGTTGCCAGGCATCAACCAAGGTCTCGACCGGGCTGTGGGAAAGGGAGGAAGGAATAAGTCCAAGCGCCGTCTGGAACCTATCTGGATCCATCAGGCGCCTGGGGCGGAACCACCTGGTCAGTTCCGCCTCCCAGCAGCAGGGAGTGGATGACAAAGTTATCAGCTAGGTTGGTTTTGCATAGATTGTTACTATTTTATTTTGGACAATACTGATATTGACAATATATATATGATTTAAATAATGGCAAAAGATTTTTACAAGTTTATATGGCAAAAAAATCCCAAATTAAATATAAATTATTGCAAGATGCTAAAAAAGATGCATTAGGATGACACCTGCTGTTTGGCATGGATGAAAGATTGAGTGATGCTGAGAAACAGGATAGATTGGACAACCACTTGTCTGAAATGGTATAGGGTTTCCAGCTTAAACCGGGGGTTGGGATAGATGACCTCCATGGTCCCTTCCATCTTGGTTATTCTGTTTTCTGAGGTTGTTGGAGTTGGAAGAAGTTAATTTGAGATTTGGGTAACATGATTCTTTATATTTATGGTAAAGTTAATGTAGATTTCAATAATCATTTCATTAGCCATGCAGTGTTGAGGGTATGGAATATGTATAAAATAAGATTGACTCCCAAAATTCTTATACGGGTATTATCCCCCAAAGTTATTTTTAGAAGAACACATCCAAAAGGTTTTTCATTATATGTATGCATCATCTATATACTTTGCATAAGCCAAGTGTAACTGTGTGTACCTCATGGTCCAGTCCACCATCCAAATACTAATCAAAGTGAACTCTAATCAGCCTTTTTAGTCATTCAGGATTATGCAGCCAGGATTAAAGCTAAAGAAGTTGACAACAAAATGCCATAAATATGAATAAATAAAAGCCCTGGTCATTTCAAATGCCTTTCAAACAATTGCTGTTTTTCACATAGAAATTTAGGCAGCTTCTTTTCAAACAGTGTTCCTCAATTATTTCTATACCTAAATGTAAGTAATAGTCTCCTTATTTTATTATTCTTTACCTTACTTACTTGATTTCTAAACAGCAAGTGAGTTTGCATCTGTGGTTTCCTCATTACTGTAGCTGCACCCACTCATTACACAAGGTAATCGTCTGTTTCTTGGGGAATAGCAGGAGTTTGACATTGTTTCAAGGTTTCAAGGCAATTTTAGAGATGCAGCTGACTTCCAAATTTCCTCATTAACTGCTTTCTGTGGTTCTTGAGCAAAGAGCCACATTATTAAACATTGATTTCCTTTCTTTTTAGGCCCCTCAATCTTACCATTTTTAGTGTCACTGACCTATGTCAATGCTGCTAACATCGGATGTTCTTGCTTTGACAGATTGAGTGTACCTGTGGTTAATTGATTTCTAAATTTGCTTGTTCATATTTTTATGACTCTGTAATCCCTCAATTATGGTTGAGTCAAGGTGACTGGGTGGAACTGAACATTTACTGGCTGGATGCCCTTCCTGATGCTATGCAGAGTTGTCAGCAGATATTTTTTATTTGTCCCCTAGGACAGGGCTTTTCAACCTTTTCACAGTTTGTACCACCTTTAGGACATGACAATATTTGAGTACTACCAGTGCTTAGCAAAGTGTCAAAAATGTGATGACTAAAAAAAAGGGGGGTGGTTGGGTTTTACTGATTAGATTCATTTATTGTTATAGAAATGGCTAGTTTATAATATTATGGGAAAGTAAAAAGTCGAGGTTCAATGTTAATGCTTCCTTCTACTGCAACAGAGGAAGTTTGTTCTTTTTCCCTTCTCCCCCTCACTTTCCCCCCTTTTTCCTCCCCACTGTGTCCTCCTATTCACTTTTGTATTTTTGTATTTTATTTTATAATCTAATAAAATATTACAAACTGTAGGAAAAAAGTAAAAAAGTACCAGTTTTAATTTCTTCAGTGGCTGTTCCTTTGCTGAATCACATTCCCTTTGCACTGGCAAACGTATGATGAATTTATCCATGTTTATTAATATGCACCACTACCAGCTAGCTCAGGGGTCTTCAGACTTGGCACTTTTAACACATGTGGACTTCAACTCCCAGAATTCCTCAGCCATCATGGCTGGTTGAGGAATTCTGGGAGTTGAAGTCCTCAGGTTTAAAGTTGTTAAGTTTGTAGACCCTGACCTAGCTGTTGGCCCTTCTTCCTCTCTCCCTTCTGAGCTCAATGCTGCTAACATCAGATGTTCTTGCTTTGACAGATTGAGTGTACCTGTGGTTACACATCCAAACAGTTTTTCATCATATATATGCATCATATATATACTTTGCAAGGGCCAAGTGTAACTGTGTGTACCTCAAGGTCCAGTCCACCATCCAAGTACTAATCAAAGTCAACTCTACTTAGCATCTCTAGCCAGTCAGGATTATGCAGCCAGGATTAAACCTAAAGAAGTTGACATGCCATCATTTCACCTCCAGAAGACATAGGAGTTTAAATTTGATATGTATATTGGGTAATCAACTTGCTGTCACATAGTTTTTCATAAAACCCATTTTAAAAAACCAAACAAATGCAGTTTCCTATGGGCCACATTTGAACACTCTATGGTGTTCTCCTCACATTCTCTGCCCTACAGTGTGAATAATCAGGGATCAAATTCAACTGCTATGTGAGAGATTTGGAGGAGAAGAATGAGACTTATCAAACTGCCTTCTTCTTTGACAGAAGCCCCATAAATTCCTTTCAGTAAAAATACCTTTGAGGGAGTACGGGTGGAAGCAGGATATGTGAAATGTCCTCATGAAGCTTTCCTTCACCTTCCATCTGGCAAGTTCACTGCGATAACTGAAACTAACATGTTCCTTCTCTCAAGCTTAACTATTAGTCCCAAACAACAAAATGCCATAAGTATGAATAAATAAAAGCCCTGGTCAATTCAAATGTCTTTCTAACAACTGCTGAACAGTATCAACCTCTTCACACAGAAATTTAGGCAGCTTCTTTTCAAACAGTGTTCCTCAATTATTTTTAAACCTAAATTTAAGTAATACTCTCCACTTATTTTATTATTCTTTACCTTAACTTGATTACTAAACACCAAGTGAGTTTGCATCTGCGGTTTCCTCATTACTGTTGCTGCACCCTCTCATTACACAAAGTAATTGTCCATTTCTTGGGAAATAGCAGGAGTTTGACATTATTTCAAGGTTTCAAGGCACTTTTATTGATGCAGCTGACTTCCCCAATTTCCTCATTAACTGCTTTCTGTGGTTCTTGGGCAAAGAACCACATTATTAAATATTGATTTCCTTTCTTTTTAGGGCTGCCAATTTTACCATTTCAGTTTCATTGGTCTCCTACTATTGAGTGTACCTGTGGTTAATTGATTTCTAATTTTGCATGTTCATCTTCTATGAGGTCCTGAATCAAGGCTATTTGATGGGAGTCCACAGAAATTGGCTCCAACCTTCAAGGCAAAGCTTAGGAGATGTGGCTCAATAACCACCTTTTCCACTCATTGCCGGGAACTTTCAATCCATTGCTCACCAACAACCAAGCTCAATACTTGCCTCTCTGGGGGACCCTCCAAGTATGCTTTTTCACTGCAGCAATTCTTTGCATCTTGATCACTTAACATTTTCTCTATTGTAGTTCTGCATCTAATACAGAAATTGTTAAATCTCTCAGTAGCTTTTTAAAAATTCTTCTTCTCATCCTTTACTCCAAGGATCCTTTCTCAGAGCAATTGTATCGCAGATTGGGAGAAGAAAAAAAGATAGAAGAGAAAAAGATGTTGAAAAATAGGCAAATGTTGAAAAGTCATATTTAGTTTGTGTAACGAGGATGATTTTATATATAAGTAAAGTCTGAGTATTTTGTTTTATGAAAACAGATTTTTAGTTACTGTGTTATTCAGGGTATGGGGAAATACTTGTGGCTCACTTTGAAATCATCTCTAAATCTCTACAGCATCCATGGCAACTGGATCTGACACCTCAGAACCAACAGAACTTACAGAATAACCGAGTTGGAAGGGACCTTCTAGTCCAATCCCATACTCAAGCAGGAAACCCTGTACCATTCCAGACAAATGGCTTTCCAAATTATTCTTAAAAACCTCCAGTGATGGAGCACCCAAAACCTCTGGAGCCAAACTCTCACAGTTACTGCTATTGAGCCACGTATCACCTATTCTATACCTGTGCATTCATTTTTTCTTGCCTAAGTGTAAAGCCATATTGTTCTCACCACTGAAATTTAGGGATAAGTAATAAAAAATATGGCCCTCATGAGATCCTTTGTAGCTGAAGCAGCAGGAAACATTCAATGTAACCAACACTCACAGCTTTTGGAACCCAGCTCTCCTTCTCCATTTCAGTTAATCGGGATATAAATGGAATTAAAATAAATAAATAAATAAAAATAAAATAATAACCCTCAATTTAGGCTGCAGGAATATTTCCAACTCTACATATATTCTCTGTTTTCAGGGAAATAGAAATCACCTGGATGAGGGAAGAATACTTCAATGGAAGCCAAATCAGTCTGTGTCACCCATGATAGCAGTGCTAACCCCAGATTTCTACCACTTGGTTCTAAGGGCTCTTCCCAAACTCCAGCCATTAGTGAAGATGGCCGAGCTTTACCATTGTGGGCTGTAGAGTTTGGGCAGCAATTCAGTAAGGAATTTTCTTTGCCCCATTAGGACACTGCAAGCCCTGCTGCTCTTCTATGCACTTTTGTAACAGCTAACAAACAGGAGTGTTTCAATCCAAGGAAGATGCACCATTGCCTTATGCAAGAACTATTTTGCAATTGTTCACTGAGGTGATGTGATGCAAACATCATAACTCCATAAATAGAGAGCCATGTCTGTCCCAGGAGTAAGATTTGATCCAGAACCAATCTCAGCATGAAGATCCTTTATCTGCTGTTCACATTTCTTTTCCTTGCATTCCTGTCTGAACCAGGTAAGAAACAAAATTACTGATAATTTACAAAGTATTGGTAACTCACTTTTTAAACAGGTGTGATCATCACTGAAAGCAGGATAATCTTCAATATCTTTTTGTTTTACTTTACAGAAATAGCTTTGAACAGTATAGACTATTGACAACATGAACCTCCAAACATTTGAAAAATATGCCATTGATTTTTCTTTTGATTCACAATTATTGAAAGAATTTTATTGGGGTTTTTGTTATTGTAGCTTACTTTTGTTGATTTGCTTCACTTTAGAATTGGTTTACCAAATTCTCAGCCAAATATGTTCTGTTTGAATAAAGAGGCACAATGGAGAAACAGTTTGATCTAGTGGTTAGAGCAAAATTATGGATACTGAGTTCTAGTCCCACCTTGGGCCTGAAAGCTGACTGAGTGAATTTGGACCAGTCTCTCTCTCTCTCTCTCTCTCTCTCTCTCTCTCTCCCTCTCTCAAATAAAAGATATTAATGATCTAGTGAATATATTTGTACTTAATGTGGGAAAAACAGAGGAAATTGCAGCAAAATATCATAAATGCACAGCATTTCAAGAGCAGAAAAGAGCAGTGATAAAAACATTAAGAAAAGAGGAAGAAAGCCAAAGGAAAACCAGGTCCTAAAGTTTAAAGGAAGTTAAACCTTCTCACTCATCTTCATCCAAAACACACGATGCAACCGGCCACTGTAACTCAGCAAGGATCTATGGCAATTCTGGAGAGAAATATATCACAGCAAGGCCTATCCTTCGTATGAATCAGATTATTTCTTCCCTCCTACATTGATAAATGTAGGCTTACCAGCTAATTCATCTCTGAGTTAGACTTCAAACCTGGGTTAATAGCTGATTTATTTGAGCTGCTGCAGGAGATCAGCAGAAATGGATCTCTGTGGTCAGAGAAAACTTGCTGTAGTCTAGGAATCCTGCAATTCCTGGAAAGATGTTTCCATTCCCACCTTGGATGAATGGTTACAAAAGCTGATGGAGTTAGCAGAGATGACTAAACTGACTGTTTTGATGAAAGAAAAGAATATAACTACTTTTGTTTCTATTTGGAAACTGCTTCTGGACTTTGTGCTTGAGGTGGAAAAATGATACTATGATTTTGGGGTTTACTGATTAGACTAACTTGTTGCTAGAGAAATGGGTAGTTCATACTAGTACAGAAATGTAAAAATTTGAGATTCGATTATAATGCCTTATTTTACTGCAACAGAGGGATTTGGAAGTCCACGCCTTTTGTTTCTCCCCCCCCCACTTTCCACATTTTCCCTTTTTCCTCTTTCCCTGTTGTTGTTCCTTACTATTTGCTTTTTATTTTCATATTTTTATGTTAGAAATGAATACAATTATAAATTGATAAAGGAATCCTGCAAATCTGTAGAAGAAGGTAGTGTCTTGGAAGGAAAAATGTATTTAAATATTAAGGAATCTTTACTCATCATTTACCTGTCTCCTCTTTTTCTTTTCATAGGCAATGCCCACAGCAAGTGTTATCATGCAGGAGGAATCTGCTCTCTCATTTCGTGTCTTCCTCGCACTGACCTTGGGCAGCAGGACTGTGTGAAGGGATTGAGGTGCTGTAAACGGTAAGAAAACTCTCCTCTACAGATACAGTACATAATGAGATTCTCTGCCTGATACTGTTTGCATTCACAAAGCTTTAAACTCACTTTGATCAACATTATTTTTTCTCATTTGTATAGCCAACCTGGAAAATAATGCCATCTCCATCTACGACCATGGATATCTTCAAGATATGGCCAATGACCTGAGATTACAGTCTGCTATCGCTTTATCTTTCTTTATATAAATCAAACTGCTACCCATCAAACTCTAAAACATTTGTGCATTGAAGTAAAATTTGGCAAATATTTCTTGAAATAAAGCTAAATGAGCATTGCAGACATTGTGCAACTTCTTTAAAAAGTATCTGGGAGCAGTATATTACTATGACTACTGGTTTGAGAGAGAGAGAGAGAGAGAGAGAGAGAGAGAGACAGAGACAGAGACAGAGACAGAGACAGAGACAGAGACAGAGACAGAGACAGAGAGAGAGAGGTGTTGCCTGCTCTTCAACCACATATTATGCTATAATTTCCCTTTCAGTTTGTTTATTTATTGTAGCGATTACTTTGTCACTGATGTCTTCCAGCTAATGTAGTTGCTTGGGCAGAAATAGTATAAAATCAAATTTAAGCTTGGAAAGGAGCAGAACAAAAATTCTTAAGATTATTTTTTCTCAAGTTAAATACCATTGGATACAACTTAGAATAAGAATGACTTTGTCTGATGACTTCATATCAGCACAGCCTGGATCTTGATAAAGAAAATGAAGATGTAGCCATAGGAAATCCACAAGAGAGAGGATCCTTTCCTGGCCCATTCTTTTTGTTAAATAGACAGACCAACAGATGTTATGAAATTTATTTTAGATACCATCTAAACTAATAGATAGACTACACAATAAAACCACATTATCAGAGAGTGAGTCACATAGGACCTGATGCAGACAAACACACACAGCCAACATGTGAGGGATACTATTGTGGACACCATTATACCTATGCTAATAAAGGGGTGTGATCTAACAATGTACACAGGTGCAAACATAATTTGCACAACCAGTATCCATACAAGCCTGAACCTATTTAATCCCCCCTCAACTTTCATTCACACACTTTCTATTTTTCTTTTATTGCAATGTCTAAATTTATAAGGGGATATAAATATTTAACTTGTGGCATAACTCATCCTATAAAATGTTAAAATCTCAGCTATGAATCAGATTTCACTGAAAAGAACTATTAAAATACAAATAGCAATTTCCAGAGTAAGTCTAGGACCAATAGTTTACATATATCTATTCTTTATTAGCCTTTTAATGCAGTATTTTTTACAACACAGGCAGGGTACATGTAACACAGAAATCAGCTAGATTTCTCTTTTCCACTTTTATCCTCATCCCTCATGTTTAAGGTCCTTTCTCAAATCAATCCTATCATAGCACGGAGTTCAAGGAGGTGGGATAGCGTAATACACCTCAACATGTTTTTTCCATCTCCTTTATTGGTTTTCATTCATTCATTCATCATCATCATCATCATCGTCATCATCATCGTCATCATCATCATCATCATCGTTAAATAGCTTGTTCTTTGGTGCAGGAATGAAGATGCGAGGCTGAGTACAGGATAACTCATACTTTATTTCTTGCTGGAAGTGTACTGAGGCAAGGGCTGCAACCAGTCACAATATATAGTCTAACTCCTAGGTGGCAACCAATAGGTTTGAATCAACCATTGCTGCCTGGGGCTAGCCAATTGCAGGACAGGAGACTGTTAGTCTGGGTTGCTGGAGAGCCGTTAGGTCCTCCAGCAACCCACTTGATGTATCACAAGAGCCCAGTAAACAACAACAACAACAATAATTAATAATAATAATAATAATAATAATAATAATAATAATAATAATAATAATAATAATAATAATAATAATAAAGTTGGAAGGGATCTTGGAGGTCATCTAGTCCAACCCCTTGCTCAGGCAGGAAACCCTATACCATTTCGGACAAATGGCTGTCCAGTCTCTTCTTAAAAAATTCCAGTGTTGGAGCATTCACCGCTTCTGGAGGCAGGTTGTTCCACTGGTTAATGGTTCTAACTGTCAGGAAGTTTCTCCTTAGTTCTAGGTTGCTTCTCTCCTTGATTTGTTTCCATCCGTTGCTTCTTGTCCTGCCTTCAGTGCTTTGGAAAATAGCTTGACTCCCTCTTCTTTGTGGCAGCCCCTGAGATATTGGAACACTGCTATCATGTCCCCCCTCATCCTTCTCTTCATTAAACTAGACATACCCAATTCCAGCAACCATTCCTCATATGATTTAGCCTCCAGACCTCTAATCATCTTTGTTGCTCTTCTCTGTACTCTTTCCAGAGTCTCAACATCTTTTCTTCATTGTGGTGACCAAAACTGGATGCAGTATTCCAAGTGTGGCCTTACCAAGGCATTGTAAAGTGATATTAATACTTCACGTGATCTTGATTCTATCCCTCTGTTAATGCAGCCTAGCACTGTGTTGGCTTTTTTGGCAGCTGTAGCACACTGCTGGCTCGTATTTAAGTGATTGTTCACTACAACTCCAAGAGCCCTCTCACAGTTACTACTATTGAGCAAGGTATCCCCTATACCAGTGATGGTGAACCTTTTAGAGACCAAGTGCCCAAACTGCAATCCAAAAGCCACTTATGTATCATTGGGTGCTGGGTGGGTGTGGCCCATTGGGTGGGCGTGCAGCCCATTGGGTGGGCTGCAGTGGTAATGGCAGACTGGTTGGGACTAAAAAATTCAATCAATCAATTCCTACTTTGTGAGGACTTTTCCCCCCCTGCTTGTAGTTGAAATTGATTGATTGAACTTTTTTTTTTTGCTTTCTTAAAGTCCAAGACTCTAGTTTGACTGTGTTCTTGCTTCCAGAATGTTGAGTTCCAATATTGCATAATCACTTCCTCCCAAGGTTTCTGTGGCTTCAACACCTTCTATCATTTAATCTCTGTTAGTGAAAATTAGATCCAAAATGGCTAACCCCCTAGTTCCCTTCTCCACTTTTTGGGAGACAAAGTTGTCTGCTAGGTTTGTCAGGAATCTTTTTGATTTTCCACTTGGTGTAGAGTTTGTCTCCCAGTTGATGTCTGGGTAGTTAATGTTGTCCATTACTATTTCCTACATACCTTAGTTAGCTGACGAGCAAAAAGTTCATCTATTTCCTCTGTTTGGTTGGGTTGCCTATAGTATACACCTATGGTAATGTTATTTTTCTCCCATTTTATATTGACACAAGTGCGTTCAAGACAGTTTTTATCATTATTGTGCTCTATTTCTGTAGAGGTGTAGTTATTTCTTTCTTTCTTTTTTATATATATTTTATTGGTATTTTTTTTTAACATAACATAAATCATTCAGTAATTTGTAAACTGTATGTTGTCTGGGTAACATTTATAAGACAATCTTTAGCTATTGATTTCTATAATCTATATTCCATATGTTAATTTCAGTTGATTTCCCCTTTCCCCAAAGTATCTTTCTTTGCAAACATTAGATTAAAATAATTTTCATTATTTTGATAAACAACAATTAAGTATATAGTTTTTCCAATATTCCTATTTGTCATTTTAGTTGCCTTATTGTAAATCCTGTTACCGTGCTTATTTCAGCTTATTTCTCCCCTCAAATTCTAAATATTTTTACTAGTGACAATTTTCTCAACAATTAACTACATTTACATTGGTGAATTTAATTCAATTTTTTTCCATATAAGCCCTCTCATACTTTTATATTTCTTAATCAATAGGTAAAAAAGTAGAAAGAGAAAAGAAAAGAGGAGAGAGACAAATAAGAGGAGAAAAAGAAGAAAAAGAAAAGGAAAAAAAGACAAAAGCACTGAATTACAAAAAATAATATACTACTTAAAATATGTATCCTCCAAATGACAAAGGCAGGGGAGGGGTGGGTGGAGCCAAGATGGTGGAGAGGCAGCAAAGGCTGTAAAGAGCTCCTCCAAAAGTAAAAGTTTTATTTTATTTTACTTTATTTTTATTTTAACTTTTTAACCTCTTTTAATATTGTATTTTAACCTACCCCTTTTAAACTTTTTAAACCCATTTTTAACCCATTTTAACCTTTTAAAGCGCCAAAGAATTGAGGCCTTTGAACTATGGTGCTGGAGAAGACTCCTGCGAGTCCCTTGGAGGCGATCAAACCGGTCAGTCCTAGAGGAGATCAACCCTGACTGCTCTTTAGAAGGCCAGATCCTGAAGCTAAAACTCAAATACTTTGGCCACCTAATGAGAAGGAAGGACTCACTGGAGAAGAGCCTAATGCTGGGAAAGATTGAGGGCAAGAGAAGAAGTGGACGACAGAGAATGAGGTGGCTGGATGGAGTCACTGAAGCAGTAGGCGTGAGCTTAAATGGACTCCAGAAGATGGTAGAGGACAGGAAGGCCTGGAGGAACATTGTCCATAGGGTCGCGATGAGTCGGACATGACTTCACAACTAACAACAACAACAAACCTTTTAAAACAGTTTTAAACTTATTTTTAAATCTGTTTTAACAAACTTGAATGGGGAAAAGAAGGAAGAGACAGCACTCTGCAGCAGAAAGTATATCCAAGCCTTTGAAGCAGCAGAAAATGGAGGATTATTTTGCAAACAGACAGTCTGCTCCAGTAAGTAACTCATTCACAGGCACATTATCAGATAAATTTAATTTATGTGACTCATTGGAATGGGACTTACAAACCGAACTGGAGAGCAGACAGCATGTGGAGTTGTCCTCCTCCCTCTTGGAGAATGGCTCCCCTCCTTGGAACCCAGCAACAGCCTTTTTTGCACAGGAGGGAGATGTAGTAAATTTGAAGGGGGAAAATGTGACAGCCTTCCTCTCTAGACAATGTTTGCTTACAGCTCAAACTGTAAACTCAATATATGATCTTTTGTCAATTGTCATAAATAAGGTCGACTGCCTGAAAGAATCTTTTGCAAAGTTTGTTAGGAGCCACCCAAATACTGTAGAAGGACTTGGGAGAATAACCATGGACAGACATGGGATGGCTAACTCAGAAAATGAAAGTAGAGAAGGACCTTGTTTTCCTCTCAAAATTTGAACACCCACAGAGAAAACACTCAATCAGGCAAAGGCCTAAGAGATGACCAATATAACTACAGTCTGCAAACTAACCAGGTTACTTTGCAAATTTATGACAAGAGAGTAAATAGAGGGCTTTGGAGCAATAGAAAAGCTATTAGGCTGTCCCTGAGCCAGCTGCTCCGCTGTGAATTCACTCTGATAGATCTACTACATGCAGAGTGGCTACCAGCAAGAACACAATGTATGAGAATTCTATTGTTCAAGCAGCCCACAATTCCCTCCATGCTCTTCAGAATGAAGCCCTTTCTGAGCATCTGTCAATATTTCCAATAAGGGTCTTTTGCTCAGAAAAAGTGTGCCCACTCCTGAAACAGCGTCACCAAGAGGGAACTGTCACTTTAAATCTAGGCTGCAACAGTGCTCACACTACTAAGCCTGAGGCTGCTGCAACTGAACTGACCCTGAGAAAGCAAAGAAGCAATATACGGACTGTGTTACCCACAGCTGCAGGAACTGCTGAGGATGTGCCAGAGGAAATGTTGATTGACCTATTCAGTGCATTGCCAGAACCTGAGCAAGTTAACATCATTCAAAGATTGGATGACCTAAAAGAGGCACTGACAACAACTCAATCTACAGCAAAGCCTCTATTTAATTTGGCTCCACTAACCACGCAACCTTGTGACAAGATATTTAATCAACAATCTGCCTTTACCTCAACAGTAAAAAAGGTGCTGTCACACAGGCTGAGAGTGGGGTAACTGCACTGACTGACCCAGCCTCTGAGAAACAACTGAAAGACAAAGGGCTTTATCACACAGTGCTCCCTAAGCTGACAAACACTAAGGATACAATCCAGCTTCCACCCTCATTTGATTTAGAAGTTCCCACAACATCTTTCCACAAGATGAACCCTCAGCTATACCCCTCCAAAAATGGACATAAATCTACATTTATAGACTTAAGCCAGAGTACCTGTCCATTGGAAAAAAATCATTCTTGGTGCAAGAGCAGAGGCACACTGGCAACCGAGATATAGAGGAGCAACAACAAGTTCTGCAACCCATGAGGAGAAATATCAAACGTCACAACAACTGTGTTTATATGGGAAGCTTAGATGATATTGACCCAGCTCCAATATCAAGTTGACATCTGGCATTTTTACCATCTAGCCAATCAACCAAGCCAGGCCACCTTGCCTCTGAGAACCCCATACAGTTGATGACCTGGAACATAGCTGGCTGGAAAGGGATGGTTGGTAGTGGACTAATGAGCTTTCTCTTTAGATTTGACATAATAGCCTTTCAAGAAACCTGGCTAACCGAAGTGGATGAACCAGTACAATTGCCAGGCTTTCAGGGATGGGCCTCCCCAGCCCTAAAAACAAAGAACAAAGGGAGACCCTTTAGTGGGCTATGCATTCTTATAAAGCAAGAGTTGCAATGGCAGGGAAAGAATTATATAACGAAGATAAGTATCCGTACTTTCTAGCTGTCAAATTTGAATATGACCAGTTTGAGTTAATTTATTTATTTATTTTATTTAATTTAATTTGTATACCGCCCTTCTCCCGAAGGACCCAGGGCAGTGTACAGGGCAATAAATACCAAAAGTACAAAATACAAAAATTAAAAAAAATTAAACTATTCTGCCCGAATACAATAAATTAATTAAAATCAGTAATTAAAACCCCAAACCCATCAGACCAGGCCGGCTTGTTCAAATAAAAAAGTTTTTAGATCACGTCGGAAGGAGCGAAGGTCGGGAGCCATCTGGAGCTCAACCGCTAAATGGTTCCAAAGGTCTGGCGCGCCCACAGAGAACACCCTCCCCTGGGGGCCACCAGTTGGCATTCTCTGACTGGTGGCACCCTGAGGAGGCCCTCTCTGTGGGAGTGCACTGAGCGGAGGGAAGTTGACACTGGCCGCAGGTGCTCCCTTAGGTACTCCGGACCCATGCCATGTAGGGCTTTATAGGTCATCACCAGCACCTTGAATCTGAATTTCCCGAGATGCCGGCACGCACAGCCACTCAGTCTTGTCAGGGTTGAGCCGAAGCCTGTTCCTCTCCATCCAGACCCAGACCACCTCCAGGCAACGGGACATCACGTCGAGGGCATCACTGGGGTGGTTTGGGGTCGAAATAAAAAGCTGGGTATCATCAGCATACTGATGATAACCAACTCCAAAGCCATGAATGATCTCACCCAGAGGCTTCATATAGATGTTGAACACGAGAGGCGAGAGGACCGACCCCTGAGGAACTCCGCAAACGAGAGGCCTCGAGGTCGACCTCTGTCCCCCTGCCAACACCAACTGCGAACATCCCAGGAGGTAGGAGGAGAACCACTGAAGAACCGTGCCTCCCACTCCCAATCCCCTGAGACGCCGCAGCAAGATACCATGGTCGATGGTATCAAAAGCCGCTGAGAGGTCTAATAGGACTAGGACAGAGGAACAACCCCTGTCTCGAGCCCTCCAGAGATCATTCACCAGAGTGACCAATGCCGTCTCCGTGCTGTACCCGGGCCTGAAACCCGATTGGTACGGGTCCAGATAGTCAGCTTCCTCCAGGAACAAAGGGAGCTGATGCACCACCACGCTCTCAACAACCTTCGCAAGAAAGCGAAGGTTGGAGACCGGACGGAAGTTATTTAATACAGCTGGGTCCAAGGCAGGCTTCTTGAGGAGAGGTCTCACCACCGCGTCCTTCAAGGCGGCGGGGAAACTACCCTCACTCAAGGAAGCAGTTATCACTGCCTGGAGCCAGCCTCGTGTCCCATCCCAAGCCGCATAAACCAGCCAGGAGGGGCACGGGTCCAATAAACACATGGTGGAGCTCAGCTCAGCTCAGTCCATAGTGGTATTATGAGGAGATCTGAATGCTAGACTGGGTCCCTCTCTGTATGAGCTTGCCCAGAAGAAGGGAATCCCAGGGGAGTTCTTTGATAACCATCCTCAGTGGCTCTCGAGAGACTGTAAAAGTAATGCCGCTGGCCTGCTCCTAGTCTCCTTAATTTTTAAGGGTAATCTCCAAATTTTGGGAGGTAAGGACAAGAATTATACATACCCTTATACATACCACTCAGACAATTCAGGTAGTGTACTGGATCTCTTTTGTGTGTCTAGAGATAAGGCTGACCTCTTCTCAGAGGTCACAGTACACCTTAGTGACAATAGCAACCATCAGCCTGTAAGTGTGACTTTGCGAGGCCGCTCAGATTTAAGACCATATAACATGGCTGACAGATGGCTCACCAAAAAGGTAGAGGTGACCTAAAATAAAAGGTTAATTTGGGCCAAAGTTGGTACTAAGGCAATATTAGAATGCCTTAAAACAGAGAATGCTACTAAGTGGGCTAGAACAATACAGTCATCTACTACTGACTGGATGTCAGCCTTCAATGCATTCTCCAATCTGTGTAACATACTGAAGAAACACCTAACAGCTAAACCTACTACAAAAAGAGCCCAAGTGGGTAGACCTCGCTGGTTTGATCCTGATTGCCAGCGACAGAAAAAGAAATTGAAGGCAGCCATGAGGCTTGCCCAGAGGAATCCTACTGCCCATATACAAGTTAAGATGCTGCACACAAGAAGGGAATATAAAAAAACTATAACATTAAAGAAAAAACGTTTTGCCATTTCAATCTGGTCAGAACTTGAGTTGGCTGCCAGAAGTCATAATTCAGTATTATTTTGGCATTTTGTAGCAGGTATCCTGAAGGAACGGAGATTTGCATTTGACATACCAATCTCTGCTGCGGACTGGGAGAAATATTATCAGTGCTTGTTTGCCCCCACCGAACCGGTAAAGAAATTATTTTTAAACAGTGATTTGGTAAATCCTAGAACTCTCCCCCCTTGGCCACCAGTCTCAGAAAAGGAGATACAGTCCATCATTAAAAGCTTAAAGAGCAATAAAGCCCCAGGCAAGGATTTTTTACCAGCAGAATTATTTAAGAAATTTCCCAACTGGTGGGGCCCTGTATTAGCAGGTTTTTTTACACACATAAATAACACCTGCCATATACCAGATGTGTGGAAGATGGCAATAGTTGTCCCCATATATAAAAAAGGGAATAAAAAGGATCCTAGTAATTATAGGACCATCAGCCTGATTGACATTGTAGCAAAAATATATGCTAGGTACCTTTTGAACAGAATTGAAATCTGGGTAGAGGAAAACAACATCCTCACAGAAGAACAAGCAGGTTTTAGACAAAACAGATCTACTATTGATAAATGCTTTGTCTTGAACCATCTAATTGCCAAATATGCCTATAAGAGGAGACCCCTGTTTGCTGCTTTCATAGACCTTACAGCAGCATTTGATATGGTAAATAGAGACGTACTATGGAGTAAATTGACATCTCTTAAAATAGAACCCAGACTCCTGGCTTTGATTAAAGCCCTTTACACAAATACCTGTTTGAGGGTGCGGTATGGGGTTAATGGGGCCCTGACTAACAGGATTCACACAAATAAAGGGATAAGGCAAGGGTGTATCCTGCCCCCATTATTATTTAATTTATACATCAATGACTTGCCAGGGTTAATGAAAGATACGATGGTACACATGACGATGATCCTAAATACTTACTGTAACAGCTTGCTTTATGCTATCTATTTCTTTGTGGTTTAAAATCTTTGTCCTTTGAAATGGTTGCTGCTTCTCATATGTTTCCTTTTGTAAAGTATTCATTGCTTCAGATTTGTTACTCTCACTTTGTTTACACAGCTGCATATTTTAAGAACTTTGAGGGTCAGAGAAAAAAAATTCTTACCCACCAGTATGTGTCAGTGTTTGCTCATTTTTCAGATCTTTCTAGTCTTTTTTTTCTCTCTCTCTAAAGGGTAAGTTTCGCCACTTCCAGTAACCAAAAGGAGGGAGTAGAATCACCCTCCTTTTTTTCTGGAGATCTCTTATTTTTGAGACTTTCTTCTTCAAGAAAATAGGTAGGATAAATCAATATTCTTACCCAGATTCAAGCACGCTTAGTTTAAAAGCTTATGACTTCCGTTGTTTTCAGCTATGACTGGACAATGGAGTTAGCCAGCCTTTTCTTCTGTTGGTTTCTGGGAGGCTTCTCCTGGACCATTCGGGGGGACCACCCTCTCTCCTAAGTCCCTGGGATTTCCTTCATTCATTCCACCCCTTCAGGGTGGGTTCTGGCCCCTTAGGGTCCCCAACAAAAAGAAATTTCAGCCGAAGGGTTCGGCATTCCGAATCTTCCGACTGCTCCGCTGGAAACAGGAACTGGAAGTCTTTGAGATGTAGTTATTTCTTATATAGAGAGCAACTCCACCTCCTCTTTTATTTGGTCTGTTTCTTTTAAATAATTTAAATCCCTCTAGCTATGCATTCTATTTGTGGGTTTCATCCTACCATGTTTCCGAAATGGCAACAATATCATATCTGCCCTCATTAACTTGAATTTCTAGTTCACCCTGTTTGTGGTGTATAGACATTGGAGTCCTTTATGACTGGCCCTGTGTTTACTTTCTATATAACCTGTGTGGTGCCTGAGTTCTGTGGTTTTGGAGTGGGGTATCATCAGTATGCTGATGTTATCATCAGTATGCTGATGATACCCAGCTTTTCATTTTGACTCCAAACCACCCCAGTGATGCCCTCGACGTGATGTCCCGTTGCCTGGAGGCGGTCCGGGTCTGGATGGGGAGGAACAGGCTTCGGCTCAACCCTGACAAGACTGAGTGGCTGTGCGTGCCGGCATCTCGGGAAATTCAGATTATTCCATCTCTTACTATGGGCGGTGAGTTATTACCCCCCATAGATAGGGCTCGCAACTTGGGTGTCCTCCTAGATTCACAGCTCTCCTGAGAAGATCATATAGGAGCTGTGACTAGGGAGGCCTTCGCCCAGGTTCGCCTAGTGCACCAGTTGCATCCCTATCTGGACCGGGATGCCTTGCGTACAGTCACTCATGTGCTCGTGACCTCTCGTTTAGACTACTGCAATGCTCTCTACATGGGGCTGCCCTTGAGGACCACTCGGAGGCTTCAGCTGGTGCAGAATGCAGCCGCGCGAGTTGTGTTGGGGGTCCCCTGATACTCCCATGTTACACCTCTGCTCTGTGAGCTGCATTGGCTTCCAGTTGCCCTCCGGGTGAGATTCAAGGTGCTGGTGATGACCTATAAAGCCCTACATGGCATGGGTCCGGATTACCTATGGGAGCACCTGCTGCCAGCGTCATCTTCCCTTCGTCCAGTGCACTCCCACAGAGAGGGCCTCCTCAGGGTGCCACCGGTCAGAGAATGCCGACTGGTGGCCCCCAGGGGGAGGGCGTTCTCTGTGGGCGTGCCAGACCTTTGGAACTGCTTACCGTTTGAGCTCTGGATGGCTCCCAACCTTCGCTCCTTCCGATGTGATCTAAAAACTTATCTATTCGAAGAAGCCGGCCTGGTCTGATGGGTTTGGGGTTTTAACATTGATTTTAATTAATTTATTGCATCGGGCACAATTACTTAATTTTTTTTAACTTTTGTATCTTGTATTCTTGTTGTTTATTGCCCTGTACACCGCCCTGAGTCCTTCGGGAGGAGGGCGGTATATAAATCAAATAAATATAAATATAAATAATGTAAATATAAATATAAATATAAATAATGTAAATATAAATATAAATATAAATATAAATATAAATATAAATATAAATATAAATATAAATATAAATATAAATATAAATATAAATATAAATATAAATATAAATATAAATATAAATATAAATATAAATCTGCTGCCGGCATCAAGCTCCCTGCGCCCTGTGCGTTCCCACAGAGAGGGCCTCCTCAGGGTGCCACCGATCAGAGAATGTCGATTGGTGGCCCCCAGGGGGAGATCCTTCTCTGTGGGCGCTCCAGAGCTGTGGAATCAGCTACCGGTAGAGCTCCGGATGGCGCCCGATCTTCGCTCCTTTCGTCGCGATCTTAAGACATTTCTGTTTGTACAAGCTGGCCTAGCCTGATGGGGATTGCTGGGGTTGTTTTATCTTTGGTCTTTTAATTTTTCTTGGGGTTTTTAGCACTGTATTTCCATTGTTTTAACTAGGGCAATTGTTTAATCTTTTTTAATGTTTGTATTTGCTATTTTATTCTGCCCTGTGAACCGCCCTGAGTCCTCAGGGAGAAGGGCGGTATATAAATGTTATTAAATTAAATTAAATTAAATTAAATTAAATTAAATATAAATATAAATATAAATATAAATAAATATAAATATAAATATAAATAATATAAATATAAATATTGTCTTACCACCTATTTGGTTAGTGCACTTTGTGTGGCACTTGCTATTAAAAGCTTGATTTTGCTTGACAGCAAGGTTGATATTCTTGTTCACACACATGCACACATCTATGTTACATGCACTGATATCACTATAATTTTTAGATTGCTGGGGACAGGGATGTTCTGTATCAATAAAGTGTACCTGCTGTTTAGTTTAAATATTCCTCCAGAAAATCTGTGAATTTATAGCTGAGTAACTCAGTCCCTTTCTTTGATGGATGCAAACCATCTCTTTTGTACATTTTTTAACAGCTCTCAAAAGAAACCAGCATGGCTGCATAAAGAACTCTCTGATAAATTGAAAGATAAAAAGGACAAGTATAAGAATTGGAAAGAGGGGCACATAACTAAGTCAGAATATCAGCAAATAGCCCATGCCTGCAAAGATGAAATGAGGAAAGCTAAGGCTCAAAATGAACTAAGGCTTGCGACCAAAGTCAAAAATAACAAAAAATGCTTCTTTCAACATATAAAAAACAAGAAAAAAGTTAAGGAAATGATTGGTCCATTAGTGGGGAAAAGTGGCAAGAAGGTGACAAGCAATAGGGAGAAAGCAGAACTATTTAACTCATTTTTTGCATCTGTCTTTACACAAAGTGAAAAAACAGTCCAACCTACCAAAACCAGTGCCATAAAAAACAGAATAGAAACGCAAGTTAAGATAGGCAAAAAACTGGTAAGTGAACACCTGTCCAGCCTAGACGAGATCAAATCACCAGGACCAGATGGATTACACTCCAAAGTTCTCAAGGAACTGGCAGATGTGATCTCAGTACCACTGAACTATATTTTTCAAATATCCTGGAGCACTGGGAAACTACCAGAGGACTGGAAGAGAGCTGATGTAGTTCCCATCTTCAAAAAAGGGAAAAAAATAGATCCAGGAAACTACAGACCTATCAGCCTGACCTCAATACCTGGGAAGATTCTGGAAAAGATAATCAAACAACAAATCAGTGAACACCTTGATGCAAACAAAGTCATCACTAAAAGCCAACATGGGTTTCTCAAAAACAGATCATGCCAGACAAATCTTATTGCATTCTTTGACCAAGTGACAAAATTAGTGGACCAGAGGAATGCTGTAGATATAATTTACTTGGACTTCAGTAAGGCATTTGATAAAGTAGATCACAACCTATTACTTGATAAGATAGAAACATGTGGGTTAGATAGCATCACCACCAGATGGATTCGTAGCTGGCTGACAGGCCGTACTCAGTGGCTGGTCCTCAATGGAACTGCATCTACATGGAAGGAAGTGTGTAGTGGGGTGCCCCAGGGCTCTGTTCTGGGCCCAGTGCTCTTCAATATCTTCATTAACAATTTGGATGAGGGGATAGATGGGGAACTCATCAAATTTGCAGATGAAACCAAGCTGGCAGGAATAGCCAATACTCCAGAAGATAGGCTTAAAATACAGGAGGATCTGGACAGACTCGAACACTGGGCGCTATCTAACAAAATGAAATTCAATGGTGAAAAAAGTAAGGTTCTACATTTAGGCAGGAAAAATCAAATGCACAGGTATAGTATAGGTGGTACCTTGCTCAATAGTAGTAACTGTGAGAGGGATCTCGGAGTCCTAGTAGACAATCACTTCGATATGAGCCAGCAGTGTGCTGCAGCTGCCAAAAAAGCCAACACAGTGCTAGGCTGCATTAACAGAGGGATAGAATCAAGATCAAGTGAAGTACTAATACCACTTTACAATGCTTTGGTAAGGCCACACCTGGAATACTGCTTCCAGTTTTGGTCACCACGATGTAAAAAAGATGTCGAGACTCTAGAAAGGGTACAGAGAAGAGCAACAAAGATGATTGGGAGACTGGAGGCTAAAACATATCGGGAACGGTTGCTGGAATTGGGTATGTGTAGTTTAACGAAGAGAAGGGTGAGGGGTGACATGATACCAGTGTTCCAATATCTTAGGGGCTGCCAAAAGAAGAGGGAGTAAAGCTATCCTCCAAAGCACCTGAAAGCAGGACAAGAAGCAACGGATGGAAACTAGTCAAGGAGAGAAGCAACCTAGAACTAAGGAGAAACTTCCTGACAGTTAGAACAATTAACCAGTGGAACAACCTGCCTCCAGAGATGGTGAATGCTCCAACACTGGAGGTTTTTAAGAAGAGACTGGACAGCCATTTGCCTGAAATGGTATAAGGTTTCCTGCCTGAGCAGGTTGTTGGACTAGATGACCTTCAAGGTCCCTTCCAACTTATTATGATGATGAGTTCCAATCAGATCCAGTCAGGATCTCTGCTACTTTTCTGCTCCACCTTACATATTGTAGCACTTCCCAACAAGCCCTGGGCAGTTTAAATGCAATGGAGATCCAAACAGATCCAATCAGGGTCTCTGCTACTTTTCAATATTTCTGATGATTCAGGTAACCAAGTCTGTTGCTACAACAGGTAAGTACATACTTTCCTCAGCTGGAAGCTCACAATTAGGTTTCTGGAAAATGTTGAAATATTTAATATGAATCTAACACTAGGTGCATAATGGCATCATAATATGGTCATAATATGGTGAATAGTATTGTATTCTTTACGTTATTTCATTTTATGTGAATGGTCCAGTTAAAAAGGCCAATGAATTAAATCCACCAGAGACATTGCGATCTCTAATGCAAAGCTTTATTAGGCATAGCATACCAGCACAGTAGAAAAAATACCAGCTCTGGCAATATGTAGGAAAAATTTAATTAAAAGGGTAAAAGCTTTCCTCCCCTCTCTGATAGTTCAGGTGACCTTGTTTGAGAAGAAAACCTTAATTTGCCAAAACATCTCTTCAATGACCTTGGCTCTCACACTGATAGCAACTACTTGTGCATAGTAAACCTTCTGCCCCTCCCCCCAGACTGTAGGCAAGCTAGAAGCATCAAGCCAGGGATCTTCATACCTTGACACTTCATTGTTAAACATGTCAGTTTGTCCCCGCTATGTCCTCATTTCCCTCTGTGCACATACAGTACTCATTATACAAAATAATTGACCATTTCTGGGGTAATACCAGGAGCTCAACATTCTTTCTAGACTTCAATGCACTTTTAGAAATACAGCTGGCCTCTACCTGCTCCCTGTGGTTGTTGAGCAAAGAACTACATTACTAATAATTGACTTTCTTTTCACAATGGCTAGTTTTGCCATTTGTAATCTCACTGACCCACTAATATTCACTGTATGTGAGGCCAAGGTTGGCAGAGGAGAGTCCACAGAAATGGGCTCCACCCTCAAGGCAAAGAGCCCTTTCTAACTCCAATTCTATCACTGGCAGGGAGAAGAAAGGAGGTTTGGGTCTAGTAAACCCTGAAATGTTCTCCTCTCTTCTCTAGACCTTCTTATTCTGCTGAATAAAAAAGTCCAATGGAAGAGTGAGAAATTCATATACCTAGTGGCTCTTCCTGATGATCCAAGGAACTAAGCCTGTTGCTACTGTACATAAATACTTTCACCAGGTGGCAGCCCATAATTATGTTCCAGGAAAATATTGGGTAGCTGTATTTAGTTTGCATCTAAGATGATGTTGACTGCATAACTAACTCATAATATTGTGAAGACAGGCATTATGTTGTAAGGTCACTAGGAGTATGGGGCAATCAATGTCTTGTGTTTCACTTTGAAATTATCTCTCTGACTCTATAAAATCCATGGCATGTGACACTTCAGACCTATCCCAAATGAGATAAAATGAGGGACCTCCTCTTTAGGGGCTTTTTCACAGTAAGAGAAAGCCACCAGTGCTTTTTTTGTAAAAGAAAAAGGTGCTGGAACTCACACATGTCATACAAGCCGCCTTGCCTACCCTATAAGGTTCCATCCAAAAAAGGTGCCAGAACTCCGTTCTGAGCGTTCTATGAGAAAAAAAGCCCTGAAAGCCACAAAACCAGCAGTAACCTTAACCCTAACTCACTGCTATTTACATTAAGAAGGGCATTTTAAACCAACACAAGAGTATTTTGAGAGAAAATATTTCACTCCTTAAGAAAAGTATCTCTTCTTATAGCAGAAGTGAAAATTTGAGCTATTGCAAGATAGATTTTTTATTTTTATTTTACTAATGGAACTCTCTAATCTGGGATAACCACTAGTAACTGTTAGCTGCTCACTTCTTCCTCCTGCACCTGATGTCATAGACCACGCACTGTAGAATAATAGAGTGGAAAGGGAACTTGGAGGTCTGCTAATCCAACCCCCTGCTCAGGCAGGAAAACCTATACCATTTCAGAAAAATGATTATCCAATCTCTTTCAAGAGCCTTTAGTGATGGAACACCCACAACTTCTGAAGGCAAGCTATTCCATTGGCTGATTGCTCTCATTGTTAGGAAATTTCTTCTTACTTCTATGTTGATTCTCTTCTTGGTTAGTTTCCAACCATTGCTTCTTGTCTTGCATTTGGGTGCTTTGGAAAATAGTTTGACTCTTTCATCTTTGTAGGAGCCCTTCATATATTGGAGTACTACTATCATGTTACCCATAATCCTTCTTTTCAGTAGACTAGACATACCCAATTCATGTAACTGTTCTTCATATGTGTTAGCCTCCAGTCCCCTAATCATTTTTATCTTCTCTGTATTCTTTCCATTTTTTTATATTGGGGTGATCAGAATTGGATGGAGTATTTCAAGTATGGACTTACCAAGGCATAATAAAGTGGTTCTAGAACTTCGCATGATCTCGATTCTATATCTTTATTGATGCAGCTTATGATTGCACTGGCTTTTTTGGCTGTTACTGCACAGTATTGGCTTATATTTAAGTGATTGTCCACTAGTGATTATGATTGTCTTGATAAATGACTAAGATGAAGGAATAGAAATTATCAAATTTGCAGATGATACTAAGCTGGCACAAATAGTCAACACCCTAGATCAGGGGTAGGCAACCTTGGCTCTTTTATGACTCGTGGACTTCAACTCCCAGAATTCCTGAGCTGGCATGGCTCAGCATGGAAACCTCTCCCTTTCTCCTCAGCATGGCTGGCTCAGGAATTCTGGGAGTTGAAGTCCACGAGTCATAAAAGAGCCAAGGTTGCTTACTCCTGTCCTAGATGATAGGCTCAAGATCCAGATAGATCTTGATAGAAATCCAGATGGATCTTGACAGACTTGAACACTGGTCCCTATCTAATAAAATGAAATTCAATGTAGAGAAGGGGTGTCAAACTGGCGGCCCACAGGCCAGATGCGTCATGCTCCGCAAAGGCAAAAAACTTCATGATATATCATGATACATCATATGACACGATTGAGTTTGACACCTGTGATGTAGAGAAAAGTAAAGTCTTTGTCAGGCCCCTCTAAGTCTTTGTTTGCTTGTTCCATTTTTTCATTTTCTTGCAATAACATTTCCATTTTTTATCAATGTCCTCAGACTTTTCTTCAACTTTCTGAATTCTCTGTTCATTTTTTTAAAATAAAGATTTTATTAGTTTTTCTCTTACATATATATGTTAATTTTTCAATCAGCGTGCTGTCTGGATTCAAAAGCGCTAATACATAATCAATTCCTAATTCTTGGTTCTTTCCTCTAGCTCTTTGTAGAATGACTCCCAGATTTGGTAGTATTCTGTTTCTTCTTTATCTTTCAGTCTCATAGTTAATCTGTCCATCTCTGTGCATTCCAATATTTTTTTAATTATTTCTTCCTCTGGTGGTACTCCTTCATTTTTCCAGTACTGCGCGAAGACTGTTCTTGCTGGTGTTGTGACATGTAGAACCAAATATAAGCTTTGTTTATTAATCTTTTCTGGCATTATACCTAATTAAAAAATCAGGTTTAAATTTCATATGTTCTCCCAACATTTTTTTCTAACCAAGCATGTATCTTTTTCCAATAAGCCTTTGCTTTACCACATGTCCACCAAATATGATAATACATGCCTGAATTATGTTTACATTTCCAGCATCTATCTGACATATTTTTAAACATTTTTGCTAATCTTGCTGGTGGCAAGTGCCATCTATAAAACATTTTATATAGATTTTCTTTATACAAAGTTGACATTGTCAATTTATAATTTCTCTCCCATAATTTTTGCCATTTTTCTAGTTTTATATTATAACTAAAAGTTTTCACCCACCTTATCAGTTTCTTTAACTTGTTCACTTTCCATCTCCAAAATTAACAAAAAAATATAATTTTCTTAATTAATTTCTCATCAGAAGTTAACAATATCTTATCAAATATAGTTTGTTCTTTATAAAACCTATACAGTTTCACGTCTTTTTCATATCTATTTTGCATCTGTAAATGTGCCCACTATGACAGGTTGATACCCTGTTCTTGTCTCGATTTTAAAGTCCCATCAGTATTTAGAATATCTCTATATGTCCAATTTTTTTCAAAGTCTACCAAGTTTGGATGTAGAAAAGCTTCCATCATTAATAGCCAACCTGGAATTTTTACATATATTTTAGTTTTAATTTTTTCCCATACTGTTAACAAAGCATTTCTTATATAGTGATTTTGGAAATGCTTATGAATTTCATTTTTCCCATACCACAAAAAGCATCGCACCCCAATTGTAAATCGTCTCCCTCCAAATACTGTACGTATAAGAACCTTTTATTTCTGAGAGTTATCCATTCTTTCACCCATGTTAATACAGATGCTTGATAGTACAAAGCCCACTCAGGTAGCCCAAAACCTCCATTTTCCTTAGCATCTTGTAACATTTTCATCTTTATTCTAGCTTTCTTTCCTTACCAAACAAACTTCAAAATTAATGAATTTAAATCTTGGAAGAATTTTTCTTCAAGTTATATCAGAATTGTTTGGAATAAAAATAAAATCTTCGGCAATATATTCATTTTGACTAGCAATTCTTCCTAGTATTAACAGTTGCAAATTCTTCCACTTTTCCAAGTCTAATTTTATTTGTTTCAATAGCCTTATATAGTTGTCTTCTTTTATTGTTGAGCATTTGGCCGATAAGTATATACCCAAATATTTGACCTTTTTCACTATCTGTACCTCTATTGTTTCTGACATTCTTTTTTTTTGCTTATCTGTAAGATTCTTAACTATTACCTTAGTTCTTTCTCTATTTATTTTTAATCCTGCCATTTCTCCATACTGTACTATCTTTGCCCATAATTTAGGAATTGTCTCCAGAGGTTCTTCCAAAATAAATACTAAATTGTCAGCAAATGCTTATAACTTATATGTTTCACCTTTTATCCCAGCCCTTTAATTTCTGTATCTTGTCTAATATTTCTATTTAAAACTTCCAGAGTGAAGATGAATAACAGAGGGGATAGTGGGCATTCTTGCCTTGTGCCTTTTCTTATCTCAAATCTCTCAGTACAATCCCCATTCACAATCTGTCTGTTTATTATATATTGTTTTTATCATATTTATGAAATTCTATCCAAAATCCATTATTTCTAATTGCTGAATCATAAATTGCCAGGAGACATTATCAAATGCCTTTTGGATCTAAGAATACTAGTGCCAGTTGTTTCCCTGAGTGTAGCTCATAATATTGTAATACGTCTATTATCACTCTTAAGTTGTTTTTAATTTGTCTCTTTGATCTGGATGTATAAATTCAACTAAGTATTTTTTCAGTCTCTCAGCCATTATTGAAGTAAAAATTTTATAATCCACGTTGAGCAGTGAAATCGGTCTGTAGTTCTTAATCTGGGTCAAATTGGAGTCTTCTTTTGGTATTAGAGTAATATTTGCTTCCATCCATGTAGATGGGAGTTTAGCTTCTAATAAAAGTCCATTACAAACATCTTTCAGTGGTTCAGTTAGTATCTCTTGGAGATTTCTATATAACTCTGCTGGAAGCCCATCTAGACGTGGTGTTTTCCCATTTTTTTTTGTCTTTTTATGGCCTCTGATATTTCCATTATTGTAACCCTTTCATCTAACATAGTTTTAAATGTCTCTGAGATTTTTGGAAGATTATTTTCTTCCAGATATTTTACAGTTCTCTCAAAGTTTTCTCCTTACTGTACAATTCCTTGTAGTATTCAATCTCTTCTGCTTTCCAGACTGAATTCAAATGATATCTTGTATTGTTCCAATTTATTAAAATGCCTTCCAACATCAGCCATCTAAAGTTTATGCCTTTGGCAATCAGCTTTGTAGTCAGAAAATGATAGTGTCTTCTAGTATCTCTTACTCTCTTAGGTATCGGCTTTAAAACTACAATTTCTTTATTTTTATCTTGTATTGGCTCATCTCTAACTTTCCGCAATACTTCATCTCTTGTTGTCTTCTTTATGAACCTTACATGTACTTCTCTTGACAGTTTATTTCTTCTTGCGTAGCTTGAGTTCATACGGAATATTTCATCAACCTCTAGTTGAATTTCTCCTCTGTTTGCCTTTAAAGCCTCTTCCAGGATGTCAATAATAACCACTGCTATTTTTTCTTCTCTGTCCTCAGGAATATTTTGAAATTTTAAATAGTATTCTGCCTTATCCATTTCTAGGAATTTCCTGTTTGGTTGCCGATGGGATGACTGAAAAAAGCTGGTGCTCTGGCTTTCCAGTCCGGTTTCTCTTCACCTAGCAACCCTTAAAGGGTTGGAAAGTTGCTCTGAAGGGGCAACGAAGAAGGAGGAACACCTGAAGAGCTTGGATCATGTGACAGTGGAGCACAGAAGACTGAAGACCCCTGTGAAAAGGTGGAGGAAAGGCTGCCGGGTGAGCTGAGGCAGCCCAAGTCATCTCCAACAACTGATTCTCAACTGCGTGCTGAGGCTGGGTGAGCCAGAATTTTCTTTCCTTCTCCTTGAGGATTATAAATGTTGAACCCCTGATGCGAAATGGCTGAAAAGTAAAGACTCACCAGAAGAACTATTTTAAAAAATGGTGAGTAATTACAAAGAGGGGGAAAGTGCTCTTTTTGGTCAAGGATCGATAAGATTTGGATGACTGCTGATGTGAGACTGAACATACAGGATATCGAGATAGAAATAGGCACATGGGCAGACCATAACCCGCTGAAAGTGGCTTGGAAAGGAACACAAAAAAAGACCAAGATGGACTTTAAATCAATCCATATTAAAAGAAAGAGAATTCATAGAGCTAGCGAAAAAAGAAATGGAATTTTTCTTCAAAGAAAATAAAAAAGAAGATACAACATTACAAAATGTATGGGATACAGCCAAAGCATATTTTATTTTTATTTTTTTTTGAAAAAGTTTTATTGGTTTTTATCAGGTTGGGAAAGAGGATGAAAGGGTGGGGATTAGAGTTTGGGTGCAGGGAAGGTTGGCTGAGGGTTGGGGTTTCCCCTAATAACATGCAATATTTGGCAAACAGCATATTGTCTGGGTAAATATATATAAATAAGAATAATAAAACTAATAATTGGTAACAATAAGTATAATAAGTTATCATAATCAATATTAAGTTTTCAATCCATAGTATTTTTCTTGCTAAAATAAAGTCAAAATTGCATATCACATTCCTTTCTCTCTAATTCGTTTATTTTTTTATTTTTTTATTTTAATTCCATTTATATCCCGCCCTTCTCTGAAGACTCAGGGCGGCTTACAAGCTTAGCAGTAGCCTTCATTCTATGTATATGCCTGCTTATTAGGGCTTTCACACACACCCCAAGTGGCATTATTACAAAGTCAGCTTAATTGCCCCCAACAATCTGGGTCCTCATTTTACCTACCTCGGAAGGATGGAAGGCTGAGTCAACCTTGAGCCTGGTGGGACGCGAACCTGCACTAATTGCAGGCAGCTGGTGTTACTTAAGGAGGCATTAGCCCACTGCTCCACCAAGGCTCTTTATTTAGCCTTTGATAAGTTTATCTAGCCATTGATAAAATTTATTCCAAGTTCTATAGTAAACTGAATGCTCTTTCTCTTTAATCTCTAAAGTTAATCTGTCCATTTCTGCACAATCTAATATTTTTATTAGTACTTCTTCAGTCGGTAAATTTTCATTTTTCCAATATTGGGCATACATAATTCTCGCTGCTGTTGGTACATGTAATATTAAATATCTGCTCTCTTTATCATAGGACCTATCATTCCTAACAAAAACAATTCTGCTTTAAATTCTATTTATTTTTAAATCATCTTCTCCAACCACGAATGTATCTTAAGCGAGAACCTTTTAGCCTTAGGATATAAGCACCAGATATGATAATAAGTACCTGGTCTTTGATTGCATTTCCAACAAAAATTTGGAGTATTTTTAAACATTTTCATTAATCTCACTGGTGTCATGTGCCATCTATAAAACATTTTGTACAAATTTTCTTTATATGATACAGCTTTAGTTAATCTAATATTTCTGTCCCATAATTTTTCCCATTCTTCAAGCTCTATAGTATGTCCAACATTTTTGCCCAGGTTATCATTGTTTCTTTTACTTGTTTTTCCTCCATCTTTAAATTAAGCAAAAATCTATAGAGGTTTTTAATCAGCTTTTCATCTGTTTTTAACAATAAAAGATCAAATTCTGTCTGTTTCTTGTAAAGTCCCATTGTTTTCACATCTTTTTCATATCTTGTTTGGATTTATAGGTATGGCCACAATGCTAGGACGTCGCTGAAGACAGACTCAGGGAAAGGTTTCTGTTCTCCCCAGGTCCAAATTCTACTAGCTGGTGGGTCCGAATGGACTGAAAACCACCCCGTAGAGGCGGCCCACAAAGTGCAAATGTTTGAGGACCATGGCTAGGCGGCAGCTGGACTGCTGGTCTCAATGAAGCCCCTGGAACTGGCAGGAGAAAGGCGGACCACATCTATGCAGTCTGCCATTGTCAGCTGTTTGGCACAGACAAAAAAACTGCAGTTTGAAAGCAAACAGATGAGATGGTTGAGAAAACCCATTTTACTCTCTTTACAAGCTAAGACCCTTAGCAAATAGCACTTTTTCCAAACTTTGAGAGTGAAGCCCTTAGTTTTAGGGAGGGGTGGAATTTTTTCTTTTATCTCCCCCCTCCTGATCTACAAGCCGCGGTTTAAGCTTCTGGCTAAGTGAGAACATTGTTTTACTACAAGGCTGTCTGTGGCATAAAAGTTTGGGAAAGCTTTTGTCTCTATAGAACTGGGCATTTTGTGTGAAAGCCATCACAACTTTTGCTTTCTATTGTTATTCTTTTTTCTTTTTCCTTTTAAATACTTTAAAGTCAAAAGTTATTTTTTTCCTCTTACTTTCCCTGTGAATAGGGTGGAATGGATAGCTAATGCCATCTAGTGGTGAAACTTGAAAATTTCATCCACCCTTCCTGAATGGAGCTATTTTAGTTTGGAACGTGGGTGTTTACACAGACATTCCTTTGAAGGTCCTTGGAAACTTTGTTTCAGAAAGAAAGAAAAAAAAACCTCTTGTTTTTTTCCCTTTTTCTTTTCCCTGCCTGGTGTTTTTTAAACAAGTCTGCTTAAACAAGTCTGTTTTGAAGCTATCTGGATTATAAATACAAAGAGGTCTGAAATGGTTATTATCTGCTTCTGAGTACAACTTTTTGGATTATAATTTTGATACTTTTACTTATTCTATTTATTTTTATTACCTTTTACTTATTTTTATTACTTAACTTTATCATTTTTATTGCTATTTTTTGCCTTTTTTGCTTTTGCTTTTTGCTTTTTATTTTTTTCTCTGTTTTGCCTCTCCATCTTTTAATTTTGGGTATCTTTTTTTTCCCTATTCCCCTTTCACTTTTTTGGGATTTTTATTTTTTGGTTCCCTTACTCTTTACTAAGGGACGCGGTGGCTCAGTGGGTTAGGACGCTGAGCTTGTCGATCGGAAGGTCGGCAGTTTGGCGGGTCGAATCCCGAGTGCCGCATAACAGAGTGAGCGCCTGTTACTCGTCCCAGCTTCTGCCAACCTAGCAGTTCGAAAGCACGTAAAAATGCAAGTAGAAAAATAGGGACCACTACGGTGGGAAGGTAACAGCGTTCCGTGCGCCTTTGGTGTCTAGTCATGCCGGCCACATGACCACGGAGACGTCCTCGGACAAGCGCTGGCTCTACGGCTTTGAAACGGAGATGAGCACCGGCCCCTAGAGTTGGAAACGACTAGCACGCAGGGGGAACCTTTACCTTTACCTTACTCTTTACTATTTTTACTATTTTTGATGGCACACTTCTCCTAATTATTAGGAGCCCTTTGGATTACAAAACTTGGCCATTAGGCAGAGATACCATACAATCTGAAGACAAAGATGAGCAGCTCTAATTTATCCAAACTTGGAAAAAAAGGCTCTTCTGCCCCTCCTTCGATTTCTGCAAGCCCAGTCTACCAGAAATCAATTACTACAATGTTACAACAGGAAAAGACTGATGCTCAACAGAAGGACACCCAAGTGATTCTACAAGCACTCTATGATGCTAACGTTGCCCAGTCTGCTACAGCAACTAAAAATCATGAAGAGTTGAAAAGTGATTTAGACAAAATGAAGAAAAAAATTAATAACATAGATTCCCAACTGGAAAATTTCAAACAGATGATTTCAGAAAATCATCAAAAAATTCAACAAATGGAACATAGGTCAATTAAGGTTGATCAGAAATTAGAAGACTTGAAAGATGAAAACCAAAAATTGATGCAAATAAATGGAGAACTAGAAGAATCTTTGGCCATCATAATTTTTAAGATTCCAAAACATACAGGAAGACAAGGAAGAGGATCTTTTAGAATTGATAACAGAGCTGTTGGCAGGCGTATTTGGATTTGGGAAGTCACAAATGGAAAGGGAAGTTGACCAGGCCTATCACGTCAATTCAAACTATGCTAGAAGAAACATGGTGCCCAGGGAGGTGCATGTCAGATTTGTAAACAGAGCAACAAGAGATGAGATTCTGAGAAAAGTAAGAGATGAACCACTGAAATACAAAGAAAAAGAAATTGTGGTTCTCAAGCAAATCCCCAGAAGAGATTACCATTTTTTAACTTATTGAAAAAGGAGTGAATTTTAGATGGTTGATTCCAGAAAGGATTTTAATCTATTAGGAAGCAAAAAGATACAGACTGGATACACCACTCAAAGCAATGAAGTTCTTTGATAGCCACAGAGCCTTTCTGGAGAGAGACGATCAGGGACCCAAAAAATGAGAGGAAACGCAAGTTGAAGGTGAGGCCAACCAAAGAGTGAGGGAAAAGACTAAAGAAACCAAAACTACATATTCCTACTCAGAAGAAGGCACAAGACCAAGAGATCAGAGACAGGTAAGATTGACTAGTAGGTTAAGACCTAGATATAATTGAAAAGGATGGAGGAGACTGGGATCTTATCAATAAATATTAATGGCTTAAATTCCGCCTCAAAAAGGAGAATTTTTTTTACATGCTTACAAATATTAAAAATGGACATAATTTGTCTTCAAGAAATGCATATTAAGAGGCAACATTTTAAAATTCTAGAGCAATCAAAAATTGGTAAACTCTACTTTACATTGGCATCTCAAAAGGAAAGAAGAGTAGCCTTTTACATCAAAGAAAAGATGAGTCCTAAACAAATCTATGCAGATGAGGGGAGAATTCTAATGGTTGAAATTATGACGGACCAAAAGCAGATATTAGTGATTGAAATTTATGCATCTAATGACAAACAAGAACAATTTTATCTTGAACTACATAAGAAAATATTAGACTTAAACTACCAACATTTCTGTATAATGGGAGACTTTAACGCAATAGTGGATGGAACTTTGGACTATAAAACTGGTAAGCAAGGAAGAAAAGGAGGAAATTTGCTACCTAGAGCATTTTCAAAAATGATTGAAGAATTCAGTATTTTAGATATATGGCGAGAGAAAAATCCATAAAAACTACAATATACATTTTATTCAAATAGACACAAATCATGGTCAAGAATTGACATGATATGGATTTCGTTGGACTTGAAATTGATGATTCAAGATTCAAGGATATTGAGATAGAAATAGGCACATGGGCAGACCATAACCTGCTGAAAGTGGCTGCTCAGGGTTCCGCCGGTAAGAGATTGCCGGCGGGTGACACCCAGAGATAGGGCCTTCTCAGTGGGAGCGCCTGCCCTCTGGAACCAGCTGCCGGTGGAGCTGAGGACTGCCCCCGACCTCCGATCATTCCGCCGGGGCCTGAAGACCTGGCTCTTTGAGCTCTCGGGCCCAGGCTGAGGAGAAAATTTTTAACTGGGGTTTTTAAGAGTACAGGGTGAATTTAATATTTTTTTAACTTGGTTTTAACTTTTGTATGTTGATTTTTAATTCCCTGTAAACTGCCCTGAGTCCTCAGGGAAAGGGCGGTATATAAATGCAATAAAATAAATAAATAAATAAATAAAGGAATACAAAAAAGACCAAGATGGACTTTAAATCAATCCATATTAAAAGAAAGAGAATTCATAGAGCTAGTGAAAAAAGAAATGGATTTTTCTTCAAAGAAAATAAAAAAGAAGATACAACATTACAAAATTCATGGGATACAGCCAAAGCATATTTTAGAGGCATAGCTATAACGTATATGGCAAAGAAGAAGGAAAAACAGAGAAGGCAGCAATATGTATTACTAAAAGAAAAAAACTGGAAAGTTAGAATTAGAACTGCAAAAAAAATCCACAAAAAAGACTTTGAAAAGAGAAATGGACATAATAAAACATAAATTAAATCTGTTGGACTCAGAAAAAGTGGCAGAACAGATAAAGAGAGCAAAACAGAACTTTTTTTGAAAATGCCAATAAACAAGGAAGATGGTTAGCTTATAAACCTAAAAAACAGAAAGAGAAGAAAATGATACATAACTTACTAGGTGGGAAAGGTCATCTACAATATAAAAATGAAGAAATAAAAAAGATAATCAAAGAATTCATTAATTTTGAAGTTTGTTTGGCAAGGAAAGAAAGCTAGAATAAAGATGAAAATGTTACAAGATGGTAAGGAAAACGGAGGTTTTGGGCTACCTGTGTGGGCTCTGTACTATCAAGCATCTGTACTGGTTCTACACCTCACAACAGCAGCAAGAATAGTCTTGGCGCAGTACTGGAAAAATGAAAGAGTACCACCAGAGGAAGAAATAATTAAAAAAATATTGGAATGCATAGAGATGGACAGATTAACTATGAGATTGAAAGATAAAGAAGAAACAGAATACTACCAAATCTGGGAGTCATTCTACAAATGGCTAGAGGAAAGAACCAAGGATTAGGAATTGATTATGTATTAGCACTTTTGAATCCAGACAGCACACTGATTGAAAAATTAACATATGTATGTAAGAGAAAAACTAATAAAATCTTTATATAAACAAATAAAATCTTTGTCAGGGCCCACTTCAAAACCTCATCCTAAGAAAGCAGTACTTGTGGAAGCAGTTTCTTCCAAAAGGAACTTTTATTAGGAGAAGCTGACAGCAGGTATAATAGACAGGATCTGAGGGTTTCCTGCTCAGAACAATAGGTTAAAAGAGTCCCCAGCAAACCCTACCTCAATAGTTCATTCAGTCATTTTGAATGGGCCAATCCTCAGGTGTTAAGTCCGTTGTGGGAATGAGCTGCTAACACCAGTCTTTCCCAGGCTGGTAGCAATGTTGTTGGGGCTTTGCACCTTCCCTTCTGAAATAGGAGATAAGCCAGATGTCCAGAGGCACATTCCTTTCTCACCCCAAGGTAACATCAAAGGAGAGACAGTTCAAAGAGCAAGTATGCGGAGACAGCAAAAGGGATACATTGTAGCGATAGAGAGAAACAAAGAGACAGCCCGCAGCATATTACCCCCTCCCGTCCAGGATTATGACAGAACCCAGAGTAATAGAGGAAATAGAATTACAAATAGCCCCCTTAATAATGTGGGTTCTGAAAGTCTTACACTTAGGCAAGAAAACTCAAAAGTACACATATAGATTAGGTGAAACCAGGCTTAATAGCAGTAAACGTGAGAGCGATCTTGGAGTCTTAATGGACAATCAATTACATATGAGCCCAGTGAGTGGCAGCAGCCAAAAAAGCCAATGCAATGCTAAGTTGCATTAACAGAGCGATTCCATCAAGATCACATAAGGTACTAATACCACTCTATAAAGACCACACCTAGTAAGACCACACCTAGAATACTGCAGCCAGTTTTGGTCTCCACACTATAAAAAAGATTTTGAGACACTAGAAAGGCTACAGAGAAGAGCAACAAAGGTCATTAGGGGACTGGAGGCTAAAACTTATGAAGAATGGTTACAGGACCTGGGCATGGCTACTCTAGTGAAAAGAAGGACCAGGGGAGACATGATAGCAATGTTCTGGTAGTTGAGGGGCTGTCACAGAGAGGAGGGAATCAACCTATTTTCCAAAGCATCCGAAGGCCAGACAAGGAATAACAGATGGAAATTGATCAAGGAGAGATTCAAACTAGAAATAAGGAGAATTTTTTTGACAGTTAGAACAATCAACTGATGAAACAATTTGCCTTCAGATGTGGGAGATTCATCACTGGAAGTTTTCAAGAAGAGACTAGACTGCCATCTTTCAGAAATGGCATAGGGTCTCCTGCTTGGGTGGGTGGGGGGTTGAACTAGATGATCTACGAGATCCCTTCCAACTCTGTTATTCTAATAAATTCTAATAGGACTCCAAGATCCCTTGGTATTAAACCAGGTTTCACCTAGTCTATACCTATGCAGATAGTTTTTCTTGCGTAAGTGTAGAACCCTACTTTTATCTACATTGAACTTAATTTTATTGAATGGGCCCCAATGTTCAAGTATGTAATGATCTTTTCAGAACTTGAGTTTGTCTTTTGGGGCATTGGCTATTCCTGCCAGATCAGTGAATGTAGTTGCATTGAGGACTACAATTTGGGTACAACTTGTCAGTCAGTTACAAGCCCATGTGGTGGTGGGGCTGTCTATCCCACATTTTACTAGCTTACAAAGAAGTAGGTTGTGGTCTACTTCAGCAGATGCTTTGCTAAAATCTAAGTATCCACCACATTTTGCTGCTCTACTAATTTGGTCACTTTATCAAAGAATTAAATAAGATTTGCTTGGCATGATATGTTTTTGATAAACCCATGTTGTTTTCTGCTAGGTGTTCACAGATTTATTTCTGAATATTTTTTCCAATATCTTCTGTGGTATTGATGAAAGCCTGATTCGTGTGTTATTTCCTGAATCTGTTTTCTTTTTCCTTTTTTGAAAATGGGGACCACGTTAGCTCTTTTCCAGTCCTCAGTAGTTCCCTGGTGATCCAAAAACTTTGAAAGATATGTTTAAATGGTTCTGAAATCATGTCTGCCAGTTACTTCAGAACTCTGAGATGTAGTCCATCAGGACCTGGTGATTTAAACCCAACTAGAGCTGACAGGTGTTCTCTCACCTTATTTTTGCATATTTTAATTTGCATTTCTTTTTTATATAAAGTTTTATTAATTTTCTATTTTTACAAATCAGAAGTGCTTAGTAAACAACGTGTAGTTTGGGTTCGTGTTTGATTAACAATACATTTTAAAATTATTCTCTGTCTTCATTTTCTTTGTTCTTCAGTGATGCTTTGTCAGTTTCTACAAGTTCTTGCGTTTTCTAAATCCCTTCTTCTTCAGATGGTATTCTTCACTTTTCAAACACTAAACAAATACAATTCTTTCTGCTATTAATACATACAACATAAATAAACATTAAATATATACACCATATTTTTCTAATATTATTTTATTTATTTTTATTTTTTTATTTTAATTCCATTTATATCCCACCCTTCTCCGAAGACTCAGGACGGATGACAAGCTTAGCAGTAGCCTTCATTCTATGTATATGCCTGCTTAGTAGGGTTTCTTTTTTTTTATTGAAAAGTTTTATCATACATTTTATCTTTAACAGTCCCCCCTACCCCTCCCCTATCCCTCCCTCCTTACCCCTCCCCCCTCCCCACCCCACCCCCCGACTTCCCAGAGCTAAGTACAAGGTATAAAAAACAAAAAAAAAGCATAAACAACCATATGCTAATAACCGTAAACTCTAAAATCTATCGCTCTCTAGCTCATATAGGATAACTACAAACACTATTAATATAGAATATATATATATAAAAAAACAGAAAAAAAAGAAAGGAAGACTTATTCAAATGCTACATGAAACTTCTTAGTCCCATATTTGTTCTGGATATACTCAATCCATTTTCTCCACTCCATAATATAGCGTTCTTGCGAATGATCTTTCAAATAAGCCAATATCTTTGCCATCTCTGCCAGGTCAGAAACCTTTAAAGTCCATTCTTCTATAGTCGGCAGTTCCTCCTTCTTCCAATACTGACCTACTAAGAGTCTTGCTGCCGTAATTAAATTCAACATCAACTTAGTGTCCACAACTGTAGCATCTGTAATTATTCCCAACAAAAAAAGTTGCGGACAAAACTTTATCCTTTGCTTAAAAATCTTCTGCATATTCCACCAGATTTTTATCCAAAAAGCCTTAACCTTTTTACAAGTCCACCATATGTGAAAATATGTTGCATCTTCGTCACCGCACCTCCAACATTTAGGCTGATAATTCGGATACATACTTGCAAGCTTTTTAGGATCTAAATGCCATCTATAAAACATTTTATAAAAGTTCTCTCTTAGATTTTGAGCTTGTGTGAATTTTACGTTCCTCACCCAAATCCTTTCCCACGTGTCCATTGTAATAACTTCTTGGATATTTTGGGCCCATTTAATCATACAATCTTTAACAAGCTCTGTTTCTGAGTCAATTTCTATCAATGCAAGATATATCCGTTTGATATGTGCTGGACCCTGATTTCTAATTTGCTTTATCAAATTTTCATCAGTCATTGTGAAACCAGTTTTCTGATCTTCTTTCCACCTGGCCCGTAACTGAATATATTGAAACCAAGTTTGAACAATCTTCTCATCTCGCAAGAGGCTATATGGTTTCAGACACCAGACATTTCTTTCCAAACTTAAAATCTCCTTATACGTAGTCACATCATGTTTGAAACCAGCATGTATATTTTCTATTGCGTGTTTTGGAATTGCCCACAATGGTATCTTGCAATCTAGCTTATGTCTATACTTCTTCCAAACTCTCAACAATGCCTGTCTTAAAATATGCACTCTAAACACATTGTCTACCTTCTTGTCATACAACAAATATGCATGCCAGCCAAACAACAAGTCGTGGCCCTCAAGATTTAATAATCTCTCTTGTGTCAAATTAATCCAATCACTTATTCCTACTAACGCAGCAGCTTCATAATATAGTTTAAGATTGGGCATTTTAAGACCACCTCTCTCACGAATATCCTGCATAATCTTAAGTTTAACTCGTGGCCTTTTCCCTGCCCAGACAAATTTATTGATACCTCGCTGCCATTCCTCCAAATTAGAATCTTTCTTAAGAATCGGTATCATTTGAAATAAAAATAAAAATTTAGGCAAGACGTTCATTTTCACTGCTGCGATCCGTCCCAACAAAGACAATTGCAATTTTTCCCAACTCTCCATTTCTTTTTGAATTTTCCCCCATAGTTTTTCATAATTATTTTTATATAACTTTGTATTAGAGGGCGACAAAAACACCCCCAGATATTTAACCCTTTTAACAATCTCAAATCCAGTTAATCCTTCTAAGAGAGCCTTTTGCGAAACTGTCATATTTTTGGCCAGAATTTTGGTTTTCTGTATATTAACTTTAAATCCAGAAACCTTCCCATATTGTGTTATTATCTCCATCAGGTCCACAACAGAGTTCTCTGGCTGGGTCACTGTAACAACCAGATCATCTGCGAATGCTCTCAGTCTATAATCCTGATCTCTAATTTGTATACCCTTAATTTTTTCCGAATTCCGTATTTTAACCAATAATATCTCTAATGTTAACACAAATAACAAGGGCGATAACGGACACCCTTGCCTTGTGCCCTTCTCAATATTACATGCTTCTGTCAGGCTATTATTAACTATAATTCGGGCAGTTTGTTTTTGATATAATGCCCTAATCGGTTGTAAAAAATTTTCCCCAAAATCCATTTTATCTAAAACTTTCATCAAAAATTGCCAATTCAGTTGATCAAAAGCTTTTTCAGCATCTAAAAAGATTAGCGCCGCAGGGATCTGGTTGTTCCTTTCCAAAAACTCTAACACATCAACTATATGCCTCACATTGTTTTTCATTTGCCTACCACTAATAAACCCCGTTTGGTCCCCATGAATCACCTGTTGCAGAACCCTCATCAGTCTATTAGCCAACACCTTAGCAAATATCTTGTAATCTGTATTTAAAAGCGATATCAGTCTATAATTTTTATCTTGAGTAGCATCTTGGTCTTCCTTCGGAATCAAGGAAATAAAAGCTGTTCTCCAAGACGGTGGCACCTTTCCCCCCCTCTGGATTGTCTGGAACAGTTCCTTTAACGGTTTTATCATCTCTAATTGTAGATTTTTGTAATAAGCCGCAGTCAAACCATCCGTACCTGGTGCTTTATCCACCTTCAATTCCTTAATTGCTGTAAAAATTTCTTCTTCTGAAATCAATTGATTAATCCCCTCTTTTTGTACTTGCGTAAGAACCGGGATGCTAGCATTCTCCAAATATATATCAATGTCTTTTTCATTAATCTTCTCCTTAGCATATAATTTAGAATAAAAATCCACAAAAGCATCCTTAATAAGGTCCTGTTGAAACACAACCCTTCCTTTATTCTCAATTCTGTCTATATTAGAAGCCCTTTGCTTTTTCCTCAGTCTATAAGCTAACCATCTACCTGGTTTGTTAGCGTTGCAAAAGGTATTATGCTTGGCAAACCGCAAATTGGTTGCCACTTGGTCAGCCATTAATTTATCAAATTGTCCTCTTAACAGTTTAATAGCCTCCTTAGTCTTTACATCCTCTGGATTCAAAATCAAAGCCTTTTCTTTTTCCTTTATTTCATTCTCCAATTCTTTCCTCCTAGCTTCCACAGCACGTCTATGTTTATTGTTCATATATATCAACACCCCTCTCATATAGGCCTTGCTAGCATCCCACACCATGTCCATAGAGGTGCCCTTATTCATATTAATTTCAAAAAAATCCTTCATCCGCTGTTTACATTCTTCCACATTTCTCTGATTTCTAAACAAATTCTCATTTACGCGCCACGAGCGCCTATCTCTATTTTCCTTATTAATCTCTAACCAGACTGGGCTATGATCAGAAATAGTTCTTGCATATATCTTCACCTTCTTAATCCTTGAAAAAAAGTCATTAGTCAACAAAATAAAATCGATCCTGGAAAAAGATTGATGTCTGTCAGAAAAAAAAGTATAGTCCTTTTCATACGAATGTCTTTCACGCCAAATATCTCGCAGTTCCAAGTCATCCTTCATTTCAAAAAAGGATTTAGGCAGTCTAGCATGACTTGGGACGCGCTTAAAAGCTCCAGCCTTGTCCATCTGTACATCCAAAACACCATTCCAATCCCCCATAAAAATAAAAGATTTATAATCCAACTGGGTAAGCTTTGTATGAAGTAAACTAAAAAAATCAGCTTGTTGTTGATTAGGAGCATATAATCCAACTAAAAGCGTCTTTTTACCTTCTAGCAGCAACTCTATCATAACGTATCTTCCATGCTTATCTGCTTCAATTAAATCCGCTGTTAAAGCACTTTTAACATAAACAACCACTCCATTTTTCTTATTCATTGCAGAAGCAACAAATTGCGTGCCCAACCTTGAGTTCAATAAATACTTTTGGTCCACAACCCTAATATGCGTTTCTTGCAAACATATAACATCTATCTTGAATTGTTTTAAATATTGAAAAACTTTCTTCCTCTTCTGTGGTGAATTTAGTCCATTAACGTTCCAAGTTAAAAATTTAGTTGCCATGCATATCATCCCAAAGCTCTTGGAGCACTGCTTTAATAGGACTATCTTTTTTAGGCCGTGCTCCTCCCACTTCTGCTGATCTTGTTCTTTTATTTTTTTTTATCGTTTTAAAGCAGCACGCGTCACCCTCTGCTCTCTAGGATCATCCAAAGAAGTTGTAGCTTGGTCTCCTCCAGCACCATTCTCCTCTGTCTGTCCATCTTCAGCCTCTTGATGTTCTCCTTCTCCAGATCCCTTTACAGCTTCCAGAAGTGATAGTGGGGTTGCTTTTAAAACGTTATTATAAAAATCACGCGCCTGGATCACAGTGGCCAAACGATACCTTTTACCTTCATGCATCACCATCAACCCAACTGGAATCTCCCATCTGAACCTTATATCTCGTTGCTTGAGCTCTTGCACAAGAAATGTAAAATCCTTCCTTCTCCTTAAAATCTTTGGAGGAATTTCTTTTAAAACCAAAACTTCTTGATCAGCAATCACAACTTTAGTATCATAGGCAGCTTGAATAACTTCATCTCTAATTTCCCTCTTTGCAAAATAAACCACCACATCTCTAGGTAGCTTTCTCTGTCTAGCAATCCATAAATTCACATGAAACACTTTATCCATGCCTCCCTTTATTTCAGATGCTGGCTGATTCAATACTACTTCCAGAGCCTCCGAAATCAGCTGCTTTAGGTCTTCCTTAATATTCTCTTTTAAACCTCTGATTCTAACAGCATACTGCATCTGGTAATATTGAGCAAGACTCAGTTCTCTGTCCATTTTGTCTCTTAAATCTTCATTCTCCAGTACTTTTGCTTCTAATATGGCATTCTTTTGAGTCAAATCTTCCACTTTTTCATCCAAATCTTCCACACATTCAGCCACTTTATGCACTGAAGACAAAATGTCTACCTTCATCACACTAAACTTCTCTTCCATCCTCTCTTCTATTCTCTCCTCCAATTTCTCCTCCATCTTTGCAAATTTATCACCCATAGATTCCAGAATTGCCTGGGCATGTTTTTCAAGAGCATCTTGTAGATCCTTCGGTGTCAATACATCAGGAGGAAGCAACGCTGACAATGATGACTGTTGCACCGGAGAAGTTCCAGCACTCCGAAGAGTTTTTGGGGGAGGTTTAGCCGCCATCTTTACTTTCACTTGCTACGCACTTTCACTTTTAAATTTATAAAGTCCATTAAGCTAGAAAGCAGTAATAAAAGTCCTCTTCACCTTTTCCTCCTGTACCGCTCTGCCTGCTCCTTTTATTCCATGGTCTTTCCTTCTGGCAGGGGTGGTCGCAAACGCCTGGCTCCGCTCCAGAAATCACGGAGCAGAGACGCTGAACAGCTGGGAGCAACCCAGGCTGCGGGGGAGTTCAATCCTTCAGCCGCCCAAGCTATAAGCTCAGGCGGCCCCGGAGAACTCAACCCCTACCTGGGGCCTCACCCCCTCCTCTTCTCCCGAGGAGGGGGCTTCAAATCCACCCGAACAGCTGATCGGCACTGTTTCGGGTGGAAACAACACAGCTGAGCTGCGGGCAGCCCGAAAAGGCTGTCTCCGGCGCTGCGCCGCCACCGGAAGTCCCTGCTTAGTAGGGTTTCACACCCCCTCCCAGCGGCATTATTACAAAGTCAGCTTAATTGCCTCCAACAATCTGGGTCCTCATTTAACCTACTTCGGAAGGATGGAAGGCTGAGTCAACCTTGAGCCTGGTGGGATGCGAACCTGCACTAATTGCAGGCAGCTGGTGTTACTTAAGGAGGCATTAGCCCATGGCTCCACCAAGGCTCTTATGTCTATTAACAATAGTTCTGAATTACAGCATCTTTTCCATCCAGTTCATATCTCAATTTTATTTGCAATAAAAATCACCTTGTTAAGCTAATACCCTGTTTTCCCAACTCTTATTTATTTATTTATTTATTTATTTATCTATTTATTTATTTATTTATTTATTTATTTATTTATTTATTTATTTATTTATTTATTTATTTAATGTACTGCCCTTCTCCCGGAGGACTCAGGGCGGTGTACAGAGCAATAAAGTAAGAATACAATAAAGCAATAAAGTGAGAATAATTTTAAAACCCCAATCCATCAGGCCAGGCCGGCTTGTTGGAATAGATAAGTTTTTAGATCACGCCGGAAGGAGCGAAGGTCAGGGGCCATCCAGATTTCAGCTGGTAAGCGGTTCCAAAGGATTCGCGCACCCACCGAGAATGCTCTCCCCCTGGGGGTCACCAGCTGACATTCTCTGACCGGTGGCACCCTGAGGAGGCCCTCTCTGTGGGAGCGCACAGGACGGAGGGATGTTGACGCTGGCAGTAGGTGCTCCCGTAGGTAATCCGGACCCACGCCATGTAGGGCTTTGTATGTCATCACTAGCACCTTGAATTTCACCCGGAAGGCAACTGGAAGCCAGTGCAGCTCACGGAGCAGAGGTGTAATATGGGAGTATCGGGAGACCCCCAAAAGCACTCGTGCAGCTGCACTCTACACCAGCTGAAGCTTCCGAGTGGTTCTCAGGGGCAGCCCCATGTAAAGAGCGTTGCAGTAGTCAAGACGAGAGGTCACAAGTGCATGGGTGACTGTACGCAAGGCATCCAGGTCCAGATAGGGTCGCAGCTGGCGCACCAGATGAACCTGGGCGAAGGCCCCCCAGTCACAGCTCCTATATGATCTTCTAAGGAGAGCTGTGAATCTAAGAGGACACCCAGATTGCGAGCCTTATCTACGGGGGGTAATAACTCGCCCCCGATATTAAGAGATGGAATAATCTGAATATCCTGACATGCCGGTATGTACAGCCATTCAGTCTTGTCCGGGTTGAGTTGAAGCCTGTTCCTCCCCATCCATTCCCGGACCGCTTCCAGGCAACGGGACATCACGTCGAGGGCATCACTGATGTGGTTTGGGGTCGAGATGAAAAGCTGGGTGTCATCAGCATACTGATGATAACCCACTCCAAAACCATGGATGATCTCACCTAGCGGCTTCATATAGATGTTAAACAGGAGAGGTGAGAGGACCGACCCCTGAGGAACTCCATAAATGAGAGGCCTCGGGGTCGATCTCTGCCCACCCGCCAACACCCACTGTGAACGTTCCAGAAGGTAGGAGGAGAACCACTGAGGAACAGTGCCTCCCACTCCCAATCTCCTGAGACGCCGCAGTAAGATACCATGGTCGATGGTATCAAAAGCCGCAGAGAGGTCTAATAGGACCAGGACAGAGGAATGACCCCTGTCCCGAGCCCGCCAGAGATCATTCATCAGAGCGACCAATGCCGTCTCCGTGCTGTGTCCGGGCCTGAAACCCGATTGGTACGGGTCTAGATAATCAGTATCTTCAAGGAACAGAGGAAGCTGATGCGCCACTACGCTCTCAGCAACCTTTGCAAGAAAGCGAAGGTTGGAGACCGGGCGAAAGTTGTTTAAAACAGCTGGGTCCAGGGAAGGCTTTTTGAGGAGGGGTCTCACCACCGCTTCTTTCAAGGCTGCGGGGAAACTGCCCTCTTTCAATGAAGCAGTTACCATTTCATTTTTGATTTCCTCAACAATAATTACATTAAGATAAGTAATTACAATTACTTATTACTTACTTACAGTGCAATTACCAAGCCTGATTTCCAATAAACAATTGCGAATACGAAAAAAAATCTGTCTCAGCAGGAAAAATAATGGAATCATGAGACCTAGTACAAAAGGAAACTGTCCAAGAATTGTGGCATGTTATAGTATTGCTTCACTTTCCATGTGGCAAGTTCACTGAAATAACTGAAACTAACATGTTCCTTCTCTCAAGCATAACCAGTAGTCCCAAATAACAAAATGCCATAACTATGAATAAATAAAAGTCCCGATCAATGCAAATGCCTAACAATTACTGAACAGTATCAGCTTCTTCACACAGAAATTTAGGCAGTTCCTTTCAAACAGTGTTCCTCAATTATTCCTCAATGATTAGGGGACTGGAAGCTAAAACATATAAGGAATGGTTGCTGGAATTGGGTACGGTATGTGTAGTTTAACGAAGAGAAGGGTGAGGGGTGACATGATAGCAGTGTTCCAATATCTCAGGAGCTGCCACAAAGAAGAGGGAGTCAAGCTATTCTCCAAAGCACCTGAAGGCAGGACAAGAAGCAATGGATGGAAACTAGTCAAGGAGAGAAGCAACCTAGAACTAAGGAGAAATTTCCTGACAATTAATCAGTGGAACATCCTGCCTCCAGAATTTGTGAATGATCCAACACTGGAAGTTTTTAAGAGACTGGACAACCATTTGTCTGAAATGGTATAGGGTTGGACTAGAAGACCTCCAAGGTCCCTTCCAACTCTATTATTATTACTATTACTATTATTATTATTATTATTATTATTATTATTATTATTATTATTATTATTATTATTCATTGTGCAGTCAGCCAGATGTTCAGACTGGATTTGGCATTTTTGTCTACCTATCAAGTCCTTACCAAGGACCTGGGATAGGCAGATGAGAATGTTTGATGGTATTACAGATATCGTCGCTGGATGGAAGTATTTCCTAGTAAGGCCGTCTTTTGCAATTGATTAATGGCGAATTTGTCAATGCCAATGGAGTTCAAGTGGTGCTCCAGTTGGTCTGGGATTGCACCCAAGGCGCCTATTTCTATTGGTACTACCCTTGCTTGCCTTTGTCACAGTCTTTCTATTTCTATTTGTAGGTCTTTGTATTTTGTTATCTTCTCCAGTTCTTTTTCATCTATTCTGCTGTCTCCAGACACTGCCACGTCCACTATCCAGACTTTTTTTGTCTTTCTTATTGACAATTGTTAAGTCTGGGGTGTTATGTTGCAGGTGCTTGCCTGTTTGAATTCTGAAATCCCAGAGCAGTTTAACTTTATCATTTTCTATGACTTTCTCTATTTTATGATCCCACCAGTTCTTGCTTACAGGCAAATGATATTTCTTGCAGATCTTCCAATGCACCATTGTTGCTACTTTGTCATGCCTCTGCTTGTAGTCAGTCTGTGCAATCTTCTTGCAGCAGCTTACCAGGTAGTCCACTGTTTCTTCAGCTTTTTTGCATAGGCAGCACTTACTGTCTGTTGCTGTCTTCTTAATTTTGACTTTGTATGCATTTGTCCTTAAGGCTTGGTCTTGTGCAGCCAGAATTAATCCCTCAGTCTCTTTCTTCAACTTTCTTGCTCTTAGCCATTGCCACGTCTTGTTATTATTTGCTTTCCCGGCTATTTTTTTAAAATGTACTGGCCATGTAGTGCTTTGTCTTCCCATGCCTCTATTCTGTTCTTCATTTGGTCTTTCTTGTAGGCCAGTTTGGTGTCTCCAGTAGTCAGTAAGCCTTCTTGATATACTAATTTCAGTGCATCTTCATCATTGTCCTTCAGATATTCTTCCAAAGCCATTTTTTCTTCTGATGTACTTGCAGCATTCCACGTCCGCCTATTTGACTTGGTAGATAGAGTCTGTCAATGTCACTGCGTGGATGAAGGGCATGATTCATTGTCATTATTTTTCTGGTCTTCCTATCCATTGCTTTTAGTTCTGCTTGAATCCAGTTGTGTATCTAATGACTGGAATTGCCCAGGTGTTGATTGCCTTCATGTTATTTCATCCATTGAATTTGGGCTTTAAGATCTTCTTCACTCTCTTGATGTATTCACCTCTAATCTTTCTCTTGACTTCAGTGTGCTTGATGCTGTCAGCTTGAAGGATACCCAAGTATTTCTGGTAATCTTCTTCATTCAGACTTTTAACGTTATTTTCCTGTGGCATCTTGATTCCTTCAGTTTTCACTATTTTTCCTTGTTTGAGAGTAAGTGTCCAAGACAAACTCCATTGCAATATCTTGGCTATACTGTATATATGGACATTGTTCAGCAGCAATTCTATTTCAGATGATGTTTTTCCATACAGCTTCAGATCATCCACGTAAAGGAGGCGGGGTAGTCTGGCAGATGTTTTTGATGTTTGATAGCCTAGACCTGAGTTATTCAGTATTGTTGACAGAGGAAACAGTGCAATAACAAATAGTAGTGGTGATAATGAATCTCCTTGAAATATTCTTTTCTTGATATTAACCTCTCCCAGTCTTTCACCATTGACCTGTAACTGTGTCTTCCATTGTGCTATTGATCTTTGCAAACATTTTCTGATGTTTCTACTGACTCCTGTTATTTCTAGGCACTTTATTATCCAGTCAAGTGGCAGAGAGTCAAATGCCTTTTTGTAGTCAATCCATGCCACTTTCAGGTTGGTCTTCCTTTTCTTGCAGTTTTCCAAGATTATTTTGTCTATTAGGAGTTGATCTTTTGTTCCTCTACTATTGGGGCAGTTTCCTTTCTGTTAGGGTGGAAAGAGATTGTTTTCAACTAAATGCTGTTGTACTGCAGCAGCTACCATACCAGTTAGCAATTTGGAAGTTGTTGGTAAGCAAATAATTGGCCTGTACTTGCCTGATATTGCCCCTTTTGCTGGATTTTTCATTATTAGGTAGGTTTTCCCAGTTGTTAGCCACTTTTCAATTTCTCCTCCTTGTAGTATATTGTTGAACTGCTTGGCAATGAGTGGGTATATAACAGTTAGATGTTTCAACCAAAACCCATCTCATTTCTACTCCCTTTCTTAAAAGTTTATCCCTTTCCTTCCTGTCCACAAGTGTTATGTACTTATCCCTTTCTTCCCTGCCTTCTTCCCTTAGGTTGCCTGGCAACTGCCGGGTTTTTCATGCATGATGTGCTTGTCTGGGTGGTTAGCCACTGATTGGTGGCTCCACCTTTTTGCTCTGAGCTGCTGCTGGTCCATCGTGCTGTTCTCAGCTGTTGCTAGTCTTCCGTGTTGCTCTCACTGCTGTGGGCACTCCAGCCTGCTGTCATACTTACCTCTGTACTGCTGCTGGTCAATTGGTCTGCCATGCTGTTCTCAGCTGCTGCTGGTCCACTTCACTGCTCTCAGTCACTGCTCTGGGCACTCTGCTCCTCTGCCACTTAGGTCTGCACAGCTGTTGCTCAAGATCTGCCATGCTGTTCTCAGCTGTTGACCTGATGCTCCATTTCACCTCTGCTCAGTGGCCTTTAATTGTACCTCTCCTCCTCTGCTTAGCTGCCAGACTGGGGTGCTAGGCTGCCTCGTCATCTCTCATCTGGGCTGTTGGGCTATCTCTCACATGGGCCACTGGGCCACTCTCAGATGGGCCACTGGGACACCTGAGAGGTGGGTCACCTCACAGTCGTACTGTATCTCAGTTGGAACAATAAGATAGGATAGGATAGGATAAGATAGGATATTCTTTATTATCTTGCATGATTGGAACACAAGGAATTTGTTTCCTATGGATAAGCTTGCAGTACAAACAATAAAGTGATAAATCATAAGATACCAATAGGAGAAGCTAATAGGAAAGATGAGAAGGATAATAGCCCAACTACATGGATAAATATCTTTAGACATAAGACAGTGTTGTGGGAATTAGGTGATTAGCATGAGGGAAAAAACCTGTCTCTGTCTAGTTGCTCTGGCATGAAATGCTCTATAGCAGCACCCTGAGGGAAGGAATTTAAACAGTTTATGTCCAGGATATGAGGGATGTGTAGATATTTTCTCAGCCCTCTTTCTGGCTCATGCAGCTCTTCAATGGAAGACAGGCTAGTTGCAACTGTTTTTTCTGCCATCCTAATTATCTGTTGAAAGATTGAAGAAGGAGATGACAGAGAATGAGGTGGCTGGATGGAGTCACTGAAGCAGTAGGCATGAGCTTAAATGGATTCCACAAGATGGTAGAAGACAAGAAGGCCTGGAGGAAAGTTGTCCATGGGGTTGCGATAGGTGAGACACGACTTTGCAACTAACAACAAATTGTCTGTTGAAGTCTGTACCTGTCCTATTTGGTTGCACCAGATTTATCATACAAACAAGAGGTAAATCTTGGTTTTAAAATCAACACTATATACATCCCATAAAATGATGGTAGTAATTTGCCATCCTTAAAAGATTCATGACACTCCTTCAAAAGTCTTAAATACAGAAAACCTACAAATTCCTCTTCTAATTTAGTAGGAAAGCCTTTCCCATTTGGCAACAGCTGCAAAGAATCCATTAGTTTTTGCATAGAGAGATTTTGGAAAATCAATCAGTCAGACAATAAAATCGGAATAGCCACATGTCTCAATAATTGATTAGATTCGTGTAGGTTCCCCCTTATCAAACAAACTATATATTATCTTTAGAAAGAGAAAAAAATACCTTGATTATTAATAGGGACATACTGAAACCCAGTCTAGCTCTGCTCTGTGATTATTTCAGAAATTGAGCTCTGTTTATGTTGTTGCTTTGAAGGGTGAACCAGAAACATTTTGGTTTTTTCTATGGACTCCCAATACTTTTAACAGCTTTTCCTCAGCACATTTTTAATAGGGTTCCTATGGCCAGTCAAACATGCTCTGATGAAGGTTTAGGTTGATTTTAGTCCTTCACCTGTGGTTACATTGTTCTTTTTATAACAATATTTAGAGAATGATCATCTTTTGTCTTTTCCCATGTCCTTCAATCAGCTTGAGGAAATTTAGCTTGACTTTCTTCCATTAGGTAAGGAAGAGTCTATTCCATATAACTGGCTAGGTTTTGTATAATACAGTAGGTGGATAGCTATAAATAATCAATCAATAAGAATAGAGCTGGAAGGGACTTTGGACGTGTTCTAGTCCAACCCCTGCTCAAGCAGGATACCCTATACCATTTCAGACAGTCTATTCTTAAAAACCTCCAGTGATGAAGCACCTATAACTTCTGAAGGCAAGCTGTTCCACTGGTTAATTGTCCTCACTGTTAGGAAGTTTCTCTTTAATTCCAGGTTGCTTCTATCCTTGATTAGTTTCTATCCACTGATTCTTGTCCTGCCTGCTGGTGCTTTGGAAAACAAGTTGACCACCTCTTTTTTGTGGCAACCTCTCAAATACTGGAATACTGCTATCATATTCCCTCTAATCCTTCTTTTTTCTAAACTAGCCAAACCCAAGTCCTGCAGCCATTCTGCTGTTCTGCAAGTCCCGCAGACCTTTAATCATCTTAGTTGCTCTTCTCTGTATTTTTCCAAACTCTCAACATCTTTTTTGTGACATGGTAACCAAAATCGGAGGATTTTTTTTTGCTTCTATTTTTTCCAGGAAATCAATCAGATAGAAGAAAGAGAATCAGTATGCTTACCCAGTTCCAAACACATTGTTTACTATCAAGCTTGACTTATGCAAGGCAAGACAAGAAGCAATGGATGGAAACTAACCAAAGAGAGAAGCAACCTAGAACTAAGGAGAAACTTCCTGACAGTTAGAACAATTAATCAGTGGAACAACCTGCCTTCAGAAGCTGTGAATGCTCCAACACTGCAAATCTTTAAGAAGAGATTGGACAGCTCTTTCTGCGCAATGGTATAAGGCAGTGGTGGTGAACCTATGGCATGTGTGTTAGAAGGGGTGCTTGGAACCCTCTCTGTGGCCATGCACGCCTCGCTCTTTGGCTATGTTTTCGCAGGAAGAAGACATTTTTCAAGCCCCTTCCTAGCCAAAACAAGCCTCCGGAATGAGCACCCTGTTTTCAGCTTTGAATTGTATCAAATCTGACCAGAAACAGACTAACAGATGGCCTGAGTCCTGCACGTGTTGCTCTCAAACTTACAAAGTATAAGCCAATGTTAGACAAATTATCAGCATGCATACAACAGCAAAAATCACATTAATTGTTCAAAAGCATGCCAAAGGCAAACTTTTACCTTTCAGTAAAAAGTTGTTGGTATCATTGAAAGCTTTGTTATTGTGTTTTTCTTTTAAGACAAAAGATGTTAATGTATGAGTTGCTGTGTTGGCACTTTGCGATAAATAAGTGGGTTTGGGGTTGCAGTTTGGGCACTCGGGCTCTAAAAGTTTCGCCTTCACTGATATAAAGTTTCCTGCCTGAGCAGGGGGTTGGACTAGATGACCTCCAAGGTCCCTTCCATCATCATCATCACCATCATCATCATCAACATCATCATCATCATCATCATTTTGGCTTCAGCTGCTTATAGCTTGGGCTAGACTTTGAAGTAAAGCTAACATTTCTTCTGTTGATTTCTGGAGGGCTTTCCCCAATCAATCGGATTGACTGATATCTCTCCACAGTCACCAGGATTTCCTTCCTTCTTTGCCACCTCTTCAGGGCAACTTTTGGCCCATTTAGGGTTCCCAAACAAAGAGGAATAGGCCATAGGGTGTGGAGCCCCACAATCCATCAGCTACTTGCACTACTGCACAAAACCAGAAGCCTGTACTTTACGTGATTTTGATTCTATGCCTCTGTTTATACAAACAAGAATTGTATTAGCTTGATAAACAAGGACCTTTTAAAAGTACACCAAATCATGCTAAATTGCCTAAATCCTTTTTTGTCATGATAGATGATTTGGAACTGAGAGATGTTTGGAGACAATGAAACATGGATGAAAGAGATTTAATTTTTTTTCTGATAGACATCAATCCCTTTCTAGGATTGATGTTGTATTAACTACTAATGATTTTTTTTCTAGGGTTAAGAATATCAAGATATGTCTAAGAACCTTATCAGACCACAGTCCAGTATGGATGGAATTGGACAAGGAGAAGGGAGATAGGAGATCTTGGAGGTTAAATGAAAAGTTGTTTAGATATGAAGAAAATTTGGAAGAATGTAAAAAACAAATGAAAGAATTTTTTGTTATAAATATGCATAAGGGTACACCCATTGAAATGGTCTGGGATGCAAGTAAAGCTTATATGAGAGGAGTGTTAATATATTTGTATAATAAATATAAATGTAGATTGGAATATAAGCGTAAAGAATTAGAGGAGGAAATAAAGATGAAAGAGAAGGCTTTTATTTTGGATTCATCTAATAAAAGGTTGAAAGAAGCAATTAATTTGCTAAGAGGGCAGTTTGATATGCTGATGGCAGATCAGGTGGCAACCAATTTACGATATGTCAAACATAATACTTTTTATAATGCTAATAAGCCAGGTAGATGGTTAGCTTATTTGTTAAGGAAAAAACAAAAATCACGTAACATAGATAAGATAGAATATAAGGGTAAATAGGTGTTTCAGCAAAATCTTATTTAAAAGGCTTTTAGTGAATTTTATTCTAAATTATATGCAAGGGATATAACACAAGGTTTAGATATAGACAGGTATTTACAAGAAGTGAATATCCCTATACTTACACAGGAGCAGAGGGAAGGGATGAACCAACCGATAACTGCTGAAAAAATTATTTTAGCAATTAAACAATTAAAAGTGGGTAAATCACCTGGAACAGACAGTTTGACAGCCATTTATTATAAAAATTTACAATTAGAGTTGGTGGAATCTTTAAAAGAATTATTTAGGACAATTCAATCTGGAGGGGAAGTGCCTCCATCATGGAGAACAGCATTCATATCGTTGATTCCAAAGGAAGATCAAGATCTTACCGAACCAAAAAATTATAGACCTATATCACTCTTAAATACAGACTATAAGATATTTGCAAAGATCTTAGCAAATAGATTAATGAAGGTTATGCAGCAAATGATTTATAGTGATCAAACAGGATTTATAAGTGGTAGACAAATGAAGAGTAATGTGAGACATATTGTAAATCTATTAGAATATTTGTAAAGAAATAATCAAGTCCCTGCAGCACTTATTTTCTTGGATGCTAAAAAGGCATTTGATCAATTGAATTGGCAATTTTTATTTAAAGTTTTAGAGAAGATGGAGTTTGGCGATAGGTTTTTACAGCCTATTAGGGATATATATTAGAAACAAACAGCTCAAATAATAATTAATGGTAGTTTAACAGAAGCTTGTAAAATTGAAAAGGGTACAATACAGGGATGTCTGTTGTCACCATTGCTGTTTGTTTTAACATTGGAAATATTATTGATTAAGATATGTGACTCAAATAAAATAAAGGGAATTAAAATTAAAGATCAAGATTATAGATTGAGAGCGTTTGCAGATGACTTGGTTATTACATTAGCTCAACTGACTCATTCGGTTATAGATTTAATGGAAATAATTTCGCAATATGGGCAAGTTTTTGGATTTAAGGTTAATAGACAAAAAACTAAAATTTTGTCTAAAAATATGACTATGGAACAAAAGGTAGTTTTAGAAAAATTAACAGGATTTGAGATAGCTAAAAAGATTAAATATTTGGGGGTATATCTTACAGACTCAAATGTGAAATTATATAAAAATAATTATGAATTGTTATGGTTAAAAATACAAAAAGAATTAGATAGTTGGAGGAAACTACAATTGTCTTTATTGGGAAGAATTGCAGCAGTTAAAATGAATGTTTTACCAAAATTTTTATTTTTGTTTCAAATGATACCTATACTTAAAAAAGATTCAAATTTGGAAGAATGGCAGAAAGGCATTAATAAATTTATTTGGGCAGGGAAAAGACCGAGAGTAAAACTCAAGATAATGCAAGATATACGTGAAAGAGGTGGTCTTAAATTGCCCAACTTTAAATTATATTATGAAGCTGCGGTTTTATCATCAATTAGTAATTGGTTTAATTTAACAGAAGGAAGATTGTTGAATATTGAGGGACATGATTTATTATATGGTTGGCAAGCATATTTATTGTATGATAGAAAGGTGGATAATATCTTTAAGACACATATATTATGGTATGCCCTGTTGCAAGTTTGGAAAAAATATCGATATAAGTTAAATTATAAAATACCAATTTGGGCAATACCTAAGCATGCAATAGAAAATATAAGTCTGGGATTTAAACATGATGTGACTACATATAAAGATATTCTTAGACTGGAGAGGAATGTATGGCAATTAAAGCCATTTAATATCTTAAAAGAAGGGAAAATAGTACAAACTTGGTTTCAGTATGGTCAGATAGAAAGAAGATAAGATGGAAAGATGGTAAGAAAATTGGTATTACAACAACAGATGAAAATTTGGTAAAACAAATTAGAGATCAAAGTCAAGTGCATATAAGAAGGATATAGATTCAGAAACGGAACTTGTCAAAGATTGTATGATAAAATGGGCCCAGAATATTCAAGAGCCAATAACGATGGATGTTTGGGGAAAAATTGGGTCAGAAATGTAAAATTTACTCAGGCTCAAAATTTAAGAGAGAATTTTTATAAAATGTTTTATAGGTGGCACTTGGATCCTAAAAATTAGCATGTATGTATCCAAATTATCAGCCTAAGGTTGTGAGGATGCAACCTATTACCACATGTGGTGGACTTGTAAAAAAGTTAAAGTTTTTTGGATTAAAATTTGGTGGAATATGCAGAAGATATTTAAGAAAAAGATAAGGTTTACCCCACAGTTATTCTTATTGGGTATTACTCCTGATTGTACTGTTATAGATATTAAATTGATGTTGAATTTAATAACGGCAGCAAGACTTTTGGTTTTGCAATATTGGAAGAAGGAGGAACTGCCTACTATAGAAGAGTGGACTTTAAAAGTTTAAAACTTGGCAGAAATGGCAAAAATTTCAGCATACCTGAAAGAACAATCACAACAGAGATATATTTCGGAATGGAGAAGATGGATTGAATATATTCAGAATAAATATGGGACTAAAAAATTTCACCTAGCATATGAATGAATATTAGAATTATAAGATGTACTATTATTTGCCTATGTATAAAGGGAGTTAAAGTGCGATAGGATTTAAAGTGTATTCACAGTTGGTTAGAATATTTTAGTTTAAGCTTGTTAGAGGCAATATCCTGTTTTCAGCTCTGGGAAGTCAGGGGGGAGGGTGGGAGGGTGGCGATGTGGGGGGAGGGTGAGGGATGGAGTATACTTAAAATGTACTGTAAAACTTTTCAATAAAAAAGAAGTGTATTAGCTTTTTTGGCTGCTGCCACACACTGCTGGCTCATATTTAAGTGATCGTCCACTAGGACTCCAAGGTCCTTTTCACAATTACTGTTTTTCAGCCAGGTTTCAACTGATCTATCCTTTTACCTTTGGTTTTTCCTGCCCAGGTGTAAAACCTTGCTTTTTTCCACATTAAATTTCATGTTGTTGGATAGGGCCCATTGTTCAAGTCTGTTAAGATCTTTTTGTATCCTGAGCTTGTCTTCTGGGGTGTTGGCTACGCTTGCCAGCCTAGTATCATCTGCAAATTTGATGAGTTCCCCTTCTATTCTTTTCCATCTAAGTGAGGGGTGTCAAACTGCTGGCCCACAGGCCATATGCGTCATGTGGAAGCAGTGCCCACCCCAGCTCTGGCTAGGGGAAAAAAAGTCATGATACGTCATGACACATCATGTGACGTGTCGAGTTTGACACCCCTGATATAAGTCATTTATGAAGTTATTGAAGAGTAGAATAGAATAATAACTTTATTATCACTTTGATGTACACTAATTGGCATACATTAAAATGAAATTTCATTGCATTCAGCTCTCAAAGGGTCACCACCTCCAATATACACTACATAAATATGACAATAAATAAATAAATAAATACAGAATTATGCATATACCCACATATATTATATGACACAGAAACAAGAGTCTAGTTTAGGTTATGTATACATGTGTGTGGTGAGAGAAACAAATCTTGTGAGTTTACCAGATGGATGGCAGAGACAACAAAGCTATTACAGAATTGGGTAGTCCTGATAGAAATACTTCAAAACCTCCTTCCAGAGGGGAGCAACAGAAACAGACCATAAAGTGGATATGTGGGATCTCTAACTATGCTTTGAGCTCTAAGTACATAACTCTTATAAGCAGCATCCTGAATAGCAGGGAGCAAGCTTCTTATGATCTTCTCTGCTGTCCTTATCATTCTCTGTATGGACTTTCTAGCTGAGGCACTGCTGCCACCAAACCAGACAGTTTGTTAAAATGCTTTTAGTCATGCATCTGTAAAAAGTGGCCAGGACAGAAGGAGAAAGATATGGTTTCCTCATCCGATGCAGAAAATGCAGATGCTGGTTTGGATGCTTCACTAAGGATGATGTGTAAAGAGACAAATTCAGATTGTTAGTTATCTGCTATATACTTAATACTGTTGACCACCTCTATAGCTACATCTTTAATACTGAGCCGAATATGACTATGCTGACTCTTTCTGAAATCTACAATGATCTTCTTTGTTTTATCAACATTTAGAATGAGGTTACTTTTATTGCACCAATCCACCAGAGCCTTCACCCCTTCCCTTTAAGCAACTTCATTGTCGTCCCGGATAAGACTCACCACTGCTATGTCATCTGCATATTTCACAATATGATTCATAGCAGATTTGGCACAGCAGTCATGGGTCATCAAAGTGAACAATAGCGGACTCAGAACACAGCCCTGTGGACAACCGGTACTCAAGGAGATGGAATTGGAAACTTTCTTTCCAAATCAAACAACCTGGGGCCTATCAATAAAGAAATCAAGTATCCAATTACATAAAGGCATATTAAAACCTAATAGGCCCAGTTTGTGCACCAGATGCTGAGGGATGATTGTGCTGAATGCTGAACTAAAATCCACAAACAACATTCACACATGAGTATTCTTCCCCTCCAGGTACACCAAGCTAAGATGAAGCACACTGGAAAGTGCATCTTGTACAGAGTGGTTCTTCCGACAGACAAATCATAATGAGTCAAATGTAGGGGGAAGGCATGAAACCATGTAGTCCTTTAACAATCTCTTAAAACTTCCTGATCATATGGCCTATATTCCTTATATCACTCCAAAAACTTTTCACCTTTAAGAGCCAATGCAGCCGCAGTTGATCCAGGCACCACCATCTTGGCACTGGGTCTAAGATTGAAACTTGTGGTACCCCACTGCTTACTCCCTCCATGTTGACGTAGTACCATTAAGGACTACTCATTGAGTGCAGTAGTATCCATCTGTCAGTGATACTGTCTATGTCACATTTTTCTAGCTTATCAAGAAGTAGGTTGTGGTCAACTTTGTCAAATGCCTTACTGAAAACTTAGTATATTACGTCCATAACATTTCTCTACTAATTTAGTCACTTTGTCAAAGAACAAAATAAGACTGGTTTGGCATAATCTGTTTTTAACAAACCCATGCTGGCTTCTTGTTATAACTTTGTTTATTTTGTTTTATTTATTTAGACAATTGGTCTAAGGCTTATATTTGTTTATTCTTTGTATTTTTTTTCAGTGATCTGTAATTAATAGCTGAGATAATCAGTCAATAAAGAAGGGGGAGGAATGAAATCCAGTGATTTTATGGCATAATATGTGGTTGAAGAATGAGGAATGACTTCTACACTTAAATGTAAACAAAGAGATGATGATGATGATGATGATTACAATTATTATGGCATTGTTACAGTAACCAGGAAATCACAGAGTATAGCAGTATAGTAGTTTGGCTTGCCAAGGTACTAGTCCTGTTATAGGACACACGTGCACTTCCCAATGTGCGCCACATGAGGGTAAGCTGGCTTTTCACCAAAATGGCTCTTCAAACAAGCAATGCAAATGAGAAGGTTCAAACCCATCAGGAATCTGACTGACTACAAGGAACACCAGCTTATCTCTTCCCTGAAATGGTACCTACTTGCATTGAATATGTTTTTGAATTGATAGGTGAACAGAGGTTTAGGTGAATAACAGGAGCTCACTCTGTCATGCTAGGGCTTGAATCACCAGAGCTGAGACTATCTATCTCCAGTGTCATTAAGCCACTGAACCATTACATCTCACAGCAAAGAGGTATATACACAATTATGCACACACAAACACACACAACACAGAGTCATGTAGTATCATGGATATACTGCCCCAAACCCTCTTTAAAAAGTCATACAACTGCAATGCTCATTCAACTTTAATTCAATTTTTTTTGCCAAATTTTAATTCAATGCACAAATGTTTTAGGGATTGATAGATAGCAATTCATATAAAAGAAGATAAAGCAATAGCAGGTGGAGATGCCAGGTCATCGGCCAGATGTTGAAGATATCCAGGCATGTAGATGGATATGGCATTATTCTCTTGAGTGGCAATAAAAATGAGATAAAAAATAGGTTAGTCAAAGTGTGTTTCTTCTGCCCCCTAACCAGAAAAACAACTCTCTCCTGCCCTCCTTTCTACACAAGATTTATCTTGAAACCCTTTTCTTGTCCATGTCAATGCCTTGTGAATATCAGGCAGATTGTCCCAATTTACCTCTGTGATGTCTCTATCAGGACAGGGTTTTCTTACTTTTTACAGCATAATTTCCTATGGCAATCTACTTCTCCAAGTGAGGTGTAGCCAGGAGGGCATTCGGAATAGCAGTTCCCTCCTTCATCCATACACAGGCGGCCAGCATTCCCTGTAAAAAGGAAAAGAGGAGATAGGTGAATGATGAGTAAAGTTACTTTGATATTTGCATACATCTCTTGTTCCAAGAAACAATAACCAATGCAGAATTCCTATGGCTTCAGGCAGTTTCATCTGATTAGATGAATCAGTTTCTGCTGCTCACCTTGCAGCAGCTCAAATAAATCACAAATCAAGCCAAGTCTCAACCCTGGCCCAGAGAAGACTTGGCTGGCATAAGTGAGCTATTGAGGTAGCTGATAGGAGATATTGCTTTGATCTCTCGATCTCTCTCCCCACTATTACAATGGATTCCTGCTTGCTAGAAAATAACCTTGAGTTACAATGGCTGGCTCTAGTAGGTGTTTTGGATGGAGAAAATCTGGATAAGAATAGATATTTTTCTTTTAACTGTGGGGCTTGATTTTCTTCTGGATTTTCCCCTCTTTGCCCAATGTAGAAAACATTTCCACTGTTGCATTTTTCTGCATTTGAAAAACTATACATAAGAGAGTAGTGACAGATTTTATTTTCCTGGGCTCCAAGATCACTGCAGATGGGGACTGTAGCCAAGAAATTAAAAGACGCTTGCTCCTTGGGAGGAAAGCCATGGCAAATCTAGACAGCACACTAAAAAGCAGAGACATCACCCTGTCAACAAAAGTGCGTATAGTCAAGGCTATGGTCTTCCCAGTTGCAATGTATGGCAGTGAAAGTTGGACCATAAAAAAGGCTGAGCACCAAAGAATTGAGGCCTTTGAACTCTGGTGCTGGAGAAGACTCCTGCGAGTCCCTTGGACTGCAAGGCGATCAAACCAGTCAGTCCTAGAGGAGATCAACCCTGACTGCTCTTTAGAAGGCCAGATCCTGAAGTTGAAACTCAAATACTTTGGCCACCTAATGAGAAGGAAGGAGTCACTGGAGAAGAGCCTAATGCTGGGAAAGATCGAGGGCAATAGAAGAAGGGGACGACAGAGAATGAGGTGGCTGGATGGAGTCACTGAAGCAGTATTTGTGAGCTTAAATGGACTCCAGAAGATGGTAGAGGACAGGAAGGCCTGGAGGAACATTGTCCATAGGGTTGCGATGGGTCGGACACGACTTCGCAACTAACAACAACAACAACACATAAGAGCCAATTGTGACTTGTTGTTAGCCGCCCTGAGTCCTTCGGGAGATAGGGCGGGATATAAATCCCATCCATAAATAATAAATAAATAAAGGACCCTCAGGATACAGATCAAATACATAAATGAAATGAAATAGGATAAAAAATATGGGAAGGACCCACCATTTCTGTACTGCTCTGAAAGAGACCTGCTTTGGGTTGTTCGCGTAATCTTTAAGAGTCAAGCTTTTCTTCAGGGAGTTTGCTTTTTACATTAAGGAAATAACAATAGATATGTGGGGAAAAATAATTTCTCTGCTTCTAGATATTTTGCTGCAAGTCTACAGAATTCCTTATTTATTTATTTTTTTCAAATGCTAAGTATGTCAAGATCAAGGATTACTGTATAGTATAGCTATCTTTCCCCTTTACTCAGATAGAATATAAATGAACAGTGAAAAAATAAATAAATTGGTTTTCCAGTCCCTCCTTGATGTCCTATATTATATTGGCTATCTAGTTTTAATTTAGAATGAAAATCAGCGATAGATACATTGTCAACAGTCAATATCTCAAAAACCCTAAAAGGCATGAATGAATGACATATTTGTAGTTAAAAAATGAAAATTTAATTCCAGAGGTTCATTCCTAAATCTTCTGCAAATTCTGGCCCTGGATTGAATAGAAGTTTCAGAAATAATGTATATTGCTTTCAAACATAATGGTTGTTTAAAACAGATTGAGTTATCATTTCTAAATTATCAATAAATTAGCTTCTTACCTGGTTCAGGCAGGAATACAAGGAAAAAGAATGCAAAGAGCAAATAAAGGACCTTCATGTTGAGATTGTTTCTGGATCAAATCTTACTCCTGAAACAGTGGACGGTTGTCTATTTATGGAGTTAGAATGGTTGCATCACATTGACTCAGTGAAATGTTGCAACTATTCTTAGGAATTGTATTTACATAAATAATTGTTGTATCTTCCTTCTATTGAAATATTCCCGTGGGTTTGCTTCTGCAAAAGTCCTTGGAGGAACAAGAGACTCAACTGAATGTTTAATCTGCTGCAGTTTTAAAAGTGCCTAACCTCAGGGTTTGTCATGTCCAGGAGGGGTAGAGAAAAGTCCTTTCTGAAGTGCTGTTGAACCTCTATCACAGACATGTTAAACACAAGGCCTGGGGGCCAGATCCAGCCTGCAAAGTGGTTTCATGTGGCCTGCGAAGCCATCCTGGAAACAGTGAGGGAATGACCCCCTCTGCCTTGGCCAGAGACCCTCAGATCTGTCCCACTCCTGCCCAGGCCCCCATAGGCACCCTTGATGCGAACAATGTAGAGCTGGCCATGCCCACCTAGTAGGCCATATGCACTCTAGCCATGCCCACCCAGTAGGCCACGCCCACCCTGACCATACCCACCTGGCCCCCCGTGGGCAACCGCAATGCTGATGTGGCCCTCAGTGAAATTGAGTTTGACACCCCAGCTCTATCAGTTCAGAAAGATAATGTGTAGCCATATTCAAAAGTAGTGGGAGGTTTGGAGGTGTCACAGGGCAGCTTATAAGAAAAAGATAGAAATCCTGGATTTTTATTACTGACCTTGGAGACATAGTTTGATGGGCGGCTTTGCTCCTTAATGGGTGTCTGCGACCCTCAGATGAAGTTCAATCCAATTACGTTTTCTTTGTAATATCCTCCCAATTATTCTCCGGATTTTGCTAACATTTTAACAACATACTGTACAAACACAGTAATGTAAGTGGGCAATCACACTTAAATATGAGTCAGAAGTGTGCATCAGCTGTCACAAAAAACAATGCAGTCATAGATTGCATTAACAAAGGGATATAATCATGATGATGTGAAGTATTAGTACCATTTTATAATGTCTTGATAAGAAAACACTTGAAAATATTACATCCATTGTTTCCATGATACAAAAAAAATTAAGATGGATGGATTCGTAGCTGGCTGACAGGCCGTACTCAGCGTGTGGTCCTCAATGGAACTGCATCTACATGAAGGAAGTGTGTAGTGGGGTGCCCCAGGGCTCTGTTCTGGGCCCAGTGCTCTTCAATATCTTCATTAATGATTTGGATGAGGGGATAGATGGGGAACTCATCAAATTTGCAGACGACACCAAGCTGGCAGGAATAGCCAATACTCCAGAAGACAGGCTTAAGATACAGAAGGATCTGGACAGACTCGAACACTGGGCACTATCTAATAAAATGAAATTCAATGGTGAAAAAAGTAAGGTTCTACATTTAGGCAGGAAAAATCAAATGCACAGGTATAGTATAGGTGGTACCTTGCTCAATAGTAGTAACTGTGAGAGGGATCTCGGAGTCCTAGTAGACAATCACTTCAATATGAGCCAGCAGTGTGCTGCAGCTGCCAAAAAAAGCCAACACAGTGCTAGGCTGCATTAACAGAGGGATAGAATCAAGATCAAGTGAAGTACTAATACCACTTTACAATGCTTTGGTAAGGCCACACCTGGAATACTGCATCCAGTTTTGGTCACCACGATGTAAAAAAGATGTTGAGACTCTAGAAAGAGTACAGAGAAGAGCAACAAAGATGATTAGGGGGCTGGAGGCCAAAACATATAGGGAACAGTTGCTGGAACTGGGTATGTGTAGTTTAACAAAGAGGAGGGGTGACATGATAGCAGTGTTCCAATATCTCAGGGCCTGAGTGAGGGGTGCTTCCCTGCCGCCTTGAAGGAGGTGGTGGTGAGGCCCCTCCTCAAGAAGCCTGTCCTGGACTCAGCTAATTTGAACAACTTTCGTCCAGTCTCCAACCTTCCCTTTATTGCGAAGGTTGTTGAGAGCGTGGTGGTGTGGCAGCTCTCGCTGGTTCTGGAGGAAACTGAGTATCTGGACCCATGCCAATCGGGTTTCAGGCCCGGGTACAGCACAGAGACGGCATTGGTCGCGCAGGTGGATGATCTCTGGTGGGCCCGGGATAGGGGTTATTCCTCAGTCCTGGTCCTATTAGATCTCTCAGTGGCTTTTGATACCATCGACCATGGTATCCTGCTGCAACATCTCGAGGGGTTGGGAGTGGGAGGCACCGTTTTACAGTGGTTCTCCTACCTCTCGGGCCATTCACAGTCACTGTTGGAAGGGGGGCAGAGGTCAACCCCGAGGCCCCTCACTTGTGGGGTGCCTCAGGGGTCAGTCCTTTCTCCCCTCCTGTTCAACATCTATATGAAGCCGCTGGGTGAGATCATCCATGGTTTCAGAGTAAGGTACCATCAATATGCCGATGATACCCAGCTTTTCATCTCTACCCCGAACCAACCCAGTGATGCCCTCGAGGTGATGTCCCATTGCCTGGAAGCGGTACGAGTCTGGATGAGGAAGAACAGGCTCCAACTCAACCCGGCCGAGTGGCTATACGTACCAGCATCTCTGGTAATCCAGGATATTCCATCTTTGGTTATGGGGGCAGAGGTGTTACCCCCCATTGAAAGGGCGCACAACTTAGGCGTCCTCCTGGATGCACGACTCAGTTTAGAAGATCATATAGGAGCCATGGCCAGGGGGGCATTTGCCCAGGTTCGCCTGGTGTGCCAGTTGCACCCCTATCTGGACCGAGATGCCCTATGTACAGTCACTCATGCGCTCGTTACCTCCCGTATAGACTACTGCAATGCTCTCTACATGGGACTGCCCTTGAAGACCACCTGAAGGCTTCAACTGGTGCAGAATGCGGCTGCGCAGGTTGTGATGGGAGCATCCCGATACTCCCATATTACACCCCTCCTGCGTGAGCTGCATTGGTTACCAGTTGTCCTCCGGGTGAGATTTAAGGTGCTGTTTCTTACCTATAAAGCCCTACATGGCTTAGGTCCGAGATATTTGCAGGACTGTCTGCTACCAGGAATGACTGCCCATCGCCCTGTGCACTCACACAGGGAGGGCCTCATCAGGGTGCCGTCTGCCAGACAATGTCGACTGGCGACCCCCAGGGGGAGGGCCTTTTCTGTGGGGGCACCTGCCCTTTGGAATCAACTCCCCTTGGAGCTCCAGATGGCCCCGGATCTCCATTCCTTTTGTCATGACCTTACAACATGGCTTTTTCAACAGGCCGACCTGGACTGATGTAAGGGAGGTTTTCTTAATTTTGTTTTATTGTGTTTTTAATTGGACTATTTATGGGATAATTTGATTTAATACCTTTTAATGTTTGTACTTCGTGTTTTTATCGTTGTTAGCCACCCTGAGTCCTTTGGGAGATAGGGCGGCATACAAATCCCATAAATAAATAAATAAATAAATAAATAAATAAATAAATAAATAAATAAATAAATAAATAAATAAATAAATAGATAGATAGATAAATAAATAAATAAATAAATAAATAAATAAATAAATAATAATAAATGAATGAATGAATGAATGAATGAATGAATGAATGAATGAATGAATGAGTAAGTAAGTAAGTAAGTAAGTAAGTAAATAAACAAATAAATAAAATCAGGTACATAAAGATTGGAAAGACAGTGATAACTCTTGTACTCAGTCTCACTACAGGTTATCCTCAGAACAGTATCATATGGTGTCAGTACCATACATGGTGTTACAATCAGACTAAAAGAGATTCAGGTAATTGTTTTCCTCCAGAACTCAATGGAGCCAACTCCCCCACAACGTCTCAACTATCTTCCTAAAAAAGAGGAGGCTTTCATTAGTTGGAAAAGCAAGTATCCAAACCACAAATGATCAGAACGGAATCTTTGAATTAAAAAGTAAAAATGAGACTTTTCCATTCTGCAAGATTCAGTCCATAATATTTACTGCATTGCAAAGGATCCCCTTGAGTAAACATAGTAGCAGGAATGAGCCCCTAGTGGGAATGGTTGAGGGACTCAATCTATCTTCTCTCACTTTTCCACACTGGTTTTACTCTGGAGTAATTTTTATTAGCATTGGCATGCTATTACTTGCTGTCTATTTAACCCTGTTGATTGAAATATATGAAGATGCTACAGTTTGTGTTCTTTCTTGAAATGTTTTTACAAAAAGCCAGTAAAATTAAAATAAATTCTATGTTAGAACTGACATATCACAATTATAATAAAGCTAAAGCTTCGAATTTTGTTGCCTCCAGAAAGACTCTGCTGGAAGTTGTTTCATACATCCATAGATTGGATACTTTGATCAATTATGAGGCTGAAATACATTAACATAGGCAATAGGCAAATGAAATCCAAGCTCAAGATGAGTTCAAAGACTAGAAAATTTGAAAATGAGTTGTATGAAGTTATTGGGCTTGGTAGAATTCATATTGCTTCTATTATCACGGAGTTCACAGAATCCTAGAATCATAGGGCTGAAAAGAAATGTGGAGGTCTTCTAATCCAGTGGTCTCCAATCTTTCCAGCTTTGTGGACCAGCAGTGGTGGCAGCAGCAGTGTGTGGGAGAAAGGTGATGGTTCCATGAAAGCAGTGGACATGCTCATATGTGAAGCTCCATTTCTACAACTGGAGTTTTGGATGCTCACCCACCACTTGCGTGGACTGGTTCCCAACCAGGGCTTGCACAAATGGAGTTTGGCATGCTCTCCTGCTCACCCACTGCTTGTGTGTGCTGGTCTCCAATGGGCCATGGCCATGAGTTGAGGACCCCTTTTCTATTTCATTTGACTGCCCATGCAAGGAGTCCTGATACCATTCTGGACAAATGGTTGTTCAGTCCTTTCTTGAAAATCTCTTGCAATGGAATAGCCACAAATCTGGGAGGCAAGCTCCCTAAGACATCTCTTCATTAGGCTAAACATACATAGTTCTCACTGTCAGAAAATTCCTCCTTATTTCCAGGTTGAATCTCCCTCTAACAAGTTTGCATGCATTGCTTCTTGCCCTGCACTCAAGTGCTATGCAAATAAATGGATGGCCTTTTCCCTGTGATAGCCCTTCAAGTATTGGAAGACTGCTATCATGTCTCCCCTGAGACATCTCTTCATTAGGATAAACACACCTAGTTCTCTTACCTGTGCACGGTATAATTTAGCCTTCAGATCCCTTATCACCTTTGTTGCTCTTTTCTGCACTCTTTCTTGGTGTCATCTGCAAATTTAATGAGTTCCCTTCTATCCCCTCACCTAGATCATTTATGAAGATGTTGAAGACTACTGAACCCAAGATAGAATTTTGAGGTACCCACAGAATGTTTCATGTAGATGTAGCTCCACTGAGGACTATATGTTGAGTGAGGTTAGTCAGCCAATTGCAAATCCATCTGGTGGTGATACTCTCTATTCAGCAATGGGCCATGGCCAGGAGTACCCCTGTTCTATTTCATTTGATTGCCCATGGAAGGAGTCCTGATACCATTCTGGACAAATGGTTGTTCAATCCTTTCTTGAAAATCTCTTGCAATGGAATAGCCAAGACCAAGAACCCAATGGCCATTCTAACTGAGCTCCAGAGATCCTGTGTGGAGATCGGACAGAGGCCCAGAAGGACAACCGTCATTGCAGCCCTCCACTGATCTGGGCTTTATGGCCCAGTGTCTAGATGGAAGCCTTTCCTCAGTTAGTAGATCAAATTAATGTCAGACATAGAAAATCAGGCGTTAGAATAGGGTTAAAAGCTGAGTTTATTTATTATTATATATAATAATATATATTATTATATATAATAAGCATTCTTGTGAATAGATTGCATGAAATAAACTCATAAATAAATAATATATTATATATTATTATATATTATTATTTATTTATGAGTTTATTTTGTGCAATCTATTCACAAGAATCCTATACTTTAAAGCAGGCTTGTATGACCTGCACAAGGTGAGACACTATTCAGTTAGCCCACAATGATCTGAATTATTTTATAAGTAGTCCTTGCTTTACACTGATAGTTGCAACCAGAATGCCCATTGCTATACGACATCATAAATTGTGTGAAATCATCTGGTTTCATGACTGCCAAAGGTGTGTCCCTGGCAAGCAGCCTGGCAGGTAAGAAATATAGGTAGATAGGTGAATGCTCTCCTTTATGGATTACTGCCTTGTTGTGGTGAAGGGGCTTGCATAACTCAATGAAACTATGGGCTACACTGTGCAGGGCCACCAAAGACAGACAAGAAGGCCTGGAGGAAAGTTGTCCATGGGGTCACAATGGGTCAGACACGACTTCGCAACTAACAACAACAAATCACAATTATAATAAAGCTAAAGCTTCGAATTTTGTTGCCTCCAGAAAGACTCTGTTGGAAGTTGTTTCATTCATCCATAGATTGGATACTTTGATCAATTATGAGGCTGAAATACATTAACATAACTGAAATGTGAAAATAGCAACCATGTTTAAGTTGAGAATGTATTGAAAGAGGGCTGTATTTTGGGCCTCTTTAGTGTTAATGAGAATTTAATGGTCATTGTACTGGTAAGCCATTCTAAATGTCTGAGGTTCTGAAAATGATACAAACTCTGGATTAAAAATATTAGAATTTAATATTATGCAACAATGAAGGAAGCCAAGGAAGGCATTTGTGAGGAAATTAAGCATTTGAATACAACAATTTCATGCTCACAAATAACGGTGATATACCAATGGTAACCAGTAAACCTCAAACTATCTGGTGTAATGTGTGTGTGAAAGTGTGGAATATGGAGAAACCAGAAGGCTTCAACTGACTCAAAATTTAGCAATCACAATTCCTAAGTTAAATAATAAGCATATATTGCAATAGGTAGCTACTTTGCAAATGAAATCCAAGCTCAAGATGAGTTCAAGGGCTAGAAAATTTGAAAATGAGTTGTGTGAGCTTATTGGGCTTGGTAGAATTCATAGCTTCTGTTATCATGGTTTTCATTCAATCCTAGAATCATATGCCTGGAAAGGACCTTGAAGGTCTTCTAATCCAGCGGTCCCCAATCTTTCCATCTTTGTGGACCAGCAGTGCTGGCAGCAGTGGTGGTGGTGGGGAAAGGGGATGGTTCTGTGAAAGCAGTGGACAAGCTCATATGTGAAGCTCCATTTGCACAACTGGAGTTTTGCATGGTCACCCGCCACTTGCGTGGACTGGTTCCCAACCATGGCTTGCACAAATGAAATTTGGCATGCTCTCCTGTTTGCCCACTGCTTGCATGGCTTTGTCTCCAACGGGCCATGACTAGGAGTTGAGGACCCCTGTTCTAGTTCATTTGCCTGCCCATGGAAGGAGTCCTGACACGATTCTGAACAAATGGTTGTTCAATTGTTTCTTGCAATGGAATAGCCACAACTCTGGGAGGCAAACTGTTTCAATGACGAATCATTCTCACTGTCAGAAAATTCCTCCTTATTTCCAGGTTGAATCTCCCTCTAACAAGTTTGCATGCATTGCTTCTTGCCCTGCCCTCAAGTGCTATGGCAAATAAATGGATGGCCTTTTCCCTGTGATAGCCCTTCAAGTATTGGAAGACTGCTATCATGTCTCCCCTGAGACATCTCTTCATTAGGCTAAGCATACTTAATTTCCTTACCTGTGCACGGTATAATTTAGCCTTCAGATCCCTTATCACCTTTGTTGTTCTTTTCTGCACTCTTTCTTGGTGTCATCTGCAAATTTAATGAGTTCCCATCTATCCCCTCACCTAGATCATTTATGAAGATGTTGAAGACCACTGAACCCAAGATAGAATTTTGAGGTACCCCACAGAATGTTTCATGTAGATGTAGCTTCACTGAGTACTGTATGTTGAGTTTTAGTCAGACAATTGCAAATCCACCTGATGGTGATACTCTCTATTCCACATTGTTCTATGTTACCAAGACATTGGCTGTGGTCTACGTTATCAAATGCTTCATTGAAATCCGAGGAATTTAGTCACAATATCAAAGAAAGCAAGAAGGTTTGTCTGCATTATTTTTAATATTCAAAAGAAGTCACTTTTTGTCTCCTTGGTTTTGAGAAAGGCTTTTTATTGTGTTGATGATATCAGGAGATGGGTGGTGCCCAGAAAAATCCCAGAACATGTCATTTTCCTAAAGAGAAACTTATGTAAAAGTCAGGAAGTCACGTAGAGAAAGAACATGGTCAAACACACTGGTTTAAAGTTGGCAAAGGAATGTGACAAAGTTGTATATTTATTCAATCTATGTATGTGGAATGAATGATAAGGGGAAAACTGGACTAAAAAGAAATGATATCGTGTAGCCTTAGAACTGACCATGAAGATATTAAAATGTTGGCCAGTTTCTAATGTATAGAAGCAAAAGTTGGACATTGAAAGAAGCAAGTTAGCAAGAGTACAATAGATAGAAATAATAGAAATATGTGGCTTAGAAAACATTACCACCAGATGGATTTGTAATTGGCTTATCAACCACATTTAACATGTAAAGCCTCAGTGCAATCGCATCTACATGGATGGAAATATGCAGTGGGGTATATCAAGCCCCTATCTAAGGTCCAGTTCTCTTCAATATCTATATTAATTGTTTAGATGAGGGGATAGATGGGAAGGTCATCAAATTTGCATGCAACACCAAGCTGGCAGAAACACTCCAGAAGATAGACTTAAGATACCGAAGTATCTTAACAAACTTGAACATCGGGGCCTATCTAACAAAATGAAAATAAGGTTCTATATTTAAGCAAGAAAAACCAAAAGTACAGGTGTAGTATAAGTGGTACCTCATTCAATAGTAGTAATTGTGAGAGGGATCTTGGATTCCTAGTGAACAATGACTTAAATATGAGTTAGCAGTGTGTCAAAAAAACCAACACAGTCATAGGCTGCATTAACACAGGGACAGAATCAAGGTCACATGGTGTTAATACCATTTTATAATGCCTTGGTAAGACCACATATGGATTGCCAAATTCTGTTTTGGTCACCACAATGTAAAAATGTAAAATATAAAAAAGAAGTTGAGAGTCTAGAAAGAATACAGAGAAGAGCAACAAAGAGGATTAGGGGACTGGAGGATAAATCATATAAAGAACGGTTGCTGGAATTGAGTATGTCTAGTTTAATGAAAAGAAGGAGTAGGGGTGACATGATAATAGTAATCCAACATCTATGGGGTTGCCATAAAGAAGAGGGATTCAACCTATTCTCCAAAGCACCTGAAGGCAGGACAAGAAGCAATGGACAGAAACTAATCAAGGAGAGAAACAACCTAAAACAAAGGAGAAATTTCCTGACAGTTAAAATAATTAATCAGTGGAATGACTTGCCTCCAGAGGTTGTGGGTGCTCCAATATGGGAAGTTTTTAAGAAGAGATTGGACAACTATTTCTCTGAAGCGATATAGGGTTTTCTGTCTGAGCACAGGGTTGGACTAGAAGACTTTCATGGTCCCTTCCAAGTCTGTTATTCTGTTATTCAGTAGTGACCCTTTTAAACCTTTGAGTTGCAGAAGACTCCCAATAATATGGTGGGCAATGAAGAAGACAAACAAATAAATGATCAAATGAATGAGCCCAGAGTTCTCACTCAAGGCACAGATAACCAAAATCAAATTATTCTCCTTCAGACATATTATGTGAAGACCCAGCTCTCTGTAAAATTAGCTACCACACAAACAAATCATTATTAAAGTAATAGGACAGCATATAGTAAGAAAGGATAAAATGCTGGAAAAGGAGGCATGAAAGGGAAGAAGGGAATGACCAGAATCAAGGTGAATGGATTCAATTACAGTAGTAATGAATGGACCATTATAAGTTAATTTCTCAAGGGCTGATTGTTGTCATTGTTGGCTGGGTATGTAAAAGTATGAGTGACTGGGAGAAGGTAGAATTCATAGCTTCTATTATGTAGACTCACTTCATTTCCTAGTTATAAGACAAAGATATCATTCCCCTCTCACGAAGAAGCTAAAATGCCAGGATTAACAGTATCAAAAGCCAGAGATAGGTACAGAAATATGAGAAAGACAGTGATAACTCTTGTACTCAGCCTCACTGCAGGTTATCCTCAAAACAATATTACAGTATATGGCGTCAATACCATACATAGTGTTACAATCAGACTAGAAGAGATCTGGGCAACTGTTTCCCCCCAGAATGCTATGCCACCACCTCCCCCACCCTGTCTCAACAATATTCCTAAAAAGGGGAGGCTTTCATTAGTTGGAAAAGCAAGGATACAAACCACAGATGATCAGAACGGAATCTTTGAATTAAAAAGTAAAAATGAGACTTTTCCATTCTGCAAGATTCAGTCCATAATATTTACTGCATTGCAAAGGATCCCCTTGAGTAAACATAGTAGCATGAATGAGCCTCTAGTGGGAATGGTTGAGGGACTCAATCTATTTTCTCTCACTTTTCCACCCTGGTTTTACTCTGGAGTAATTTTTATCAGCATTAGCAAGCTATTACTTGCTGTCTATTTAACCCTGTTGACTGAAATATATGAAGATGCTACAGTTTGTATTCTTTCTTGAAATGTTTTTACGAAAAGCCAGTAAAAATAAAATAAACTGTGTGTTAGAAATCACATATCACAATAATAATAAAGCTAAAGCTTTGAATTTTGTTGCGTCCAGAAAGACTCTGCTGGAAGTTGTTTCATACATCCATAGATTGGATACTTTGATCAATTATGAGGCTGAAATACATTAACATAACTGAGATGTGAAAATAGCAACCATTTTTAAGTTGAGAATGTAGTGAAAGAGCACTGTATTTTGGGACGATTTTAGTGTTAATGAAAATGTAATGGTCATTGTACTGGTAAGCCATTCTACATGTCTGAGGTCCTGAAAATAATACAAACTCTGGATTAAAAATATTAGAGTTTAATATTATGCAACATTGAAGGAAGCCAAGGAAGGATGTGTGAGGAAATTAAGCATGTGAATACAATGATTTCATGCTCAGAAATAACGGTAATATACCAATAGTAACCAGTAAACTCAAGCTATCTGATGTAATCTATGTGTGAAAGTGTGCAATATGGAGAAACCATAAGGCTTCAACTGACTTGGAATTTAGCAATCACAATTCCTAAGTTAAATAATAAGCATATATTACAATAGGCAGTTAGTTTGCAAATGAAATCCAAGCTCAAGGTGAGTTCAAGAGCTAGAAAATTTGAAATGAGTTCTGTGAGTTTATTGGGCTTGGTAGAATTCATAGCTTCTATTATAATGGTGTTCATTCAATCCTAGAATCATACACCTGGAAAGGACCTTGGAGGTCTTCTAATCCAGTGGTCCACAATCTTTCCAATTTTGTGGACCAGCAGTGGTGGCAGCAGTGGTGGTGGTGAGGAAAGGGGATGGTTCTGTGAAAGCAGTGGACAAGGTCATATGTGAAGCTCCATTTGCACAACTGGAGTTCTGCATGGTCACCCGCCACTTGCGTGGACTGGTTCCCAACCATGGCTTGCACAAATGAAATTTGGCATGCTCTCCTGTTCGCCCACTGCTTGCATGGCCTGGTCTCCAACGGGCCATGACTAGGAGTTGAGGACTCCTGTTCTAGTTCATTTGCCTGCCCATGGAAGGAGTCCTGACACTATTCTGGACAAATGGTTGTTCAATCGTTTCTTGCAATGGAATAGCCACAACTCTGGGAGGCAAGCTATTTCAATGACGAATCATTCTCACTGTCAGAAAATTCCTCCTTATTTCCAAGTTGAATCTCCCTCTAACAAGTTTGCATGCATTGCTTCTTACCCTGCCCTCAAGTGCTATGGCAAATAAATTGATGGCCTTTTCCCTGTGATACTCCTTCAAGTATTGGAAGACTGCTATCATGTCTCCCTTGAGACATCTCTTCATTAGGCTAAACATACTTAATTTCCTTACCTGTGCACTCTATGATTTATTCTTAAGATCCCTTATCATCTTTGTTGCTCTTTTCTGCACTCTTTCTTGGTGTCATCTGCAAATTTAATGAGTTCCCATCTATCCCCTCACCTAGATCATTTATGAAGATGTTGAAGACCACTGAACCCAAGATAGAATCTTGAAGTACCCCACAGAATGTTTCATGTAGATGTAGCTCCACTGAGTTCTGTATGTTGAGTTTTAGTCAGACAATTGCAAATCCATCTGGTGGTGATACTCTCTATTCCACATTGTTCTATGTTACCAAAATGTTGGCTGTGGTCTACGTTATCAAATGCCTCATTGAAATCCGAGGAATTTAGTCACAATATCAAAGAAAGAAGGAGGTTTGTCTGCATTGTTTTTAATATTCAAAAGAAGTCCCTTTTTGTCTAATTGATTTTAGAAAGACTGTTTATTGTGTTGATGACATCAGGAGAATGATAGTGCCCAGAAAATTGGAAATCCCAGAACATCTCATTTTCCTACAGAGAAACCTATGTAAAAGTCAGGAAGTTACAGTAGAGAAAGAACATGGCCAAACACACTGCCTTAAAGTTGGCAAAGGAATGTGACAAGGTTGTGTATTCTACCTTGTTTATTCAATTTATGTATGTGGAATGAATGATAAGGGGAAAAATGGACTACAATTAAAGACTAAAAAAAGATATTGTGTTGCCTTAGAACTAACCATGAAGATATTGAAATGTTGGTCAGTTTCTATTAGGATCAATGGTTTGGGAAATTGAGTCAAAAATATGCCCCAGAATAGCATGGGTAGAACAGCCATGAAGGTATTTCAAAAATATTCACATGAGTTGTCCATACTTACAAAGATCGGAATTGAACAAGTCATGTATTCACTGAGCTAATCTATAGAGACAAAAGTTGTAAATTGAAAGAAGCAAGATTGCAAGAGTAGAGTAGAGTAGATAGATATGATAGAAAAATGTAGGTTAGAAAACATCACCAGCAGATGGATTTGTAATTGGCTTACCAACCACATTTAACTTGTAATCCTCAATGCAATTGCATCTACATGGATGGAAGTATGCAGTGGGGTATATCAAGCCCCTGTCTTAGGTCCAATACTCTTCAATAACTACTTTAATTATTTAGATGAGGGGATAGATGGAAAACTCATCAAATTTGAAGGTGACAACAAGCTTGCAGGAACACTCCAGAAGATAGGCTTAGGGTATAGAAGGATCTTGACAAACTTGAACATTGGGCCCTATCTAACAAAATGAAAGTAAGGTTGTATATTTAAGCAAGAAAAACCAAATGTACATGTGTAGTATATGTGCTACCTCATTCAATAGTAGTAATTGTGAGAGGGATCTTGGACTCCTAGTGAACAATAACTTAAACATGAGTTAGCAGTGTGCTGCAGCTGCCAAAAAAAGCCAACACAGTTGTAGGATGCATTAACACAGGGACAGAATCAAGATCACACAAAGGTATTAGTACCATTTTATAATGCCTTGGTAAGACCACACATTTGCATGCAACACCAAGATTTATTTATTTATTTATTTATTTATTTATTTATTTATTTATTTATTTATTTATTTATTATTGGGACTTATATGCCGCCCTATCTCCCGAAGGACTCAGGGCGGCTAACAACAATAAAATACAATGATACAAAAGTTAAAAAAGAAATTAAATTAATAGCCCCAATAGAATAAGTTAAAATTAAAGTTAAAAATTAAAAAACATTTTAAAATCCCTGTCAGTCCAGGTTAGCCTGATGGAAAAGAAGTGTTTTGAGGCCACGGCGAAAGGACCGTAGATCCAGGGCCATCCGGAGCTCAAGGGGAAGTTGGTTCCATAGGGCTGGCACTCCCACAGAGAAGGCCCTCCCCCTGGGGGTCACCAGCCAACATTTTCTAGCCGACGGCACCCTGAGGAGGCCCTCTCTGTGTGAGCGTACTAGAAGATATGCTTAAGATAAGAAGTATCTTAACAAACTTCAACATTGGGCCCTATCTAACAAAATGTAATTCAATGGTGAAAAAAGTATATATTTAAGCAAGAAAAATCAAATGTACAGGTTTCGCATAGGTGGTACCTTATTGGACTCCTAGTGAACAATGACTTAAATATGAGTCAGCATTTTGCTGAAGCTGCCAAAAAAGCCAACACAGTCATAGGCTGCATTAATAGAGGGACAGAATCAAAATCACACGAAGGTGTTAATACCATTCTATAATGCCTTGGTAAGACCACACATGGATTGCTGCATTCTGTTTTCATCACCACAATTAAAAATGTAAAATTTAAAAAAGATGTTGGGACTCTAGAAAGAGTACAGAGAAGAACAACAAAGAGGATTAGGGGACTGGAGGCTAAAACATTTAAGGAACGGCTGCTGGAATTGGGTATGTCTAGTATAATGAAAAGAAGGAGTAGGGGTGACATAATAATAATGTTCCAATATCTATGGGGTTGCCATAAAGAAGAGATGGTCAATCCCAACGGACCTGAAGGCCAGACACGAAAAAATGGATGGAAACTAATCAAGGAGAGAAGGAACCTCGAACTAAGGAGAAATTTCCTGACAGTTAAAATAATTAATCAATGGAATGACTTGCCTCCAGAGGTTTTGGTTTTTCCAATACTGGATGTTTTTAAGAAGAGTTTGGAAAACTATTTCTTTGAAGCAATATAGGGTTTCCTGCCTCAGCAGGTGGTAGGACTAGAAGACTTCCAAGGTTCCTTCCAAGTCTGTTATTCTGTTATTCAGTAGTGACCCTTTTAAACCTTTGAGTGGGAGAAGACTCCCAATAATATGGTGGACAATGAAGAAGACAAACAAATAAATGATCAAATGAATGAGCCCAGAGTTCTCACTCAAGGCACAAATAACCAAAATCAAATTATTCTCCTTCAGACATATTATGTGAAGACCCAGCTCTCTGTAAAATTAGCTACCACACAATCAAATCATTATTAAAGTAATAGGACAGCATATAGTAAGAAAGGATAAAATGCTGGAAAAGGAGGCAGGAAAGGGAAGAAGGGAATGACCTGAATCAAGGTGAACGGATTCAATTACAGTAGTAATGAATGGACCATTATAAGTTAGGAACAGATTATCATGGAGCAAATCTATCTACCTGGTCACCAACAATCAAAAAATACTTATTGACAAATAATCAATTAATTTGTCACATGCAATGTAGTTCATTATCCCAATGAGTTCAGTAGCATTTCCATCAGTTGGATATTTTCAGTCTGTGAAAATATTCATTTAAACACTTTAATTGTTTATCTTGCTCAGCAGTATGATAGAATTAAAAAGTTGGAAAAGGCCATCTGGACTACTAAGTTCCACACTTTCCTTAGTGCCGGAAAGTGATTGATAAAGGGGAAGGGAAGCGTCATTTTAAAAATTGGACACATTTAACTGGAATTTCTCTCCCTAGATTAACAATGTACAGGCACTTCTATAATAGGTATAATTATTATTTTCTTAATCTAAACATAGAGTTTGAATCTATATGAACAGGACTGGAACTGATCTCTGTACTTTTCTTGATAGCAATACTTTTATTGTTAGGCCTGGCTTTAGTCTAACTTCTTCAAATTTATTTTTATACACTTTGAGGTTCAATTATATAAAAGTTGCATCTTGCTCAGTCTCCCTGTGTGTTCTCTTTCTCTCTCTCTCCCTCTCTCCCTCCCTCCTTTGTATGTTTATTTTCTTTTTCTGGTTTCTCCCTTTCCCTTTCTCTTTATATGTTCACAATTTTTTATAATATTGATTTTTATTTTGTTTTTTCTATTCAGTTAATAAACATGAAAACAAATTAAAGGGCAACAACTAATACCCCAAATTTGAGTATTGCAGCCACTGGGAGATAGCAATCCCAGAGATGGGCAAATTCTAAGAGTGAGAAAGCCCCAGACCAAGATAGCAAAGGAGAGTAAATCTGTTTCAACCTTATCAAATTGAGAATGTTGTCAGATTGGACCTTCCTTTGGAGGAAATTTCCTTGGAAAAAGCAGATTATCTAGAATCACTTTAGCTGTGTTTCAGGCTTAGATTTAAGATGGAGACAGTTTTGAATACTGTATGCTTGTAAATTTCCGACAGTAGAGCCTGCATTAAAGAGGGAGCATGAATCTTTGTACTTCTTGATGTCCCAGAAGCTTTTGATAATGTTGTGGTATTCCTTTTCAATATCTCCAAGGGCTGGAAATAGGCTGCGGCCCATTGGCTGTCCCCCTCCATCCTCCCTGAAGTGGCAAGCCCATGGGGCTTGACAGGCAGCCCCCTCTACCATAGCTCCACCTGGAAAGCAAGGAGAAATATATGATCAGTCACCCACTGTGGCAGATGGTTCAGCTGACCTCCCTCCAGGCTTCCTGGGACATTTTTGGTGGAATCTCCTCACCAATGGGGGGGGGCGTGGACATCCGCTTCCCCCACCCCCAAGCCCTATGTGACAGGATATCTCTTCCACTGCACTAAGTATGGCAAACGGCCTTGACAGAACTGGGAGTCCAGTATCTCCTGCACCTCATAATGGGCTCTTGTAATGGACCCTGGTGCCCTTGGCACAGGCCTCAAGGAGGTCCCCACTACCAGCTTCAGCAGGCTACAATGGAAGACTGGATGTATCTTCCCCATGAACCAGGGTAGCTACCGGATTGATGATCTGTATGATCTGGAACGGCCCTAGATATTTTGGTGCCAGATTTTTGCAAGGCACCCACAAGTGGAGGTACTTGGTCGATAAATATACCAAGTGCCCCACTCGGAAAGGCTTTTGGGGAGTCATTTTTTTGTCTGCCTGTGCCTTTGCGTCCTCCTCCATTCTTACTAAGGCCCTTTTCACATTCCCCCAATCTCTCCCCCCCCAATGTGAGCTAGCCAGTCATGGTTTTGACAGGGAGAGGGATCCTGCTGAGAACAATCGGGGATCGGGATGAAGTCCAGATCATGTACCATCCGAAAAGGGGTGAAACCGGTGCTGCTGTGCACTGTATTATTATATGTCACTTCCATGAATGGTAGCATGTCAGCCCAGTCGTTCTGTTGATAGGAGATGTAGCACCATAGGTACCACTCCTCCCCCATCTCGCTAGATGCAGGGTTTTAAGGAACCCAAAGTGCCCCACCTACTTTACATCATGGCACTGTTGCAACACACTTAGCCTCACCTCCTGTGGGACATATAGCTTGTTGCCTTTCCAAGCCAGCCCAGCTCTTTGTTAGCAAGGCTTGGTGGTCCTGCAGCCAGGGATCATCCTGGGTTGCTTTCTGCAGTTTTTGGACCAGGTCGCTAGCTGAGTGGCATGCAACCACTTGCACCACCACTTGCCTGAAAGGAGGCATACTGGCTTCTACCAAATCCTCCCACTTGCTTTTATATTGGGGCATGCTGGTACATACAGCAGCCAAAAGCAAAAGTGCTGAAAGTATTGTGCCCACAGTATATGTTTGGGAACAGGCACTGCGGCATCTACAAAGTCTCCAGGTTCTTATGGTCCATCCACACCTTGAATTGTTCCTTTGTGCCCTCCAGGAAGTGTCGCCACATTGTCAATGCCCACCATATGGCAAACACCTCCTTCTCCCATATTGCCCATTCTTGTTTTGTATCTGTTAGTTTACGGGAGGTGTAAGCACAGAGCTGTAACGTCCCTTGGCTGTTCATCTGGAGTAACACCACTCCCACCGTGATGTCGCTGGAGTCAGCTTGAATGATGAACGGCAAGTCGAGGTTCGGATGCAGTAAAATTGGCTCCTTAGCAAAGAGGGCCTTCAGGTCCTCAAAGACCTTTTGGCAGGCTAATGACCATGCCAGTGGTTGACTGGGGCGTGGCTTGGCCTCTGTCTGTCGGGTGCGGAGCAGGTCCATTAGGGGTATGGCCACCATAGCAAATGAGGGGATAAACTGCCGGTAAAATTTGGCAAAGCACAGGAAGTTTTGCAGCTGAGGGCAGGTTCGTGGGCCTGCCACTCCAGCATGGCCCTTACTTTTCCTGGGTCCATCTCCACCTCTTCCCCTGATATTCAGTACCCTAAATAGTCCAACCGGGTTTGGTGGAACTCACACTTGGATAGCTTCACATACAGGTGTGCCCTTAGCAGTTTTACTAGCAACTGTTGTACCAGTCGGACATGGTTTGCCATGTTGGAGGTATAGATCAGGATGTCATCTAAATACACAAGCACCCCACGGTACAGGTGTTCATGCAATACCTCATTAATGAACTGCATAAACACTGCAGGGGCTTCCTGCAAGCCAAATGGCATGACCTGGAACTGGTAGCTGCCAAGTGGACAGTTGAACACCATCTTCCACTTGTCTCATTTTTTGATCTGGACCCTGTAATAGGGTCGAGTTTTGTGAACACCTTCCCCTTTGCCAGATTGGCCAAGAGGTCTTTCATCAGTGGTAGGCAGTACATGTTCTCAATGCAAACCCTGTTGATGCCATGAAAGTCTACACACAGGGACAGGGATCCATCCTTCTTCTCCTTGAATAGCACCATAGCTGCGATCCATGATCATGCTGGTTGGATGAAACCCCTTGCCAAGTTCTTATCAATATATTGACGCAGTTTCTTCATTTTTTGGGGTGTCATGACATACATCTAGGGCTTTGGCAGCTTGGCCCCCGGCAAGATGTCAATCGCATAGTCGGTTGGCTGGTGGGGGGGTAACGCATCACACTCATGTTCACTGAACACCTCAGCAAGGTCGGCATACACTGCTGGAAAGGGGGCCTCCCCCCTCATGCTTTCCTGTCCTACTAGTGCCTCCCTGGCTCTCTCTCTACCCTTGTTTGCTTACTCCAGGGCAGGCAGTAGAGAGCCAACACCGATCCATAGCTTGCGGTACCACCAAATCATAGAACCCCACTTGTCTTGCCATGCTAGCCCCAAAATAATGGCCTCAGTCTTGGAGGGGAACATGATGAATCGGAGGACTTCCCAATGGGCCCCCATCTCTAGCCTCACCAGCTCTATTATAAGGGTGGCCAGTGCCCTCCCCCCCCAGGAGGGAGACATCCACCTGCTCAAAGCAAACAGGGTTGGCCAGCTGCTTCACTCTGATCCCTACCTCTGTCACTACGGACTTGCTGATCAGGCAATGGGTGCAGCCAGAATCTATTAGGGCCCTGTACTCAGCACAATGACCTGTTTGTGGACTCGTCAATGGGGATGGGGATGACAAATGGTCGTATGGGTTCATTCACCATCGTATCCTCCATTGGCTCATTCTTGAGTTGGTATCTTGTGGCAGTAGTCACCTCCTCCTCCTCTGGGATAGCCCTCCGAGGGATGGACCCTTCCACCTGATGCACCACCCACAGCTTCTCTTTGGTCTTCTTGGGTGTGGTTCCAGGTTTCCCGGGAGTCCCCTGAGTCCCCTGGGTAATGGGGACTGGGCACTCTGCTACCCGATGTCCCAGCTGGTTGCAATGAAAACATCTAAACAACGGCCAGAGTTTGGCCCCAGGGAACCCCAGACCAGGACCCTGGGTCTTTTGTCCATCATCCCTCAGCTTCTCTGTGGCCTTGTCCAATGCCAGTAGGCCCTCCCTCTTTGGCCAAAATTCCTGTAGGCCTGCATCCAGGTCCATCACCACCCAGAACCAGACCTGTAGCTGACTTGGGATGCCTCGGAAGACACATGCCTGGTGCAGGTCTCAGCCCAAACCAGCCCAGAAGTGGTGGATCAGCAAGCATTCAGGCCATGACCGCAACCTACCGGCCACCCTTTGGAACTCACATACATACTTGACTGCGGACCGGCCCCACTGCTTCAGTGCCAGCAATTCCCCTTTGGCCCACTGGACTTGTGAGATGTCTTCAAAATGGGACTGCAGAGTGTCCAGGAATAAACCGATGGCCAATTCTCTGGCATGGTTGCTATATACAGTAGATATGCTGCCCATTCCATGGCTTTGCCTTGAAACCCTGCTTTTATTGCCACCATCAATGCCCACTGGGACAGGTAGAAGCAAGCATATTGGTCTACATGGCTAATGATCTGGCAGAGGAACATTTCCAAACAGTCTGGGTCTCCATCAAAGGTCACTTTCAATGGTGGAGGACCCCAGGCCATCCCTTGATCCTATGGCCCCAAGGCCCAACCCGTATCTTGCAGAGTGTCCAATGGAGGCGTAGAGTGCCAGGCCAAGGATCCATCCATTGGGACTGCTTGCCTGGCAGGGGCTCTACCTGGATCCATCAATGACCTGCCATCTCATGCTGCCTGCAGTTTTCCCATCTTTACACTGAGGTTGGGGGCCCTTACCAATGGGATGTGAGGAGCGTGGCTAGACCCTACCCTCAACCTTGGGCTGTCCAAATAGAACTGGGCCAGCCCCGCCTGGGTTGGCTGTGTCTGCGGTTGTGGTCACGAAGCCATGTCAGGTCTCGCCTCCAACCGTAGCCATAGGGGGTGATCCTGGACCCCAGCGTCCCCAAACCAGTCCCTCAGAGTGTCCAGTGTATATCATCTAGGTGCCATGGAATAGCTCCAATCTTTGTTGTCATCGTCCGTCAGATACCTCTCTCTCCACTTCATCATGGTGGTTTTACCGGGCCAGTAGCCAAGCCGGTGACAGCTGAACCTTGCCACCATTCCCCTGAGGCCCCTGCATCCTGTGCCACCTCTGAAGCTGTCTGTGTATCACTCACCAGACCTGCAGGTTGAGCCTCATGCATTTTGAGCTACATCACTGGCTGATTACCTTCATTTCCCTCAACAGGATTTGGTGCTGCCAGCTCAGCTGTCTCTCCTCTGTCACCCACCGGTGCCACCACCTGTGTCCCTTCAGCCATTCCCTGAGTAAGCACAAGGGTAATGGGGAGGAACAAATAAAGGGAGCATTGAATTTCCTTATCCGCCCTGGTCCCACAGATGACAAATGATGGTCGACAAGGTAGCTACCTAGGCAGGAACGTTGTGACCAGCATTTATTGACAGAAAATAACCACAAATATAGTCAGCACTGGGAGTGATCTGCTCCCAGTGCCTTACATGCAGTCAGCACCCTTAGCTCCACCCCCCCCCAATCAGCTAGCCAGCATCTAGTGTCCATCCTCAAAAACAGCAACACTGGCTTCTGGTTTCTTCCTCTGGCTGGCTGTGCAATCCCTTGTATGGATCAGCTGTTCAACACCCTGGCTGTTCAAGGGCATGGCGTTGCAGGTATGGCCACTCCCATCACTCCCCTGTGTGCTGTTCTTAATGCCTACTGCCGACAGGGCTCCTGCTGTTCAGCGGCTGAGAGTCAGGGATTCCCTGGGTGTTTTGTAGCGTCAGTGGCTTGCTGCTAGGCTGCAGCCCCTCAGCTGTCCCCCTCCCCCCTCTCTGAAGTGGAAAGCCCATGGGACTTGACACAGTCCATAATATTTACCTTATTGCAAAGGATCCCTTTGAGTAAACAAAGTAGCAGAAATGAGCCTAGTTTTCCACCCTAGTTTTACTCTGGACATGGAGTAATTTTTACTAACGGTGGCATGCTATTATTTGCTGCCTCTTTAACTATAGTGCAGGGGTGTCAAATTGCTGGCCCCCAGGCTGGATGCATCACACAGAAGCCTTGCCCACCTTGTTGACAGTAATGGCGAAACAGTCCCAATACTTTACGCGACGTCATGTGATGTCGCGAGTTTGACATGTCTGCTCTAGTGAGTGAAATATATGAAGATGCTACAGTCTGTGTTCTTTATTGAAATGTTTTTACAAAAAGGCAGTAAAATGAAATAAATTCTATAGTAGAACTAAATAAAGCTAAAGTTTCTATTTTTTTTGCCTCGAGAAAGTCTCTGCTGGAAGTTTTTTCATACATCCATAGATTGGATACTTTGATCAATTATGGGGCTGAAATACATTAACATAACTGAAATGTGAAAATAGCAACCATGTTTAAGTTGAGAATGCACTGAAAGAGGGCTGTATTTTGGGCCCTTTTTAGTGTTAATGAGAATTTAATAGTCATTGTACTGGTAAGCCATTCTAAATGTATGAGGTCCTGAAAATAATACAAACTCTGGATTAAAAATATTAGAATTTAATATTATGCAACAATGAAGGAAGCCAAGGCAGGATGTGTGAGGAAATTAAGCATGTGAATACAACGATTTCATGCTCAGAAATAACGGTGATATACCAACGGTAACCAGTAAACCTCAGGCTATCTGATGTAATGTGTGTGTGAAAGTGTGGAATATGACAAAACCAGAAGGCTTCAACTGACTTGGAATTTAGCAATCACAATTCCTAAGCTAAATAATAAGCATATGTTACAATAGGCAGTTAGTTTGCAAATGAAATCCAAGCTCAAGATGTGTTCAAAGGATAGAAAATTTGAAAATGATTTATGTGAGATTATTGGGCTTGGTAGAATTCATAGCTTCCATTATCTTGGTGTTCATAGAATCGTATAATCATAGGGATGAAAAGGACCTTGGAGGTCATCTAATCCAGCAGTCCCTTATCTTTCCAGCTTTGCGGACCACCAGTGGTGGCAGCAGCGGTGTGTGGGGGAAAGGTGATGGTTCCATGAAAGCAGTGCACACACTCATGTGTGAAGTTCCATTTGCACAACTGGGGTTTTGCATGCAGACCCACTCTCCCGTGTGACTGGGCCCCAACCAGGGCTTGCTCAAATGGAGTTTAGTGTGCTCACTTGCTCGTCCACTGCTTGTACAGCCTGGTTCTCAATAGGCCATGGCCAGGAGTTGGGACCCTGTTCTAGTTCATTCCCCTGTCCAAGCAAGGAGTCCTGATACTATTCTGGACAATCTTTTCTTGAAAATCTCTTGTAATGGAATAGCCCCAACTCTGGGAGGCAAGCTGTTTCAATGATGAATCATTGTCACTGTCAGAAAGTTCCTCCTTATTTCCAGGTTGAATCTCCCTCAGTCAAGCTTCCAAGTATTGCTTCTTGTCCTCTCTCAGGCACTAAGGTAAGTGAACTGATGGCTTTTTCCCTGTAGTCCTTCAAGTATTAGAAGACTGCTGCTACATCTCCTGAGCATTCTCTTCATTAGACTAAACATACCTGTGCACTGTATGATTTAGTCTTCAGATCCCTTATCACCTTTTTTTTGCTATTTTCTGCTCTCTTTATGGGGCCTCAGCTTTGGTTTTGTGTCATGGAGATAAAAACTGGATGTAGTGTTGCAAATGTGGCCTCACTAGTACAGGATAGAGCAGTATTATCACAACGTGAGACTATATTCAGTTAGCCCACAATTATCTGAATTATTTTATAAGTAGTCCTTGCTTTACACTGGCAGTTGGGACCAGAATGCACATTGCCATAAGACATCATAAAATATGAAATCATGACTGCCAAAAGTGTGTCCTTGGTAAGCAGCCTGGCAGATAAGAAATATAGGTGGGTAGGTGAATGCTCTTGCTGGGCATTACTGGGTTCCAAATGGATTGAGGCTATAGACAGGGCTTTTCGGAATAAAACATGGCCAGAGCAGGAGTGACATGCAGGAATGACTTTCAGCCTCTTGTATCTTCCCTGCTGACTGATCAAAATAAGAGGCACTGTACATGGAAAACAGTAAGCCAGTCTGGTGCAATGGTTTGAGGTAGAAAGCTAGAAACAGGGAGCCTGTGAATTCCAGTCCTTTTGAAGGCATAAAACCAGCTGGGGACTTTGAGCTGGTCCCTCACTCTCAGCTCCAGGAAGAGGAAGGCAATGGTAAAGCTCTTCAAAAAATCTCATCCATAAAACTGCAGGGACTTCCATAGGCAGGCTCCAGTTTTCAGTAATGACTTCAAGGTACAAACAACAACCACAATATGAAAAACAAACATTTACATGACAATATACACAACATCAACAATAAGGTATTATAACAGGTAATATAAAAAATCCTAAACACCATCATAAGTAATTTGGTATCCACACTACTGCCTCTGAATAAATATTTCTTAATTCCATAAAAGTCCCAAAACGGCTGCTGATCTCTTTGGGGAGGGAATGTTGATCAAGTCCTCCACAAGTCCTCTACATGGGGCAGGTCACTGGGGAGGGCTGCTGGGCTGGAAAGAAGCACGGGGAGGGCTGTGGTAGTCAGGCTGCCTATAGTTTGCTGGGCCATGGATCAGGATGCCTGGCTGACCCCTTGAGTTGGTTGCCTAGATTGGGGTGTGGGTCTAGGCAATTACTGAATATACTGTGAGCCATCAGTTCATTGCCTCCAAGAGCCTCCCTTCTTGCATTGGGCTGTTTAGTTGGGCTCCTCAGCTGGATCTATTGTTCTGCTTAGCTGGCTGCCTCCGACTCCATGTGCAGGCCTTCATTCACTGCATTGCTGTTTTGCTGTTATTTTCCTCCTTACCTCAATTTCTTCTTTTCCTTTATCCTTTCTGTTGTGTACTAGGTTCTTTGTTGCAAGCAGGAGATGAGGTGAGAGTTCAGGCAGGAACATGCCTTATTGAATGCAGGAACTGAACTAGTAACCAAGGTTTCTATGCAGCTATTTATACTGCTGGCCACTTGGTGGCGGCCAATAGGTTTAAAGGAGCCTATTGCTGCCCTAGAGCCAACCAATGGTGGTCCTGAAGACTGCTTGTCTCAGAAGCCAGCGACCATTACACAGGCTTCAAAGACACGTGGTACAGTTCAAGTGAAACAGGCCCAATACATTACACTTTCTATCTTCCTTATTTAACTTTCTGATGCTTTTTCCTCCCTTTCCTCCCTTCTTTGTACTTCCTACTTAGTTTAGTAACTTCTTTCCCATGATATGATACTGCTTCCTATGCAGCTGCCATCTTGGATTCAAGTTTTCCTTTCACCAACAAGAGTTACTTCACCAACACACATAGAGACAAGAGTTACTTTTGAATGGTCCCCTTCACTGTTCCCTTAATCCCCTAAACTAACGCCCCAGCATTGTGGTATCTAATCATAACCTACTTAAAAAATTTAATCTGAACCTAGTCAGAGACTATTTCTTGGTCTCAGTATACTAGTACAGCAGAATCCAATTCTTGGCCATATTCCACAAATTGATTAATAGGAGTAAATTGTCTGCTTTGGGGGCATTTTTTATGAACTCCAATTGAGAGGGGTGAATAATGTGTTTTGCAACCTCTTTATTCAGTGTAGTAGTTAAGATATTGCCATACACTTGAATTAATTAAATAGGCCTGTAATTAGCACAGACTTTGGGATCTTTATTTGGTTTTAAAACCAACCTTAAATATACCACATAAAATGATGGTGACCATTTGCTATCCTTAACAGATTCATTATATATCTCCAAAAGTCTAGAATCCAGGAAAGTTGCAAATATCTCATTTCCCTGCTAAGCTCTTCAGGCCAGTAGCTTTCCCATTTGGCAAGGGCTGCATAAAATCTATTGGTTTCTGAATGGAGACAGGAGCATTTGGAAAAACAATCAGCCCAACAATAAAATTGGAATAGTCACCCGACTAAGTTGTTGATCACTTTCATGTAAAGAAAAAGTAAAGGTTTTCCATGTCCGATCCAGTCTGACTTTAGGGGATGATCTCATTTCTGTTTCTTAGTCAAAGGAGGCAGCTTTGTTTGAAAACACTTCTCTGGTTATGTGGCCAGCATGACTATACACCAAGGTGCACAGAGGTTTCAGTAGGTCCCCCTTATTAGTCAATTGATTTATACAAAAGTGTAAATAACACATTATTACTTGATTCATTTTTAAACCCTATCTAGCTCTCTTCTGTAATTATTTCAGAAATCGAGCTCTGTTCACATCATTGCTTCAAACAATGTATCCAAAACTTACTGGCTTTTTGTATGGACTCCCAATATTTTTTTATAGTTTCCCACAGCACATACTTAAAATGGTCCTATGGCCAGTCACCCTGGCCCTGATGTGGATGGTTCAGATTGATTTCATCCTTCATGTGATGTTACACTATCTTCTCTTACAGTGTAAAACAAGGCTCATCTTTCATATGTGCTCCTATGCAAGGCTTTTTTTCTAAAAAAAGGTGCCGGAACTCACATCTTGGTGGGCGCAGGAGGTGGGGAGGGTGGGAGGGTGGCACTGCTGCAGTCACGGGTGTGAGGGGTGTTGGTGGTGGGCTTCCCCCCACGGCCGGAGCCAGTGCAGCTGGTGCTGTGGGAGCAGCGGGGCCCTATATGGTGGGGCTGTGCAGGGCATGCGGCGGAGGCGGTGCAGGCCAGACGATGTAGGGCGGCCACTTAGGCGTGCAGGATGAGGCGATGGTGGCACAGGTCCAGCACTGGGTAGGCCACCAGCCTGGCTGACACAGGTGAGCACAAGGAAGAAGTGCACATGGACTCCACAGAATCCACCTCCCACTCATTGTCCTCTCTTACTTACCTAGTTGAGATGGTGTAGTTGGGCAGCAGGGAGGGATGCAACATTCCTGCCAACTCGCCTTCGTTGCAGACAACTTGCCGGTGCAACGTTTGCCGGCCAGGTCTTTTGGCGTGCTCAGCAGCAACTCCTATTGGCTTTTGCAAGCCAATAGAGGGAGTAGCATAACTTGTGCAAAAGCTTTTTTGTGCAAAAAAAGGTGCCGGAACGTCATTCTGAGCGTTCTATGAGAAAAAAGCCCTGCTTTTATGTTTTAATCTTCTGATTTTAAAAATATATTTTTTTCTATTGTAAGTTGCCCCCAACCTCGCCATGTGGATTGCATACAAATATTATATAATTGGTAAATAAAGGTAGAACATATGTTAAATATACATCAAATGATAATATGCTTCCCTACAAAGTCAATTCTTGCTCAATGACAGACCAAGGAGTTAACTCGGAAAGGCAAGAAGAAAATCTAGAAGAGATCTGTGCAACTTGTAGAAGGGAAAGGCCCACACTGATAAATTAAAAATCTTTGTGGTCTGCAAAAGAATGCTGGTAGGCTAATCAATGATTTGGTGACTAGAGGAGCATCTACAGTGTTGGAGCTTGTGGTCATGGTAAGCTATGGAGGCACTAGGCAACATGACTTTGAGGGCAGTGGTGGTAATTTTATTAGTATTATTTTTTTTTAAAAAAAGTCTATGCTCTGTCCAAGGGTGCTTGGTAGACTGCATGTATAGGCCTGGTCTAGAATTTATTTTGGAGCATTCAGCTATCTAGAGCAGGCATGTCAAACTCATTTTGTTTGAGGAAACTTCTTATAAAAGAATTGCCATTAATTTGTTTTAATAAAATAATTTACCGTATATACTTGAGTATAAGCCGAATTTTTCAGCCCACTTTTTCGGGCTGAAAAATCCACTTCGGCTTATACTCCAGTTAACAAAAAAAAAGAACTGTCCCTTCGTTCAGAACAGGCTGCTGAGAGAAGGGAGGGCTGGGCTCTGCACAGGCCGCGGGTCCGGTGTTCGCCCGCCGAACAGCTGATGGGTGCGGGCGTGGCCGGGCTGTCTCCAGAGCCAGGCGGGTTCCACCAGCTGGGCTTCCCATGGCTGCCTCAGCAGTTGGCACGGCCGCGGGTCCGGCGTTTGCCTGCCAAACAGCTGATGGGCGCGGGCGTGGCCGGGCTGTCTCCGGAGCCGGGCGGGTTCCACCGGCTGGGCTCCCCACGGCTGCTTCAGCAGTTGGCGCGGCCGCGGGTCCGGCGTTTGCCCGCCAAACAGCTGATGGGCGCGGGCGTGGCCGGGCTGCCCCCAGAGCCGGGCGGGTTCCAGCGGCGTTGGCCCGCCGAACAGCTGATGGGCGCGGGCATGGCCGGGCTGTCCCCAGAGCCGGGCAGGTTCCACCGGCTGGGCTCCCCACGGCTGCCTCAGCAGATGGCGCGGCCGCGGGTCCGGCGTTCGCCCGCCGAACAGCTGATGGGCGCGGGCGTGGCCGGGCTGTCCCCAGAGCCGGGCGGGTTCCACCGGCGTTCGGCATTTGCCCGCCGAACAGCTGATGGGCGCGGGCGTGGCCGGGCTGTCTCCGGAGCCGGGCGGGTTCCACCGGCTGGGCTTCCCACGGCTGCCTCAGCAGTTGGTGCGCCCGCGGGTCCGGCGTTCGCCCGCCGAACAGCTGATGGGGGTGGGCGTGGCCAGGCTGTCCCCAGAGCCGGGCGCCTTCCACCGGCGTTCGGCGTTCGCCCACCGAACAGCTGATGGGCCCGGGCGTGGCCGGGCTGTCCCCAGAGGTAAACTTCGTGACCCATCCAGCCCATGCATAAAACAGAAATGAAAAGTCTTAAAAAAGTTTTGCGTGGTTAAATAAACAGCATTTGCATATTGTTTCTCCACGGAGCACCGACAAAATTCGCTCGAATTAAGGAACGTGGGGAGCTAAAGAATCGGGCTATAGGGAATGTCTGGCATGACGGGCAACCCTGGGAAACACGAGGACTGTAGTGCAGTGGCATAGCGTGGGGGGTGCAGGGGGGGGCCGGCCGCACCAGGCGCAACATCTGGGGGGGCGCGACCGGCGGGCTAGGGCAAGGCTGCTCGCGAGCGAGGGGTATCTGTGCCTGCGCCAACACAGAAACGCTTCTCTCTCTGGGTGGGGGAAGGCTCAGCAACTCCCTGGGTCTATATACACCTCTGTATGCGCACGCCGCCTCGCGCTCCCGCAAACGAGAAAGAAAGAACGGCAGCGGCAGCGGCAGCGTCTGTGAGCCTCGCCAGCGGCGGCGTTCCTCGGTGTGGGCGTGCCTGCGTCTTTGGGTGTGAGGCTTTCGGAGAGGCTGCCTTTGGCTCCTGGTACTTGCAGCCGGTGTAAAAGAACAAGTCTGTGAAAGCGGGCGAGAATTCATTTTGCACCGGGCGCAACATCTGGGAGGGGCGCGACCGGCGGGCTAGGGCAAGGCTGCTCACGAGCGAGGGGTATCTGTGCCTGCGCCGACACAGAAACGCTTCTCTCTCCGAACGAGAAAGAAAGAACGGCAGCGGCGGCGTTCCTCGGTGTGGGCGTGCCTGCGTCTTTGGGTGTGAGGCTTTCGGAGAGGCTGCCTTTGGCTCCTGGTACTTGCAGCCGGTGTAAAAGAAATGAACTCCCAGAATTCTTGAGCCAGCATGGCTCAGCTTGGAAACCTCTCTCTTTCCCCTCAGCATGGGTGGCTCAGGATTTCTGGGAGTTGAAGTCCATGAGTCATAAAAAAGAGCCAAGATTGCAATAGGCTTTCCAAAGCCACTAGAGGCAGCTTTTTTTTTTTTGGCAAAAAAAGGTGCCAGAACATCATTCTGAGCGTTCTATGAGAAAAAAAAGCCCTGCTCCTATGTTTTTCTTCTATTAGATAAGGAAGATTTTATTCCATAGAATTGGCTAGGTCAGGGGTAGAGAACCTTGCCACTTTTATGACTCATGGACTTCAACTAAAAGAGCCTTGGTGGAGCAGTAGGCTAATGCCTCCTTAAGTAACACCAGCTGCCTGCAATTAGTGCAGGTTCACATCCCACCAGGCTCAAGGTTGACTCAGCCTTCCATCCTTCCGAGGTAGGTAAAATGAGGACCCAGATTGTTGGGGGCAATAAGCTGACTTTGTAATAATGCTGCTTGGGGGGGGGGGAAAGCCCTAATAAGCAGGCATATACATAGAATGAAGGCTATTGCTAAGCACATTGGTTTGTGCTTGAAATTGTAAGCTGCCCTGAGTCTTTGGAGAAGGGTGGGATATAAATGGGATTAAAAAAAACTCCCAGAATTCCTGAGTCAGCATGGCTGGTTCAGGAATTCTGGGTACTGAAGTACACAAATCATAAAAGAGCCAAGGTTCTGTAATGTATTGGGCCTGGTTTAACTGAGTGTATCACATGGGTTTTGAATGCTGGAAGGTTGCTTAAGCAAGTAGCTGGCTAACGGCTCCCAGCATCTCAGACAACCTGTCTCCGGAGCTGCCATTGGCTGCCTCTAGGGCGGCAATAGGTTGCTTTAAACCTATTGGCTGCCACCTAGAGGCCAGGGTATAAATAGCTGCATTGCAGCCCTGTTTTCCCAGTTCAGTTCCTGCCTTTCAATAAAGAACCCAGTACACAATAGGTTCCCTACCCTGGGCTAGGTTTTATATAACAGGGGTTGATAGGGGTAAACAGTTGGTCTAAGGCCTATATTGGAAGTTGCTTTATCATTTGTATTTTAAATGGTTTTTTTCAGTGAATAAAAGGGGGAAAGAATGATACTATGTGATTTTCTGGTATAACATTTGGTTGAATATTGGGGAATATCTTCCACTCTGAAATGTAGAAAAAGAGATACACACAGAGACACACACACAGTGATGCAGTCACATGAATATATTGCCCAGAGCCACTCTTTAAAAAAAAGTATTTAGCTAATATTTCAAGAAAAAAATGCCAAATATTATTTAAATGCATAAATGTTTTAGAGTCTCATAGATAGCAATTTGAATTTACATAAAACAAGATGAAGCGATAGCAGGCGGTGATGTCACATCAGTATTCCTTTCTTGGGAGACATTTGTTAAATTTTACTATTCAATAAAAACTTGATTTGGATTTTTTGCTTCCCCCTCCGTATACTGATTCATCAATTGAAAAAGAAGTTTATATTCATGCGAATACAAGATTTTTCCACAATGAAATTGCAAGTGATTCATAACCTTCATGCCCTAGTTTGAAATTATAGTTTTGACAAGCAGTTGCATGCTCAGTGCCCTCTTTGTTTTGTTTTCTTACTGTTGCTGTGATTTCATTACATTTGCCATCCAAGAAATGTACAGTCTATACAGTAAATTGGCTCTAGATTGCACGGCTACAACCACAGTTCTCACTGTAATTCCCATCACCAAGCAATCTGTTGATAAAAATGTGGGATTACGTGACCATATGGCTTAGGAATGGTAGGCCCAGGATTCCTGCTGCTATTGGTAACTGAATTCCACAAGTGATTAGCTGGGAACCCACCCAATCCAAGCCGTTCTTGACTTGGCCCCTCCAGTCCTCAGCCTCACTAAGTTAAAGGACTGCACACAGTGAATTGGGAATTAGGAATACTTGGACACAATGAGGGGCTTAACATGAAAGATACAACATCAAGAGAATTTAAAGCAGCATTAGAATTTATATTCACCAGTAAAGAAAGAGGAGCCAGAAACTGTGTGCAACAGCACACATTCTGGAGAGAGAGAGGTTCCCTGGGGATGGGCTCCAGCACGAGCCCTAAAGCTTGGGAAAATGAGCCTTTGATCCCTGTGACCAACTCAGATTGGATCCTGTAAGGAAGATTCTATTCCATAGAACTGGCCAGTTCTGTATAACAGTGGTGGATGGGGTAAACAGTGGTTCTAAGGCTTTTATTGGTAGTTAATTTTATTTCTGTTTTGAATGGTTTTATTTCATTAATAGCTTAGATATTCAGAAAAAAAGGGCAAAAAATGACCCTGGCTGGGGAATGTCTTCTGCATTAAAATGAAAAAAAAGACACATGCTCATACACACAGAGATACACAAAGTCATGCAGGTACATGAATATACTGCCCAGAACCCTCTTAAAAATATCACACAAAAACTGCAATGCTCAGTAAGTTTTATTTCAAGGAAAATTTGCCAAATTTTAATTCAATGCATAACTGTTCTAAAATCTGATTAGATAGCAATTTGGATTTATATAAAAGAAGATGAAGTGACAGCAGGCAGTGGTGTCAGGTCATTGTCCATAGGTTGAAGATATCCAGGGCAGTAGATGGAGATGGCGACATTTTAGTCTGAAACTATAGAAATTAGATAAAATAATAGGCTGATCAAAGTGGTTTAATGTTTCTTCTGCCCCTGAACCCCTTCTCTCCTTCCTACACAGCGTTCCCTGAAAAGCCCTTTTCCTGTTCATGTCAAAGCTTTGCAATAATTTGTGAATGCAAACAATACCAGGCAGATTATCCCAATCTACATTTATGGCATCTCTACTAGAGAATGTTTTCTTACCACAGCACAATTTAGATACACAATCCTGATTTCCAACATCATGTGTCCCTTGGGGACAGAGAGGACCAAAGCATATTCCTCCTCGATCGAAACAGAGAGGATGAGCATTCGCTGTGAAATGGAAAACAGGAGACAGCTTGATGATGAGTAAAGTTACTTTGATATTTATATACATTTCTCCTTCCAAGACACCACCACCACTGCAGAATTCCTTTGCCTTCAGGCAGTTTCATCTGACCAGAAGAATCAGTTTCTGCTTGTCCCCAAGGAACAGCCCAAATAAATCACAAATTAACCCACCTCTCAACCCTGGCTCAGAGTAAAATTGGCTGGCATGTGTGTACCTACTGAGGCAGTCGACAAGAAATAATCTGCTTCATCACAAAGGAAACATCACTCTGTCCAGTATTTCAATGAAATTTTGATTGCTGGGAAATAATCCTGAATTATAATGGCTTACTCTAGTAGGTGTTTGGGGCTAGATTTTCCTCTGGATTTTCCTCTCTTTGCTTAATGTAAAAAACCTTTCCCCTGCTGCTGTTTTCTGCTCTTGAAAAACAGCATATATGAGAGCTAGTTATGACTTGCGTGAGGGACTCTCAGGGCATCCCAGTTGTCAAAAAAGCTTTAGAAAAAATGAGAAGGTTGCATGACTTCTGGACTGCTCTCAAAGAGCAGTACATTGGATTGTTCACTAACTCTCCAAGAGTCAATGTTTTCTTGAGGGAGTATGTAGTTTGCTTTCTCTGTTAAGGACATAATGATAGATATATGGGGAAAAGATCATTTCTCTGCTTCAAGATATCTTGCTAGACTGTACCTTCCTTAAAGGAACCTTTCTTTGACAAAATGGCTTATCTATACTCACTTCACCTGGTTTTTAGGGTGACATTTAGGATAGAGACGGTTTCAATTATGCTCCTAATTTTTCAAGAAGTGATTGTGGTCAGTCTCCACTGTGTATGTAAAGCATGAATGATTGTGAGAAGGGTCCTCTGATCCAGGAAAGGCCATAATGGGTAAAGTAGCTACCATCTGCTATTTAAACAGGAGCTTTGAGTCCAACAATATTGACTTGTATCCCAACTCATGAAAAAAGTAAAATGCCATCATTAACAGTATCAAAAGCTAGAGTGAGGTCCCAAAAAGATAGGAAAGGCAGATATTCTTCTTCTGCCCAGTCTCATCACAGTACAGATAAACCTCAAAACAATACTGTAGTATTCCATCTTCATTTTGGGTAGGTGGTTGCCTCACTTTCTCTAGGAACAAAGTTATGTTGACCTGTAGCACCCAAAGCTGCAATATGCCAAGGACACTGATCACAATACCTATTTCTACACTTAATCTTGCACTAGGAAGAATCCGTTGAACGGTTGACAGTCCTTTGAGTAACTGTTTCTGGTAAGAAAAGAGTTGGAATAAGAATTTGAAACCTCATATATACATTTATTTCTCTTTCCAGAGTGAAGTGGCTACCACTCCATCTCTTGGTATATTTGCATAGTACTGTCTGACCATACATATTCCTTGACAATGATCATCTTGATTAATTTAATGACTATGTGCAATCAAGACAGTGTTGACTTTCAGCATACACACAGATAGATTTGTGCTTAACTTGGCCCTTCAGCTGTTCTAACCGTGCAAAGTAACCAGCTAAGTGAGTCCATCTAACTTTCAAGTGGTTGCCCTCATCTCCTCTTTCTTTCCAACATCCCCAGCATTAGAGCCTTCTCCAGAGAGCTAGGTCTTCAAGCACTGTTTCTAAGTCAGATAATTTGAGTCTTGAGATTAGTTCAGCAAATGAGGACTCTGAGTTTTGTTTAATGATCCAGGTTTTCATGGCTGTTTAGATATCCAATACCAACTTTAAAGTTGTCAATATACTTCAATTCTATATAAAGTCAGTTTTAAAAACTAAAAGAAAATCAAGGATCTCTTTTTATTTTTATTTATTTATTTTATTGCATTTATATACCGCCCTTTCCCTGAGGACTCAGGGCGGTTTACAGGGAGTTAAAAATCAACCATACAAAAGTTAAAAATCAATTTAAAAATATTAAATCAACCCTGTACTATTAAAAATCCCAATTAAAATAAATTTCTCCTCAGCCTGGGCCCGAGAGCTCAAAGAGCCAGGTCTTCAGGCCCCGGCGGAATGATCGGAGGTCGGGGGCAGTCCTCAGCTCCACCGGCAGCTGGTTCCAGAGGGCAGGCGCTCCCACTGAGAAGGCCCTATCCCTGGGTGTCACCCGCCGGCAATCTCTTACCGGTGGGACCCTGAGAAGACCCTCCCTGTGGGAGCGCACTGGGCAAAGGGCGTTTGATGCCGGCAGCAGGTGTTCCCTCAAATACCCCAGACCCAGGCCATGTAGGGCTTTATAGGTGATAACCAGCACCTTGAATTTCACCCGGAGGGCAACCGGAAGCCAATGCAGCTCGCGGAGTAGAGGTGTTACATGGGAGTATCGGGAGACCCCCATTACAACTCGCGCGGCCGCATTCTGCACCAGTTGAAGCCTCCGAGTGGTCTTCAAGGGCAGCCCCATGTAGAGAGCGTTACAGTAGTCCAAACGGGAGGTCACAAGCGCATGAGTAACTGTGCGTAGGGCGTCTCGGTCCACATAGGGACACAACTGGCGCACCAGGCGAACCTGTGCAAAAGCCCCCCTGGTCACGGCTCCTATGTGATCTTCAAAATTGAGCCGTGAATCCAGGAGGACGCCCAAGTTGCGAGCCCTATCAACGGGGGGTAACACCTCACCCCCCATCGTTAGAGGTGGAATAACTTGGTTAACCTGAGATGCCGATATGCACAGCCACTCAGTCTTGGCGGGATTGAGACGAACCCTGTTTCTCCCCATCCAGACCTGAACCGCCTCCAGGCACCGGGACATCACAGAGAGGACATCACTGGGTTGGTTCGGGGTGGAAAGAAAAAGTTGGGTATCATCAGCGTACTGGTGATACCCCACCCCGAAGCCACGAATGATCTCGCCCAGCAGCTTCATATAGATGTTGAACAGGAGAGGCAAGAGAACCGACCACTGAGGGACTCCACAAATGAGAGGCCTCGGGGCGGATCTCTGCCCTCCCGTCAACACTGACTGTGAGCGGCCCTGGAGGTAGGAGGAGAACCACCGTAGAATGGTGCCTCCCACTCCCAACCCCCTGAGACGCCGCAGCAGGATACCATGGTCGATGGTATCGAAAGCCGCTGAGAGATCTAATAGGACCAGGACAGAGGAGCAACCCCTGTCCCTTGCCCTCCAGAGATCATTCACCAGCGTGACCAATGCCGTCTCCATGCTGTGTCCGGGCCTGAAACCCGATTGGTACGGGTCCAGATAATCAGTTTCCTCCAGGAACAGAGGGAGCTGATGCGCCACCACACTCTCAACAACCTTCGCCAAAAACCGAAGGTTGGAGACTGGACGATAGTTGTTTAAAGCAGCCGGGTCCAAAGCAGGCTTCTTGAGAAGGGGTCTCACCACCTTCTTTTCAAGTGTTCTAGCAATGTATACGATAAGTAAAATATACTGCAGTGAATAAATATTCTGTATATGGCTTCACTCTAGTCAGGACTAAGGGGACTCATTTCACGGAGTCATATCTATGAGTATTTTGCATAGTTACTCAATAGAGAACATGTGTAGAGGATGCTAAGAATTTCCTCTGTGTGTATGAAGCCTGACCAGGAGAAAAAGAGAGGTATCCTGATGACTGAAAAGCTAAGGAGGATGCAAAATATAAAGAGGTCCTATTTTCCTGTTCATGTCAAAGCTTTGCAATAATTTGTGAATGCAAACAATACCAGGCAGATTATCCCAATCTACATTTATGGCATCTCTACTAGAGAAAGTTTTCTTAGGTAAAGGTAAAGGTTCCCCCGCACATGCATGCTAGTCATTTCCAACTCTAGGGGCTGGTGCTCATCTCCGTTTCAAAGCCGAAGAGCCAGTGCTTGTCCGAGGATGTCTCCGTGGTCATGTGGCCGGCATGACTAGATGCCAAAGGTACACGGAATGCTGTTACCTTCCCACTGTAGTGGTCCCTATTTTTCTACTTGCATTTTTATGTGCTTTCAAACTGCTAGTTTGGCAGAAGCTGGGACGAGTCACTCTGCTCTGCGGCACTTGGGTTTCGACCTGCCAAACTGCCGACCTTCTGATCGACAAGCTCAGCGTCCTAACCCACTGAGCCACCACGTCCCTTTTAAAGTTTTCTTACCACAGCACAATTTAGATCCGCAATCCTGAATTCCAATGTCTTGTGTGCCTTGGGGACAGGGAGGACCAAAGCATATTCCTCCTTTATCGAAACAGAGAGGATGAGAATGCGCTGTGAAATGGAAAACAGGAGACAGCTTGATGATGAGTAAAGTTACTTTGATATTTATATACATTTCTCCTTCCAAGACACCACCACCACTGCAGAATTCCTTTGCCTTCAGGCAGTTTCATCTGACCAGAAGAATCAGTTTCCGTTTGTCCCCAAGGAACAGCCCAAATAAATCACAAATCAACCCATCTCTCAACCCTGGCTCAGAGTAAAATTGGCTGGCATGTGTGTACCTACTGAGGCAATCGATAAGAAATAATCTGCTTTATCACAAAGGAAACATCACTCTGTCCAGTATTTCAATGAATTTTTGATTGCTGGGAAATAATCCTGAATTATAGTGACTTACTCTAGTAGGTGTTTGGATGTAGAAACTTGGGAGAGTATGGATAATTTTCTTTGAACTTTGGGGCTAGATTTTCCTCTGGATTTTTCTCTCTTTGCTTAATGTAAAAAAACTTTCCCCTGCTGCTGTTTTTGGCTCTTGAAAAACAGCATATATGAGAGCTAGTTATGACTTGCGTGAGGGACTCTCAGGGCATCCCAGTTGTCAAAAAAGCTTTAGAAAAAATGACAAGGTTGCATGACTTCTGGACTGCTCTCAAAGAGAAGTACATTGGATTGTTCACTAAATCTCCAAGAGTCAATGGTTTCTTGAGGGAGTATGTAGTTTGCTTTCTCTGTTAAGGACATAATGATAGATATATGGGGAAAAGATCATGTCTCTGCTTCAAGATATCTTGCTAAAAGTCCAAATACATATGAGTAAATTCACTGAATGGTTAGTATAGTGTAGCCATTTTTTTTCTTTACTCAAATGGAACATAAATAGAATAGTGAATAAACTGATTTTCCAGTCCCTAGTTGTGGTATATCAGATTGGATTTCCAATTTTAATTCAGAAGAAAAATCAATGATATATTATTCAGATCTTTGGAAGCTCACATTATCAATATTCCATCCTTCTTAACTAATTCTTTAAATAACATGTGGTAATGGTTGAGATATTTCTAGCTAAAAGATGAAGATTTAATTTCAGAAATTCGTTTGTTAAGCTTGCATAAATTCTGCTGCTGGATTGAATAATAGACCCAAGAAAGATCTATTAGACTACGCTGCTTTCAAAGATGATAGTACTCATTCAGCAAGGAGTGAGCTATCAGTCCTTTCTAAATTATCATTGTTAGATTCTTACCTGCTTCAGACACGGATGCAAGGAAAAGGAATGCGAAGAGCAGGCAAAAGATCTTCATGTTGGAATTGGTTCTGGACCAAATCTTACTCCGGGAACAGAACGTAGCTCTATATTTATAGAGTTATAATTATTGTATTACATCACCTCAGTGAAATTTTGCAACTAATCTTAGAAGTTACTTATTCCATTCTTACATAAGGCATTGTTGCATCTTCCTTCTATTGAAGTACTCATGTGGGTTTGCTTCTTCAAAATTCTCTGGAAAAGCAAGAAAATTAGTTAAACGGTTAATCAGTTGTGGTTTCCAAATATTGCAGCCTCAGGGCTTGCCATGTCCAGAACGGGCAGACAAAAGTCCTTTCTGAATTGCTGCTGAACTTCTAGTATTTCAGAAAGATAATGCTTAACCACATTCACCAGTGTTGCAAAGTTTTGGAATTGCCATTATACAGCTTAGAAGTATAAGAGAGACGTCCTGGACCTTGCATTTGGTGAGGCCCTAAATATAATAATGTGTATACTCCCTCCTTGCTGATGTTAGGAATGCATGGATTTCTTTGTTTTGATCATCTAATTCTGCTTGATCCTATGTGAACATAAATATTAGCTTTGTTTTTTTATTTGTTTGTTTATTTGTCTCTGTGTTTATTAATTTAGCCATAATATATAGTTTTGATTTCTGTAAATGAGCAGAATTTGGAGTTTGAGATATAGAGGATAATGTGGTCAAAGGAGGAAGGCTCAAAATTAGTTACAGAAAAATCTGAAACAAATAAAATAAAGTAATTAAATGAAATAAATAAGCAACATTAAAATAAAGAACCATTGTAACAGAGAGAAGCAATATTGTTTTAGAAGCAGCTTTGAAATCCAATACCGCTCTTAACTAATAAACACTAAGATTGTTTGTAAAAGGCAGGTTTTAATTATTTTTTTGAAATAATGAATATGGTTGTAGGCAACTGAATTCAGGATGGATGCTGTGCGAAAAGATGGCCCACATACATCTCCCTGTAGTTCCCAAATATGAGACATACATTCTCATCTCTTGGTAGGTCAGAAGCCACTGGAAAAGATCGTCCTATAGATACACAATTCCTAAGTGTGAGAAAGCATTAGAGCAAGGTAGAAAATGCAGATTACATCTCTGTCTCTAACCTTCTCTTGTTGAGAAGATGGTGAGACTGTACCTTCCTTAAAGGAACCTTCCTTTGACAAAATGGCTTATCTATACTCACTTCATCTGGGTTTCAGGCTCACATATAGGATAGAGACGGTTTCAATTATGCTCTTAATTTTTCAAGAAGTGATTGTAAAGTATGAATGATTGTGAGAAGGGTCCTCTGATCCAGGAAAGGCCATAATGGGGAAGGAAACTGCCACCTGCTATTTAAACAGGAGCTTTGAGTCCAACAATATTGACTTGTTATCCCAACTCATGAAGAAAGTAAAATGCCATGATTAACAGTATCAAAAATTAGAGTGAGGTCCCAAAAGACCGGAAAGACAAATATACTTCTTCTGCCCAGTCTCATCACAGTAGAGATAAACTTCAAAACAATATTGTATTTTTCCATCTTAATTTTGGATGGGTGGGTAGGAGGTTGCCTCACTTTCTCTAGGAACAAAGTGATGTCAAACCTGTAGCACTCAAAGCTGCAATATCCCAAGGACACAGATTGCAATAGCTATTTCTACACTTAATCTTGCACTAGGAAGAAACCGTTGAACAGTTGACAGTTCTTGAGTAACTTTGAGTAACTGTTTCTGGTAAGAAAAGAGTTGGAATAAGAATTTGAAACTTCATATATACGTTTCTTTCTCTTTCCAGAGTCAAGTGGCTAAAACTCCATCTCTTTTGGCATGGTTGCATCACATTTTTTGATTGAAAGCATAGCTTTCTGACTATACTTATTTCTTGATACTGATCATCCTGATTGATTTAATGACTATGTGCAATCAAGTCAGTGTTGACTTTCAGCATACACATAGATAGATTTGTGCTTAATCTGGCCCTTCAGCTGTTCTAACCGTGCATCGTGACCAGCTAAGTGAGTCCATTTAACTCATCTCCTCTTTCTTTCTAACATCCCCAGCATTAGAACCTTCTCCAGAGAGCTAGGTCTTCACGCACTGTTTCCAAGTCATATAATTTGAGTCTTGGCATTTGTTCAACAAATGAGGACTCTGAGTTATTGTGTCTGTCCAAACATCCAATACCAACTTTAAAGTTGTCAATATACTTCAATTTTATATAAAGTCAGTTTTCTGACATAAAAGAAAATCAAGGATTCTTTTTCAAGTGTTCTAGCAATCTATACAATAAGTAAAATATACTACAGTGAATAAATATTCTGTATATGGCTTCACTCTAGTCAGGACTAAGGGGACACATTTCACGGAGTCATATCTATGAGTAGGGCACAAGTGTAGAGAAAGCTGAGGATTTCCTCTGGGTGTATGAAGCCTGACTAGGAAAAAAAGAGAGTTTTCCTAATGATTGAAATGCTAAGGAGGATGCAAAATATAAGGAGGTCACACACCCTTTTTGACATCACCATTCTCCTCCTGTCTTAAAAGAATTCTGATAACAATAATAATAATAATAATAATAATAATAATAATAATAATAATAATAATAATGCCCTTTTGCTGATGTTAGGAATGCATGGATTTCTTTGTTTTGATCATCTAATTCTGCTTGCTTCTATGTGAACATAAATATTAGCTTTATTTTGTATTTGTTTGTTTGTTTGTTTGTTTGTGTGTTTATTTCTTTAGCCATAATATATAATTTTTGATTTTTGTAAATGAGCAGAATTTGGAGTTATTGAGATATAGAGGATAATCTGCTCAAATGAGGAAGGCTCAACATTGGTTACAGAAGAAACTGAAACAAATAAAATAACGTAATTAAATGAAATGAATAAGCAACATTAAAATAAAGAATCATTGTAACAGCCTGACCAGGAGAAAAAGAGAGGTTTCTTGATGATTGAAAAGCTAAGGGGGATGCCGAATCTAAAGAGGTCACACAGCTCATTGGCATCACCATTCTCCTCCAATCTTAAAAGAATTCTGCTGTTTGAATTTCTGCATGAGGATGGTTTGGATATAATTCTTAGGTGGAGATTTTAGCAATTTAAAAGTTGCAGTGGTTTAAAGAAAGAAGGAGTTTTGTCTAAGTTGCCATATGACATCTGCTACACAGTGCCTTTTGTTATAGCTACCTGACGTTTGAGAGTGACAGTGATGATTTAATGAGTCACTAGGAGATCCTGGACCTGCCCTCCTACATCCCTCACTTTGGAATCCATTTTGAAGCACTGCACAGCCCTGCTAATTTACCCCTGATATAGCCACTTTAATAAGGTCATTGTTTTTAGGATGATCTGAAATGACTGGACCTAGGAAGGAATGCTCTTAGACTACCGTCTAGTAACAAGGATCATAAGAAATCATAATACAGTATGTAAGAATAATACAGTATTTCTCCTTTTTCCCCATTCTCTTTGCCTTGTGCAAAAACTATTTTGGATTGAAAGGAACTACCTCGATTATACCTCCAAAGAAAGCAGAACTCTTGAAACTTGCATTGTTTTAACAGGAACATTTATTGGAAGGTATTGACAGCAGGAAAGTAAGACAGGATCTGAGGATTACCTGCAGGAAATGTTAGATTAAAAGACACCATTCAAACCCCATCCCAACTGTCCTTCCGGCCGATTCAAACACAGCCGGTCCATAGGTGTCAAATTGTTGTGGGAAAGAACCAATAAGGTGCCACTCTCAAGGCTGTCAGGTCTCTCCACAGCTTCTTCCCTTGGCCTGGAGATAAGGCAGATGGCTGGAGCTCATTCCATTCTCATCCCAAGAAAGATACTTCAAAGAGGAAGGAACAAAGCAAAAGAAATACATTGCAGAATAGCCATAGGTTGTTACATCCCTCCCCTCACTAGAATGGCAGAGCCCCAAAATGAGGGGAAAGAATTGGTAAGAGAGGTAAACAGGGATTCTGGCAATGGCATAACTTTTGATTTCACAAGTTATTACTAAAACCAAACTTAATAAGCTTTTAATTCTACTGCCTACAGAAAGACTCTTTGGCAAGTTGTTTCATTTTTCCACAATTTGCCCAGTTAAGAGGTTGAAACACATTAACAGAACAGAGGGGTGGCAATAGCACACATCTTTTAGTTCAGAATGTAATGAAAGAAGGCTGTATTCTGACCTCCTTTCACTATTCTCAGTGTGTGAGTTCCCTAAAGTTAGGCACACTCTGTATTAAAGAGAATATTAGAGCTTAATATTGTGCGAGGCTGAAGGAAACCAAGGAGAGCATTTGTTAAGAAAGGAAAAATGTAAATACAAGGAATTCATATTCAGAAATAACGGCGAGATACTACTAGTATCAAGGAAACCTCAACTCCTCTGATTTAGTGTATATGTGAAAATATGGAAATATGGAGAAACCATAAGGTCTCAACTGACTTGAAATTTAGTAAATGCAATTCCTAAGCTAAAAATGTTAGAACAGGCAGTTCATTTTCAAATGAGATCCAAGCTCAGGATGAATTCAAGGTCTAAAAAATTTGAAAATGAATTGTGTAAGGTGATTAGGCTAGGTAGAATTCAAAGCTTCCCACATCATATTTCATCTTGAAATTCAAATGAGATATGAATGGACTAATTCATCAGAAGCAATGAAAATGAACAGAATAACTTTTAATGTTTGACTAACAAGGAATTCATCATTAATGGCCAAATTCTTCTAAGCTCAGTGGCCTTGCTTAACTTATACCCAATCCAATCCTTACTCCTTTACTACTACTACTACTACTACTACTACTACTACTACTAATAATAATAATAATAATAATAATAATAATAATAAGAAGAAGAAGAAGAAGAAGAAGAAGAAGAAGAAGAAGAAGAGCCTTGGTGGAGCAGTGGGCTAATGCCTCCTTAAGTAACACCAGCTGCCTGCAATTAGTGCAGGTTCACATCCCACCAGGCTCAAGGTTGACTCAGCCTTCCATCCTTCCGAGGTAGGTAAAATGAGGACCCAGATTGTTGGGGGCAATAAGCTGACTTTGTAATAATGCCGCTTGGGGTGTGTGTGAAAGCCCTAATAAGCAGGCATATACATAGAATGAAGGCTACTGCTAAGCTTGTAAGCCACCCTGAGTCTTCAGAGAAGGGCAGGATATAAATGGAAATAAAAAAAAAGAAGTTGGAAGGGACCTTGGAGGTCATCTAGTCCAACCCCCTGCTCAGGCAGGAAACCCTATACCATTTCAGGCAAATAGCTGTCCAGTCTCTTCTTAAAAACCTCCAGTGTTGGAGCATTCACTACCTCTGGAGGCAGGTTGTTCCACTGGTTAATTGTTCTAACTGTCAGGAAGTTTCTCCTTAGTTCTAGGTTGCTTCTCTCCTTGACTAGTTTCCATCCATTGCTTCTTGTCCTGCTTTCAGGTGCTTTGGAGGATAGCTTTACTCCCTCTTCTTTTGGCAGCCCCTAAGATATTGGAACACTGGTATCATGTCACCCCTCACCCTTCTCTTCATTAAACTACACATACCCAATTCCAGCAACCGTTCCCGATATGTTTTAGCCTCCAGTCTCCCAATCATCTTTGTTGCTCTTCTCTGTACCCTTTCTAGAGTCTCGACATCTTTTTTACATCGTGGTGACCAAAACTGGAAGCAGTATTCCAGGTGTGGCCTTACCAAAGCATTGTAAAGTGGTATTAGTACTTCACTTGATCTTGATTCTATCCCTCTGTTAATGCAGCCTAGCACTGTGTTGGCTTTTTTGGCAGCTGCAGCACACTGCTGGCTCATATCGAAGTGATTGTCTACTAGGACTCCGAGATCCCTCTCACAGTTACTACTATTGAGCAAGGTACCACCTATACTATACCTGTGCATTTGATTTTTTCTGCCTAAATGTAGAACCTTACTTTTTTCACCATTGAATTTCAATTTTGTTAGATAACGCCCAGTGTTCGAGTCTGTCCAGATCCTCCTGTATTTTAAGCCTATCTTCTGGAGTATTGGCTATTCCTGCCAGCTTGGTGTCATCTGCAAATTTGATGAGTTCCCCATCTATCCCCTCATCCAAATCATTAATGAAGATATTGAAGAGCACTGGGCCCAGAACAGAGCCCTGGGGCACCCCACTACACACTTCCTTCCATGTAGATGCAGTTCCATTGAGGACCACACGCTGAGTACGGCCTGCCAGCCAGCTACAAATCCATCTGGCGGTGATGATATCTAACCCACATATTTCTATCTTATCAAGTAGTAGGTTGTGATCTACTTTATCAAATGCCTTACTGAAGTCCAAGTAAATTATATCTACAGTATTCCTCTGGTCCACTAATTTTGTCACTTGGTCAAAGAATGTGATAAGATTTGTCTGGCATGATCTGTTTTTGACAAACCCATGTTGACTTTTAGTGATGACTTTGTTTGCATCAAGGTGTTTGCTGATTTGTTGTTTGATTATCTTTTCCAGAATCTTCCCAGGTATTGAGGTCAGGCTGATAGGTCTGCAGTTTCCAGGATCTATTTTTTTCCCTTTTTTGAACATGGGAACTACATCAGCTCTCTTCCAGTCCTCTGGTAGTTCCCCAGTGCTCCAGGATCTTTGAAAAATATAGTTCAGTGGTTCTGAGATCACGTCTGCCAGTTCCTTGAGAACTTTGGGGTGTAATCCATCTGGTCCTGGTGATTTGAACCCGTCTAGGCTGGACAGGTGTTCACTTACCATTTTTTTGCCTATCTTAACTTGCGTTTCTATTCTGTTTTTTATGGCATTGGTTTTGGTAGGTTGGACTGTTTTTTCCCTTTGTGTAAAGACAGATGCAAAAAACGAGTTAAATAGTTCTGCTTTCTCCCTATTGCTTGTCTCCTTCTTGCCACTTTCCCCCACTAATGGACCAATCATTTCCTTAACTTTTTTCTTGTTTTTTATATGTTGAAAGAAGCATTTTTTGTTATTTTTGACTTTGGTTGCAAGCCTTAGTTCATTTTGAGACTTAGCTTTCCTCACTTCATCTTTGCAGGCTCGGGCTATTTGCTGATATTCTGAGTTAGTTATGTGCCCCTCTTTCCAATTCTTATTTTATCTTTCAATTTATCAGAGAGTTCTCTATGCAGCCATGTTGGTTTCTTTTGAGAGCTGTTATTTTTCTTCTTTGTTGGTATTGTACTAGACTGGGCCTTTTCAAAATTTCCCAAGCTTCTTGAGTTGATTTCCCCTTTAGGATTCTCATCCATGGAATTCTTCCCATGGTCTCTCTAAGTTTATTGAAATTAGCTCTTTCAAAGTCCAAGACTCTAGTTTGGCTGTGTTCTATTGCTTGCGCCTCCAGAATGTTGAAAACAATCTTCTTCAACAGGTGTTTTCTAGACACAAGGGCATCTTTTTAGTGTATTGTTCTAAATCAGGGCTTTTCAACCTTGTCACCCATCGTACCACTTTTAGGATATGGCAACATCCCAGTACCACCAGTTGCCTAGCAAGGTGTCAAAAACTTGATGACCCCCCCAAAAAAGGAAAAAAGTGCTGAACTATAGGTAGTCCGCGACTTACAACAGTTTGCTTAGTGACTGTTGAAGTTACAATGGCACTGAAAAAGTGCCCCCCAAGCCACAGCCAGCAAGACACCTGCCTGCCCACCCGGCGGCGCTCTTCCTCCTGTCCGAGGTTTTCATTGTTGTGATCATTTCTGTTGAGGATTGGCAGCGGGAGTGTGGGGTGGTGTGTATTTGGTTTTTATTCCCCACATCTGCTGGGTGGTTGTAGCAGATTTTCGTCACTTCACATGACCCTGGAACACTGTGACTGTTGTAAATATGAATCAGTTGCCAAGCATCTGAAAGTAAATCTCAAGAACCTGGAGATGTTGCAACATTCCAGCTGATCGGCACTTGTTCTGGGCTCATCAGAAGTGCCAGAATCAGCGCCAAGCTCCAGCTGGAAACTGGCAGTGATCCTGGCACTTCCACTGAGCCTTGACAGCCCCAAGGAAGCGCTGATCCTGGCACTTCCGCTGAGCCCTGATAGCGCTGCAGCTCCAGCCATCTCTCGCTCAGGCTTGTGTGGTACTGCCACCGGTTCAGCTCATTCTCTCCCCTGCTACCACTTTTCTAGGATGGTTGCATACCACTTGCCAGGTGCCAATGTACTACAGGTGGTACCCGTACCACTGGTTGAAAAGCCCTGTTCTAAATGGATTAGATTTGTTATTCATTGGATGTGTTTAAGGTGGAAAGGTCACTTTGGTACTTTGTGAAGACCGATAGTATGATTCTCTGTTGAACTCTGGTAGTGCAGTGGTTAGAATGTAGTATTGCAGGCTGATTCTAACGACTGACGACAGTTTGATCTTGACTGGCTCAAGGTTGACTCAGCTTTCCATCCTTTTCAGGTGGGCAAAATGGGGACCCAGATCGTTGGAGGCAACAATCTGCTGATTCTGTAAACCACTTAGACAGGGCTGTAAAACACTTTGAAGCGGTATATGTCTGTATGCAATTACTATTGTATCTTGTAGAAAGATTTGGACTTAAATTTATCAGTTTCTTATTGATAGGCTTTCAGTTCTGAGTCAATGGAGAATGAACCACACTGAAATATTTTATACTTCTTCTATTATCTTTTATTATTTTTAATAATAATAATAATAATAATAATAATAATAATAATAATAATAATAATAATAATGATAATGATGATGATGATGATGATGATGATGATGATGATGATGATGATATGGCATGGGTCCGGATTACCTATGGCAACACCTGCGGCCGGCGTCAACATCCCTCCGTCCAGTGCGCTCCCACAGAGAGGGCCTCCTCAGGGTGCCTCCGATCAAAGAATGTCGATTGGTGGCCCCCAGGGGGAGAGCTTTCTCTGTGGGCGTGCCAGACCTATGGAACCGCTTGCCGGTTGAGCTCCGGATTGCCCCCGACCTTCGCTCCTTCCGGCGTGATCTAAAAACATATCTATTTGAAAAATCTGACCTGGTCTGATGGGTTAGGGTTGAGGTTTTAATACGTCTTAATTATTGTTTTAACCTTGGACATTTATTTAATCGCTTTTAACTTTTATATTCTGTTTTGTATTTATTGCCCTGTACACCGCCCTGAGTCCTTCGGGAGAAGGGCGGTATAAAAATATAATAAATAAATAAAATAAATAATAGTTGGAAGGGACCATTGAGGTCTTTTAGCCCAACCCCCTAGTCAGGCAGGAAACCCTATATCATTTACGACAAATGGCTGTCCTGTCTCTTCTTAAAAACTTCCAGTGTTGGAGCATTTACAACTTCTGGAGGCAGGTTGTTCCACTGATTAATTGTTCTAACTGTCAGGTAATTTCTCCTTAGTTTTAGGTTGCTTCTCTCTTTGATTAGTTTCCATCCATTGCTTCTTGTTTAATTTAATTTAATTTAATTACTGCTCTTTAATACCATATTTTACTTCCATTTTATTTCTGTTTTTATGTATCCTAAATCGAGTTCTGTAATGCTTTCTCCATACCAAGTCCTATAATGGTGCCTCACCATTGCAGGAAAGAGAGAATCCTCCTGGGAAGCAGAAGTGAAGAAGTAGCTGGAGTCTATGCCAAGAGGATAATCCCAGCAAGTCACTGAAGCCCAGCTAAAGCCAACATCCTCTTTACTTATAAGCTATATGTCTCCTCCACTTCCCTGTCTGAATACATTCTCCTCTTTCAATCCCTGGTAAAGCATGTGCCTCTTGTAACTGAACTTCTCTTGGCTGATTGCTTTGATCTATTCACTGACATCACCTTGTCCCAACCACAATAACACCTGGAGAATCTCCTTCTACTTGGCAACTAGGCCAGAAGAATGAATTCTGCTCCTGTTAAACAGCTTAGCTTTGCCTTGAGAATGTACAAATGATTTACTTCTTTTGTTTTCTTACTGTTGCTGTGATTTCATTACATTTGGCCATCCAAGAAATGTACAGTCTATACAGTAAATTGGCTCTAGATTGAACGGCTACAACCACAGTTCTCACTGGAATTCCCATCACCAAGCAATCTGTTGATAAAATTGTAGGATTACGTGACCATATGGCTTAGGAATGGTAGGCCCAGGATTCCTGCTGCTATTGGTAACTGAATTCCACAAGTGATTAGCTGGGAACCCACCCAATCCAAGCCGTTCTTGACTTGGCCCCTCCAGTCCTCAGTCTCACTAAGTTAAAGGACTGCACACAGTGAATTGGGAATTAGGAATACTTGGACACAGTGAGGCCTTAACATGAAAGATACAACATCAAGAGAATTTATAGCAGCATTAGAATTTATATTCACCAGTAAAGAAAGAGGAGCCAGAAACTGTGTGCAACAGCACACATTCTGGAGAGAGAGAGGTTCCCTGGGGATGGGCTCCAGCACGAGCCCTAAAGCTTGGGAAAATGAGCCTTTGATCCCTGTGACCAACTGAGATTGGATCCTGTAAGGAAGATTCTATTCCATAGAACTGGCCAGTTCTGTATAACAGTGGTGGATGCGGTAAACAGTGGTTCTAAGGCTTTTATTGGTAGTTAATTTTATTTCTGTTTTGAATGGTTTTATTTCATTAATAGCTTAGATATTCAGAAAATAAAAAGGGCAAAAAATGACCCTGGCTGGGGAATGTCTTCTGCATTAAAATGAAAAAAATGACACATGCACATACACACAGAGATACACAAAGTCATGCAGGTACATGAATATACTGCCCAGAACCCTCTTAAAAATATCACACAAAAACTGCAATGCTCAATAAGCTTTATTTCAAGGAAAATTTGCCAAATTTTAATTCAATGCATAACTGTTCTAAAATCTGATTAGATAGCAATTTGGATTTATATAAAAGAAGATGAAGCGACAGCAGGCAGCGGTGTCAGGTCATTGTCCATAGGTTGAAGATATCCAGGGCAGTAGATGGAGATGGCAACATTTTAGTCTGAAACTATAGAAATTAGATAAAATAATAGGTTGATCAAAGTGGTTTAATGTTTCTCCTGCCCCTGAACCCCATCTCTCCTTCCTACACAGCGTTCCCTGAAAAGCCCTTTTCCTGTTCATGTCAAAGCTTTGCAATAATTTGTGAATGCAAACAATATCAGGCAGATTATCCCAATCTACATTTATGGCATGTCTACTAGAGAAAGTTTTCTTACCACAGCACAATTTAGATCCACAATCCTGATTTCCAACATCATGTGTGCCTTGGGGACAGGGAGGACCAAAGCATATTCCTCCTCGATCGAAACAGAGAGGATGAGCATTCGCTGTGAAATGGAAAACAGGAGACAGCTTGATGATGAGTAAAGTTACTTTGATATTTATATACATTTCTCCTTCCAAGACACCACCACCACTGCAGAATTCCTTTGCCTTCAGGCAGTTTCATCTGACCAGAAGAATCAGTTTCTGCTTGTCCCCAAGGAACAGCCCAAATAAATCACAAATTAACCCACCTCTCAACCCTGGCTCAGAGTAAAATTGGCTGGCATGTGTGTACCTACTGAGGCAGTCGACAAGAAATAATCTGCTTCATCACAAAGGAAACATCACTCTGTCCAGTATTTCAATGAATTTTTGATTGCTGGGAAATAATCCTGAATTACAATGGCTTACTCTAGTAGGTGTTTGGGGCTAGATTTTCCTCTGGATTTTTCTCTCTTTGCTTAATGTAAAAAACCTTTCCCCTGCTGCTGTTTTTGGCTCTTGAAAAACAGCATATATGAGAGCTAGTTATGACTTGCGTGAGGGACTCTCAGGGCATCCCAGTTGTCAAAAAAGCTTTAGAAAAAATGACAAGGTTGCATGACTTCTGGACTGCTCTCAAAGAGCAGTACATTGGATTGTTCACTAAATCTCCAAGAGTCAATGGTTTCTTGAGGGAGTATGTAGTTTGCTTTCTCTGTTAAGGACATAATGATAGATATATGGGGAAAAGATCATGTCTCTGCTTCAAGATATCTTGCTAAAAGTCCAAATACATATGAGTAAATTCACTGAATGGTTAGTATAGTGTAGCCATTTTTTTTCTTTACTCAAATGGAACATAAATAGAATAGTGAATAAACTGGTTTTCCAGTCCCTAGTTGTGGTATATCAGATTGGATTTCCAATTTTAATTCAGAAGAAAAATCAATGATATATTATTCAGATCTTTGGAAGCTCACATTATCAATATTCCATCCTTCTTAACTAATTCTTTAAATAACATGTGGTAATGGTTGAGATATTTCTAGCTAAAAGATGAAGATTTAATTTCAGAAATTCGTTTGTTAAGCTTGCATAAATTCTGCTGCTGGATTGAATAATAGACCCAAGAAAGATCTATTAGACTACGCTGCTTTCAAAGGTGATAGTACTCATTCAGCAAGGAGTGAGCTATCAGTCCTTTCTAAATTATCATTGTTAGATTCTTACCTGCTTCAGACACGGATGCAAGGAAAAGGAATGCGAAGAGCAGGCAAAAGATCTTCATGTTGGAATTGGTTCTGGACCAAATCTTACTCCGGGAACAGAACGTAGCTCTATATTTATAGAGTTATAATTATTGTATTACATCACCTCAGTGAAATTTTGCAACTAATCTTAGAAGTTACTTTTACCATTCTTACATAAGGCATTATTGCATCTTCCTTCTATTGAAGTACTCATGTGGGTTTTCTTCTTCAAAATTCTCTGGAAAAGCAAGAAAATTAGTTAAACGGTTAATCAGTTGGTTTCCAAATATTGCAGCCTCAGGGCTTGCCATGTCCAGAACGGGCAGACAAAAGTCCTTTCTGAATTGCTGCTGAACTTCTAGTATTTCAGAAAGATAATGCTTAACCACATTCACCAGTGTTGCAAAGTTTTGGAATTGCCATTATACAGCTTAGAAGTATAAGAGAGAAGTCCTGGACCTTGCATTTGGTGAGGCCCTAAATATAATAATGTGTATACTGCCTCCTTGCTGATGTTAGGAATGCATGGATTTCTTTGTTTTGATCATCTAATTCTGCTTGATCCTATGTGAACATAAATATTAGCTTTGTTTTTTTATTTGTTTGTTTATTTGTCTCTGTGTTTATTAATTTAGCCATAATATATAGTTTTGATTTCTGTAAATGAGCAGAATTTGGAGTTTGAGATATAGAGGATAATGTGGTCAAAGGAGGAAGGCTCAAAATTAGTTACAGAAAAATCTGAAACAAATAAAATAAAGTAATTAAATGAAATAAATAAGCAACATTAAAATAAAGAACCATTGTAACAGAGAGAAGCAATATTGTTTTAGAAGCAGCTTTGAAATCCAATACCGCTCTTAACTAATAAACACTAAGATTGTTTGTAAAAGGCAGGTTTTAATTATTTTTTTGAAATAATGAATATGGTTGTAGGCAACTGAATTCAGGATGGATGCTGTGCGAAAAGATGGCCCACATACATGTCTGTGTAGTTCCCAAATATGAGACATACTTTCTCATCTCTTGGTAGGTCAGAAGCCACTGGAAAAAACCATCCTATAGATACACAGTTCCTAAGTGTGAGAAAGCATTAGAGCAAGGTAGAAAATGCAGATTACATCTCTGTCTCCAACCTTCTCTTGTTGAGAAGATTTAATTTAATTTAATTTAATAATATTTCTATACCGCCCTTCTCCCTGAGGACTCAGGGCGGTTCACAGGGCAAAAGTAGAATACAAAATACAAACATTAAAAAGAGATTAAATAATTGCCCATGTTTAAAACAATTACTATTCAATTATAAAACCCCAAGATAAAATTAAGAATACAAAAAATAAAAACCCCCACCAATCCCCATCAGGCTAGGCCGGCTTGTACAAACAAAAACGTCTTGAGATCGCAACGAAAGGAGCGAAGATCGGGCGCCATCCGGAGCTCTACCGGTAACTGATTCCACAGCTCCGGAGCGCCCACGGAGAAGGATCTCCCCCTGGGGGCCACCAATCGACATTCTCTGATCGGTGGCACCCTGAGGAGGCCCTCTCTGTGGGAACGCACAGGGCGCAGGGAGCTTGATGCCGGCAGCAGATGTTCCCTGAGGTACTCCCATGCCATGGAGAGCTTTGAACACCATTACTAGTACCTTGAATTTCACCCGGAAGGCAACTGGCAACCAATGCAGCTCACGGAGCAAAGGTGTAACGTGGGAGTATCGGGAGACTCCCAACACAACTCTCGCGGCTGCATTCTGTACCAGTTGGAGCTTCCGGGTGGTCCTCAAGGGCAGCCCCATGTAGAGAGCGTTGCAGTAGTCCAGATGAGAGGCCACGAGCGCATGAGTGACCGTGCATAAATCATCCCGGCTTAGATAGGGCCGCAACTGGCGCACCAGGCGAACCTGGGCAAAAGCCCCCCTAGTCACAGCTCCTATATGGTCTTCCAAGGTGAGCCGTGAATCTAGGAGGACCCCCAAGTTGCGAGCCCTATCTATGGGGGGTAATAGTTCACCCCCCATAGCAAGAGGTGGAATGTCCGAATAAACCCGGGATGAAGGTATGCAAAGCCACTCAGTCTTGTCGGGGTTGAGTTGAAGTCTGTTCCTCCCCATCCAGACCCGAACCGCCTCCAGGCAATGGGACATCACATTGAGGGCATCACTGGGGTGGTTTGGGGTCGAAAGGAAAAGTTGGGTATCATCAGCATACTGATGATACCCAACTCCAAAACCACGAATGATCTCACCCAGCGGTTTCATGTAGATGTTGAACAGGAGAGGCGAGAGGACCGACCCCTGAGGAACTCCACAAACGAGAGACCTCACGGTCGACCTCTGCCCTCCTGCCAACACCGACTGCGAACGTCCCTGGAGATAGGAGGAGAACCACTGTAAGACCGTGCCTCCCACTCCCAATCCCCTGAGACGCCGCAGCAAGATACCATGGTCGATGGTATCGAAAGCCGCTGAGAGGTCTAATAGGACCAGAACAGAGGAATGCCCCCTGTCCCGAGCCCTCCAGAGATCATTCACCAGCGCGACCAATGCCGTCTCCGTGCTGTGCCCGGGCCTGAAACCCGATTGGTACGGGTCTAGATATCCGCTTCATCCAGGACCAGAGGGAGCTGATGTGCCACCACACTCTCAACAACCTTCGCAAGAAAGCGAAGGTTGGAGACAGGACGGAAGTTATTCAATACAGCTGGGTCCAAGGCAGGCTTCTTGAGGAGGGGCCTCACCACCACCTCTTTCAAGACGGCGGGGAAGCTACCCTCGTTCAAAGAAGCCGATTTAACTGCCTGGAACCAGCTGCGTGTCCTCTCCCGGGCTGCATAAACCAGCCAGGAAGGGCACGGGTACAATAAACATGTGGTGGTGCTCAGCCTCCCCATGATCCTGTCCACTTCCTCCGGAGTCACAGAATCAAACTCATCCCAGGTGGTATCGACAAGACTGCCCGTGTCCTGATCGCCAGACTCTGCCCAGTCAGAGTCCAGACCGGTCCGAATCCGAGCGATTTTGTCCGACAGATGCTGGTTAAACTCCTCGGCACGACCCTGCAAGGGATCCTCCCTCACCTCCTGATTTAGGAGGGAGCGAGTCACCCTAAACAGGGCGGCCGGGCGATTATCTGCGGACGCGATAAGGGTGGCGAAGTGGTTAGACCTCGCCTCCCTTATCGCAGTGAGATAAGACCTAATGTGGGCTCTTAGTCGCAATCGGTCGGATTCGGATCGGCTGGATCTCTAACCGCTCTCTAGGCCCCGTCTCCGACGCTTCATCTCCCGGAGCTCCGCAGAGAACCATGGAGCTCGACGGGATCTGCACCGGGTCAGGGGTACAACTCGGTCAAGAGCCTCAGTGGCCGTCCTTTCCCAGGCTTCCACTAAGGCATCTGCCGAGCTGTGAGCAAGGGAGGCAGGTGGGGACCCCAGCGCCGCCTGGAACCTCTGGGGATCCATTAAGCGTCTGGGGCGGTACCATTTAATTGGTTCCATACACCCACGGCGGGGGGTGGCAAAACGGAAGACCAGCCGCAGGAGATGATGATCGGTCCATGACAGGGGCATAAAAATTGGAGAGCCCCCACCAAGATCATCTAACCACCGTCCAGATAAGAAAATTAGGTCAAGGGTGTGGCCTCCCTCATGAGTCGGTCCTGAAATTACTTGCGTCAGGTCCATGGCCGTCATGGAAGCCATGAACTCCTGAGCCAACTTAGATGATCCTCCCAGAGATGGTAGATTGAAGTCCCCCAAAACTATAAGTTTAGGGAACTCAATCACCAACCCAGAGAGGACATCGAGAAGCTCGGGCAGGGCTGCTGCTGCGTGACTAGGCGAAAGGTACACCAGCAGCAAGCCCAACTGCGCACCAGGGCCGCATCTCAAAAAGAGAGACTCACACCCGACTATCTGAGGAACGGTGGCCTCCCGCGGGCACAAGGTCTCCCTCATAACAACAGCCACTCCCCCACCCCTACCCTGAGCCCGAGGCCGGTGTAGCACCCGGAAACCTGGTGGGCAAAGATCAACCAGAGGAATACTGCCCTCTGGGCCCAACCAAGTCTCCGTGATGCAAGCCAGGTCCGCCTGCTCATACTCGACCAAATCACGAACGAGAGGAGCTTTGTTAGCGACAGACCTGGCATTCAGATACACCAGCCGGAGCTCAGGAGGCTGCACATCCTCACTCCCGGGACCTCGGGGCGGAACAAGAGGGTCGGAGTGCCTCACCGCTTGCAAGCAGCAGAGAGGCCTTCCCTGAGATTGATACGGCCCTCTGTTCCTACACCTGCTGCCATTCCCTAACGTCGTGGGAATAGGTAATCCCACGACTTGCCCTGGAGCCCTGGGGGCAACCGACCCCCGCTCCTCCCCCCCCGCGATCAATCCCAGACCTGGCCTGATGAGGTCACTATAGATACACAGTTCCTAAGTGTGAGAAAGCATTAGAGCAAGGTAGAAAATGCAGATTACATCTCTGTCTCCAACCTTCTCTTGTTGAGAAGATGGTGAGACTGTACCTTCCTTAAAGGAATGTTCCTTTGACAAAATGGCTTATCTATACTCACTTCATCTGGGTTTCAGGCTGACATTTAGGATAGAGACGGTTTCAATTATGCTCTTAATTTTTCAAGAAGTGATTGTAGTCAGTCTCCACTGTGTATGTAAAGCATGAATGATTGTGAGAAGGGTCCTCTGATCCAAGAAAGGCCATAATGGGGAAGGAAACTGCCACCTGCTATTTAAACAGGAGCTTTGAGTCCAACAATATTGACTTGTTATCCCAACTCATGAAGAAAGTAAAATGCCATGATTAACAGTATCAAAAATTAGAGTGAGGTCTGAAAAGACCGGAAAGGCAGATATACTTCTTCTGCCCAGTCTCATCACAGTAGAGATAAACTTCAAAACAATATTGTATTTTTCCATCTTAAATTTGGATGAGTGGGTAGGTGGTTGCCTCACTTGGAATAAGTTGGAATAAGAATTTGAAACCTCATATATACGTTTCTTTCTCTTTCCAGAGTCAAGTGGCTAAAACTCCATCTCTTTTGGCATGGTTGCATCACATTTTTTGATTGAAAGCATAGCTTTCTGACTATACTTATTTCTTGGTACTGATCATCCTGATTGATTTAATGACTATGTGCAATCAAGTCAGTGTTTTTTTAACATAAACCCCATCCCCCCTACCCCTAACCCATACCCTAACCCACCCAATACACCTACCTCCCACAGTCCCCCCCTCTGACTTCCCAAAGTAGAATACAGGGTATTATTTTCACAATCTTAATCTAAAATATACTAACTATAATTACACTTTAAATCTAGTCGCACTTTAACTCTCCTTAAACATCATAATATATCTCCATTACAAATATTCTTCACATATTCCAAATTCTACCATTTCTATCTAATTCAAAACTTTCTTTCCAAATCCATTATTCTATAATAAACAAATCAGCCTTCTTCCAATATAACAGTACCAAAAATTCTACTATAGTTATTAGTTATAAATATCTTTTTCTTAAAGATCTTACATATTCCACTAAATTACTTTAACTTTTAAAATTGTAATCTTTTACAATTCAACCATACATAATAATGCATTGCATCATCCCCACCACATCTTCAACATTTAGACTAACCATTTAAATATATACTTACTAATTTTTAAGGTCTACTGTAAATACCATCCCCAAATATCCACCATTATTAGATCCTGATTATCCTATGATCTTTAACAAGTTCCATTTCTAAATCTCATTTCTATCAAAGCCCTCCTTTAATCTCTACTGTTATTATTATTATTATTCCTTAAATCTAAATGCAGCCCGTGTCATTCTTTGAATCTTAAGATCTTTAAATAAAACCAAGGATTGCACAGCTTCCCAAACTATTTCTTGTAACTGTTGCTCTCCTTCTTCCTTTCCTTTTTTTTCTTCTGTGGATGATGGTAAGCCTGCTTTCAATACATTAGAATAAAAATCATGTGCCTTCCTTAATGTATTAACACAATATCTTTCTCCAGAATAATTGACCACAATCCCCATTGGTATCTCCCACCTGAACCGAAGCAGTTGTTTCTTTAATTCATCTGTCAGAAAGAAAAAATCTTTCCTTTTTCTCAAAATTCTTGGAGGAATCTCTTTCAGAATCAAAACCTCCTAATTAGCCACTTTAAGTCTCCTATTATAAGAGATTTGAATGATCTCATTTCTAATCTTTCTCTTTGTAAAATACACAACCACATCCCTTGGCAGTTTCCTTTGTTTAGCAATCCAAGAATTAACATATATTTATATTATATTTATATTTATTAAATTTTTATACCGCCCTTCTCCCGAAGGACTCAGGGCGGTGTACAGGGCAATAAATATTAAAAGACAAAGTACAAAAGTTAAAAGTACATTATTAAAAGTACAAAGTACAAAGTACAAAAGTTAAAAAACAATTAAATATTATGCCCGATATATACAATAATTAAAACCCCAACCCCAAACCCATCAAACCAGGCCGGATTGCTCAAATAAGTAAGTTTTTAGATCCCACCGGAAGGAGCGAAGGTCGGGGGCCATCCGGAGCTCAACCGGCAAGCAGTTCCACAGGTCTGGTGTGCCCACAGAGAACGCCCTCCCCCTGGGGGCCACCAGTCAACATTCTTTGATCGGAGGCACCCTGAGGAGGCCCTCTCTGTGGGAGCGCACTGGACGGTGGGATGTTGACGCCGGCCGCAGGTGTTGCCGTAGGTAATCCGGACCCATGCCATGTAGGGCTTTGTAGGTCATTACCAACACCTTGAATCTCACCCGGAGGGCAACCGGCAGCCAATGCAGCTCGTGGAGCAAAGGTGTAACATGGGAGTATCGGGAGACTCCCAACACAACTCGCGCGGCTGCATTCTGCACAAGTTGGGGCCTCCGAGTGGTCTTCAAGGGCAGCCCCATGTAGAGAGCATTACAGTAGTTCAAACGAGAGGTCACGAGCGCATGAGTGACTGTACACAAGGCATCCCGGTCCAGATAGGGCCGCAATTGGCGCACCAGGTGGACCTGGGCAAAGCCCCCCCTAGTCACAGCTCCAATATGATCTTCTAAAGAGAGCTGTGAGTCTAGGAGGACCCCCAAGTTGCGCACCCTATCTACGGGGGGCAATAGCTCACCCCCCATGGCAAGAGATGGAGTAATCTGAATTTCCAGGGATGCCGGCATGAACAGCCACTCAGTCTTGTCAGGGTTGAGCTGAAGCCTATTCCTCCCCATCCAGACCCGGACCGCCTCCAGGCAACGGGACATCACATCAAGGGCATCACTGGGGTGGTTTGGGGTTGAAATAAAAAGCTGGGTATCATCCGCATACTGATGATACCCAACTCCAAAACTACGAATGATCTCACCCAGCAGCTTCATATAGATGTTGAACAGGAGAGGCGAGAGGACCGATCCCTGGGGGACTCCACAAATGAGAGGCCTCAATGTCGACCTCTGCCCCCTGCCACCACCGACTATGAACGTCCCAGAAGGTAGGAGGAGAACCACTGAAAAACTGTGTCTCCCACTCCCAACCCCCTGAGATGCCACAGCACGATACCATGGTCGATGGTATCGAAAGCCAGTGAGAGGTCAAACAGGACTAGGACAGAGGAACAACCCCTGTCCTGAGCCCGCCAGAGATCATTCACTAGCGCAACCAATGCCATCTCCGTGTTGTACCCGGACCTGAAGCCCAATTGGTACGGGTCTAGATAATCAGCTTCATCCAAGAACAAAGGGAGCTGATGCACCACCACGCTCTCAACAACCTTCGCAAGGAAGCGAAGGTTGGAGACCGGACGAAAGTTGTTTAATATTGCTGGGTCCAAGGCAGGCTTCTTGAGGAGGGGTCTCACCACCGCCTCCTTCAAGGCGGTGGGAAAACTACCCTCACTCAAAGAAGCAGTTATCACTGCCTGGAGCTAGCCTCGTGTCCCATCCCGGGCCGCATAGACCAGCCAGGAGGGACACAGGTCCAACAAACACGTGGTGGAGCTCAGCTTCCCCATGATCCTGTCCACATCTTCAGGAGTCACAGGATCGAACTCATATCAGATACTTAATATTTGTACTTTGTACTTAATATTTATATTGCTCCTGCATCAGTTCTGCTGCTACCGTCACTCAAGATGTCAATCAGATCCGGCAGGAGTGGATCCAGTGTCTTGTTCTGCTAAAGCAGAAGAGTCCTTCGTCCGGAGCATTTCCAGGCTTGAGGGGGGCTCTAGGGGAGCTCTACCCCTACCTGGAAGCTCCCCCTCCCCTCTTTGCCTAAGGAGAAGGGTTTTCGAGCGGTGGAAGAGCTGATTGTCGGCTATTCCGCCGCTTCAACAGGATTGAAGGGCCGGCAGTTGAATCCGACCGTCCTCGCTGCTGAAGTGCCACCCGGAAGTCTCAAGTCAGTGTTGATTTTCAGCATACACATAGATAGATTTGTGCTTAACCTGGCCCTTCAGCTGTTCTAACCATGCATTGTGACCAGCTAAGTGAGTCCATCTAACTTGCAAGTGGTTGCCCTCATCTCCTCTTTCTTTCTAACATCCCCAGCATTAGAGCCTTCTCCAGAGAGCTAGGTCTTCACGCAGTGTTTCTAGGTCATTTGAGTCTTGGCATTTGTTCGGCAAATGAGGACTCTGAGTTATTGTTTAATGATCCAGGTTTTTGTGTCTGTCCAGATATCCAATACCAACTTTAAAGTTGACAATATACTTCAATTTTATGAAAAGTCAGTTTTGTAACATAGAAGAAAATCAAGGATCTCTTTTTCAAGTGTTCTAGCAATCTATACAATAAGTAAAATATACTAAATGGTTTGGGATGCAAGTAAAGCTTATATGAGAGGAGTGTTAATATATCTGAATAATAAACATAGGCGTAAATTGGAATATAAGCAAAAAGAGTTAGAGGAGGAAATTAAGAGGAAAGAGAAGGCTCTAATTTTGAATCCATCTGATAAAAGGATTAGAGAAGCAATTACTTTGTTAAGAGGTCAGTTTAATATGCTGATGGCAGATCAAGTGGCAACCAACCTACAGTATGTTAAACATAATACTTTTTGTAATGCTAATAAGCCTGGTAGGTGGTTAGTTTTTATGTTAAGCAAGAAACAAAGGTCACGTAACATAAATAGACTAATACATAAGGGAAAAGAAGTGTTTCAGCAAAATCTTATTAAAGAGGCTTTTGTTGAATTCTATTCTAAGTTATATATTAGGGACAAGATTCAAGGTATAGATATAGATAGATATTTACAAGAAGTGAATATCCCTGTTCTTACACAAGAGCAAAGGGAAGGGATGAATCAATTGATAAATGCTGAAGAAATCATTTTAGCAATTAAACAATTAAAAGTGGGGAAAGCACCAGGAACAGATGGTTTGACTGCCATTTATTATAAAGATTTACAGTTAGAAATGGTGGAACCTTTAAAAGAATTATTTAGAACAATTCAATCTGGAGGAGAAGTGCCTCCATCGTGAAAACAGCCTTTATATTGCTGATTCCGAAGGAAGATCAAGATCTTACCCAAACCAAAAATTATAGGCCAATATCGCCTTTAAATACTGATTACAAGATAAATTGCAAAAATTTTAGCGAATAGATTAATGAAGGTAATGCAGCAAATGATTCATAGTGATCAAACAGGATTTATAAGTGGTAGACAAATGAAAAATAATGTGAGACATATTGTAGATTTATTGGAATTTTTGGAAAGAAATAACCAGGTCTCTGCAGCGCTGATCCTTTTGGATGCTGAAAAAGCTTTTGATCAATTGGGTTGGCAATTTTTATTTAAAGTACTGGAGAAAATGGACTTTGGGGATAATTTTTTGCAGTCTATTAGGGCAATTTATCAGAAGCAAACAGCTCAAATAATAATTAATGGTAGTTTGACAGAAGCATGTAACATTGAAAAGGGAACAAGACAGGGATGTCCGTTGTCACCTTTGTTGTTTGTTTTAACATTGGAAATATTATTGATTAACATAAGAGACTCAAATAAAATTAAGGGAATTAAAATAAGAGGTCAAGATTATAGATTGAGAGCGTTTGTGGATGACTTGGTTATTACATTAAGTCAACCGACTTATTCAGTTGTAGATTTGATGGAGATAATATTGTTATATGGAAAAGTTTCTGGATTTAAGATAAATACGCAAAAAACTAAAATATTGTCTAAAAATACGACTACAGAACAAAAGGTTGTTTTAGAAGAACTACCTGGATTTGAAATAGTTAAAAAGACTAAATATTTGGGGGTATATCTTTCAGCTTCAAATGTGAAATTATATAAAAATAATTATGAATTGTTATGGTTAAAAATTCAAAAAGAGTTAGATAGTTGGAAAAAATTACAAATATCTTTATTGGGAAGAATTGCAGCAGTGAAAATGAATGTTTTGCCAAAGTTTTTATTTTTGTTTCAAATGTTTCAAAAAGGATTCAAATTTGGAAGAATGGCAGAAAGGTATTAATAAGTTTGTTTGGGCAGGGAAAAGACCAAGAGTAAAATTTAAGATAATGCAAGAATTACGTGAAAGAGGTGGTCTTAAAATGCCCAATTTTAAATTATATTATGAGGCTGCTGCTTTATCATCAATTAGTGATTGGTTTAATTTAACGCAAGGGAGATTATTGAACATTGAGGGTTGTGATTTATTATTTGCCTGGCATGCATATGTATTGTATGACAAGAAGGTGGATTAAGGTATGCTCTGTTGTGAGTTTGGAAAAAATATCGATATAAGTTAAATCATAAAATACCAATTTGGGCAATACCTAAACATGCAATAGAAAATATAAATGTGGGATTTAAACATGATGTGACTACATATAAAGAAATTCTTAGGATGGAAAGGAATGTATGGCAATTGAAGCTATATAATATCTTAAAAGAAGGGAAAATAGTACAAACTTGGTTCCAGTATGGGCAGTTACAAGCTATAAGGAAGGAAGATCAGAAAGTTGGTATTTTGACAACTGATGAAAATTTGGTAAAACAAATTAGAGATCAAGGTCAAGCACATATAAGAAGGATATATAATGGATTGATAGATATAGACTCAGAAACCGAACTTGTTAAAGATTGTATGATAAAATGGGCCCAGAATTTTCAAGACGTTATTACAATGGATACTTGGGAAAAGATATGGGTTAGAAATGTAAAATTTACTCAGGCTCAAAATTTAAGACAGAATTTTTATAAAATGTTTTATTGATGGCACTTAGATCCTAAAAAATTAGCAAGTATGTATCCGAACTGTCAGCCTAAATGTTGGAGGTGTGGTTGTGATGATGCAACGTATTATCATATATGGTGGACTTGTAAAAAAGTTAAAGATTTTTGGATTAAACTTTGGTGGAACATGCAGAATATATTTAAGAAAAAGATAAGGTTTTCTCCACAGTTATTTCTGTTGGGTATTATTACAGATTGTACTGTTATAGATACCAAATTGATGTTGAATTTAATTATGGGAGCAAGACTTTTAGTAGCACAATATTGGAAGAAGGAGGAACTGCCTACTATAGAAGAGTGGACTCTGAAAGTTTCAAACCTGGCAAAGATTTCAGCATATTTGAAAGAACAATCGCAACAGAAATATGGAATGGAAAAGATGGATCGAGTATATTCAGAAGAAATGTGGGACTAAAAAGTTTCATTTAGCATATGAATAAGTATTAGTTTTATATGATGTATTATTAGGTATTCATTATTAGTTAGTTATTTAGTTATGTATAACAGGAGTTAAAGTGCGATAGAATTTAATGTGTTTCTTTAGTTAGTTAGCATATTTTAGCTTACGTTTGTAAAAGTTAATACCCTGTATTCAGCTCTGGGAAGTCGGGGGGGAGGGAGGGAGTTTATGTTATTAAAATGTATTTTAAAACTTTTCAATAAAAAAAGTAAAATATACTAAAGTGAATAAATATTCTGTATATGGCCTTCACTCTAGTCAGGACTAAGGGGACACATTTCACGGAGTCATAGCTATGAGTATTTTGCACAGTTACTAAGTAGGGCACAAGTGTACAGGGAGCTGAGGATTTCCTCTGTGTATATGAAGCCTGACCAGGAGAAAAAGAGAGTTTTCCTAATAATTGAAAAGCTAAGGAGGATGCACAATATAAGGAGGTCACGCAGCCTTTTTGGGATCACCATTCTCCTCCTGTCTTAAAAGAACTCTGCTAAATATAATAATAATAACAATGCCCTTTTGCTGATGTTAGGAATGCATGGATTTCTTTGCTTTGATCATCTAATTCTGCTTGATTCTATGTGAACATAAATATTAGCTTTATTTTGTATTTGTTTGTTTGTTTGTTTGTGTGTTTCTGTGTTTATTCTTTTAGCCATAACATATAATTTTTGATTTTTGTAAATGAGCAGAATTTGGAGTCATTGAGATATAGAGAATACTCTGTTCAAATGAGGAAGGCTCAAAATTGGTTACAGAAGAAACACTCTTCCTCCTGTCCGAGGTTTTCACTGTTGTGAGCATTTCTGTTGAGGATTAGCAGTGGGGGTGGGGTGGGGGGGTATTTGGTTTTTATTCCCCCCATCTGCTGGGTGGTTGTAGCAGATTTTCGTCACTTCACATGACCCTGGGACACTGTGACTGTCATAAATGTGAATCAGTTGCCAAGCATCTGAATGTAAATCACAAGAACCTGGAGATGCTGCAACATTCCAGCTGATCGGCACTTGTTCTGGGCTCAGCGGAAGTGCCAGGATCAGCGCCAAGCTCAAGCTGGAAACTGGCACTGATCCTGGCGCTTCCACTGAGCCCTGACAGCCCTGAAGCTCCAGCCATCTCTCGCTCAGTCTTGTGTGGTACAGCCACCGGTTCAGCTCATTCCCCTCCATGCTACCACTTTTCTAGGATGGTTGCATACCACTTGCCAGGCGCCAATGTACCACAGGTGGTACCCTGGTTGAAAAGCCCTGTTCTAAATGGATTAGATTTGTTATTCATTGGGTGTGTTTAAGGTGGAAAGGTCACTTTGGTGCTTTTTGAAGACCGATAGTATGATTCTCTGTAGAACTGTGGTAGTGCAGTGGTTAGAACGCAGTATTGAAGGCTAACTCTAACGACTGATGACAGTTTGATCTTGACCAGCTCAAGGTTGATTCAGCTTTCCATCCTTTTCAGGTGGGTAAAATGGGGACCCAGATTGTTGGAAGCAACAATCTGCTGATTCTGTAAACCACTTAGACAGGGATGGAAAGCACTATGAAACGGTATATGTCTATATGCTATTGCTATTGTATCCACTCCTTGTAGAACTGGACTGAAATTTATCAGTTTTTTATTGATAGGCTTTCAGTTCTTTTTTTTATTGAAAGAGTTTTTCAGTACATTTTATCTTTAACAAAACAAAACCCCTCCCAACCCACCCACCCCTTCCCAACCCCCCCTCCCTCCCCTTCCCCCCTCCCCGACTTCCCAGAGCTAAATACAAGGTATAAAAGTAAAAACAATCATAATCTACCATATGCTAACAACAATAAGTTATTAAGTCTATCGCACTTTAACTCTTGTAAAATGACTACAAGCAATATAAATATCACATCAATACTTATTCAAATGCTAAATGAAACTTTTTAGTCCCATATTTATTCTGGATGTAATCAATCCATTTTTTCCACTCCACAATATATCGCTGTTGCGAATGGTCTTTCAAATACGCCGAGATCTTTGCCATTTCCGCCAGGTTAGAAACTTTTAAAGTCCATTCTTCTATAGTCGGCAGTTCTTCCTTCTTCCAGTATTGCCCTACTAAAAAGTCTTGCTGCCGTAATTAAGTTCAACATCAATTTAGTGTCCACAACAGTAGTATCAGTAAAAACAATTGCGGACAAAACTTTATCCTTTTTTTAAATATCTTCTGCATATTCCACCAGATTTTAATCCAAAATGCTTTAACCTTTTTACAGGTCCACCATATATGAAAATACGTTGCATCTTCACCACCACACCTCCAACATTTAGGCTGGTAGTTCGGATACATACTTGCTAATTTTTTAGGATCTAAATGCCATCTATAAAACATTTTATAAAAGTTCTCTCTTAAGTTTTGAGCTTGCGTAAATTTTACATTTCTCACCCAAATCTTTTCCCAAGTATCCATTGTAATAACGTCTTGAAAATTCTGAGCCCACTTTATCATACAATCTTTAACAAGTTCTGTCTCTGAATCAATTTCTATCAGTGCAAGATATATCCGTTTGATATGTGCTTGACCCTGATTTCTAATTTGCTTTACCAAATTTTCATCAATCATTGAAAAACCAATTTTCTGATCTTCTTTCCACCTGGCCTGTAGTTGCCCATACTGAAAACAGGTTTGAACAATCTTTTCTCCTCGTAAGAGATTATATGGCTTCAAATGCCATACATTCCTTTCCAAACTTAAAATTTCCTTATATGTAGTCAAATCATGTTTAAACCCAACATTTATATTTTCTATTGCGTGTTTCGGTATTGCCCATAGAGGTATCTTATAATTTAACTTGTGTCTATACTTTTTCCAAACTCGCAGCAGAGCATGTCTTAGGCTTTCAGTTCTGAGTCAATGGAGAATGAACCACACTGAAATATTTTATACTTCTATTATCTTTTATTTTTAATAATAATAATAATAATAATAATAATAATAATAATAATAATAATAATAATAATAATAATAATAATAATAATAATAATAATAATAATAATAATAATAGTTGGAAGGGACTTCTGGAGGCAGATTATTCCATTCATTAATTGTTCTAACTGTCAGGTAATTTCTCCTTAGCTTTAGGTTGCTTTTCTCTTTGATTATTTTCCATCCATTGCTTCTTGTTTAATTTAATTTAATTTAATTACTGCTATTTAATACCATATTTTACTTCCATTTTATTTCTGTTTTTATGTATCCTAAATCGAGTTCTAGTCCAACCCCCTGCTCAGGCAGGAAACCCTATACCATTTCAGGCAAATGGCTGTCCAGTCTCTTCTTAAAAACCTCCAGTGTTGGAGCATTCAACACCTCTGGAGGCAGGTTGTTCCACTGGTTAATTGTTCTGTCAGGAAGTTTCTCCTTAGTTCTAGGTTGATTCTCTCCTTGACTAGTTTCCATCCATTGCTTCTTGTCCAGCTTTCAGGTGCTTTGGAGGATAGCTTTACTCCCTCTTCTTTTGGCAGCCCCTAAGATATTGGAACACTGGTATCATATCACCTCTCACCCTTCTCTTCATTAAACTACACATACCCAATTCCAGCAACCGTTCCCGATATGTTTTAGCCTCCAGTCTCCCAATCATCTTTGTTGCTCTTCTCTGTACCCTTTCTAGAGTCTCGACATCTTTTTTACATCGTGGTGACCAAAACTGGAAGCAGTATTCTAGGTGTGGCCTTACCAAAGCATTGTAAAGTGGTATTAGTACTTCACTTGATCTTGATTCTATCCCTCTGTTAATGCAGCCTAGCACTGTGTTGGCTTTTTTGGCAGCTGCAGCACACTGCTGGCTCATATCGAAGTGATTGTCTACTAGGACTCCCTCTCACAGTTACTACTATTGAGCAAGGTACCACCTATACTATACCTGTGCATTTGATTTTTCCTGCCTAAATGTAGAACCTTACTTTTTTCACCATTGAATTTCATTTTGTTAGATAGCGCCCAGTGTTCGGGTCTGTCCAGATCCTCCTGTATTTTAAGCCTATCTTCTGGAGTATTGGCTATTCCTGCCAGCTTGGTGTCATCTGCAAATTTGATGAGTTCCCCATCTATCCCCTCATCCAAATCGTTAATGAAGATATTGAAGAGCACTGGGCCCAGAACAGAGCCCTGGGGCACCCCACTACACACTTCCTTCCATGTAGATGCAGTTCTATTGAGGACCACACGCTGAGTACGGCCTGTCAGCCAGCTACAAATCCATCTGGTGGTGATGCTATCTAACCCACATATTTCTATCTTATCAAGTAGTAGGTTGTGATCTACTTTATCAAATGCCTTACTGAAGTCCAAGTAAATTATATCTACAGTATTCCTCTGGTCCACTAATTTTGTCACTTGGTCAAAGAATGTAATAAGATTTGTCTGGCATGATCTGTTTTTGACAAACCCATGTTGACTTTTAGTGATGACTTTGTTTGCATCAAGGTGTTCGCTGATTTGTTGTTTGATTATCTTTTCCAGAATCTTCCCAGGTATTGAGGTCAGGCTGATAGGTCTGTAGTTTCCAGGATCTATTTTTTCCCCTTTTTTGAAGATGGGAACTACATCAGCTCTCTTCCAGTCCTCTGGTAGTTCCCCAGTGCTCCAGGATCTTTGAAAAATATACCGGTAGTTCAGTGGTTCTGAGATCACGTCTGCCAGTTCCTTGAGAACTTTGGGGTGTAATCCATCTGGTCCTGGTGATTTGAACTCGTCTAGGCTGGACAGGTGTTCACTTACCATTTTTTTGCCTATCTTAACTTGCATTTTTATTCTGTTTTTTATGGCATTGGTTTTGGTAGGTTGGACTGTTTTTTCCCTTTGTGTAAAGACAGATGCAAAAAACGAGTTAAATAGTTCTGCTTTCTCCCTATTGCTTGTCTCCTTCTTGCCACTTTCCCCCACTAATGGACCAATCATTTCCTTAACTTTTTCCTTGTTTTTTATATGTTGAAAGAAGCATTTTTTATTATTTTTGACTTTGGTTGCAAGCCTTAGTTCATTTTGAGACTTAGCTTTCCTCACTTCATCTTTGCAGACACGGGCTATTTGCTGATATTCTGACTTAGTTATGTGCCCCTCTTTCCAATTCTTATTTTATCTTTCAATTTATCAGAGAGTTCTCTATGCAGCCATGCTGGTTTCTTTTGAGAGCTGTTATTTTTCTTCTTTGTTGGTATTGTACTAGACTGGGCCTTTATTATCCCACTTTTCAAAATTTCCCAAGCTTCTTGAGTTGTTTTCCCCTTTAGGATTCTCATCCATGGAATTCTTCCCATGGTCTCTCTCAGTTTATTGAAATTAGCTCTTTCAAAGTCCAAGACTCTAGTTTGGCTGTGTTCTATTGCTTGTGCCTCCAGAATGTTGAAAACAATGTTCTTCAACAGGTGTTTTCTAGACACGAGGGCATCTTTTTAGTTCTAAATCAGGGCTTTTCAACCTTGTCACCCATCGTACCACTTTTAGGATATGGCAACATCCCAGTACCACCAGTTGCCTAGCAAGGTGTCAAAAACTTGATGAACCCCCCCCCCAAAAAGGAAAAAAAGTGCTGAACTATAGGTAGTCCTCGACTTACAACAGTTTGCTTAGTGACAGTTGAAGTTACAATGGCACTGAAAAAAGTGCCCCCCAAGCCACAGCCAGGAAGACACCTGCCTGCCCACCCAGTGGCACTCTTCCTCCTGCCCGAGATTTTCATTGTTTTGATCATTTCTGTTGAGGATTGGCAGCGGGGGCGTGGGGTGGTGTGCATTTGGTTTTTATTCCCCACATCTGCTGGGTGGTTGTAGCAGATTTTTGTCACTTCACATTTAATTTAATTTAATTTATTAATATTTCTATACCGCACTTCTCCCGAAGGACTCAGGGCAGTGTACAGGGCAAGAATAAAACACAGAATTACAAAAGTTAAAAAGTAATTAAATACATGCCCATTAAAAATACAGTTAATATATAATAAAAAACCCCAATAAAAAGATAATAAAAACCCCACCAAACCCCCCTCAGGCCAGGCCGGCTTGCTCGAACAAGTATGTTTTTAGATCACAGCGAAAGGAGCGAAGGTCGGGCGCCGTCCAGAGCTCAACCGGTAACTGGTTCCATAGTTCTGGGGCGCCCACAGAGAAGGATCTCCCCCTGGGGGCCACCAGTCGACATTCTCTGACCGGTGGCACCCTGAGGAGGCCCTCTCTGTGGGAACGCACAGGGCGGAGGGAAGTAGACGCCGGCAGCAGGTGTTCCCTAAGGTACTCCGGACCCCTGCCATATAGGGCTTTAAACACCATTACTAGTACCTTGAATCTCACCCGGAAGACAACTGGTAACCAATGCAGCTCACGGAGCAGAGGTATGACATGGGAGTATCGGGAGACTCCCAACACAACTCTCGCGGCTGCATTCTGTACCAGTTGGAGCCTCCGGGTGGTCCTCAAGGGAAGCCCCATGCAGTAGTCTAGACGAGAGGTCACGAGCGCCTGAGTGACCATGCATAAATCATCCCGGCTTAGATAGGGCTGCAACTGGCGTAGCAGGCGAACCTGGGCGAAAGCCCCCCTAGTCACAGCCACTATGTGATCTTCCAAGGTGAGCCGTGAATCTAGGAGGACTCCCAAGTTGCGAGCCCTATCTACGGGGGGTAATGATTCACCCCCCATAGAAAGAGATGGAATATCCAAATAGACCCGGGATGAAGGTATGCAAAGCCACTCAGTCTTGTCGGGGTTGAGTTGAAGTCTGTTCCTCCCCATCCAGACCCGAACCGCCTCCAGGCAACGGGACATCACATTGAGGGCATCACTGGGGTGGTTTGGGGTCGAAAGAAAAAGCTGGGTATCATCAGCGTACTGATGATACCCAACTCCAAAGCCACGAATGATCTCACCCAGCGGTTTCATGTAGATGTTGAACAGGAGAGGCGAGAGGACCGACCCCTGAGGAACTCCACAAACGAGAGACCTCGTGGTCGACCTCTGCCCTCCTGTCAACACCGACTGTGAACGTCCCTGGAGATAGGAGGAGAACCACTGTAAGACCGTGCCTCCCACTCCCAATCCCCTGAGACGCCGCAGCAGGATACCATGGTCGATGGTATCGAAAGCCGCTGAGAGGTCTAATAGGACAAGAACAGAGGAATGACCCCTGTCCCGAGCCCTCCAGAGATCATTCACCAGCGCGACCAATGCCGTCTCCGTGCTGTGCCCGGGCCTGAAACCCGATTGGTACGGGTCTAGATAATCCGCTTCATCCAGGACCAGAGGGAGCTGATGCGCCACCACACTCTCAACAACCTTTGTAAGGAAGCGAAGGTTGGAGACCGGACGAAAGTTGTTCAATACAGCTGGGTCCAAGGCAGGCTTCTTGAGGAGAGGCCTCACTACCGCCTTTCAAGATGGCAGGGAAGCTACCCTCACTCAAAGAAGCTGATATAACTGCCTGGAACCAGCTGCGTGTCCTCTCCCGGGCTGCATAAACCAGCCAGGAAGGGAACAGGTCCAATAAACATGTGGTGGAGCTCAGCCTCCCCATAATCCTGTCCACTTCCTCCAAAGTCACAGAATCAAACTCCTCCCAGGTAATATCGACAAGACCGCCCATGTCCTGATCGTCAGACTCTGCCCAGTCAGAGTCCAGACCGGTCTGAATCCGAGCGATTTTGTCCGACAGATGTTGGTTAAACTCCTCGGCACGACCCTGCAAGTGTTCCTCCCTCACCTCTTGATTAAGGAGGGAGCGAGTCACCCTAAACAGGGCAGCCGGGCGATTATCTGCGGACGCGATAAGGGTAGCGAAGTGATTAGACCTCGCCACCCTTATCGCAGCGAGATAAGACCTAATATAGGTTCTTAGTCGCAATCGGTCGGATTCGGATCGGCTGGATCTCCAACCGCTCTCTAGGCCCTGTCTCCGACGCTTCATCTCCCGGAGCTCCGCGGAGAACCATGGAGCTTGATGGGATCTGCACCGGGTCAGGGGCCGCAAGGGTACAACTCGGTCAAGAGCCTCAGTGGCTGCCCTTTCCCAGGCTTCCACTAAGGCATCTGCCGAGCTGTGAGTGGGGGAGGCAGGTGGGGACCCCAGTGCTGCCTGGAACCTCTCGGGATCCATTAAGCATCTGGGGCAGTACCATCTAACTGGTTCCACACACAAACAGCGGGGGGTAGCAAAACGGAAGACCAGCTGTAGGAGATGATGATCGGTCCATGACAGGGGCATAACAATTGGGGAGCCCCCACCAAGATCATCTAACCACCGTCCAGATAAGAAAACTAGGTCAAGGGTGTGGCCTCCCTCATGACTCGGTCCTGAAATTACTTGCGTCAGGTCCATGGCCGTCATGGAAGCCATGAACTCCTGAGCCAACTCAGATGATCCTCCCAAAGATGGTAGATTGAAGTCCCCCAAAACTATAAGTTTCGGGAACTCAATCACCAACCCAGAGAGGACATCGAGAAGCTCAGGCAGGGCTGCTGCTGCGTGACTAGGCGAAAGGTACACCAGCAGCAAGCCCAACTGCGCACCAGGGCCGCATCTCAAAAAGAGAGACTCACACCTGACTATCTGTGGAACGGTGGCCTCCCGCGGGCACAAGGTCTCCCTCATAACAACAGCCACTCCCCCACCCCTACCCTGAGCCCGAGGCCGGTGTAGCACCCGGAAACCTGGTGGGCAAAGATCAGCCAGAGGAATACCGCCCTCTGGGCCCAACCAAGTCTCCGTGATGCAAGCCAGGTCCACCTGCTCACACTCGACCAAGTCACGGACGAGAGGAGCTTTGTTAGCGACAGACCTGGCATTCAAGTACACCAGCCGGAGCTCAGGAGGCTGCACATCCTCACTCCCGGGACCTCGGGGCGGGTCGGAGTGCCTCACCGCTTGCAAGCAGTGGAGAGGCCTTCCCTGAGATCGATACGGCCCTCTGTTCCTACACCTGCTGCCATTCCCTAACGTCGTGGGAATGGGTAATCCCACGACTTGCCCTGGAGCCCCGGGGGCAACCGACCCCCGCTCCTTCCCCCCGCGATCAATCCCGGCCCTGGCCTGAACAACGGTTGTTGGACTACCCCCCATATCCGAACAACCAAAAGAAGTTCCCACCCCCTCCCTAGCCTCCTAAAAAAATTATCCAAAAAACTAACCAGGGGCCTCTTAATTGGTTTATATCGGAGGCCCCTACCCATGCCCAACCATCTCTCAGGGTCCCAGCAATCGGGCCCTTCATCAAGAGGAGGTGTAAAGAGTAAGGCGGGTCGCTCCCAGGATGGGGGGCCCCCCTGAGGGCATGTAAAACCGTGCTAGAATAAGTCAGATCAAATCCCACCCTCTCACGGCGGTCAGGGCCGGGGAGCAGCCTGGTACATACAACCGGGGGAGCAATACCACCCAGAGCTCTCACCTCTGGGAGGCAGCAGATGTAAAATCTTAACCACTCTCCCACAGTGGTTGTAACCTGGACCTTCCAAAATTATAGGGGAGGGGAGAGAAGAGGAGGGAATTAGAGCAAAAGAGTCAATAAAATACATCAGGGTTGATGAGCCGGTATAGTCACAAAATGATAGGAGAGATTCCGGTTGCACAAATCAATTCTATGTTGCAAAAAAGACCAGATGATAGTCAGCCAAGGAGGGAAACCAAGGCCATGGTGATTCATCAGAACCACAACATGGTCTAGTCAGTTTCTGGCGGCGCAGGGAATTAAATTTTGCCTCACAAACGTCCGAGGCAACAGCGTCCGCATTCCACCACCAGGCCAGGTCACCATGTCAGAGAGGCCAACTCCCTTCACCATCAGCCATCTCGGACACCAACCAGACGACATCTCCACCACTCCAGCATTTTCACACCAATGCTGCTCCAAGCCGCAATTCATAGTCAATCCAACAACACGCGGCTCCCCAAGCAGCAGAGAGGCGTTCCGGAACACCACCGAGCTGTAAAAAGTTAACCCGGGCGTCACAGGCCTCAGGAACGCCACCGGGCTCCGTAGAGGGGGTCTCAAGACCCCCGCGGCACAGATGGTCAGCCGGTCGGCACCGCGTTGAGCAGAGCTCCAGCGAGAAATCCAGGTCTCTTCGGGCACCTCAGCAGCCTCCATCGGGGCTCCGCCCAGCTCCTCCGCATCCAACAGCCTCCATCGGAGTTCGCCGGGCCCCTGTGGCACCGACAAACAGCTGGTCGGTGCGGTACAGCACGGGGCTCTGCTCAGCTCTTCCATGTCCATCAAGCCGTCCAGAAACTCCTCCGGGCTCTTCCGGGCTCCTCCGGGCTCAGCTGACAGTCCTCGAAGAGTCCTCGGAGTCCTTGGAGCCCTCAAAGAGTCCTCGGAGTCCTCGGAGCCCTTGGAGAGTCCAGGCTCTCAGAGCCAAGGTAAATAAATATAGGCATTCCAAGGCAGGCACCGAAGCTCACCTCACCTCGTCCTCGTCCTCATCCTCATCCTCATCCTCACCTGAAACCTTCACAGAACTCAGATATCACTGTGAAGCTCCCTAGGGTCGCCACATTGCTAAAATTGCCAAAGCTCCAAACGGAGCTCAGCCGCGCACGTCCGCCATCTTTGATTGCCAAGTGTTAGTATCATGTCATCTGGTAAGACTCATGACCCTGGAACACTGTGACTGTTGTAAATATGAATCAGTTGCCAAGCACCTGAAAGTAAATCTCAAGAACCTGGAGATGTTGCAACATTCCAGCTGATTGGCACTTGTTCTGGGCTCATCAGAAGTGCCAGAATCAGCGCCAAGCTCCAGCTGGAAACTGGCAGTGATCCTGGCACTTCCACTGAGCCTTGACAGCCCCAAGGAAGCGCTGATCCTGGCACTTCTGCTGAGCCCTGATAGCCCTGCAGCTCCAGCCATCTCTCGCTTAGGCTTGTGTGGTACTGCCACCGGTTCAGCTCATTCCCTCCCCTGCTACCACTTTTCTAGGATGGTTGCATACCACTTGCCAGGTGCCAATGTACTACAGGTGGTACCCGTACCACTGGTTGAAAAGCCCTGTTCTAAATGGATTAGCTTTGTTATTCATTGGATATGTTTAAGGTGGAAAGGTCACTTTTGCGCTTTGTGAAGACCGATAGTATGATTCTCTGTTGAACTCTGGTAGTGCAGTGGTTAGAATGCAATATTGCAGGCTAATTCTAACGACTGACGACAGTTTGATCTTGACTGGCTCAAGGTTGACTCAGCTTTCCATCCTTATCAGGTGGGTAAAATGGGGACCCAGATCGTTGGAGGCAACAATCTGCTGATTCTGTAAACCACTTAGACAGGGCTGTAAAACACTTTGAAGCGGTATATGTCTGTATGCAATTGCTATTGTAGAAAGATTTGGACTTAAATTTATCAGTTTCTTATAGATAGGGTTTCAGTTCTGAGTCAATGGAGAATGAACCACACTGAAATATTTTATACTTCTTCTATTGTCTTTTATTATTTTAAATAATAACAATAACAATAATAATAATAATAATGATGATGATGATGATGATGATGATGATGATGATGATGATGATGATGATAGTTGGAAGGGACCATTGAGGTCTTTTAGCCCAACCCCCTAGTCAGGCAGGAAACCCTATATCATTTACGACAAATGGCTGTCCTGTCTCTTCTTAAAAACTTCCAGTGTTGGAGCATTTACAACTTCTGGAGGCACGTTGTTCCACTGATTAATTGTTCTAACTGTCAGGTAATTTCTCCTTAGCTTTAGGTTGATTCTCTCTTTGATTAGTTTCCATCCATTGCTTCTTGTTTAATTTAATTTAATTTAATTACTGCTGTTCAATACCATATTTTACTTCCATTTTATTTCTGTTTTTATGTATCCTAAATCGAGTTCTGTAACGCTTTCTCCCTAACAAGTCCTATAATGGTGCCTCATCATTGCAGGATAGAGAGAATCCTCCTGGGAAGCAGAAGTGAAGAAGTAGCTGGAGTCTATACCAAGAGGATAATCCCAGCAAGTCACTGAAGCCCAGCTAAAGCCAACATCCTCTTTACTTATAAGCTATATGTCTCCTCCACTTCCCTGTCTGAATACATTCTCCTCTTTCAATCCCTGGTAAAGCATGTGCCTCTTGTAACTGAACTTCTCTTGGCTGATTGCTTTGATCTATTCACTGACATCACCTTGTCCCAACCACAATAACACCTGGAGAATCTCCTTCTACTTGGCAACTAGGCCAGAAGAATGAATTCTGCTCCTGTTAAACAGCTTAGCTTTGCCTTGAGAATGTACAAATGATTTACTTCTTTTGTTTTCTTACTGTTGCTGTGATTTCATTACATTTGGCCATCCAAGAAATGTACAGTCTATACAGTAAATTGGCTCTAGATTGAACGGCTACAACCACAGTTCTCACTGGAATTCCCATCACCAAGCAATCTGTTGATAAAAATGTGGGATTACGTGACCATATGGCTTAGGAATGGTAGGCCCAGGATTCCTGCTGCTATTGGTAACTGAATTCCACAAGTGATTAGCTGGGAACCCACCCAGTCCAAGCCGTTCTTGACTTGGCCCCTCCAGTCCTCAGCCTCACTAAGTTAAAGGACTGCACACAGTGAATTGGGAATTAGGAATACTTGGACACAGTGAGGCCTTAACATGAAAGATACAACATCAAGAGAATTTATAGCAGCATTAGAATTTATATTCACCAGTAGAGATAGAGGAGCCAGAAACTGTGTGCAACAGCACACATTCTGGAGAGAGAGAGGTTCCCTGGGGATGGGCTCCAGCACGAGCCCTAAAGCTTGGGAAAATGAGCCTTTGATCCCTGTGACCAACTCAGATTGGATCCTGTAAGGAAGATTCTATTCCATAGAACTGGCCAGTTCTGTATAACAGTGGTGGATGGGGTAAACAGTGGTTCTAAGACTTTTATTGGTAGTTAATTTTATTTCTGTTTTGAATGGTTTTATTTCATTAATAGCTTAGATATTCAGAAAATAAAAAGGGCAAAAAATGACCCTGGCTGGGGAATATCTTCTGCATTAAAATGAAAAAAATGACACATGCACATACACACAGAGATACACAAAGTCATGCAGGTACATGAATATACTGCCCAGAACCCTCTTAAAAATATCACACAAAAACTGCAATGCTCAATAAGCTTTATTTCAAGGAAAATTTGCCAAATTTTAATTCAATGCATAACTGTTCTAAAATCTGATTAGATAGCAATTTGGATTTATATAAAAGAAGATGAAGCGACAGCAGGCAGCGGTGTCAGGTCATTGTCCATAGGTTGAAGATATCCAGGGCAGTAGATGGAGATGGCAACATTTTAGTCTGAAACTATAGAAATTAGATAAAATAATAGGTTGATCAAAGTGGTTTAATGTTTCTCCTGCCCCTGAACCCCATCTCTCCTTCCTACACAGCGTTCCCTGAAAAGCCCTTTTCCTGTTCATGTCAAAGCTTTGCAATAATATGTGAATGCAAACAATATCAGGCAGATTATCCCAATCTACATTTATGGCATCTCTACTAGAGAAAGTTTTCTTACCACAGCACAATTTAGATCCACAATCCTGATTTCCAACATCATGTGTGCCTTGGGGACAGGGAGGACCAAAGCATATTCCTCCTCGATCGAAACAGAGAGGATGAGCATTCGCTGTGAAATGGAAAACAGGAGACAGCTTGATGATGAGTAAAGTTACTTTGATATTTATATACATTTCTCCTTCCAAGACACCACCACCACTGCAGAATTCCTTTGCCTTCAGGCAGTTTCATCTGACCAGAAGAATCAGTTTCTGCTTGTCCCCAAGGAACAGCCCAAATAAATCACAAATTAACCCACCTCTCAACCCTGGCTCAGAGTAAAATTGGCTGGCATGTGTGTACCTACTGAGGCAGTCGACAAGAAATAATCTGCTTCATCACAAAGGAAACATCACTCTGTCCAGTATTTCAATGAATTTTTGATTGCTGGGAAATAATCCTGAATTATAATGGCTTACTCTAGTAGGTGTTTGGGGCTAGATTTTCCTCTGGATTTTTCTCTCTTTGCTTAATGTAAAAAACCTTTCCCCTGCTGCTGTTTTTGGCTCTTGAAAAACAGCATATATGAGAGCTAGTTATGACTTGCGTGAGGGACTCTCAGGGCATCCCAGTTGTCAAAAAAGCTTTAGAAAAAATGAGAAGGTTGCATGACTTCTGGACTGCTCTCAAAGAGAAGTACATTGGATTGTTCACTAACTCTCCAAGAGTCAATGTCTTCTTGAGGGAGTATGTAGTTTGCTTTCTCTGTTAAGGACATAATGATAGATATATGGGGAAAAGATCATTTCTCTGCTTCAAGATATCTTGCTAAAAGTCCAAATACATATGAGTAAATTCACTCAATGGTTAGTATAGTGTAGCCATTTTTTTCTTTACTCAAATGGAACATAAATAGAATAGTGAATAAACTGATTTTCCAGTCCCTAGTTGTGGTATATCAGATTGGATTTCCAATTTTAATTCGGAAGAAAAATCAATGATATATTATTTAGATCTTTGGAAGCTCACATTATCAATATTCCATCCTTCTTAACTAATTCTTTAAGTTACATGTGGTAATGGTTGAGATATTTCTAGCTAAAAGATGAAGATTTAATTTCAGAAATTCGTTTGTTAAGCTTGCATAAATTCTGCTGCTGGATTGAATAATAGACCCAAGAAAGATCTATTAGACTACGCTGCTTTCAAAGGTGATAGTACTCATTCAGCAAGGAGTGAGCTATCAGCCCTTTCTAAATTATCATTGTTAGATTCTTACCTGCTTCAGACACGGATGCAAGGAAAAGGAATGCGAAGAGCAGGCAAAAGATCTTCATGTTGGAATTGGTTCTGGACCAAATCTTACTCCGGCAACAGAACGTAGCTCTATATTTATAGAGTTATAATTATTGTATTACATCACCTCAGTGAAATTTTGCAACTAATCTTAGAAGTTACTTTTACCATTCTTACATAAGGCATTGTTGCATCTTCCTTCTATTGAAGTACTCATGTGGGTTTGCTTCTTCAAAATTCTCTGGAAAAGCAAGAAAATTAGTTAAACGGTTAATCAGTTGGTTTCCAAATATTGCAGCCTCAGGGCTTGCCATGTCCAGAACGGGCAGACAAAAGTCCTTTCTGAATTGCTGCTGAACTTCTAGTATTTCAGAAAGATAATGCTTAACCACATTCACCAGTGTTGCAAAGTTTTGGAATTGCCATTATACAGCTTAGAAGTATAAGAGAGACGTCCTGGACCTTGCATTTGGTGAGGCCCTAAATATAATAATGTGTATACTCCCTCCTTGCTGATGTTAGGAATGCATGGATTTCTTTGTTTTGATCATCTAATTCTGCTTGATCCTATGTGAACATAAATATTAGCTTTGTTTTTTTATTTGTTTGTTTATTTGTCTCTGTGTTTATTAATTTAGCCATAATATATAGTTTTGATTTCTGTAAATGAGCAGAATTTGGAGTTTGAGATATAGAGGATAATGTGGTCAAAGGAGGAAGGCTCAAAATTAGTTACAGAAAAATCTGAAACAAATAAAATAAAGTAATTAAATGAAATGAATAAGCAACATTAAAATAAAGAACCATTGTAACAGAGAGAAGCAATATTGTTTTAGAAGCAGCTTTGAAATCCAATACCGCTCTTAACTAATAAAAACTAAGATTGTTTGTAAAAGGCAGGTTTTAATTATTTTTTGAAATAATGAATATGGTTGTAGGCAACTGAATTCAGGATGGATGCTGTGCGAAAAGATGGCCCACATACATGTCCCTGTAGTTCCCAAATATGAGACATACTTTCTCATCTCTTGGTAGGTCAGAAGCCACTGGAAAAGACCATCCTATAGATACACAATTCCTAAGTGTGAGAAAGCATTAGAGCAAGGTAGAAAATGTGTCACTGCATGTTTTTTTAGTTTTGCCAGCTTCGCTCATTCCTAAGTGTACATCTCTTTCTGCTCTGCACCTTATCTTATCTTGTAACCATAGTGACTCCAGCTATGTCCAGCCAATGTTTTGGTTTTAAACTGTTTTGTGCGCAGGCCTAAAAAAATTTCAGTTTCTGTTTTACTTTCTTCTTCTGCCTGTTGAAAGAATGTAGTTAGTCTAGGTCTTTTGTTTTATCATTATAAGTTTTACTATAGAATATGCCTTGGATTTCTTTTCTTTGATATTGACCATGCAAATGAACCACGGTCCATCCACCTCTGGTCGGACTGTTAATTGTTCCGTGACATTTGGTAGCAGAGGATGGTTTATTTTTATTTTCAAGATTTATTGATAGGCAATTAACCAGGCAGTTAGTTTGGCACTGAGGAGGCTGTGATTAATATGCCGAGGAACCGGAGAAAGAAAAAGGCCGTTTGTCTCTCTGCTAAGGAGGAGGCAGCCCTTCCACAGAGAGATCTTCCTTTAAGTTTACAGACTCCGTTGGCATCGGCTACACGTCTTGGAGAAGCAGCCTCTGAGCCAAGGTCAGTTTCACCATTTTCTGTTTTTACAGACTCTCAAGCTGATGCCCCAGTTGTAACTTCTGCTCATGGGGATCAGGCTGATTATGAGAGATTTGGTGCTAGACCTAGGGCTTCACTAGGGAAGGAGGTGAGCTATTATTCTCCAAGCCCTGAGCAAACTGGATCGCCATTTTGCCTTCTTCCTCAAAGACAGAGGCACGCCCACAGTGGAATCTTGTGTCAGACGAATGGGAGCCTGACTGTCTTCTGTGTCAAAGAATGCAGAATGCATTTTCACAGATATCCCTTCAGCAGGCATCGCTCCAAGCTGCCACACCTCCTCATTCATTGGGAGCTTCAGCTAGAATGCCTATTAATACTGCTACTATTAAAGTTCCTATCTCAGATGGAGCACAGCAGCCTTCACCCCAAGTGTAGCCTCCACTGGTTCCTCAAATACAAAGGCCAGTGCTGACTGCAGGCCAACTTAATGTAGCAGCTCAAGCGCCAGCACCTTCTGCTGGCCAGGGTGGTATTGCAGCTCAAGTACAGCCACCCCTTCAGTGCAACTGCCGCAGGCCCTGGCACAGGTGCCACAGGTGCCCCCTGCTGGTTATGTCCGTATGGCACAGCCTGCACAACCAGTGCCTCCTGCAGGCCAAGTCCCAATTGCACAACCTGCACAGCCAGTACCTCAATTGCATGTTCCTCAACAGGCATCCGCTATTGTACCACTGGCTGGTGATTCAAAACTGAAGCGGTCAGCACAGAATTACAGGGCATGGGTCAGTGAAGTTGGACTTTTACTTCGTAGAGAAGGTACCCATGTGATGGTGTTTAATCCTCCTGCCCAGCCATGGCCTCCTGACATATGGGACTTGAATAATAGAGCATGCACAACGTTATTGATGTCCATGGACACTGAATTGCAGCTTACTTTTTCACAAGATGTAACTGCCCAACAAATTTGGGCTCAATTAGAAACATGTTACCGGCCTACGTCCATTGAGTCTACATGTTTGCTTTTGTCCGAGTTCCATGGTTCTAGATTAAAACCTGGTGAGCATATTGGAGAACACTTAACTAAAATGAAAGGAATAAGAAAAGAACTGGGTGAAAAAGGCTATCCTATTGATGACTTTCAAATGATCAGCATTATCATTAACTCTTTGAATTATGACTGGAAAGATGCTATTTCTAAGATTAATCAAGTGCCTATTGCTCAACGCACAGTGGATCATGTATGCAGAATTTTAACCGAAGAAGAGGCACTTATGCAAGCCACGTCACATTTAAGGGAACCACCTGCATCAAAAGCTTCAGCGAGGCGTTCCTTCCGTGGAAGAGCCTATGTTCCAAGGATACCAAGATGCTACATCTGCAATCGTGTGGGACATGCCACCCGGGATTGTCCCCAACGGTTTCCAGCGCCCGCCATGTACCAGCCCAGAGGAACAGATTCCAGAGGAGGCAGAGGTAGAGGCGGACGACAAGTTTGTGGTCATGGTCCCAGGTGTGATCCTCAAGCTCCACTTGCCACATTGGTTGTAACCAACGATCCACAGCCTCAACCAGAGTATGACAGACATCTACTTTGGACTTTGGACAGCGGAGCAGCATTACATGTTACCTACAGAAAAGAGCTGTACACAGAGATGCACGAGCCTGAACCTGAACTTCGTGAACTGTACTCTTTTTCAAATCATCCTGTTCAGGTCATGGGAAAAGGAACTGTCTACATTGAAGAGCTCGGTGCATTCATTCCTGATGTTTACTACATCCCATCAGCTAATAGTAATTTGCTTAGTCAGAGTCACTTGTCTAGGGTGTCAAAATTCCAGGTACACCATCTCAAAAAAGCAAGTTAAAGATGGAGATATTGTTGCTGAAACCATGTTGATTGGTGGTGTTTATTACTTAAAGCCAAAGTCTAAGCCGCAAGAGCAGGCAAGTATACAAGCTCCAAAAAGGGAGAGCAAAGGCCCAGTGAGAGATGTCCCAGAGAGAGATCCTGTTGCTACTCCAAAGGCTCCTAAAGCCAATAAAAGGACAAATAAGACACAGGTTGCTCACAGCAAGCCTGAGGTTCCTAATCAAAATGCTAATGTTGAGAATTCACTAACAGGTAAACCTTTGCATTCCAGGTGTATCCATAAGTGGCATAGAAGATTGGGTCATGCCAGTTTCCGTGTTCTGAAGAAGATGCCAGAGTTCGCAAGAGGTTTGGATCTAAAGGGGTGTAAGGTGTTTTTGGACTGTGCTGTCTGCAAGAAAGCCAAATCTAAAGCAGCAGCAATTCCAAAACACGCTACACGCCTGTCAACACGCATTTTTGATTTGGTACACACTGACATAGTGGATCCTTTTGCACCAACAATTGGTGGTAAAAGATATTTCTTGACAATTGTTGATAATTACTCTAGATATGGCTATGTATTTCCTATGAGAGAAAAATCTGAGACCTTTCAGATCTTTAAAGACTTTGCCAATCTTGTCTATACCCAATTCGAAGTCAGCATCGCTAGAATTCAGAGTGATCGTGGTGCTGAATTCATGTCTCAGCGTTTCCAGGACTGGATGCGTAAGAGTGGGATGCTACACCAGACCTCAGCTCCTTACACTCCAGCTCAGAATGGAGTGGCAGAATGCAAAAATGGAGTTCTGCAAACCATGATGCGTTGCCTCCTTGAAGATGCTAACCTCAGTCTTCCATACTGGGGTGAAGCTATCAAATATGCTAACCATATCATCAACCGCACTTGGAGTAGTGTGATAAATCAGACCCCTTATTTCATGTTATATGGACATAAGCCTGACCTCTCATGTCTCCATATTTTTGGTTCCTATGCTATGGTCAATATTCCTTTAGCCCAATAAAAGAAAGGGGGTCCTGCAGCAAAAAGGATGAGATTTATGGGCATTGATGATAATTCAAAATGGAGCAAATACATTGACTCTCATCATGTCGTAGTCATTTCACAATCTGCTGTTTTTGAGGAAGATGCTGACTGGTCCAGGATTCATTCTAACGATCCTGGAGTTTATTTTCCTAGAGATGATGCTGCTGATGCCACGCAGCCTGATGGTCAAGATGCACAGGCAAATGTTCCTTCCACAAGTTGTTCTCAACCCACTGTTCCGTCTCCGCAAGCCACCAATGCTGCTGGCGATGAAGATGAGGACGAAACGGAAGAAGAATGGACGGTTGGTCCGAGACATTCCAAGAGGACAACAAAGGGAATTCCACCAAAACGGTATTCGTGGCAAGTAACCAAAGCACCTTTACCTTTGATTTGTAATGTTACACTTCCTCCTGAGACGTTCACACAAATCAAACATCTTCCTGAAGCAGAGCAAGATAAATGGTTTGAGGCAATGCAGGCTGAAATGGACAGTCTAAAGAAACTTCAGGTGTTTACGCCTGCAAGCCCTCCAGCAAACAAGAAAGTTATTGGCACTCGATGGGTCTACAGAATTAAAAAGAAGCCGAATGGTGAGTCATTGTACAAGGCCAGACTTGTAGCCCAGGGTTTCGCTCAACGTTATCCTGAGGACTATACAAATACTTATTCACCCACAGTGCGGACGGAGAGTGTGAAAATTGCCTTAGCCACTGCAACTATCCTTGGCCTAGAGGTTTTCCAGTTTGATGTTGAAACAGCTTATCTATACGCTGATCTTGATGAAGAAATTTATGTCAAAGGTCCTCCAGGTTTCCGACAGCAAGAAGGGGATACTTGGTTTCTACACAAAAGTCTTTATGGTCTGAAACAGTCTGGTTTAATGTGGTACTTATGTCTTTCTGACAAACTAAATTCAATGGGCTTTATTAAGTCCGAAACAGATGAATGCGTGTTTACAAAAAGATCTGATAATAGGTATGAGATAATTCTTGTTTATGTTGATGATATTGTTTATATTGGTCCAAATAAGCAGATGAGTGAATGTTTTGCTAACGCTTTACAACAGTTTTTCACATTGAGGTCTTTAGGACATATTAACACTTATTTAGGTGTTCAAGTTACCAAAACTCAGAAGGGGTTCAGTCTTACACAGGAAGATAAGATTGAACAACTATTGCATCACTGCAACATGAAGGATGCTAAACCTGTGAGTATACCCATGCAAACTGATTTTCACAACTTGACACATGAACCGAGTCCTGAGTTCGAGGATCAAACACTTTATCGCTCAGTCATTGGGTCGCTGCTATATATTAGTAGTTGGACTAGACCTGACATTGCACTTAGTGTTAATCTCCTATCACGACACGTAGGAAAGGCAAAACAGTTTCATTGGACATGTGTTAAGAAATTATTGAGGTATCTAAAACACACCAAAGACATGAAGTTGTTGTTAGAACCCACACATACTGACTATGCAGAGTTATGTTGTTATGCAGATTCAGATTGGGCAAGTGATAAGAAATCACGTAAAAGCACTTCAGGTTATATGATGTTTTTTGAATGGATGTCCTGTTTACTGGCATGTGCGTAAACAGAATTTTGTTTCTTGTTCTTCTACAGAAGCTGAGTATGCTTGTGTTTCAGATGCATGTAATTCTCTAACGTGGTTTGATGCCTTAGTCACAGATATCTGGACACCTCCGATTCAACCAATCACTGTGATGGAGGACAACGAATCTGTGGTCTATATATTTGAGAATCGCTTTACAGGTTCCAGGTCTAGACACATTGACATCCGTTACCAAAATATAAGACAAGCAGTTAAACAAGGTTTTGTCAAATTGCAGTATGTGCCTACACATGACCAAATTGCTGATATGCTGAACAAGCCACTTCCTACAGCCCAACACAAGTACCTGCGCAAGAAGATGTGGCTTATCTGATTTTCTGCTTCGCTGATAAAAGAAGGGGATGTCACTGCGTGTTTTTTTAGTTTTGCCAGCTTCGCTCATTCCTAAGTGTACATCTCTTTCTGCTGTGCACCTTATCTTATCTTGTAACCGTAGTGACTCCAGCTATGTCCAGCCAATGTTTTGGTTTTAAACTGTTTTGTGCGCAGGCCTAAAAAAAGTTCAGTTTCTGTTTTACTTTCTTCTTCTGCCTGATGAAAGAATGTAGTTAGTCTAAGTCTTTTGTTTTCTCATTAAAAGTTTTACTATAGAATATGCCTTGGATTTCTTTTCTTTGATATTGACCATGCAAATGAACCACGGTCCATCCACCTCTGGTCGGACTGTTAATTGTTCCGTGACAAAATGCAGATTACATCTCTGTCTCCAACCTTCTCTTGTTGAGAAGATGGTGAGACTGTACCTTCCTTAAAGGAACCTTCCTTTGACAAAATGGCTTATCTATACTCACTTCATCTGGGTTTCAGGCTGACATTTAGGATAGAGACGGTTTCAATTATGCTCTTAATTTTTCAAGAAGTGATTGTAAAGCATGAATGATTGTGAGAAGGGTCCTCTGATCCAGGAAAGGCCATAATGGGCAAGGAAACTGCCATCTGCTATTTAAACAGGAGCTTTAAGTCCAACAATCTTGACTTGTTATCCCAACTCATGAAGAAAGTAAAATGCCATGATTAACAGTATCAAAAATTAGAGTGAGGTCCCAAAAGACCGGAAAGACAAATATGCTTCTTCTGCCCAGTCTCATCACAGTAGAGATAAACTTCAAAACAATATTGTATTTTTCCATCTTAATTTTGGATGGGTGGGTAGGAGGTTGCCTCACTTTCTCTAGGAACAAAGTGATGTCAAACCTGTAGCACTCAAAGCTGCAATATCCCAAGGACACAGATTGCAATAGCTATTTCTACACTTAATCTTGCACTAGGAAGAAACCGTTGAACAGTTGACAGTTCTTGAGTAACTTTGAGTAACTGTTTCTGGTAAGAAAAGAGTTGGAATAAGAATTTGAAACTTCATATATACGTTTCTTTCTCTTTCCAGAGTCAAGTGGCTAAAACTCCATCTCTTTTGGCATGGTTGCATCACATTTTTTTATTGAAAGCATAGCTTTCTGACTATACTTATTTCTTGATACTGATCATCCTGATTGATTTAATGACTATGTGCAATCAAGTCAGTGTTGACTTTCAGCATACAGATAGATAGATTTGTGCTTAATCTGGCCCTTCAGCTGTTCTAACCGTGCATCGTGACCAGCTAAGTGAGTCCATCTAACTTTCAAGTGGTTGCCCTCATCTCCTCTTTCTTTCTAACATCCCCAGCATTAGAGCCTTCTCCAGAGAGCTAGGTCTTCACGCACTGTTTCCAAGTCATATAATTTGAGTCTTGGCATTTGTTCAACAAATGAGGACTCTGAGTTATTGTGTCTGTCCAGACATCCAATACCAACTTTAAAGTTGTCAATATACTTCAATTTTATATAAAGTCAGTTTTCTGACATAAAAGAAAATCAAGGATTCTTTTTCAAGTGTTCTAGCAATCTATACAATAAGTAAAATATACTACAGTGAATAAATATTCTGTATATGGCTTCACTCTAGTCAGGACTAAGGGGACACATTTCACGGAGTCATATCTATGAGTAGGGCACAAGTGTAGAGAAAGCTGAGGATTTCCTCTGGGTGTATGAAGCCTGAACAGGAGAAAAAGAGAGTTTTCCTAATGATTGAAAAGCTAAGGAGGATGCAAAATATAAGGAGGTCACGCACCCTATTTGACATCACCATTCTCCTCCTGTCTTAAAAGAATTCTGCTAATAATAATAATAATAATAATAATAATAATAATAATAATAATAATAATAATAATAATAATAATAATAATAATAATGCCCTTTTGCTGATGTTAGGAATGCATGGATTTCTTTGCTTTGATCATCTAATTCTGCTTGCTTCTATGTGAACATAAATATTAGCTTTATTTTGTATTTGTTTGTTTGTTTGTTTGTTTGTGTGTTTGTGTGTTTATTTCTTTAGCCATAATATATAATTTTTGATTTTTGTAAATGAGCAGAATTTGGAGTTATTGAGATATAGAGGATAATCTGCTCAAATGAGGAAGGCTCAAAATTGGTTACAGAAGAAACTGAAACAAATAAAACAACGTAATTAAATGAAATGAATAAGCAATATTAAAATAAAGAATCATTGTAACAGCCTGACCAGGAGAAAAAGAGAGGTTTCTTGATGATTGAAAAGTTAAGGGGGATGCCAAATCTAAAGAGGTCACACAGCTTATTGGCATTACCATTCTCCTCCAATCTTAAAAGAATTCTGCTGTTTGAATTTCTGCATGAGGATGGTTTGGATATAATTCTTAGGTGGAGATTTTAGCAATTTAAAAGTTGCAGTGGTTTAAAGAAAGAAGGAGTTTTGTCTAAGTTGCCATATGACATCTGCTACACAGTGCCTTTTGTTATAGCTACCTGACGTTTGAGAGTGACAGTGATGATTTAATGAGTCACTAGGAGATCCTGGACCTGCCCTCCTACATCCCTCACTTTGGAATCCATTTTGAAGCACTGCACAGCCCTGCTAATTTACCCCTGATATAGCCACTTTAATAAGGTCATTGTTTTTAGGATGATCTGAAATGACTGGACCTAGGAAGGAATGCTCTTAGACTACCGTCTAGTAACAAGGATCATAGGAAATCATAATACAGTATGTAAGAATAATACAGTATTTCTCCTTTTTTCGCCTTCTCTTTGCCTTGTGCAAAAACTATTTTGGATTGAAAGGAACTACCTCGATTATACCTCCTAAGAAAGCAGAACTCTTGAAACTTGCATTGTTTTAACAGGAACATTTATTGGAAGGTATTGACAGCAGGAAAGTAAGACAGGATCTGAGGATTACCTGCAGGAAATGTTAGATTAAAAGACACCATTCAAACCCCATCCCAACTGTCCTTCCGGCCGATTCAAACACAGCCGGTCCATAGGTGTCAAATTGTTGTGGGAAAGAACCAATAAGGTGCCACTCTCAAGGCTGTCAGGTCTCTCCACAGCTTCTTCCCTTGGCCTGGAGATAAGGCAGATGGCTGGAGCTCATTCCATTCTCATCCCAAGAAAGATACTTCAAAGAGGAAGGAACAAAGCAAAAGAAATACATTGCAGAATAGCCATAGGTTGTTACCTCCCTCCCCTCACTAGAATGGCAGAGCCCCAAAATGAGGGGAAAGAATTGGTAAGAGAGGTAAACAGGGATTCTGGCAATGGCATAACTTTTGATTTCACAAGTTATTACTAAAACCAAACTTAATAAGCTTTTAATTCTACTGCCTACAGAAAGACTCTTTGGCAAGTTGTTTCATTTTTCCACAATTTGCCCAGTTAAGAGGTTGAAACACATTAACAGAACAGAGGGGTGGCAATAGCACACATCTTTTAGTTCAGAATGTAATGAAAGAAGGCTGTATTCTGACCTCCTTTCAGTATTCTCAGTGTGTGAGTTCCCTAAAGTTAGGCACACTCTGTATTAAAGAGAATATTAGAGCTTAATTTTGTGCGAGGCTGAAGGAAACCAAGGAGAGCATTTGTTAAGAAAGGAAACATGTAAATACAAGGAATTCATATTCAGAAATAACGGCGAGATACTACTAGTATCAAGGAAACCTCAACTCCTCTGATTTAGTGTATATGTGAAAATATGGAAATATGGAGAAACCATAAGGTCTCAACTGACTTGAAATTTAGTAATTGCAATTCCTAAGCTAAAAATGTTAGAACAGGCAGTTCATTTTCAAATGAGATCCAAGCTCAGGATGAATTAAAGGTCTACAAAATTTGAAAATGAATTGTGTAAGGTGATTAGGCTAGGTAGAATTCAAAGCTTCCCACATCATATTTCATCTTGAAATTCAAATGAGATATGAATGGACTAATTCATCAGTAGCAATGAAAATGAACAGAATAACTTCTAATGTTTGACTAACAAAGAATTCATCATTAATGGCCAAATTCTTCTAAGCTCAGTGGCCTTGCTTAACTTATATAATAATAATATAATAATAATATAATAATTTGATTTCTATACCGCCCTTCTCCCGAAGGACTCAGGGCGGTGAACAGGGCAATACACAATAAAAATTGAATACAAAAGTTAAAAAGCCATTAAACATCATGCCCATAAAATTAATACATATTAAAGTTAAAACTAGTTTTAAAAAACCCAACCCCATCCCGTCAGACCAGGCCAGCTTGTTCAAAAAAGAATGTTTTGAGATCGCGCCGGAAGGAGCGAAGGTCACGGGCCATCCGGAGCTCAACCGGTGAGCAGTTCCAAACGTATGGCGCGCCCACAGAGAACGCTCTCCCGCTGGGGGTCACCAATCGGCATTCTTTGATCGGTGGCACCCTGAGGAGGCCCTCTCTGTGGGAGCGCACTGGACGGAGGGAAGTTGACGCCGGCCGCAGGTGTTGCCGTAGGTAATCCGGACCCATGCCATGAAGGGCTTTGTAAGTCATAACTAACACCTTGAACCTCACCCGGAGAGCAACCGGTAGCCAATGCAGCTCACGGAGCAAAGGTGTAACATGGGAGTATCGGGAAACTCCCAAGACAACTCGCGCCGCTGCATTCTGCACCAGTTAGAGTCTCTGGGTGGACCTCAAGGGCAGCCCCATGTAGAGAGCATTACAGTAGTCTAGACGAGAGGTCACGAGCACATGAGTGACTGTGCGCAAGGCATCCCGGTCTAGATAGGGCCTCAACAGGCGCACCAGGCGAACCTGGGCAAAGGCCCCCCTAGTCACAGCTCCAATATGATCTTCTAAAGAGAGCTGTGAGTCTAGAAGGACCCCCAAGTTGTGGGCCCTATCTACAGGGGGTAATAGCTCACCCCCCCATGGCCAATGATGGAATAATCAGAATTTCCTGGGATGCTGGCACGAACAGCCACTCAGTCTTGTCAGGGTTGAGTCGAAGCCTGTTCCTCCCCATCCAGACCCGGACCGCCTCCAGGCAATGGGACATCATGTCGAGGGCATCGCTGGGGTGGTTTGGGGTCGAAATAAAAAGCTGGGTATCATCAGCATATTGGTGATACCCAACTCCATAACCACGAATGATCTCACCCAGCGGCTTCATATAGATGTTGAACAGGAGAGGCGAGAGAACCGATCCCTGAGGGACTCCACAAATGAGAGGTCTCAAGGTCGATCTCTGCCCCCCTGCCAACACCGACTGCGAACGTCCCAGAAGGTAAGAGGAGAACCACTGGAGAACTGTGCCTCCCACTCCTAACCCTCTGAGACGTCGCAGCAGGATACCATGGTCGATGGTATCAAAAGCCGCTGAGAGGTCTAAAAGGACTAGGACAGAGGAGCAACCTCTGTCCCGAGCCCGCCAGAGATCATTCACCAGCACGACCAATGCCATCTCTGTGCTGTACCCGGGCCTGAAACCCGATTGGTACGGGTCTAGGTAATCAGCTTCATCCAAGAACAAAGGGAGCTGCTGCGCCACCACGCTCTCAACCACCTTCGCTAAAAAGCGAAGGTTGGAGACCGGACGATAGTTGTTTAAAATTGCTGGGTCCAAGGCAGGCTTCTTGAGGAGGGGTCTCACCACCACCTCCTTCAAGGCGGCGGGAAAGCTACCCTGACTCAAAGAGGCTGTAATCACTGCCTAGAGCCAGCCTTGTGTCCCATCTCGGGCTGCATAAGTCAGCCAGGAGGGGCACGGGTCCAACAAACACGTGGTGGAGCTCAGCTTCCCCATGATCTTGTCCACTTCTTCAGGAGTCACAGGATCGAACTCTTCCCAGATTAAATCGACAAGGCCGCCCGTATCCTCTTCGTCAGACTCTGCCCAGTCGGAGTCCAAACCGGTCCGGATCCGAGCAATTTTGTCCGACAGAAATCGACTAAACTCCTCGGCTCGACCCTGCAAGGGTTCCTCCCTCACCTCCTGATTAAGAAGGGAGTGAGTTACCCTAAACAGGGCGGCCGGGCGATTATCTGCGGACGCGATGAGGGTGGCAAAGTGGGTAGACCTAGCCACCCTCAACGCTGCGAGATAAGTTCTCGTAAACGACCTTAGTCATAACCGGTCGGATTCAGATCGGCTGGACCTCCAACAGCTCTCTAGGCCCCGTCTCCGACGCTTCCTCTTGCGGAGCTCCATGGAGAACCATGGGGCCCGTTGAGATCTGCGTCGGGTCAAGGGCCGCATGGGTACAACTTGGTCGAGTGCCTCTGTGGCTGCCCTTTCCCAGGCTTCCACTAGGGCATCGACCGAGCTGTGAGCAAAGGAGGCAGGTGGGGGCCCAAGCGCTCAGGGTCCATAAGGCATCTAGGGCAGAACCATCTTGTTGGCTCAGCAACCCCACGACAGAGAGTGGCAAAATGACAGGGAGTGGCAAAACGGAAGACCATCCGCAGGAGATGATGATCGGTCCATGACAGGGGTGAATTAATTGGAGAACCCCCCCAAGATCATCTAACCACCGTCCGGATAGAAAAACCAGATCGAGTGTGTGACCCCCCCATGAGTTGGGCCCAGAATAACCTGCTTCAGGTCCATGGCCGTCATGGAAGCCATGAACTCCCGAGCTAACTCAGATGATCCCCCCAGGGATGGTAGGTTGAAGTCACCCAAAACTATAAATTTGGGGAACTCAACCACCAACCCTGAGAGGATATCGAGAAGCTCAGGCAGGGCTGCTGCCATGTGTCTAGGTGAAACATACACCAGCAGCAAGCCCAACTGAGCTCTGGGACCACATCTCAGGAGGAGGGACTCACACCCGACTATCTGGACCATGGTGGCCTCCCGCGGACATAAGGTCTCCCTCGCAACTACTGCCACTCCACCACCCCTACCCTGAGCCCGAGGCTGGTGCAGCACCTGGAAGCCTGATGGGCAAAGATCAACCAGGGGGACCCCGCCCTCTGGGCCCAACCAGGTCTCCGTAATGCAAGCCAGGTCCGCATGCTCTTCCTCAATCAACTCCTGAATGAGAGGAGCCTTATTCATTACGGACCTGGCATTAAAATACACAAGCCTGAGCTCAGGTGGCTGCTCATCCTCGCTCCCGGTACCACGAGCTGAAATCAGAGGGTCGGAGCGCATCACCGCTTGAAGACAGCGGGGACGCACTCCCGGATATTGATACGGCCCTCTGTTCATACACCTGCGGCCATTCCCTACCGTTGTGGGAATAGGCAATCCCACACCCCGCTCCAGGGCCCCGTAGGCCACCAACCCAAGCCCCACCGCGGTGCGAGCAATCCCCGGCCTGGTCTGAGAAACGGTTGGTGGAACCCCCCCAGTCTCCAACCGAACCTTTTTAGAACCCTCCCCTCTCCCTAACCCCATAAAAAATTGAGCTAAAAATGCACCAGGGGCCTCTTATTAAATTTGTGATGGAGCCTCCTGTCCTTGCCCAACCATCTCTCAGGGTCCCAGTAATTGGGCCTGTCATCAAGAGGATAGGTTGAAATGAAGGCGGGTCGCACCCAGGAAGGGGGGGCACCCCTGAGCGCGAATAAGTCCGTGCTTGAGTAGGATAAAACCATTTATCGGGTAAATCCAGCCAGGCAGCCCCATAGTCACTCGGAAAGATGTAAGACAGAAGATCAACAATGTCCGGTCCACTAGCTCCCTGCCACTTGAGCTGGCCAGATGACTCCCAAGACAGATTGGGCACCTCTCTCTCACAGAGAGCCCAGACCTATCCAGAAGCGGACAGAATACCAACCCAATAAAGCATACCTCCCTAGATCTCTCACCTCTAGGGAGATAGCCGATGGTATAGGTTGGTGCCATTGATGGTATAGGTGAGCCACCCTCTCACAGCGGCTCAGCTCCAGACCCTCTGAGTCCGATGGGTTCATGAGGGGAAAAGAGGAATTAGAGCAACAATTAACCAACATAATCTGAGGATGACAAAAGTTCCAGTCACAAGAATCTTCTCAAAAGCGAGAAAAGCGAAGAAGGCTAAAACAGCAGATTGATCCAAGCCAAGTAGCTCAAGTCCAAATGGCCACAGGCCACGAACACCACGAGCTGACCTGTGCCGCCTGACCAACAGCGTGCAGCACCAGAAATCCAACGCCCAGCCGAAGGTCCTCTTCGCCAGAGACAGGCACGAAACAGACTCCCAGTGGCCAGCAAACAGTAGCAGACAGCAAGAGCAAAAAGCCATTTTGCATACTCTCAGCTTTCAGCGTTCCGCGTTCTGGAGGCCACTCTAGGCCGCAGCTCTATGGCTCCGAGAAACAGCTGCTCAGAGCCCTCCAAGCTGTGGCAGCTCACCGCTCCACAGAGGGCCTGCAAAGAGGAAAAAACGCTGGAAAACACTCCAAAGAACAAAACGCTGGAGTGCTTCAGAACGGGTCTGCATCGCCGACGGAAAATTAGCCATCTCTCTTCCTAGCTCTTTCAGCTCAGCAAATTCCAGCGCAGAGGGGAAACACCTCTGCAGCCCCCCTTCGGACTCCGAGGACGCCAAGGACGCCAAAATAGCTGGAGCTCACCACGGAGCTCACCCAAGCACGTCCACCATCTTGGGCATGGGTTGAAGATCCATCGAGGACTACCTGTATCCAGTTGAAATAGATCCCTCAAACAAAGATCCTGGCTTTGAAATTCTCCAGTCACGGATGGATGCCTGCAGTGTGCCGTTTGCGGATGTGCTTCGCATTTCTCCATACCCAATCCAATCCTTACTCCTTTACTACTACTATGACTACTACTACTACTACTACTACTACTACTACTACTAATAATAATAATAATAATAATGATAATAATAATAATAATAATAAGAAGAAGAAGAAGAAGAGCCTTGGTGGAGCAGTGGGCTAATGCCTCCTTAAGTAACACCAGCTGCCTGCAATTAGTGCAGGTTCGCATCCCACCAGGCTCAAGGTTGACTCAGCCTTCCATCCTTTCGAGGTAGGTAAAATGAGGACACAGATTGTTGGGGGCAATAAGCTGACTTTGTAATAATGCCGCTTGGGGTGTGTGTGAAAGCCCTAATAAGCAGGCATATACATAGAATGAAGGCTACTGCTAAGCTTGTAAGCCGCCCTGAGTCTTCAGAGAAGGGCGGGATATAAATGAAAAAAAATAAAAAAAGAAGTTGGAAGGGACCTTGGAGGTCATCTAGTCCAACCCCCTGCTCAGGCAGGAAACCCTATACCATTTCAGGCAAATGGCTGTCCAGTCTCTTCTTAAAAACCTCCAGTGTTGGAGCATTCAACACCTCTGGAGGCAGGTTGTTCCACTGGTTAATTGTTCTGTCAGGAAGTTTCTCCTTAGTTCTAGGTTGCTTCTCTCCTTGACTAGTTTCCATCCATTGCTTCTTGTCCTGCTTTCAGGTGCTTTGGAGGATAGCTTTACTCCCTCTTCTTTTGGCAGCCCCTAAGATATTGGAACACTGGTATCATGTCACCCCTCACCCTTCTCTTCATTAAACTACACATACCCAATTCCAGCAACCGTTCCCGATATGTTTTAGCCTCTAGTCCCCCAATCATCTTTGTTGCTCTTCTCTGTACCCTTTCTAGAGTCTCAACATCTTTTTTACATCGTGGTGACCAAAACTGGAAGCAGTATTCCAGGTGTGGCGTTACCAAAGCATTGTAAAGTGGTATTAGTACTTCACTTGATCTTGATTCTATCCCTCTGTTAATGCAGCCTAGCACTGTGTTGGCTTTTTTGGCAGCTGCAGCACACTGCTGGCTCATATTGAAGTGATTGTCTACTAGGACTCCCTCTCACCAGTGGCGTAGCGTGGGTTGTCAGCACCCGGGGCAAGGCAAGTAATTTGCGCCCCCTAACCTGTGGATTTTAGCACTCGAGTCTCTTCCACTAGATTAGTTAAAGAAACCCTTACCCCCTAAGCACATGTATTGTTTGTTATGAAAATACTGATGTAATTAAAGTAAAATGCATCTAATGCGCCCCCCCCCAGATGTTGCGCCCGGTGTGGCCGGCCCCCCCTGCACCCCCCACGCTACACCACTGGAGTGCTATCAAACATTATAGCAAAATACTTGGCCTTTATGATATTTTGAAAAATGACTGTTCGAATGTGATCGCCGAGCAGGCTAATAAACTCATTCTGGCTCTGTGGAGAGAGATAGGACACAATGTGACCATCTGTGTGTTGTACTCTGTGAAGATGTTGTTTGGCAATTGGGTCATATTTGGCGAGTAACTTGAAAGTTTCTAAGAAATTTCCACAGTTACCATCTGTATTTAAATCTTCAGAGTGACCACGTAAGGGTAAGGTTTGCCTGGCTAGATACAGAACACAATCAAGTATTCTGACTAAGATTGCCTTCCATTTTTCAAATGACCTCTGTTGTGCAAGCTGGGCAGCATCATCAATAGTCTCCTGTTTATGCAGCCGCATTTCTAATTCTTTCCACATTGTAAATGCACTCAAGTGATATGAACTGCGCTCATGCTCTAGTAATCTAGGGCTTAACTTTCTCCATGCATTAAATCCAGTTGACTTTCCAAATGAACTTTTCCCTTTAGCCTTCTGAAAAAGCATGCAAGGAAAGCAATATGCAGCATTGTTTACAGGAGAAAACACCAACCATGTCCTTAACATAGTCTCACCATTCTCCAAATGTATGTAGAACCAATCCTTGGAAAATGACCTGCCATTACTGTCTCTTGGAAACCATGCATCCTTATTCTGCAGTTCCTCTGTCCCTCGCCTGACAAGTTCAGTTTTCAAGGTTTCATCCATGGTTTCAGGCCAATAGCCAATGTCAGTATAAACTTTTTGGTCAATATTTTCTGGCAGATTTGGCTGAGTATAAACATCCTTAGATGAAACTGTCTCTGCTTCTAATGCAGGATCAGGAATGTTCGACACAGGATCAGGATTATGAGTCTCCTGTGGTGCTGCTGATGGTCCTGCTGTAATTTCAGCAGTACTCACCAAAAACCGGTGAAGGCTTCCAGCTAACTTAGCTTGTTGCTCTGTCTCTATCTTTCTCCTTTTCCTGCCTTGTGCACCAGATTCTTTTTTGTATGGCATGATACAGGTGTAGTATTCTGCTAAAATTCTAAAAAGGAAAAAAAAGAAGCCCAGTACTACTCCAGTCAGTCCTGACTCCTGCGTGACTCGGAAGCTGCACTCACTGTCCCTCCCCCAGATAGTCCCTAAATGGCCTCTTTTGGCAACTTGCTAATAAATTATTGTGTGGGCCTTTGTACTATTGCAGAAACAGATGCAATAAATCACCACTAATCTAAGTTCCCCAACTTAGTACAGGTCAAGGTGCTCCTTCACAATCCAAGGTACGGGCTGGTGCCTCAACTTCCTCCACACAATTCATGAAAGGAATGTAGTGGTGAAGAGTCATACTCCTCTCCGCCCTGGCTGAGTCAAGAGTTGGGTCCTAGATTTCACCGCTTATCCACCTCTTCACTCTGAGCTGTATAACCACGTCCATTCTGATTTCATCACCTCAGGCATAAACTTCTCCAACTTAGCCTCCTCCATACCTCCTACTAAACCAGACATGTCAAACACAAGGCCCGGGGGCCGGATCCGGCCCGCAAAGTGGTTTCATGTGGCCCACGAAGCCATCCTGGAAACAGTGAGGGAACGGCCCCCACTGCCTTGGCCCTGGCCCAGAGACCCCCCCTGTCTGCCAGAGACCCTCAGATCTGTCCCACTCCTGCCCAGGCCCCCATAGGCACCCTTGATGCCAACGATGTAGAGCTGGCCACGCCCACCCACCCCCCTGAGGGTAACAGCAATGCTGATGCAGCCCTCAATGAAATTGAGTTTGCTTCCCCACAGGGCTAAGGAAGTTCCATGCTGACTTCTTCACAGATCTGCCAGTTCTAATAGTCCTTCTCACGTGACTGGCAGATCCTCTAGCAGATCTTCAAGGAAAACATGGGCTGCTTCATTATGGAACCACATTGAAATGACCCACAGTTTATTCATAGAATTGTGGTCATAACTTTTTCATAGAAAATATCAAAGGCAGCTTCAGCAGGGAGCCCACAGAACACCTATTAGAAGCCCCAGAGTGAAATTTTCCAAATTAAAGCGGTCCCTGGAGCTCTTCTGCCAGCACCCTTGGGTAACTTTATCATAGCACTTTCCTCCTACTTGCTTCCCTCCAGGAGGAAACTAAAAATATTTGCTTTTCCCCACCAGGCAGCAAGAGAAGAAGGAGAGAAAAATGGAGAAAAGCTTCTTTTTTCCAGTTCTCCAGTTTCAAGGAATGACTCGCCTACAACCAGTTTTCCCTACTCCTCCCTGCTTCTGGTGTGGACAAAACACCTAGTCTGTTCCATTGCCAAGACAAAGTAGGAGTTGAAAATGGAAATGGTTTGAGAACTTCCTTAAACTGGCATTATTTCCTGCTGTCTTACACTAGAGAACAACACCTTAGTGTTGTCATGCAGAACAATTCTTAAACCACCATGTTAAAGCCAAGTTCAAATTCCATTCAGCAAGTGGAGCTTACTGGGCACTCTCTACCCAGCTAATCATTCTCAACCCAGTCTCTTTCACAAGGTCGAAGGGTATAAATACAATAAATCAAGGTAACGTAGTTTTAAACCACCGTAGAAAAGTTCATCCACTATGATTGTCTCTGCTTAATATATTTTACCACATATGCCTTTAATGGCAAATTCTTTTGAGAATCTATTTTGTTCCATTATCAATTATAACAACACTGGAGCAGTGTTCATACTGATTCATTTTTAATTGGTGTATAGATACAGCCTTTTTTTCTATTGCACATCAAGAAACTTTTAAGTAGGACAAGATTTCACTGCTAGTTGTTGATCAGTCATCAGACATGCTGTAATTACTTCCCCAGCTTCCAAAAGAGTAGCTGTGCTATCGTTATTGTTTTCCTACAAAAGCAACAAAGGATGCTGTCATATCTTAAAACTTAACACCTTTTTCCCCCCTGCATACACACGCATGAATCACAGTTCCTTTCTGTGCCAACGTCTGCAGTACAGTAATGGATGTGTTACCCTTTACGGTGCCGGCACGTGCTTTGTTATTTTTACTCGGTGGCTTCCCCCACCCCACCCCACCCCACCCCCATTATATCATATTCTACACAGACACCAACCGGCTCAGCAAGTCGGTCTTTTGCCTGTTACAACCCTTACCTAAGGAACTGTTGCAAGGGACACCCCTGTACTAAACGATTGGAGCTTCGCGTTCAGGGCGGGGAAGGAGCACTAGCCCGGCCGGACGAGCTTGTTCCAGACGTGGGTGGGACCTCCCCGTAGCGGCTCCCGCTGGCCAATAGGGGAGCGGACAGCCAGCAATCGCCGAGCTTCGCTCCTTAGAGGGCCCACCCTGCTCGCTCTCTCTCTGCCGCACGCCTGGCTGGCACCACCCCCCTCCATAGAGGGCGGCCGGTGGCGACCCGGCGGCGGCTCGGATCGGATTTGCACACTGCGAGTGAGCCAGGCAGGGGCAGAGAGCTGCGAGTGTGAGCGCGCGGCGCGCCCCCCTGATGTTGCGCCCGGTGCGGCCGGCCCCCCCTGCACCCCCCACGCTACGCCACTGCCTCTCACAGTTACTACTATTGAGCAAGGTACCACCTATACTATACCTGTGCATTTGATTTTTCCTGCCTAAATGTAGAACCTTACTTTTTTCACCATTGAATTTCATTTTGTTAGATAGCGCCCATTGTTCAGGTCTGTCCAGATCCTCCTGTATTTTAAGCCTATCTTCTGGAGTATTGGCTATTCCTGCCAGCTTGGTGTCATCTGCAAATTTGATGAGTTCCCCATCTATCCCCTCATCCAAATCGTTAATGAAGATATTGAAGAGCACTGGGCCCAGAACAGAGCCCTGGGGCACCCCACTACACACTTCCTTCCATGTAGATGCAGTTCCATTGAGGACCACACGCTGAGTACGGCCTGTCAGCCAGCTACAAATCCATCTGGTGGTGATGCTATCTAACCCACATATTTCTATCTTATCAAGTAGTAGGTTGTGATCTACTTTATCAAATGCCTTACTGAAGTCCAAGTAAATTATATCTACAGTATTCCTCTGGTCCACTCATTTTGTCACTTGGTCAAAGAATGTGATAAGATTTGTCTGGCATGATCTGTTTTTGACAAACCCATGTTGACTTTTAGTGATGACTTTGTTTGCATCAAGGTGTTCGCTGATTTGTTGTTTGATTATCTTTTCCAGAATCTTCCCAGGTATTGAGGTCAGGCTCATAGGTCTGTAGTTTCCAGGATCTATTTTTTCCCTTTTTTGAAGATGGGAACTACATCAGCTCTCTTCCAGTCCTCTGGTAGTTCCCCAGTGCTCCAGGATCTTTGAAAAATATAGTTCAGTGGTTCTGAGATCACGTCTGCCAGTTCCTTGAGAACTTTGGGGTGTAATCCATCTGGTCCTGGTGATTTGAACCCGTCTAGGCTGGACAGGTGTTCACTTACCATTTTTTTTTGCCTATCTTAACTTGCGTTTCTATTCTGTTTTTTATGGCATTGGTTTTGGTAGGTTGGACTGTTTTTTCCCTTTGTGTAAAGACAGATGCAAAAAACGAGTTAAATAGTTCTGCTTTCTCCCTATTGCTTGTCTCCTTCTTGCCACTTTCCCCCACTAATGGACCAATCATTTCCTTAACTTTTTTCTTGTTTTTTATATGTTGAAAGAAGCATTTTTTGTTATTTTTGACTTTGGTTGCAAGCCTTAGTTCATTTTGAGACTTAGCTTTCCTCACTTCATCTTTGCAGGCACGGGCTATTTGCTGATGTTCTGACTTAGTTATGTGCCCCTCTTTCCAATTCTTATTTTATCTTTCAATTTATCAGAGAGTTCTCTATGCAGCCATGCGAGCTGTTATTTTTCTTCTTTGTTGGTATTGTACTATACTGGGCCTTTATTATCCCACTTTTCAAAATTTCCCAAGCTTCTTGAGTTGTTTTCCCCTTTAGGATTCTCATCCATGGAATTCTTCCCATGGTCTCTCTAAGTTTATTGAAATTAGCTCTTTTAAAGTCCATGACTCTAGTTTGGCTGTGTTCTATTGCTTGTGCCTCCAGAATGTTGAAAACAATCTTCTTCAACAGGTGTTTTCTAGACACAAGGGCATCTTTTTAGAGTATTGTTCTAAATCAGGGCTTTTCAACCTTGTCACCCATCGTACCACTTTTAGGATATGGCAACATCCCAGTACCACCAGTTGCCTAGCAAGGTGTCAAAAACTTGATGATCCCCCCCAAAAAAGGAAAACGTGCTGAACTATAGGTAGTCCTCGACTTACAACAGTTTGCTTAGTGACTGTTGAAGTTACAATGGCACTGAAAAAAGTGCCCCCAAGCCACAGCCAGCAAGACACCTGCCTGCCCACCCGGCGGCGCTCTTCCTCCTGTCCGAGGTTTTCATTGTTGTGATCATTTCTGTTGAGGATTGGCAGCGGGAGTGTGGGGTGGTGTGTATTTGGTTTTTATTCCCCACATCTGCTGGGTGGTTGTAGCAGATTTTTGTCACTTCACATGACCCTGGAACACTGTGACTGTTGTAAATATGAATCAGTTGCCAAGCATCTGAAAGTAAATCTCAAGAACCTGGAGATGTTGCAACATTCCAGCTGATCGGCACTTGTTCTGGGCTCATCAGAAGTGCCAGAATCAGCGCCAAGCTCCAGCTGGAAACTGGCAGTGATCCTGGCACTTCCACTGAGCCTTGACAGCCCCAAGGAAGCGCTGATCCTGGCACTTCCGCTGAGCCCTGATAACGCTGCAGCTCCAGCCATCTCTCGCTCAGGCTTGTGTGGTACTGCCACCGGTTCAGCTCATTCTCTCCCCTGCTACCACTTTTCTAGGATGGTTGCATACCACTTGCCAGGTGCCAATGTACTACAGGTGGTACCCGTACCACTGGTTGAAAAGCCCTGTTCTAAATGGATTAGATTTGTTATTCATTGGATGTGTTTAAGGTGGAAAGGTCACTTTCCACTTTGGTACTTTGTGAAGACCGATAGTATGATTCTCTGTTGAACTCTGGTAGTGCAGTGGTTAGAATGTAGTATTGCAGGCTGATTCTAACGACTGACGACAGTTTGATCTTGACTGGCTCAAGGTTGACTCAGCTTTCCATCCTTTTCAGGTGGGTAAAATGCGGACCCAGATCGTTGGAGGCAACAATCTGCTGATTTTGTAAACCACTTAGACAGGGCTGTAAAACACTTTGAAGCAGTATATGTCTGTATGCAATTCCTATTGTATCTTGTAGAAAGATTTGGACTTAAATTTATCAGTTTCTTATTGATAGGCTTTCAGTTCTGAGTCAATGGAGAATGAACCACACTGAAATATTTTATACTTCTTCTATTATCTTTTATTATTTTTAATAATAATAATAATAATAATAATAATAATAATAATAATGATGATGATGATGATGATGATGATGATGATGATGATGATATGGCATGGGTCCGGATTACCTATGGCAACACCTGCGGCTGGCGTCAACATCCCTCCTTCCGGCGCGATCTAAAAACATATCTATTTGAAAAATCTGACCTGGTCTGATGGGTTAGGGTTGGGGTTTTAATACGTCTTAATTATTGTTTTAACCTTGGACATTTATTTAATCGCTTTTAACTTTTATATTCTGTTTTGTATTTATTGCCCTGTACACCGCCCTGAGTCCTTCGGGAGAAGGGCGGTATAAAAATATAATAAATAAATTAAATAAATAATAGTTGGAAGGGACCATTGAGGTCTTTTAACCCAACCCCCTAGTCAGGCAGGAAACCCTATATAATTTACGACAAATGGCTGTCCTGTCTCTTCTTAAAAACTTCCAGTGTTGGAGCATTTACAACTTCTGGAGGCAGGTTGTTCCACTGATTAATTGTTCTAACTGTCAGGTAATTTCTCCTTAGTTTTAGGTTGCTTCTCTCTTTGATTAGTTTCCATCCATTGCTTCTTGTTTAATTTAATTTAATTTAATTACTGCTGTTTAATACCATATTTTACTTCCATTTTATTTCTGTTTTTATGTATCCTAAATCGAGTTCTGTAATGCTTTCTCCATACCAAGTCCTATAATGGTGCCTCACCATTGCAGGATAGAGAGAATCCTCCTGGGAAACAGAAGTGAAGAAGTAGCTGGAGTCTATACCAAGAGGATAATCCCAGCAAGTCACTGAAGCCCAGCTAAAGCCAACATCCTATTTACTTATTAGCTATATGTCTCCTCCACTTCCCTGTCTGAATACATTCTCCTCTTTCAATCCCTGGTAAGGCATGTGCCTCTTGTAACTGAACTTCTCTTGGCTGATTGCTTTGATCTATTCACTGACATCACCTTGTCCCAACCACAATAACACCTGGAGAATCTCCTTCTACTTGGCAACTAGGCCAGAAGAATGAATTCTGCTCCTGTTAAACAGCTTAGCTTTGCCTTGAGAATGTACAAATGATTTACTTCTTTTGTTTTCTTACTGTTGCTGTGATTTCATTACATTTGGCCATCCAAGAAATGTACAGTCTATACAGTAAATTGGCTCTAGATTGAACGGCTACAACCACAGTTCTCACTGGAATTCCCATCACCAAGCAATCTGTTGATAAAAATGTGGGATTATGTGACCATATGGCTTAGGAATGGTAGGCCCAGGATTCCTGCTGCTATTGGTAACTGAATTCCACAAGTGATTAGCTGGGAACCCACCCAGTCCAAGCTGTTCTTGACTTGGCCCCTCCAGTCCTCAGCCTCACTAAGTTAAAGGATTGCACACAGTGAATTGGGAATTAGGAATACTTGGACACAATGAGGGGCTTATCCTGAAAGATACAACATCAAGAGAATTTAAAGCAGCATTAGAATTTATATTCACCAGTAGAGATAGAGGAGCCAGAAACTGTGTGCAACAGCACACATTCTGGAGAGAGAGAGGCAGTGGCGTAGCGTGGGTTGTCAGCACCCGGGGCAAGGCAAGTAATTTGCGCCCCCTAACCTGTGGATTTTAGCACTCGAGTCTCTTCCACTAGATTAGTTAAAGAAACCCTTACCCCCTAAGCACATGTATTGTTTGTTATGAAAATACTGATGTAATTAAAGTAAAATGCATCTAATGCGCCCCCCCCAGATGTTGCTCCCGGTGTGGCCGGCCCCCCCTGCACCCCCCACGCTACACCACTGGAGTGCTATCAAACATTATAGCAAAATACTTGGCCTTTATGATATTTTGAAAAATGACTGTTCGAATGTGATCGCCGAGCAGGCTAATAAACTCATTCTGGCTCTGTGGAGAGAGATAGGACACAATGTGACCATCTGTGCGTTGTACTCTGTGAAGATGTTGTTTGGCAATTGGGTCATATTTGGCGAGTAACTTGAAAGTTTCTAAGAAATTTCCACAGTTACCATCTGTATTTAAATCTTCAGAGTGACCACGTAAGGGTAAGGTTTGCCTGGCTAGATACAGAACACAATCAAGTATTCTGACTAAGATTGCCTTCCATTTTTCAAATGACCTCTGTTGTGCAAGCTGGGCAGCATCATCAATAGTCTCCTGTTTATGCAGCCGCATTTCTAATTCTTTCCACATTGTAAATGCACTCAAGTGATATGAACTGCGCTCATGCTCTAGTAATCTAGGGCTTAACTTTCTCCATGCATTAAATCCAGTTGACTTTCCAAATGAACTTTTCCCTTTAGCCTTCTGAAAAAGCATGCAAGGAAAGCAATATGCAGCATTGTTTACAGGAGAAAACACCAACCATGTCCTTAACATAGTCTCACCATTCTCCAAATGTATGTAGAACCAATCCTTGGAAAATGACCTGCCATTACTGTCTCTTGGAAACCATGCATCCTTATTCTGCAGTTCCTCTGTCCCTCGCCTGACAAGTTCAGTTTTCAAGGTTTCATCCATGGTTTCAGGCCAATAGCCAATGTCAGTATAAACTTTTTGGTCAATATTTTCTGGCAGATTTGGCTGAGTATAAACATCCTTAGATGAAACTGTCTCTGCTTCTAATGCAGGATCAGGAATGTTCGACACAGGATCAGGATTATGAGTCTCCTGTGGTGCTGCTGATGGTCCTGCTGTAATTTCAGCAGTACTCACCAAAAACCGGTGAAGGCTTCCAGCTAACTTAGCTTGTTGCTCTGTCTCTATCTTTCTCCTTTTCCTGCCTTGTGCACCAGATTCTTTTTTGTATGGCATGATACAGGTGTAGTATTCTGCTAAAATTCTAAAAAGGAAAAAAAAGAAGCCCAGTACTACTCCAGTCAGTCCTGACTCCTGCGTGACTCGGAAGCTGCACTCACTGTCCCTCCCCCAGATAGTCCCTAAATGGCCTCTTTTGGCAACTTGCTAATAAATTATTGTGTGGGCCTTTGTACTATTGCAGAAACAGATGCAATAAATCACCACTAATCTAAGTTCCCCAACTTAGTACAGGTCAAGGTGCTCCTTCACAATCCAAGGTACGGGCTGGTGCCTCAACTTCCTCCACACAATTCATGAAAGGAATGTAGTGGTGAAGAGTCATACTCCTCTCCGCCCTGGCTGAGTCAAGAGTTGGGTCCTAGATTTCACCGCTTATCCACCTCTTCACTCTGAGCTGTATAACCACGTCCATTCTGATTTCATCACCTCAGGCATAAACTTCTCCAACTTAGCCTCCTCCATACCTCCTACTAAACCAGACATGTCAAACACAAGGCCCGGGGGCCGGATCCGGCCCGCAAAGTGGTTTCATGTGGCCCACGAAGCCATCCTGGAAACAGTGAGGGAACGGCCCCCACTGCCTTGGCCCTGGCCCAGAGACCCCCCCTGTCTGCCAGAGACCCTCAGATCTGTCCCACTCCTGCCCAGGCCCCCATAGGCACCCTTGATGCCAACGATGTAGAGCTGGCCACGCCCACCCACCCCCCTGAGGGTAACAGCAATGCTGATGCAGCCCTCAATGAAATTGAGTTTGCTTCCCCACAGGGCTAAGGAAGTTCCATGCTGACTTCTTCACAGATCTGCCAGTTCTAATAGTCCTTCTCACGTGACTGGCAGATCCTCTAGCAGATCTTCAAGGAAAACATGGGCTGCTTCATTATGGAACCACATTGAAATGACCCACAGTTTATTCATAGAATTGTGGTCATAACTTTTTCATAGAAAATATCAAAGGCAGCTTCAGCAGGGAGCCCACAGAACACCTATTAGAAGCCCCAGAGTGAAATTTTCCAAATTAAAGCGGTCCCTGGAGCTCTTCTGCCAGCACCCTTGGGTAACTTTATCATAGCACTTTCCTCCTATTTGCTTCCCTCCAGGAGGAAACTAAAAATATTTGCTTTTCCCCACCAGGCAGCAAGAGAAGAAGGAGAGAAAAATGGAGAAAAGCTTCTTTTTTCCAGTTCTCCAGTTTCAAGGAATGACTCGCCTACAACCAGTTTTCCCTACTCCTCCCTGCTTCTGGTGTGGACAAAACACCTAGTCTGTTCCATTGCCAAGACAAAGTAGGAGTTGAAAATGGAAATGGTTTGAGAACTTCCTTAAACTGGCATTATTTCCTGCTGTCTTACACTAGAGAACAACACCTTAGTGTTGTCATGCAGAACAATTCTTAAACCACCATGTTAAAGCCAAGTTCAAATTCCATTCAGCAAGTGGAGCTTACTGGGCACTCTCTACCCAGCTAATCATTCTCAACCCAGTCTCTTTCACAAGGTCGAAGGGTATAAATACAATAAATCAAGGTAACGTAGTTTTAAACCACCGTAGAAAAGTTCATCCACTATGATTGTCTCTGCTTAATATATTTTACCACATATGCCTTTAATGGCAAATTCTTTTGAGAATCTATTTTGTTCCATTATCAATTATAACAACACTGGAGCAGTGTTCATACTGATTCATTTTTAATTGGTGTATAGATACAGCCTTTTTTTCTATTGCACATCAAGAAACTTTTAAGTAGGACAAGATTTCACTGCTAGTTGTTGATCAGTCATCAGACATGCTGTAATTACTTCCCCAGCTTCCAAAAGAGTAGCTGTGCTATCGTTATTGTTTTCCTACAAAAGCAACAAAGGATGCTGTCATATCTTAAAACTTAACACCTTTTTCCCCCCTGCATACACACGCATGAATCACAGTTCCTTTCTGTGCCAACGTCTGCAGTACAGTAATGGATGTGTTACCCTTTACGGTGCCGGCACGTGCTTTGTTATTTTTACTCGGTGGCTTCCCCCACCCCACCCCACCCCACCCCCATTATATCATATTCTACACAGACACCAACCGGCTCAGCAAGTCGGTCTTTTGCCTGTTACAACCCTTACCTAAGGAACTGTTGCAAGGGACACCCCTGTACTAAACGATTGGAGCTTCGCGTTCAGGGCGGGGAAGGAGCACTAGCCCGGCCGGACGAGCTTGTTCCAGACGTGGGTGGGACCTCCCCGTAGCGGCTCCCGCTGGCCAATAGGGGAGCGGACAGCCAGCAATCGCCGAGCTTCGCTCCTTAGAGGGCCCACCCTGCTCGCTCTCTCTCTGCCGCACGCCTGGCTGGCACCACCCCCCTCCATAGAGGGCGGCCGGTGGCGACCCGGCGGCGGCTCGGATCGGATTTGCACACTGCGAGTGAGCCAGGCAGGGGCAGAGAGCTGCGAGTGTGAGCGCGCGGCGCGCCCCCCTGATGTTGCGCCCGGTGCGGCCGGCCCCCCCTGCACCCCCCACGCTACGCCACTGCCTCTCACAGTTACTACTATTGAGCAAGGTACCACCTATACTATACCTGTGCATTTGATTTTTCCTGCCTAAATGTAGAACCTTACTTTTTTCACCATTGAATTTCATTTTGTTAGATAGCGCCCATTGTTCAGGTCTGTCCAGATCCTCCTGTATTTTAAGCCTATCTTCTGGAGTATTGGCTATTCCTGCCAGCTTGGTGTCATCTGCAAATTTGATGAGTTCCCCATCTATCCCCTCATCCAAATCGTTAATGAAGATATTGAAGAGCACTGGGCCCAGAACAGAGCCCTGGGGCACCCCACTACACACTTCCTTCCATGTAGATGCAGTTCCATTGAGGACCACACGCTGAGTACGGCCTGTCAGCCAGCTACAAATCCATCTGGTGGTGATGCTATCTAACCCACATATTTCTATCTTATCAAGTAGTAGGTTGTGATCTACTTTATCAAATGCCTTACTGAAGTCCAAGTAAATTATATCTACAGTATTCCTCTGGTCCACTCATTTTGTCACTTGGTCAAAGAATGTGATAAGATTTGTCTGGCATGATCTGTTTTTGACAAACCCATGTTGACTTTTAGTGATGACTTTGTTTGCATCAAGGTGTTCGCTGATTTGTTGTTTGATTATCTTTTCCAGAATCTTCCCAGGTATTGAGGTCAGGCTCATAGGTCTGTAGTTTCCAGGATCTATTTTTTCCCTTTTTTGAAGATGGGAACTACATCAGCTCTCTTCCAGTCCTCTGGTAGTTCCCCAGTGCTCCAGGATCTTTGAAAAATATAGTTCAGTGGTTCTGAGATCACGTCTGCCAGTTCCTTGAGAACTTTGGGGTGTAATCCATCTGGTCCTGGTGATTTGAACCCGTCTAGGCTGGACAGGTGTTCACTTACCATTTTTTTTTGCCTATCTTAACTTGCGTTTCTATTCTGTTTTTTATGGCATTGGTTTTGGTAGGTTGGACTGTTTTTTCCCTTTGTGTAAAGACAGATGCAAAAAACGAGTTAAATAGTTCTGCTTTCTCCCTATTGCTTGTCTCCTTCTTGCCACTTTCCCCCACTAATGGACCAATCATTTCCTTAACTTTTTTCTTGTTTTTTATATGTTGAAAGAAGCATTTTTTGTTATTTTTGACTTTGGTTGCAAGCCTTAGTTCATTTTGAGACTTAGCTTTCCTCACTTCATCTTTGCAGGCACGGGCTATTTGCTGATGTTCTGACTTAGTTATGTGCCCCTCTTTCCAATTCTTATTTTATCTTTCAATTTATCAGAGAGTTCTCTATGCAGCCATGCGAGCTGTTATTTTTCTTCTTTGTTGGTATTGTACTATACTGGGCCTTTATTATCCCACTTTTCAAAATTTCCCAAGCTTCTTGAGTTGTTTTCCCCTTTAGGATTCTCATCCATGGAATTCTTCCCATGGTCTCTCTAAGTTTATTGAAATTAGCTCTTTTAAAGTCCATGACTCTAGTTTGGCTGTGTTCTATTGCTTGTGCCTCCAGAATGTTGAAAACAATCTTCTTCAACAGGTGTTTTCTAGACACAAGGGCATCTTTTTAGAGTATTGTTCTAAATCAGGGCTTTTCAACCTTGTCACCCATCGTACCACTTTTAGGATATGGCAACATCCCAGTACCACCAGTTGCCTAGCAAGGTGTCAAAAACTTGATGATCCCCCCCAAAAAAGGAAAACGTGCTGAACTATAGGTAGTCCTCGACTTACAACAGTTTGCTTAGTGACTGTTGAAGTTACAATGGCACTGAAAAAAGTGCCCCCAAGCCACAGCCAGCAAGACACCTGCCTGCCCACCCGGCGGCGCTCTTCCTCCTGTCCGAGGTTTTCATTGTTGTGATCATTTCTGTTGAGGATTGGCAGCGGGAGTGTGGGGTGGTGTGTATTTGGTTTTTATTCCCCACATCTGCTGGGTGGTTGTAGCAGATTTTTGTCACTTCACATGACCCTGGAACACTGTGACTGTTGTAAATATGAATCAGTTGCCAAGCATCTGAAAGTAAATCTCAAGAACCTGGAGATGTTGCAACATTCCAGCTGATCGGCACTTGTTCTGGGCTCATCAGAAGTGCCAGAATCAGCGCCAAGCTCCAGCTGGAAACTGGCAGTGATCCTGGCACTTCCACTGAGCCTTGACAGCCCCAAGGAAGCGCTGATCCTGGCACTTCCGCTGAGCCCTGATAACGCTGCAGCTCCAGCCATCTCTCGCTCAGGCTTGTGTGGTACTGCCACCGGTTCAGCTCATTCTCTCCCCTGCTACCACTTTTCTAGGATGGTTGCATACCACTTGCCAGGTGCCAATGTACTACAGGTGGTACCCGTACCACTGGTTGAAAAGCCCTGTTCTAAATGGATTAGATTTGTTATTCATTGGATGTGTTTAAGGTGGAAAGGTCACTTTCCACTTTGGTACTTTGTGAAGACCGATAGTATGATTCTCTGTTGAACTCTGGTAGTGCAGTGGTTAGAATGTAGTATTGCAGGCTGATTCTAACGACTGACGACAGTTTGATCTTGACTGGCTCAAGGTTGACTCAGCTTTCCATCCTTTTCAGGTGGGTAAAATGCGGACCCAGATCGTTGGAGGCAACAATCTGCTGATTTTGTAAACCACTTAGACAGGGCTGTAAAACACTTTGAAGCAGTATATGTCTGTATGCAATTCCTATTGTATCTTGTAGAAAGATTTGGACTTAAATTTATCAGTTTCTTATTGATAGGCTTTCAGTTCTGAGTCAATGGAGAATGAACCACACTGAAATATTTTATACTTCTTCTATTATCTTTTATTATTTTTAATAATAATAATAATAATAATAATAATAATAATAATAATAATAATAATAATGATGATGATGATGATGATGATGATGATGATGATGATGATATGGCATGGGTCCGGATTACCTATGGCAACACCTGCGGCTGGCGTCAACATCCCTCCTTCCGGCGCGATCTAAAAACATATCTATTTGAAAAATCTGACCTGGTCTGATGGGTTAGGGTTGGGGTTTTAATACGTCTTAATTATTGTTTTAACCTTGGACATTTATTTAATCGCTTTTAACTTTTATATTCTGTTTTGTATTTATTGCCCTGTACACCGCCCTGAGTCCTTCGGGAGAAGGGCGGTATAAAAATATAATAAATAAATTAAATAAATAATAGTTGGAAGGGACCATTGAGGTCTTTTAACCCAACCCCCTAGTCAGGCAGGAAACCCTATATAATTTACGACAAATGGCTGTCCTGTCTCTTCTTAAAAACTTCCAGTGTTGGAGCATTTACAACTTCTGGAGGCAGGTTGTTCCACTGATTAATTGTTCTAACTGTCAGGTAATTTCTCCTTAGTTTTAGGTTGCTTCTCTCTTTGATTAGTTTCCATCCATTGCTTCTTGTTTAATTTAATTTAATTTAATTACTGCTGTTTAATACCATATTTTACTTCCATTTTATTTCTGTTTTTATGTATCCTAAATCGAGTTCTGTAATGCTTTCTCCATACCAAGTCCTATAATGGTGCCTCACCATTGCAGGATAGAGAGAATCCTCCTGGGAAACAGAAGTGAAGAAGTAGCTGGAGTCTATACCAAGAGGATAATCCCAGCAAGTCACTGAAGCCCAGCTAAAGCCAACATCCTATTTACTTATTAGCTATATGTCTCCTCCACTTCCCTGTCTGAATACATTCTCCTCTTTCAATCCCTGGTAAGGCATGTGCCTCTTGTAACTGAACTTCTCTTGGCTGATTGCTTTGATCTATTCACTGACATCACCTTGTCCCAACCACAATAACACCTGGAGAATCTCCTTCTACTTGGCAACTAGGCCAGAAGAATGAATTCTGCTCCTGTTAAACAGCTTAGCTTTGCCTTGAGAATGTACAAATGATTTACTTCTTTTGTTTTCTTACTGTTGCTGTGATTTCATTACATTTGGCCATCCAAGAAATGTACAGTCTATACAGTAAATTGGCTCTAGATTGAACGGCTACAACCACAGTTCTCACTGGAATTCCCATCACCAAGCAATCTGTTGATAAAAATGTGGGATTATGTGACCATATGGCTTAGGAATGGTAGGCCCAGGATTCCTGCTGCTATTGGTAACTGAATTCCACAAGTGATTAGCTGGGAACCCACCCAGTCCAAGCTGTTCTTGACTTGGCCCCTCCAGTCCTCAGCCTCACTAAGTTAAAGGATTGCACACAGTGAATTGGGAATTAGAATACTTGGACACAATGAGGGGCTTATCCTGAAAGATACAACATCAAGAGAATTTAAAGCAGCATTAGAATTTATATTCACCAGTAGAGATAGAGGAGCCAGAAACTGTGTGCAACAGCACACATTCTGGAGAGAGAGAGGCAGTGGCGTAGCGTGGGTTGTCAGCACCCGGGGCAAGGCAAGTAATTTGCGCCCCCTAACCTGTGGATTTTAGCACTCGAGTCTCTTCCACTAGATTAGTTAAAGAAACCCTTACCCCCTAAGCACATGTATTGTTTGTTATGAAAATACTGATGTAATTAAAGTAAAATGCATCTAATGCGCCCCCCCCAGATGTTGCTCCCGGTGTGGCCGGCCCCCCCTGCACCCCCCACGCTACACCACTGGAGTGCTATCAAACATTATAGCAAAATACTTGGCCTTTATGATATTTTGAAAAATGACTGTTCGAATGTGATCGCCGAGCAGGCTAATAAACTCATTCTGGCTCTGTGGAGAGAGATAGGACACAATGTGACCATCTGTGCGTTGTACTCTGTGAAGATGTTGTTTGGCAATTGGGTCATATTTGGCGAGTAACTTGAAAGTTTCTAAGAAATTTCCACAGTTACCATCTGTATTTAAATCTTCAGAGTGACCACGTAAGGGTAAGGTTTGCCTGGCTAGATACAGAACACAATCAAGTATTCTGACTAAGATTGCCTTCCATTTTTCAAATGACCTCTGTTGTGCAAGCTGGGCAGCATCATCAATAGTCTCCTGTTTATGCAGCCGCATTTCTAATTCTTTCCACATTGTAAATGCACTCAAGTGATATGAACTGCGCTCATGCTCTAGTAATCTAGGGCTTAACTTTCTCCATGCATTAAATCCAGTTGACTTTCCAAATGAACTTTTCCCTTTAGCCTTCTGAAAAAGCATGCAAGGAAAGCAATATGCAGCATTGTTTACAGGAGAAAACACCAACCATGTCCTTAACATAGTCTCACCATTCTCCAAATGTATGTAGAACCAATCCTTGGAAAATGACCTGCCATTACTGTCTCTTGGAAACCATGCATCCTTATTCTGCAGTTCCTCTGTCCCTCGCCTGACAAGTTCAGTTTTCAAGGTTTCATCCATGGTTTCAGGCCAATAGCCAATGTCAGTATAAACTTTTTGGTCAATATTTTCTGGCAGATTTGGCTGAGTATAAACATCCTTAGATGAAACTGTCTCTGCTTCTAATGCAGGATCAGGAATGTTCGACACAGGATCAGGATTATGAGTCTCCTGTGGTGCTGCTGATGGTCCTGCTGTAATTTCAGCAGTACTCACCAAAAACCGGTGAAGGCTTCCAGCTAACTTAGCTTGTTGCTCTGTCTCTATCTTTCTCCTTTTCCTGCCTTGTGCACCAGATTCTTTTTTGTATGGCATGATACAGGTGTAGTATTCTGCTAAAATTCTAAAAAGGAAAAAAAAGAAGCCCAGTACTACTCCAGTCAGTCCTGACTCCTGCGTGACTCGGAAGCTGCACTCACTGTCCCTCCCCCAGATAGTCCCTAAATGGCCTCTTTTGGCAACTTGCTAATAAATTATTGTGTGGGCCTTTGTACTATTGCAGAAACAGATGCAATAAATCACCACTAATCTAAGTTCCCCAACTTAGTACAGGTCAAGGTGCTCCTTCACAATCCAAGGTACGGGCTGGTGCCTCAACTTCCTCCACACAATTCATGAAAGGAATGTAGTGGTGAAGAGTCATACTCCTCTCCGCCCTGGCTGAGTCAAGAGTTGGGTCCTAGATTTCACCGCTTATCCACCTCTTCACTCTGAGCTGTATAACCACGTCCATTCTGATTTCATCACCTCAGGCATAAACTTCTCCAACTTAGCCTCCTCCATACCTCCTACTAAACCAGACATGTCAAACACAAGGCCCGGGGGCCGGATCCGGCCCGCAAAGTGGTTTCATGTGGCCCACGAAGCCATCCTGGAAACAGTGAGGGAACGGCCCCCACTGCCTTGGCCCTGGCCCAGAGACCCCCCCTGTCTGCCAGAGACCCTCAGATCTGTCCCACTCCTGCCCAGGCCCCCATAGGCACCCTTGATGCCAACGATGTAGAGCTGGCCACGCCCACCCACCCCCCTGAGGGTAACAGCAATGCTGATGCAGCCCTCAATGAAATTGAGTTTGCTTCCCCACAGGGCTAAGGAAGTTCCATGCTGACTTCTTCACAGATCTGCCAGTTCTAATAGTCCTTCTCACGTGACTGGCAGATCCTCTAGCAGATCTTCAAGGAAAACATGGGCTGCTTCATTATGGAACCACATTGAAATGACCCACAGTTTATTCATAGAATTGTGGTCATAACTTTTTCATAGAAAATATCAAAGGCAGCTTCAGCAGGGAGCCCACAGAACACCTATTAGAAGCCCCAGAGTGAAATTTTCCAAATTAAAGCGGTCCCTGGAGCTCTTCTGCCAGCACCCTTGGGTAACTTTATCATAGCACTTTCCTCCTACTTGCTTCCCTCCAGGAGGAAACTAAAAATATTTGCTTTTCCCCACCAGGCAGCAAGAGAAGAAGGAGAGAAAAATGGAGAAAAGCTTCTTTTTTCCAGTTCTCCAGTTTCAAGGAATGACTCGCCTACAACCAGTTTTCCCTACTCCTCCCTGCTTCTGGTGTGGACAAAACACCTAGTCTGTTCCATTGCCAAGACAAAGTAGGAGTTGAAAATGGAAATGGTGTGAGAACTTCCTTAAACTGGCATTATTTCCTGCTGTCTTACACTAGAGAACAACACCTTAGTGTTGTCATGCAGAACAATTCTTAAACCACCATGTTAAAGCCAAGTTCAAATTCCATTCAGCAAGTGGAGCTTACTGGGCACTCTCTACCCAGCTAATCATTCTCAACCCAGTCTCTTTCACAAGGTCGAAGGGTATAAATACAATAAATCAAGGTAACGTAGTTTTAAACCACCGTAGAAAAGTTCATCCACTATGATTGTCTCTGCTTAATATATTTTACCACATATGCCTTTAATGGCAAATTCTTTTGAGAATCTATTTTGTTCCATTATCAATTATAACAACACTGGAGCAGTGTTCATACTGATTCATTTTTAATTGGTGTATAGATACAGCCTTTTTTTCTATTGCACATCAAGAAACTTTTAAGTAGGACAAGATTTCACTGCTAGTTGTTGATCAGTCATCAGACATGCTGTAATTACTTCCCCAGCTTCCAAAAGAGTAGCTGTGCTATCGTTATTGTTTTCCTACAAAAGCAACAAAGGATGCTGTCATATCTTAAAACTTAACACCTTTTTCCCCCCTGCATACACACGCATGAATCACAGTTCCTTTCTGTGCCAACGTCTGCAGTACAGTAATGGATGTGTTACCCTTTACGGTGCCGGCACGTGCTTTGTTATTTTTACTCGGTGGCTTCCCCCACCCCACCCCACCCCACCCCCATTATATCATATTCTACACAGACACCAACCGGCTCAGCAAGTCGGTCTTTTGCCTGTTACAACCCTTACCTAAGGAACTGTTGCAAGGGACACCCCTGTACTAAACGATTGGAGCTTCGCGTTCAGGGCGGGGAAGGAGCACTAGCCCGGCCGGACGAGCTTGTTCCAGACGTGGGTGGGACCTCCCCGTAGCGGCTCCCGCTGGCCAATAGGGGAGCGGACAGCCAGCAATCGCCGAGCTTCGCTCCTTAGAGGGCCCACCCTGCTCGCTCTCTCTCTGCCGCACGCCTGGCTGGCACCACCCCCCTCCATAGAGGGCGGCCGGTGGCGACCCGGCGGCGGCTCGGATCGGATTTGCACACTGCGAGTGAGCCAGGCAGGGGCAGAGAGCTGCGAATGTGAGCGCGCGGCGCGCCCCCCTGATGTTGCGCCCGGTGCGGCCGGCCCCCCCTGCACCCCCCACGCTACGCCACTGGAGAGAGGTTCCCTGGGGATGGGCTCCAGCACGAGCCCTAAAGCTTGGGAAAAAGAGCCTTTGATCCCTGTGACCAACTCAGATTGGATCCTGTAAGGAAGATTCTATTCCATAGAACTGGCCAGTTCTGTATAACAGTGGTGGATGGGGTAAACAGTGGTTCTAAGGCTTTTATTGGTAGTTAATTTTATTTCTGTTTTGAATGGTTTTATTTCATTAATAGCTTAGATATTCAGAAAATAAAAAGGGCAAAAAATGACCCTGGCTGGGGAATGTCTTCTGCATTAAAATGAAAAAATGACACATGCACATACACACAAAGATACACAAAGTCATGCAGGTGCATGAATATACTGCCCAGAACCCTCTTAAAAATATCACACAAAAACTGCAATGCTCAGTAAGCTTTATTTCAAGGAAAATTTGCCAAATGTTAATTCAATGCATAACTCTTCTAAAATCTGATAGATAGCAATTTGGATTTATATAAAAGAAGATGAAGCGATAGCAGGCAGTGGTGTCAGGTCATTGTCCATAGGTTGAAGATATCCAGGGCAGTAGATGGAGATGGCAACAATTTAGGATGAAACTATAGAAATTAGATAAAATAATAGGTTGATCAAAGTGGTTTAATGTTTCTTCTGCCCCTGAACCCCATCTCTCCTTCCTACAGAGCGTTCCCTGAAAAGCCCTTTTCCTGTTCATGTCAAAGCTTTGCAATAATTTGTGAATGCAAACAATATCAGGCAGATTATCCCAATCTACATTTATGGCATCTCTACTAGAGAAAGTTTTCTTACCACAGCACAATTTAGATCCACAATCCTGATTTCCAACATCATGTGTGCCTTGGGGACAGGGAGGACCAAAGCATATTCCTCCTCGATCGAAACAGAGAGGATGAGCATTCGCTGTGAAATGGAAAACAGGAGACAGCTTGATGATGAGTAAAGTTACTTTGATATTTATATACATTTCTCCTTCCAAGACACCACCACCACTGCAGAATTCCTTTGCCTTCAGGCAGTTTCATCTGACCAGAAGAATCAGTTTCTGCTTGTCCCCAAGGAACAGCCCAAATAAATCACAAATCTACCCACCTCTCAACCCTGGCTCAGAGTAAAATTGGCTGGCATGTGTGTACCTACTGAGGCAGTCGACAGGAAATAATTTGCTTCATTACAAAGGAAACATCACTCTGTCCAGTATTTCAATGAATTTTTGATTTCTGGGAAATAATCCTGAATTATAATGGCTTACTCTAGTAGGTGTTTGGGGCTAGATTTTCCTCTGGATTTTTTTCTCTTTGCTTAATGTAAAAAACCTTTCCCCTGCTGCTGTTTTTGGCTCTTGAAAAACTGCATATATGAGAGCTAGTTATGACTTGTGTGAGGGACTCTCAGGGCATCCCAGTTGTCAAAAAAGCTTTAGAAAAAATGAGAAGGTTGCATCACTTCTGGACTGCTCTCAAAGAGAAGTACATTGGATTGTTCACTAACTCTCCAAGAGTCAATGTTTTCTTGAGGGAGTATGTAGTTTGCTTTCTCTGTTAAGGACATAATGATAGATATATGGGGAAAAGATCATTTCTCTGCTTCAAGATATCTTGCTAAAAGTCCAAATACATATGAGTAAATTCACTCAATGGTTAGTATAGTGTAGCCATTTTTTTTCTTTACTCAAATGGAACATAAATAGTCCCTAGATGTGGTATATCAGATTGGATTTCCAATTTTAATTCAGAAGAAAAATCAATGATATATTATTCAGATCTTTGGAAGCTCACATTATCAATATTCCATCCTTCTTAACTAATTCTTTAAATAACATGTGGTAATGGTTGAGATATTTCTAGCTAAAAGATGAAGATTTAATTTCAGAAATTTGTTTGTTAAGCTTGCATAAATTCTGCCGCTGGATTGAATAATAGACCCAAGAAAGATCTATTAGACTACGCTGCTTTCAAAGATGATAGTACTCATTCAGCAAGGAGTGAGCTATCAGTCCTTTCTAAATTATCATTGTTAGATTCTTACCTGCTTCAGACATGGATGCAAGGAAAAGGAATGTGAAGAGCAGGCAAAAGATCTTCATGTTGGAATTGGTTCTGGACCAAATCTTACTCCGGGAACAGAACGTAGCTCTATATTTATAGAGTTATAATTATTGTATTACATCACCTCAGTGAAATTTTGCAACTAATCTTAGAAGTTACTTATTCCATTCTTACATAAGGCATTGTTGCATCTTCCTTCTATTGAAGTACTCATGTGGGTTTGCTTCTTCAAAATTCTCTGGAAAAGCAAGAAAATTAGTTAAACGGTTAATCAGTTGGTTTCCAAATATTGCAGCCTCAGGGCTTGCCATGTCCAGAACGGGCAGACAAAAGTCCTTTCTGAATTGCTGCTGAACTTCTAGTATTTCAGAAAGATAATGCTTAACCACATTCACCAGTGTTGCAAAGTTTTGGAATTGCCATTATACAGCTTAGAAGTATAAGAGAGAAGTCCTGGACCTTGCATTTGGTGAGGCCCTAAATATAATAATGTGTATACTCCCTCCTTGCTGATGTTAGGAATGCATGGATTTCTTTGTTTTGATCATCTAATTCTGCTTGATCCTATGTGAACATAAATATTAGCTTTGTTTTTTCATTTGTTTGTTTATTTGTCTCTGTGTTTATTACTTTAGCCATAATATATAATTTTGATTTTTGTAAATGAGCAGAATTTGGAGTTTGAGATATAGAGGATAATGTGGTCAAAGGAGGAAGGCTCAAAATTAGTTACAGAAAAATCTGAAACAAATAAAATAAAGTAATTAAATGAAATGAATAAGCAACATTAAAATAAAGAACCATTGTAACAGAGAGAAGCAATATTGTTTTAGCAGCAGCTTTGAAATCCAATACCGCTCTTAACTAATAAACACTAAGATTGTTTGTAAAAGGCAGGTTTTAATTATTTTTTTGAAATAATGAATATGGTTGTAGGCAACTGAATTCAGGATGGATGCTGTGCGAAAAGATGGCCCACATACATCTCCCTGTAGTTCCCAAATATGAGACATACATTCTCATCTCTTGGTAGGTCAGAAGCCACTGGAAAAGATCGTCCTATAGATACACAATTCCTAAGTGTGAGAAAGCATTAGAGCAAGGTAGAAAATGCAGATTACATCTCTGTCTCTAACCTTCTCTTGTTGAGAAGATGGTGAGACTGTACCTTCCTTAAAGGAACCTTCCTTTGACAAAATGGCTTATCTATACTCACTTCATCTGGGTTTCAGGCTGACATTTAGGATAGAGACGGTTTCAATTATGCTCTTAATTTTTCAAGAAGTGATTGTAAAGTATGAATGATTGTGAGAAGGGTCCTCTGATCCAGGAAAGGCCATAATGGGGAAGGAAACTGCCACCTGCTATTTAAACAGGAGCTTTGAGTCCAACAATATTGACTTGTTATCCCAACTCATGAAGAAAGTAAAATGCCATGATTAACAGTATCAAAAATTAGAGTGAGGTCCCAAAAGACCGGAAAGACAAATATACTTCTTCTGCCCAGTCTCATCACAGTAGAGATAAACTTCAAAACAATATTGTATTTTTCCATCTTAATTTTGGATGGGTGGGTAGGAGGTTGCCTCACTTTCTCTAGGAACAAAGTGATGTCAAACCTGTAGCACTCAAAGCTGCAATATCCCAAGGACACAGATTGCAATAGCTATTTCTACACTTAATCTTGCACTAGGAAGAAACCGTTGAACAGTTGACAGTTCTTGAGTAACTTTGAGTAACTGTTTCTGGTAAGAAAAGAGTTGGAATAAGAATTTGAAACTTCATATATACGTTTCTTTCTCTTTCCAGAGTCAAGTGGCTAAAACTCCATCTCTTTTGGCATGGTTGCATCACATTTTTTGATTGAAAGCATAGCTTTCTGACTATACTTATTTCTTGATACTGATCATCCTGATTGATTTAATGACTATGTGCAATCAAGTCAGTGTTGACTTTCAGCATACAGATAGATAGATTTGTGCTTAATCTGGCCCTTCAGCTGTTCTAACCGTGCATCGTGACCAGCTAAGTGAGTCCATTTAACTCATCTCCTCTTTCTTTCTAACATCCCCAGCATTAGAACCTTCTCCAGAGAGCTAGGTCTTCACGCACTGTTTCCAAGTCATATAATTTGAGTCTTGGCATTTGTTCAACAAATGAGGACTCTGAGTTATTGTGTCTGTCCAAACATCCAATACCAACTTTAAAGTTGTCAATATACTTCAATTTTATATAAAGTCAGTTTTCTGACATAAAAGAAAATCAAGGATTCTTTTTCAAGTGTTCTAGCAATCTATACAATAAGTAAAATATACTACAGTGAATAAATATTCTGTATATGGCTTCACTCTAGTCAGGACTAAGGGGACACATTTCACGGAGTCATATCTATGAGTAGGGCACAAGTGTAGAGAAAGCTGAGGATTTCCTCTGGGTGTATGAAGCCTGACTAGGAAAAAAAGAGAGTTTTCCTAATGATTGAAATGCTAAGGAGGATGCAAAATATAAGGAGGTCACACACCCTTTTTGACATCACCATTCTCCTCCTGTCTTAAAAGAATTCTGATAACAACAATAATAATAATAATAATAATAATAATAATAATAATAATAATAATAATAATAATAATAATAATAATAATAATAATAATAATAATAATAATAATAATAATGCCCTTTTGCTGATGTTAGGAATGCATGGATTACTTTGTTTTGATCATCTAATTCTGCTTGCTTCTATGTGAACATAAATATTAGCTTTATTTTGTATTTGTTTGTTTGTTTGTTTGTTTGTGTGTTTATTTCTTTAGCCATAATATATAATTTTTGATTTTTGTAAATGAGCAGAATTTGGAGTTATTGAGATATAGAGGATAATCTGCTCAAATGAGGAAGGCTCAACATTGGTTACAGAAGAAACTGAAACAAATAAAATAACGTAATTAAATGAAATGAATAAGCAACAGTAAAATAAAGAATCATTGTAACAGCCTGACCAGGAGAAAAAGAGAGGTTTCTTGATGATTGAAAAGCTAAGGGGGATGCCGAATCTAAAGAGGTCACACAGCTCATTGGCATCACCATTCTCCTCCAATCTTAAAAGAATTCTGCTGTTTGAATTTCTGCATGAGGATGGTTTGGATATAATTCTTAGGTGGAGATTTTAGCAATTTAAAAGTTGCAGTGGTTTAAAGAAAGAAGGAGTTTTGTCTAAGTTGCCATATGACATCTGCTACACAGTGCCTTTTGTTATAGCTACCTGACGTTTGAGAGTGACAGTGATGATTTAATGAGTCACTAGGAGATCCTGGACCTGCCCTCCTACATCCCTCACTTTGGAATCCATTTTGAAGCACTGCACAGCCCTGCTAATTTACCCCTGATATAGCCACTTTAATAAGGTCATTGTTTTTAGGATGATCTGAAATGACTGGACCTAGGAAGGAATGCTCTTAGACTACCGTCTAGTAACAAGGATCATAAGAAATCATAATACAGTATGTAAGAATAATACAGTATTTCTCCTTTTTCCCCATTCTCTTTGCCTTGTGCAAAAACTATTTTGGATTGAAAGGAACTACCTCGATTATACCTCCAAAGAAAGCAGAACTCTTGAAACTTGCATTGTTTTAACAGGAACATTTATTGGAAGGTATTGACAGCAGGAAAGTAAGACAGGATCTGAGGATTACCTGCAGGAAATGTTAGATTAAAAGACACCATTCAAACCCCATCCCAACTGTCCTTCCGGCCGATTCAAACACAGCCGGTCCATAGGTGTCAAATTGTTGTGGGAAAGAACCAATAAGGTGCCACTCTCAAGGCTGTCAGGTCTCTCCACAGCTTCTTCCCTTGGCCTGGAGATAAGGCAGATGGCTGGAGCTCATTCCATTCTCATCCCAAGAAAGATACTTCAAAGAGGAAGGAACAAAGCAAAAGAAATACATTGCAGAATAGCCATAGGTTGTTACATCCCTCCCCTCACTAGAATGGCAGAGCCCCAAAATGAGGGGAAAGAATTGGTAAGAGAGGTAAACAGGGATTCTGGCAATGGCATAACTTTTGATTTCACAAGTTATTACTAAAACCAAACTTAATAAGCTTTTAATTCTACTGCCTACAGAAAGACTCTTTGGCAAGTTGTTTCATTTTTCCACAATTTGCCCAGTTAAGAGGTTGAAACACATTAACAGAACAGAGGGGTGGCAATAGCACACATCTTTTAGTTCAGAATGTAATGAAAGAAGGCTGTATTCTGACCTCCTTTCACTATTCTCAGTGTGTGAGTTCCCTAAAGTTAGGCACACTCTGTATTAAAGAGAATATTAGAGCTTAATATTGTGCGAGGCTGAAGGAAACCAAGGAGAGCATTTGTTAAGAAAGGAAAAATGTAAATACAAGGAATTCATATTCAGAAATAACGGCGAGATACTACTAGTATCAAGGAAACCTCAACTCCTCTGATTTAGTGTATATGTGAAAATATGGAAATATGGAGAAACCATAAGGTCTCAACTGACTTGAAATTTAGTAATTGCAATTCCTAAGCTAAAAATGTTAGAACAGGCAGTTCATTTTCAAATGAGATCCAAGCTCAGGATGAATTCAAGGTCTAAAAAATTTGAAAATGAATTGTGTAAGGTGATTAGGCTAGGTAGAATTCAAAGCTTCCCACATCATATTTCATCTTGAAATTCAAATGAGATATGAATGGACTAATTCATCAGAAGCAATGAAAATGAACAGAATAACTTCTAATGTTTGACTAACAAGGAATTCATCATTAATGGCCAAATTCTTCTAAGCTCAGTGGCCTTGCTTAACTTACACCCAATCCAATCCTTACTCCTTTACTACTACTACTACTACTACTACTACTACTACTACTACTAATAATAATAATAATAATAATAATAAGAAGAAGAAGAAGAAGAAGAAGAAGAAGAAGAAGAAGAAGAGCCTTGGTGGAGCAGTGGGCTAATGCCTCCTTAAGTAACACCAGCTGCCTGCAATTAGTGCAGGTTCACATCCCACCAGGCTCAAGGTTGACTCAGCCTTCCATCCTTCCGAGGTAGGTAAAATGAGGACCCAGATTGTTGGGGGCAATAAGCTGACTTTGTAATAATGCCGCTTGGGGTGTGTGTGAAAGCCCTAATAAGCAGGCATATACATAGAATGAAGGCTACTGCTAAGCTTGTAAGCCACCCTGAGTCTTCAGAGAAGGGCAGGATATAAATGGAAATAAAAAAAAAGAAGTTGGAAGGGACCTTGGAGGTCATCTAGTCCAACCCCCTGCTCAGGCAGGAAACCCTATACCATTTCAGGCAAATAGCTGTCCAGTCTCTTCTTAAAAACCTCCAGTGTTGGAGCATTCACTACCTCTGGAGGCAGGTTGTTCCACTGGTTAATTGTTCTGTCAGGAAGTTTCTCCTTAGTTCTAGGTTGCTTCTCTCCTTGACTAGTTTCCATCCATTGCTTCTTGTCCTGCTTTCAGGTGCTTTGGAGGATAGCTTTACTCCCTCTTCTTTTGGCAGCCCCTAAGATATTGGAACACTGGTATCATGTCACCCCTCACCCTTCTCTTCATTAAACTACACATACCCAATTCCAGCAACCGTTCCCGATATGTTTTAGCCTCCAGTCTCCCAATCATCTTTGTTGCTCTTCTCTGTACCCTTTCTAGAGTCTCGACATCTTTTTTACATCGTGGTGACCAAAACTGGAAGCAGTATTCCAGGTGTGGCCTTACCAAAGCATTGTAAAGTGGTATTAGTACTTCACTTGATCTTGATTCTATCCCTCTGTTAATGCAGCCTAGCACTGTGTTGGCTTTTTTGGCAGCTGCAGCACACTGCTGGCTCATATCGAAGTGATTGTCTACCAGGACTCCGAGATCCCTCTCACAGTTACTACTATTGAGCAAGGTACCACCTATACTATACCTGTGCATTTGATTTTTTCTGCCTAAATGTAGAACCTTACTTTTTTCACCATTGAATTTCAATTTTGTTAGATAACGCCCAGTGTTCGAGTCTGTCCAGATCCTTCTGTATTTTAAGCCTATCTTCTGGAGTATTGGCTATTCCTGCCAGCTTGGTGTCATCTGCAAATTTGATGAGTTCCCCATCTATCCCCTCATCCAAATCATTAATGAAGATATTGAAGAGCACTGGGCCCAGAACAGAGCCCTGGGGCACCCCACTACACACTTCCTTCCATGTAGATGCAGTTCCATTGAGGACCACATGCTGAGTACGGCCTGCCAGCCAGCTACAAATCCATCTGGCGGTGATGATATCTAACCCACATATTTCTATCTTATCAAGTAGTAGGTTGTGATCTACTTTATCAAATGCCTTACTGAAGTCCAAGTAAATTATATCTACAGTATTCCTCTGGTCCACTAATTTTGTCACTTGGTCAAAGAATGTGATAAGATTTGTCTGGCATGATCTGTTTTTGACAAACCCATGTTGACTTTTAGTGATGACTTTGTTTGCATCAAGGTGTTTGCTGATTTGTTGTTTGATTATCTTTTCCAGAATCTTCCCAGGTATTGAGGTCAGGCTGATAGGTCTGCAGTTTCCAGGATCTATTTTTTTCCCTTTTTTGAACATGGGAACTACATCAGCTCTCTTCCAGTCCTCTGGTAGTTCCCCAGTGCTCCAGGATCTTTGAAAAATATAGTTCAGTGGTTCTGAGATCACGTCTGCCAGTTCCTTGAGAACTTTGGGGTGTAATCCATCTGGTCCTGGTGATTTGAACCCGTCTAGGCTGGACAGGTGTTCACTTACCATTTTTTTGCCTATCTTAACTTGCGTTTCTATTCTGTTTTTTATGGCATTGGTTTTGGTAGGTTGGACTGTTTTTTCCCTTTGTGTAAAGACAGATGCAAAAAACGAGTTAAATAGTTCTGCTTTCTCCCTATTGCTTGTCTCCTTCTTGCCACTTTCCCCCACTAATGGACCAATCATTTCCTTAACTTTTTTCTTGTTTTTTATATGTTGAAAGAAGCATTTTTTGTTATTTTTGACTTTGGTTGCAAGCCTTAGTTCATTTTGAGACTTAGCTTTCCTCACTTCATCTTTGCAGGCTCGGGCTATTTGCTGATATTCTGACTTAGTTATGTGCCCCTCTTTCCAATTCTTATTTTATCTTTCAATTTATCAGAGAGTTCTCTATGCAGCCATGTTGGTTTCTTTTGAGAGCTGTTATTTTTCTTCTTTGTTGGTATTGTACTAGACTGGGCCTTTATTATCCCACTTTTCAAAATTTCCCAAGCTTCTTGAGTTGATTTCCCCTTTAGGATTCTCATCCATGGAATTCTTCCCATGGTCTCTCTAAGTTTATTGAAATTAGCTCTTTCAAAGTCCAAGACTCTAGTTTGGCTGTGTTCTATTGCTTGCGCCTCCAGAATGTTGAAAACAATCTTCTTCAACAGGTGTTTTCTAGACACAAGGGCATCTTTTTAGTGTATTGTTCTAAATCAGGGCTTTTCAACCTTGTCACCCATCGTACCACTTTTAGGATATGGCAACATCCCAGTACCACCAGTTGCCTAGCAAGGTGTCAAAAACTTGATGACCCCCCCAAAAAAGGAAAAAAGTGCTGAACTATAGGTAGTCCGCGACTTACAACAGTTTGCTTAGTGACTGTTGAAGTTACAATGGCACTGAAAAAGTGCCCCCCAAGCCACAGCCAGCAAGACACCTGCCTGCCCACCCGGCGGCGCTCTTCCTCCTGTCCGAGGTTTTCATTGTTGTGATCATTTCTGTTGAGGATTGGCAGCGGGAGTGTGGGGTGGTGTGTATTTGGTTTTTATTCCCCACATCTGCTGGGTGGTTGTAGCAGATTTTTGTCACTTCACATGACCCTGGAACACTGTGACTGTTGTAAATATGAATCAGTTGCCAAGCATCTGAAAGTAAATCTCAAGAACCTGGAGATGTTGCAACATTCCAGCTGATCGGCACTTGTTCTGGGCTCATCAGAAGTGCCAGAATCAGCGCCAAGCTCCAGCTGGAAACTGGCAGTGATCCTGGCACTTCCACTGAGCCTTGACAGCCCCAAGGAAGCGCTGATCCTGGCACTTCCGCTGAGCCCTGATAACGCTGCAGCTCCAGCCATCTCTCGCTCAGGCTTGTGTGGTACTGCCACCGGTTCAGCTCATTCTCTCCCCTGCTACCACTTTTCTAGGATGGTTGCATACCACTTGCCAGGTGCCAATGTACTACAGGTGGTACCCGTACCACTGGTTGAAAAGCCCTGTTCTAAATGGATTAGATTTGTTATTCATTGGATGTGTTTAAGGTGGAAAGGTCACTTTCCACTTTGGTACTTTGTGAAGACCGATAGTATGATTCTCTGTTGAACTCTGGTAGTGCAGTGGTTAGAATGTAGTATTGCAGGCTGATTCTAACGACTGACGACAGTTTGATCTTGACTGGCTCAAGGTTGACTCAGCTTTCCATCCTTTTCAGGTGGGTAAAATGCGGACCCAGATCGTTGGAGGCAACAATCTGCTGATTTTGTAAACCACTTAGACAGGGCTGTAAAACACTTTGAAGCAGTATATGTCTGTATGCAATTCCTATTGTATCTTGTAGAAAGATTTGGACTTAAATTTATCAGTTTCTTATTGATAGGCTTTCAGTTCTGAGTCAATGGAGAATGAACCACACTGAAATATTTTATACTTCTTCTATTATCTTTTATTATTTTTAATAATAATAATAATAATAATAATAATAATAATAATAATAATAATAATAATAATGATGATGATGATGATGATGATGATGATGATGATGATGATATGGCATGGGTCCGGATTACCTATGGCAACACCTGCGGCTGGCGTCAACATCCCTCCTTCCGGCGCGATCTAAAAACATATCTATTTGAAAAATCTGACCTGGTCTGATGGGTTAGGGTTGGGGTTTTAATACGTCTTAATTATTGTTTTAACCTTGGACATTTATTTAATCGCTTTTAAATTTTATATTCTGTTTTGTATTTATTGCCCTGTACACCGCCCTGAGTCCTTCGGGAGAAGGGCGGTATAAAAATATAATAAATAAATTAAATAAATAATAGTTGGAAGGGACCATTGAGGTCTTTTAGCCCAACCCCCTAGTCAGGCAGGAAACCCTATATAATTTACGACAAATGGCTGTCCTGTCTCTTCTTAAAAACTTCCAGTGTTGGAGCATTTACAACTTCTGGAGGCAGGTTGTTCCACTGATTAATTGTTCTAACTGTCAGGTAATTTCTCCTTAGTTTTAGGTTGCTTCTCTCTTTGATTAGTTTCCATCCATTGCTTCTTGTTTAATTTAATTTAATTTAATTACTGCTGTTTAATACCATATTTTACTTCCATTTTATTTCTGTTTTTATGTATCCTAAATCGAGTTCTGTAATGCTTTCTCCATACCAAGTCCTATAATGGTGCCTCACCATTGCAGGATAGAGAGAATCCTCCTGGGAAGCAGAAGTGAAGAAGTAGCTGGAGTCTATACCAAGAGGATAATCCCAGCAAGTCACTGAAGCCCAGCTAAAGCCAACATCCTATTTACTTATTAGCTATATGTCTCCTCCACTTCCCTGTCTGAATACATTCTCCTCTTTCAATCCCTGGTAAGGCATGTGCCTCTTGTAACTGAACTTCTCTTGGCTGATTGCTTTGATCTATTCACTGACATCACCTTGTCCCAACCACAATAACACCTGGAGAATCTCCTTCTACTTGGCAACTAGGCCAGAAGAATGAATTCTGCTCCTGTTAAACAGCTTAGCTTTGCCTTGAGAATGTACAAATGATTTACTTCTTTTGTTTTCTTACTGTTGCTGTGATTTCATTACATTTGGCCATCCAAGAAATGTACAGTCTATACAGTAAATTGGCTCTAGATTGCACGGCTACAACCACAGTTCTCACTGGAATTCCCATCACCAAGCAATCTGTTGATAAAAATGTGGGATTATGTGACCATATGGCTTAGGAATGGTAGGCCCAGGATTCCTGCTGCTATTGGTAACTGAATTCCACAAGTGATTAGCTGGGAACCCACCCAGTCCAAGCCGTTCTTGACTTGGCCCCTCCAGTCCTCAGCCTCACTAAGTTAAAGGATTGCACACAGTGAATTGGGAATTAGGAATACTTGGACACAATGAGGGGCTTATCCTGAAAGATACATCATCAAGAGAATTTAAAGCAGCATTAGAATTTATATTCACCAGTAGAGATAGAGGAGCCAGAAACTGTGTGCAACAGCACACATTCTGGAGAGAGAGAGGTTCCCTGGGGATGGGCTCCAGCACGAGCCCTAAAGCTTGGGAAAAAGAGCCTTTGATCCCTGTGACCAACTCAGATTGGATCCTGTAAGGAAGATTCTATTCCATAGAACTGGCCAGTTCTGTATAACAGTGGTGGATGGGGTAAACAGTGGTTCTAAGGCTTTTATTGGTAGTTAATTTTATTTCTGTTTTGAATGGTTTTATTTCATTAATAGCTTAGATATTCAGAAAATAAAAAGGGCAAAAAATGACCCTGGCTGGGGAATGTCTTCTGCATTAAAATGAAAAAATGACACATGCACATACACACAAAGATACACAAAGTCATGCAGGTGCATGAATATACTGCCCAGAACCCTCTTAAAAATATCACACAAAAACTGCAATGCTCAGTAAGCTTTATTTCAAGGAAAATTTGCCAAATGTTAATTCAATGCATAACTCTTCTAAAATCTGATAGATAGCAATTTGGATTTATATAAAAGAAGATGAAGCGATAGCAGGCAGTGGTGTCAGGTCATTGTCCATAGGTTGAAGATATCCAGGGCAGTAGATGGAGATGGCAACAATTTAGGATGAAACTATAGAAATTAGATAAAATAATAGGTTGATCAAAGTGGTTTAATGTTTCTTCTGCCCCTGAACCCCATCTCTCCTTCCTACAGAGCGTTCCCTGAAAAGCCCTTTTCCTGTTCATGTCAAAGCTTTGCAATAATTTGTGAATGCAAACAATATCAGGCAGATTATCCCAATCTACATTTATGGCATCTCTACTAGAGAAAGTTTTCTTACCACAGCACAATTTAGATCCACAATCCTGATTTCCAACATCATGTGTGCCTTGGGGACAGGGAGGACCAAAGCATATTCCTCCTCGATCGAAACAGAGAGGATGAGCATTCGCTGTGAAATGGAAAACAGGAGACAGCTTGATGATGAGTAAAGTTACTTTGATATTTATATACATTTCTCCTTCCAAGACACCACCACCACTGCAGAATTCCTTTGCCTTCAGGCAGTTTCATCTGACCAGAAGAATCAGTTTCTGCTTGTCCCCAAGGAACAGCCCAAATAAATCACAAATCAACCCACCTCTCAACCCTGGCTCAGAGTAAAATTGGCTGGCATGTGTGTACCTACTGAGGCAGTCGACAGGAAATAATTTGCTTCATTACAAAGGAAACATCACTCTGTCCAGTATTTCAATGAATTTTTGATTGCTGGGAAATAATCCTGAATTATAATGGCTTACTCTAGTAGGTGTTTGGGGCTAGATTTTCCTCTGGATTTTTTTCTCTTTGCTTAATGTAAAAAACCTTTCCCCTGCTGCTGTTTTTGGCTCTTGAAAAACTGCATATATGAGAGCTAGTTATGACTTGTGTGAGGGACTCTCAGGGCATCCCAGTTGTCAAAAAAGCTTTAGAAAAAATGAGAAGGTTGCATCACTTCTGGACTGCTCTCAAAGAGAAGTACATTGGATTGTTCACTAACTCTCCAAGAGTCAATGTTTTCTTGAGGGAGTATGTAGTTTGCTTTCTCTGTTAAGGACATAATGATAGATATATGGGGAAAAGATCATTTCTCTGCTTCAAGATATCTTGCTAAAAGTCCAAATACATATGAGTAAATTCACTCAATGGTTAGTATAGTGTAGCCATTTTTTTTCTTTACTCAAATGGAACATAAATAGAATAGTGAATAAACTGGTTTTCCAGTCCCTAGATGTGGTATATCAGATTGGATTTCCAATTTTAATTCAGAAGAAAAATCAATGATATATTATTCAGATTTTTGGAAGCTCACATTATCAATATTCCATCCTTCTTAACTAATTCTTTAAATAACATGTGGTAATGGTTGAGATATTTCTAGCTAAAAGATGAAGATTTAATTTCAGAAATTCGTTTGTTAAGCTTGCATAAATTCTGCCGCTGGATTGAATAATAGACCCAAGAAAGATCTATTAGACTATGCTGCTTTCAAAGGTGATAGTACTCATTCAGCAAGGAGTGAGCTATCAGTCCTTTCTGAATTATCATTGTTAGATTCTTACCTGCTTCAGACATGGATGCAAGGAAAAGGAATGTGAAGAGCAGGCAAAAGATCTTCATGTTGGAATTGGTTCTGGACCAAATCTTACTCCGGGAACAGAACGTAGCTCTATATTTATAGAGTTATAATTATTGTATTACATCACCTCAGTGAAATTTTGCAACTAATCTTAGAAGTTACTTATTCCATTCTTACATAAGGCATTGTTGCATCTTCCTTCTATTGAAGTACTCATGTGGGTTTGCTTCTTCAAAATTCTCTGGAAAAGCAAGAAAATTAGTTAAACGGTTAATCAGTTGGTTTCCAAATATTGCAGCCTCAGGGCTTGCCATGTCCAGAACGGGCAGACAAAAGTCCTTTCTGAATTGCTGCTGAACTTCTAGTATTTCAGAAAGATAATGCTTAACCACATTCACCAGTGTTGCAAAGTTTTGGAATTGCCATTATACAGCTTAGAAGTATAAGAGAGAAGTCCTGGACCTTGCATTTGGTGAGGCCCTAAATATAATAATGTGTATACTCCCTCCTTGCTGATGTTAGGAATGCATGGATTTCTTTGTTTTGATCATCTAATTCTGCTTGATCCTATGTGAACATAAATATTAGCTTTGTTTTTTCATTTGTTTGTTTATTTGTCTCTGTGTTTATTACTTTAGCCATAATATATAATTTTGATTTTTGTAAATGAGCAGAATTTGGAGTTTGAGATATAGAGGATAATGTGGTCAAAGGAGGAAGGCTCAAAATTAGTTACAGAAAAATCTGAAACAAATAAAATAAAGTAATTAAATGAAATGAATAAGCAACATTAAAATAAAGAACCATTGTAACAGAGAGAAGCAATATTGTTTTAGCAGCAGCTTTGAAATCCAATACCGCTCTTAACTAATAAACACTAAGATTGTTTGTAAAAGGCAGGTTTTAATTATTTTTTTGAAATAATGAATATGGTTGTAGGCAACTGAATTCAGGATGGATGCTGTGCGAAAAGATGGCCCACATACATCTCCCTGTAGTTCCCAAATATGAGACATACATTCTCATCTCTTGGTAGGTCAGAAGCCACTGGAAAAGATCGTCCTATAGATACACAATTCCTAAGTGTGAGAAAGCATTAGAGCAAGGTAGAAAATGCAGATTACATCTCTGTCTCTAACCTTCTCTTGTTGAGAAGATGGTGAGACTGTACCTTCCTTAAAGGAACCTTCCTTTGACAAAATGGCTTATCTATACTCACTTCATCTGGGTTTCAGGCTGACATTTAGGATAGAGACGGTTTCAATTATGCTCTTAATTTTTCAAGAAGTGATTGTAAAGTATGAATGATTGTGAGAAGGGTCCTCTGATCCAGGAAAGGCCATAATGGGGAAGGAAACTGCCACCTGCTATTTAAACAGGAGCTTTGAGTCCAACAATATTGACTTGTTATCCCAACTCATGAAGAAAGTAAAATGCCATGATTAACAGTATCAAAAATTAGAGTGAGGTCCCAAAAGACCGGAAAGACAAATATACTTCTTCTGCCCAGTCTCATCACAGTAGAGATAAACTTCAAAACAATATTGTATTTTTCCATCTTAATTTTGGATGGGTGGGTAGGAGGTTGCCTCACTTTCTCTAGGAACAAAGTGATGTCAAACCTGTAGCACTCAAAGCTGCAATATCCCAAGGACACAGATTGCAATAGCTATTTCTACACTTAATCTTGCACTAGGAAGAAACCGTTGAACAGTTGACAGTTCTTGAGTAACTTTGAGTAACTGTTTCTGGTAAGAAAAGAGTTGGAATAAGAATTTGAAACTTCATATATACGTTTCTTTCTCTTTCCAGAGTCAAGTGGCTAAAACTCCATCTCTTTTGGCATGGTTGCATCACATTTTTTGATTGAAAGCATAGCTTTCTGACTATACTTATTTCTTGATACTGATCATCCTGATTGATTTAATGACTATGTGCAATCAAGTCAGTGTTGACTTTCAGCATACACATAGATAGATTTGTGCTTAATCTGGCCCTTCAGCTGTTCTAACCGTGCATCGTGACCAGCTAAGTGAGTCCATTTAACTCATCTCCTCTTTCTTTCTAACATCCCCAGCATTAGAACCTTCTCCAGAGAGCTAGGTCTTCACGCACTGTTTCCAAGTCATATAATTTGAGTCTTGGCATTTGTTCAACAAATGAGGACTCTGAGTTATTGTGTCTGTCCAAACATCCAATACCAACTTTAAAGTTGTCAATATACTTCAATTTTATATAAAGTCAGTTTTCTGACATAAAAGAAAATCAAGGATTCTTTTTCAAGTGTTCTAGCAATCTATACAATAAGTAAAATATACTACAGTGAATAAATATTCTGTATATGGCTTCACTCTAGTCAGGACTAAGGGGACACATTTCACGGAGTCATATCTATGAGTAGGGCACAAGTGTAGAGAAAGCTGAGGATTTCCTCTGGGTGTATGAAGCCTGACTAGGAAAAAAAGAGAGTTTTCCTAATGATTGAAATGCTAAGGAGGATGCAAAATATAAGGAGGTCACACACCCTTTTTGACATCACCATTCTCCTCCTGTCTTAAAAGAATTCTGATAACAATAATAATAATAATAATAATAATAATAATAATAATAATAATAATAATAATAATAATAATAATAATAATAATGCCCTTTTGCTGATGTTAGGAATGCATGGATTTCTTTGTTTTGATCATCTAATTCTGCTTGCTTCTATGTGAACATAAATATTAGCTTTATTTTGTATTTGTTTGTTTGTTTGTTTGTTTGTGTGTTTATTTCTTTAGCCATAATATATAATTTTTGATTTTTGTAAATGAGCAGAATTTGGAGTTATTGAGATATAGAGGATAATCTGCTCAAATGAGGAAGGCTCAACATTGGTTACAGAAGAAACTGAAACAAATAAAATAACGTAATTAAATGAAATGAATAAGCAACAGTAAAATAAAGAATCATTGTAACAGCCTGACCAGGAGAAAAAGAGAGGTTTCTTGATGATTGAAAAGCTAAGGGGGATGCCGAATCTAAAGAGGTCACACAGCTCATTGGCATCACCATTCTCCTCCAATCTTAAAAGAATTCTGCTGTTTGAATTTCTGCATGAGGATGGTTTGGATATAATTCTTAGGTGGAGATTTTAGCAATTTAAAAGTTGCAGTGGTTTAAAGAAAGAAGGAGTTTTGTCTAAGTTGCCATATGACATCTGCTACACAGTGCCTTTTGTTATAGCTACCTGACGTTTGAGAGTGACAGTGATGATTTAATGAGTCACTAGGAGATCCTGGACCTGCCCTCCTACATCCCTCACTTTGGAATCCATTTTGAAGCACTGCACAGCCCTGCTAATTTACCCCTGATATAGCCACTTTAATAAGGTCATTGTTTTTAGGATGATCTGAAATGACTGGACCTAGGAAGGAATGCTCTTAGACTACCGTCTAGTAACAAGGATCATAAGAAATCATAATACAGTATGTAAGAATAATACAGTATTTCTCCTTTTTCCCCATTCTCTTTGCCTTGTGCAAAAACTATTTTGGATTGAAAGGAACTACCTCGATTATACCTCCAAAGAAAGCAGAACTCTTGAAACTTGCATTGTTTTAACAGGAACATTTATTGGAAGGTATTGACAGCAGGAAAGTAAGACAGGATCTGAGGATTACCTGCAGGAAATGTTAGATTAAAAGACACCATTCAAACCCCATCCCAACTGTCCTTCCGGCCGATTCAAACACAGCCGGTCCATAGGTGTCAAATTGTTGTGGGAAAGAACCAATAAGGTGCCACTCTCAAGGCTGTCAGGTCTCTCCACAGCTTCTTCCCTTGGCCTGGAGATAAGGCAGATGGCTGGAGCTCATTCCATTCTCATCCCAAGAAAGATACTTCAAAGAGGAAGGAACAAAGCAAAAGAAATACATTGCAGAATAGCCATAGGTTGTTACATCCCTCCCCTCACTAGAATGGCAGAGCCCCAAAATGAGGGGAAAGAATTGGTAAGAGAGGTAAACAGGGATTCTGGCAATGGCATAACTTTTGATTTCACAAGTTATTACTAAAACCAAACTTAATAAGCTTTTAATTCTACTGCCTACAGAAAGACTCTTTGGCAAGTTGTTTCATTTTTCCACAATTTGCCCAGTTAAGAGGTTGAAACACATTAACAGAACAGAGGGGTGGCAATAGCACACATCTTTTAGTTCAGAATGTAATGAAAGAAGGCTGTATTCTGACCTCCTTTCACTATTCTCAGTGTGTGAGTTCCCTAAAGTTAGGCACACTCTGTATTAAAGAGAATATTAGAGCTTAATATTGTGCGAGGCTGAAGGAAACCAAGGAGAGCATTTGTTAAGAAAGGAAACATGTAAATACAAGGAATTCATATTCAGAAATAACGGCGAGATACTACTAGTATCAAGGAAACCTCAACTCCTCTGATTTAGTGTATATGTGAAAATATGGAAATATGGAGAAACCATAAGGTCTCAACTGACTTGAAATTTAGTAATTGCAATTCCTAAGCTAAAAATGTTAGAACAGGCAGTTCATTTTCAAATGAGATCCAAGCTCAGGATGAATTCAAGGTCTAAAAAATTTGAAAATGAATTGTGTAAGGTGATTAGGCTAGGTAGAATTCAAAGCTTCCCACATCATATTTCATCTTGAAATTCAAATGAGATATGAATGGACTAATTCATCAGAAGCAATGAAAATGAACAGAATAACTTCTAATGTTTGACTAACAAGGAATTCATCATTAATGGCCAAATTCTTCTAAGCTCAGTGGCCTTGCTTAACTTACACCCAATCCAATCCTTACTCCTTTACTACTACTACTACTACTACTACTACTACTACTAATAATAATAATAATAATAATAATAATAATAATAATAATAATAATAATAAGAAGAAGAAGAAGAAGAAGAGCCTTGGTGGAGCAGTGGGCTAATGCCTCCTTAAGTAACACCAGCTGCCTGCAATTAGTGCAGGTTCACATCCCACCAGGCTCAAGGTTGACTCAGCCTTCCATCCTTCCGAGGTAGGTAAAATGAGGACCCAGATTGTTGGGGGCAATAAGCTGACTTTGTAATAATGCCGCTTGGGGTGTGTGTGAAAGCCCTAATAAGCAGGCATATACATAGAATGAAGGCTACTGCTAAGCTTGTAAGCCACCCTGAGTCTTCAGAGAAGGGCAGGATATAAATGGAAATAAAAAAAAAAGAAGTTGGAAGGGACCTTGGAGGTCATCTAGTCCAACCCCCTGCTCAGGCAGGAAACCCTATACCATTTCAGGCAAATAGCTGTCCAGTCTCTTCTTAAAAACCTCCAGTGTTGGAGCATTCACTACCTCTGGAGGCAGGTTGTTCCACTGGTTAATTGTTCTAACTGTCAGGAAGTTTCTCCTTAGTTCTAGGTTGCTTCTCTCCTTGACTAGTTTCCATCCATTGCTCCTTGTCCTGCTTTCAGGTGCTTTGGAGGATAGCTTTACTCCCTCTTCTTTTGGCAGCCCCTAAGATATTGGAACACTGGTATCATGTCACCCCTCACCCTTCTCTTCATTAAACTACACATACCCAATTCCAGCAACCGTTCCCGATATGTTTTAGCCTCCAGTCTCCCAATCATCTTTGTTGCTCTTCTCTGTACCCTTTCTAGAGTCTCGACATCTTTTTTACATCGTGGTGACCAAAACTGGAAGCAGTATTCCAGGTGTGGCCTTACCAAAGCATTGTAAAGTGGTATTAGTACTTCACTTGATCTTGATTCTATCCCTCTGTTAATGCAGCCTAGCACTGTGTTGGCTTTTTTGGCAGCTGCAGCACACTGCTGGCTCATATCGAAGTGATTGTCTACCAGGACTCCGAGATCCCTCTCACAGTTACTACTATTGAGCAAGGTACCACCTATACTATACCTGTGCATTTGATTTTTTCTGCCTAAATGTAGAACCTTACTTTTTTCACCATTGAATTTCAATTTTGTTAGATAACGCCCAGTGTTCGAGTCTGTCCAGATCCTTCTGTATTTTAAGCCTATCTTCTGGAGTATTGGCTATTCCTGCCAGCTTGGTGTCATCTGCAAATTTGATGAGTTCCCCATCTATCCCCTCATCCAAATCATTAATGAAGATATTGAAGAGCACTGGGCCCAGAACAGAGCCCTGGGGCACCCCACTACACACTTCCTTCCATGTAGATGCAGTTCCATTGAGGACCACACGCTGAGTACGGCCTGCCAGCCAGCTACAAATCCATCTGGCGGTGATGATATCTAACCCACATATTTCTATCTTATCAAGTAGTAGGTTGTGATCTACTTTATCAAATGCCTTACTGAAGTCCAAGTAAATTATATCTACAGTATTCCTCTGGTCCACTAATTTTGTCACTTGGTCAAAGAATGTGATAAGATTTGTCTGGCATGATCTGTTTTTGACAAACCCATGTTGACTTTTAGTGATGACTTTGTTTGCATCAAGGTGTTTGCTGATTTGTTGTTTGATTATCTTTTCCAGAATCTTCCCAGGTATTGAGGTCAGGCTGATAGGTCTGCAGTTTCCAGGATCTATTTTTTTCCCTTTTTTGAACATGGGAACTACATCAGCTATCTTCCAGTCCTCTGGTAGTTCCCCAGTGCTCCAGGATCTTTGAAAAATATAGTTCAGTGGTTCTGAGATCACGTCTGCCAGTTCCTTGAGAACTTTGGGGTGTAATCCATCTGGTCCTGGTGATTTGAACCCGTCTAGGCTGGACAGGTGTTCACTTACCATTTTTTTGCCTATCTTAACTTGCGTTTCTATTCTGTTTTTTATGGCATTGGTTTTGGTAGGTTGGACTGTTTTTTCCCTTTGTGTAAAGACAGATGCAAAAAACGAGTTAAATAGTTCTGCTTTCTCCCTATTGCTTGTCTCCTTCTTGCCACTTTCCCCCACTAATGGACCAATCATTTCCTTAACTTTTTTCTTGTTTTTTATATGTTGAAAGAAGCATTTTTTGTTATTTTTGACTTTGGTTGCAAGCCTTAGTTCATTTTGAGACTTAGCTTTCCTCACTTCATCTTTGCAGGCTCGGGCTATTTGCTGATATTCTGACTTAGTTATGTGCCCCTCTTTCCAATTCTTATTTTATCTTTCAATTTATCAGAGAGTTCTCTATGCAGCCATGTTGGTTTCTTTTGAGAGCTGTTATTTTTCTTCTTTGTTGGTATTGTACTAGACTGGGCCTTTATTATCCCACTTTTCAAAATTTCCCAAGCTTCTTGAGTTGATTTCCCCTTTAGGATTCTCATCCATGGAATTCTTCCCATGGTCTCTCTAAGTTTATTGAAATTAGCTCTTTCAAAGTCCAAGACTCTAGTTTGGCTGTGTTCTATTGCTTGCGCCTCCAGAATGTTGAAAACAATCTTCTTCAACAGGTGTTTTCTAGACACAAGGGCATCTTTTTAGTGTATTGTTCTAAATCAGGGCTTTTCAACCTTGTCACCCATCGTACCACTTTTAGGATATGGCAACATCCCAGTACCACCAGTTGCCTAGCAAGGTGTCAAAAACTTGATGACCCCCCCCAAAAAGGAAAAAAGTGCTGAACTATAGGTAGTCCGCGACTTACAACAGTTTGCTTAGTGACTGTTGAAGTTACAATGGCACTGAAAAAGTGCCCCCCAAGCCACAGCCAGCAAGACACCTGCCTGCCCACCCGGCGGCGCTCTTCCTCCTGTCCGAGGTTTTCATTGTTGTGATCATTTCTGTTGAGGATTGGCAGCGGGAGTGTGGGGTGGTGTGTATTTGGTTTTTATTCCCCACATCTGCTGGGTGGTTGTAGCAGATTTTTGTCACTTCACATGACCCTGGAACACTGTGTCTGTTGTAAATATGAATCAGTTGCCAAGCATCTGAAAGTAAATCTCAAGAACCTGGAGATGTTGCAACATTCCAGCTGATCGGCACTTGTTCTGGGCTCATCAGAAGTGCCAGAATCAGCGCCAAGCTCCAGCTGGAAACTGGCAGTGATCCTGGCACTTCCACTGAGCCTTGACAGCCCCAAGGAAGCGCTGATCCTGGCACTTCCGCTGAGCCCTGATAGCGCTGCAGCTCCAGCCATCTCTCGCTCAGGCTTGTGTGGTACTGCCACCGGTTCAGCTCATTCTCTCCCCTGCTACCACTTTTCTAGGATGGTTGCATACCACTTGCCAGGTGCCAATGTACTACAGGTGGTACCCGTACCACTGGTTGAAAAGCCCTGTTCTAAATGGATTAGATTTGTTATTCATTGGATGTGTTTAAGGTGGAAAGGTCACTTTGGTACTTTGTGAAGACCGATAGTATGATTCTCTGTTGAACTCTGGTATTGCAGTGGTTAGAATGTAGTATTGCAGGCTGATTCTAACGACTGACGACAGTTTGATCTTGACTGGCTCAAGGTTGACTCAGCTTTCCATCCTTTTCAGGTGGGCAAAATGGGGACCCAGATCGTTGGAGGCAACAATCTGCTGATTCTGTAAACCACTTAGACAGGGCTGTAAAACACTTTGAAGCGGTATATGTCTGTATGCAATTCCTATTGTATCTTGTAGAAAGATTTGGACTTAAATTTATCAGTTTCTTATTGATAGGCTTTCAGTTCTGAGTCAATGGAGAATGAACCACACTGAAATATTTTATACTTCTTCTATTATCTTTTATTATTTTTAATAATAATAATAATAATAATAATAATAATAATAATAATGATAATGATGATGATGATGATGATGATGATGATGATGATATGGCATGGGTCCGGATTACCTATGGCAACACCTGCGGCCGGCGTCAACATCCCTCCATCCAGTGCGCTCCCACAGAGAGGGCCTCCTCAGGGTGCCTCCGATCAAAGAATGTCGATTGGTGGCCCCCAGGGGGAGAGCTTTCTCTGTGGGCGTGCCAGACCTATGGAACCGCTTGCCGGTTGAGCTCCGGATGGCCCCCGACCTTCGCTCCTTCCGGCGTGATCTAAAAACATATCTATTTGAAAAATCTGACCTGGTCTGATGGGTTAGGGTTGAGGTTTTAATACGTCTTAATTATTATTTTAACCTTGGACATTTATTTAATCGCTTTTAACTTTTATATTCTGTTTTGTATTTATTGCCCTGTACACCGCCCTGAGTCCTTCGGGAGAAGGGCGGTATAAAAATATAATAAATAAATTAAATAAATAATAGTTGGAAGGGACCATTGAGGTCTTTTAGCCCAACCACCTAGTCAGGCAGGAAACCCTATATCATTTACGACAAATGGCTGTCCTGTCTCTTCTTAAAAACTTCCAGTGTTGGAGCATTTACAACTTCTGGAGGCAGGTTGTTCCACTGATTAATTGTTCTAACTGTCAGGTAATTTCTCCTTAGTTTTAGGTTGCTTCTCTCTTTGATTAGTTTCCATCCATTGCTTCTTGTTTAATTTAATTTAATTTAATTACTGCTCTTTAATACCATATTTTACTTCCATTTTATTTCTGTTTTTATGTATCCTAAATCGAGTTCTGTAATGCTTTCTCCATACCAAGTCCTATAATGGTGCCTCACCATTGCAGGAAAGAGAGAATCCTCCTGGGAAGCAGAAGTGAAGAAGTAGCTGTAGTCTATGCCAAGAGGATAATCGCAGCAAGTCACTGAAGCCCAGCTAAAGCCAACATCCTATTTACTTATAAGCTATATGTCTCCTCCACTTCCCTGTCTGAATACATTCTCCTCTTTCAATCCCTGGTAAAGCATGTGCCTCTTGTAACTGAACTTCTCTTGGCTGATTGCTTTGATCTATTCACTGACATCACCTTGTCCCAACCACAATAACACCTGGAGAATCTCCTTCTACTTGGCAACTAGGCCAGAAGAATGAATTCTGCTCCTGTTAAACAGCTTAGCTTTGCCTTGAGAATGTACAAATGATTTACTTCTTTTGTTTTCTTACTGTTGCTGTGATTTCATTACATTTGGCCATCCAAGAAATGTACAGTCTATACAGTAAATTGGCTCTAGATTGAACGGCTACAACCACAGTTCTCACTGGAATTCCCATCACCAAGCAATCTGTTGATAAAAATGTGGGATTACGTGACCATATGGCTTAGGAATGGTAGGCCCAGGATTCCTGCTGCTATTGGTAACTGAATTCCACAAGTGATTAGCTGGGAACCCACCCAATCCAAGCCGTTCTTGACTTGGCCCCTCCAGTCCTCAGTCTCACTAAGTTAAAGGACTGCACACAGTGAATTGGGAATTAGGAATACTTGGACACAGTGAGGCCTTAACATGAAAGATACAACATCAAGAGAATTTATAGCAGCATTAGAATTTATATTCACCAGTAGAGATAGAGGAGCCAGAAACTGTGTGCAACAGCACACATTCTGGAGAGAGAGAGGTTCCCTGGGGATGGGCTCCAGCACGAGCCCTAAAGCTTGGGAAAATGAGCCTTTGATCCCTGTGACCAACTGAGATTGGATCCTGTAAGGAAGATTCTATTCCATAGAACTGGCCAGTTCTGTATAACAGTGGTGGATGCGGTAAACAGTGGTTTTAAGGCTTTTATTGGTAGTTAATTTTATTTCTGTTTTGAATGGTTTTATTTCATTAATAGCTTAGATATTCAGAAAATAAAAAGGGCAAAAAATGACCCTGGCTGGGGAATGTCTTCTGCATTAAAATGAAAAAAATGACACATGCACATACACACAGAGATACACAAAGTCATGCAGGTACATGAATATACTGCCCAGAACCCTCTTAAAAATATCACACAAAAACTGCAATGCTCAATAAGCTTTATTTCAAGGAAAATTTGCCAAATTTTAATTCAATGCATAACTGTTCTAAAATCTGATTAGATAGCAATTTGGATTTATATAAAAGAAGATGAAGCGACAGCAGGCAGCGGTGTCAGGTCATTGTCCATAGGTTGAAGATATCCAGGGCAGTAGATGGAGATGGCAACATTTTAGTCTGAAACTATAGAAATTAGATAAAATAATAGGTTGATCAAAGTGGTTTAATGTTTCTCCTGCCCCTGAACCCCATCTCTCCTTCCTACACAGCGTTCCCTGAAAAGCCCTTTTCCTGTTTATGTCAAAGCTTTGCAATAATTTGTGAATGCAAACAATATCAGGCAGATTATCCCAATCTACATTTATGGCATCTCTACTAGAGAAAGTTTTCTTACCACAGCACAATTTAGATCCACAATCCTGATTTCCAACATCATGTGTGCCTTGGGGACAGGGAGGACCAAAGCATATTCCTCCTCGATCGAAACAGAGAGGATGAGCATTCGCTGTGAAATGGAAAACAGGAGACAGCTTGATGATGAGTAAAGTTACTTTGATATTTATATACATTTCTCCTTCCAAGACACCACCACCACTGCAGAATTCCTTTGCCTTCAGGCAGTTTCATCTGACCAGAAGAATCAGTTTCTGCTTGTCCCCAAGGAACAGCCCAAATAAATCACAAATTAACCCACCTCTCAACCCTGGCTCAGAGTAAAATTGGCTGGCATGTGTGTACCTACTGAGGCAGTCGACAAGAAATAATCTGCTTCATCACAAAGGAAACATCACTCTGTCCAGTATTTCAATGAATTTTTGATTGCTGGGAAATAATCCTGAATTACAATGGCTTACTCTAGTAGGTGTTTGGGGCTAGATTTTCCTCTGGATTTTTCTCTCTTTGCTTAATGTAAAAAACCTTTCCCCTGCTGCTGTTTTTGGCTCTTGAAAAACAGCATATATGAGAGCTAGTTATGACTTGCGTGAGGGACTCTCAGGGCATCCCAGTTGTCAAAAAAGCTTTAGAAAAAATGACAAGGTTGCATGACTTCTGGACTGCTCTCAAAGAGAAGTACATTGGATTGTTCACTAAATCTCCAAGAGTCAATGGTTTCTTGAGGGAGTATGTAGTTTGCTTTCTCTGTTAAGGACATAATGATAGATATATGGGGAAAAGATCATTTCTCTGCTTCAAGATATCTTGCTAAAAGTCCAAATACATATGAGTAAATTCACTGAATGGTTAGTATAGTGTAGCCATTTTTTTTTCTTTACTCAAATGGAACATAAATAGAATAGTGAATAAACTGGTTTTCCAGTCCCTAGTTGTGGTATATCAGATTGGATTTCCAATTTTAATTCAGAAGAAAAATCAATGATATATTATTCAGATCTTTGGAAGCTCACATTATCAATATTCCATCCTTCTTAACTAATTCTTTAAATAACATGTGGTAATGGTTGAGATATTTCTAGCTAAAAGATGAAGATTTAATTTCAGAAATTCGTTTGTTAAGCTTGCATAAATTCTGCTGCTGGATTGAATAATAGACCCAAGAAAGATCTATTAGACTACGCTGCTTTCAAAGATGATAGTACTCATTCAGCAAGGAGTGAGCTATCAGTCCTTTCTAAATTATCATTGTTAGATTCTTACCTGCTTCAGACACGGATGCAAGGAAAAGGAATGCGAAGAGCAGGCAAAAGATCTTCATGTTGGAATTGGTTCTGGACCAAATCTTACTCCGGGAACAGAACGTAGCTCTATATTTATAGAGTTATAATTATTGTATTACATCACCTCAGTGAAATTTTGCAACTAATCTTAGAAGTTACTTTTACCATTCTTACATAAGGCATTGTTGCATCTTCCTTCTATTGAAGTACTCATGTGGGTTTGCTTCTTCAAAATTCTCTGGAAAAGCAAGAAAATTAGTTAAACGGTTAATCAGTTGTGGTTTCCAAATATTGCAGCCTCAGGGCTTGCCATGTCCAGAACGGGCAGACAAAAGTCCTTTCTGAATTGCTGCTGAACTTCTAGTATTTCAGAAAGATAATGCTTAACCACATTCACCAGTGTTGCAAAGTTTTGGAATTGCCATTATACAGCTTAGAAGTATAAGAGAGACGTCCTGGACCTTGCATTTGGTGAAGCCCTTAATATAATAATGTGTATACTCCCTCCTTGCTGATGTTAGGAATGCATGGATTTCTTTGTTTTGATCATCTAATTCTGCTTGATCCTATGTGAACATAAATATTAGCTTTGATTTTTTATTTGTTTGTTTATTTGTCTTTGTGTTTATTACTTTAGCCATAATATATAATTTTGATTTTTGTAAATGAGCAGAATTTGGAGTTTGAGATATAGAGGATAATGTGGTCAAAGGAGGAAGGCTCAAAATTAGTTACAGAAAAATCTGAAACAAATAAAATAAAGTAATTAAATGAAATGAATAAGCAACATTAAAATAAAGAACCATTGTAACAGAGAGAAGCAATATTGTTTTAGAAGCAGCTTTGAAATCCAATACCGCTCTTAACTAATAAACACTAAGATTGTTTGTAAAAGGCAGGTTTTAATTATTTTTTGAAATAATGAATATGGTTGTAGGCAACTGAATTCAGGATGGATGCTGTGCGAAAAGATGGCCCACATACATGTCCCTGTAGTTCCCAAATATGAGACATACTTTCTCATCTCTTGGTAGGTCAGAAGCCACTGGAAAAGACCGTCCTATAGATACACAATTCCTAAGTGTGAGAAAGCATTAGAGCAAGGTAGAAAATGCAGATTACATCTCTGTCTCCAACCTTCTCTTGTTGAGAAGATGGTGAGACTGTACCTTCCTTAAAGGAACCTTCCTTTGACAAAATGGCTTATCTATACTCACTTCATCTGGGTTTCAGGCTGACATTTTGGATAGAGACGGTTTCAATTATGCTCTTAATTTTTCAAGAAGTGATTGTAAAGCATGAATGATTGTGAGAAGGGTCCTCTGATGCAGGAAAGGCCATAATGGGGAAGGAAACTGCCACCTGCTATTTAAACAGGAGCTTTGAGTCCAACAATATTGACTTGTTATCCCAACTCATGAAGAAAGTAAAATGCCATGATTAACAGTATCAAAAATTAGAGTGAGGTCCCAAAAGACCGGAAAGACAAATATACTTCTTCTGCCCAGTCTCATCACAGTAGAGATAAACTTCAAAACAATATTGTATTTTTCCATCTTAATTTTGGATGGGTGGGTAGGAGGTTGCCTCACTTTCTCTAGGAACAAAGTGATGTCAAACCTGTAGCACTCAAAGCTGCAATATCCCAAGGACACAGATTGCAATAGCTATTTCTACACTTAATCTTGCACTAGGAAGAAACCGTTGAACAGTTGACAGTTCTTGAGTAACTTTGAGTAACTGTTTCTGGTAAGAAAAGAGTTGGAATAAGAATTTGAAACTTCATATATATGTTTCTTTCTCTTTTCAGAGTCAAGTGGCTAAAACTCCATCTCTTTTGGCATGGTTGCATCACATTTTTTGATTGAAAGCATAGCTTTCTGACTATACTTATTTCTTGATACTGATCATCCTGATTGTCACTGCGTGTTTTTTAGTTTTGACAGCTTCGCTCATTCCTAAGTGTACATCTCTTTCTGTTCTGCACCTGTGTATTATGTTATCTTGTAACCATAGTGACTCCAGCTATGTCCAGCCAATGTTTTGTTTTTAAACTGTTTTGTGCGCAGGCCTAGAAAAAGTTCAGTTTCTGTTTTAGTGTAACTGAGATGTAGCAATTGCAACTATTTCTATTATTGTTTGTTTAATAGAGAATGTAGACTTTTCATACTCCCTCAAGAAAAAAATGACTCTTGGGGATTAGGTGAATAACCCAATATAGTTCTCTTCCAGAGCAGTACAGAAGTTGTGTGTCCTTCCCATCTTTTCTAAAGCAGTTTTGACAGCTGGAATATCCTGAGGGTCCCTATTGCAAGTTATATGCAGTTTTTCAAGAGCAGAAAATAGCAGCGGTGGAAAGATTTTCTACATTAGGTAAAGAATTGAAATTCAAAGAAAATTATCTATTCTCACTCAAAATTTCTCCATCCAAAACAACTAATAGAGCCAGACAATGTAATTTAGGATAGTTTCCTAGCAAGCAGGAATCCATTGTAATAGTAGAGAAAGAGAGGAATTCTCTAAAATCACAAGAATTCTGCATTTTCAGTGGTATCTTGGAATGAGAAATGTAGGTACTGTAAATATCAAAGTATATCTACTCATCCTTCACCTGTCTTATCTTTTCCTTTTCACGGGGAATTCGGACTTTTTGTGTAAACTAGTAAGAGGATCTTGCATTCCCAATGTCCGTCCTTTTGGCACCATCCCTTTAAGACATTTGGATTGTGAAAGAGCTGTAAACAGTAAGAAAACCACTCTCTAATAGAGATGCCACACATGTATATTGGGATAATTTGCCTGACATTATTTGCATTGCAAAACATTGCAAGGCATTGACATAGACAGGAAAAGAATTTACAGACAAACACAGTAGAAAGGAGGGCAGAATAAAATAATTCTTTAGGTTCTGGAGGGAGAAGTTGCTTAGGTCAATTTATTATTTTATCTCATAACTGTAGCATCTGGAGAAAATAATGCCATCTCCATCTACTACCTGAATGTTTTTAAGATCGGGCCAATGACCTGATATCACCGCCTGCTATCAATGTATTCTGTTATCTTCCTTTATATAAACCCAAAGTGCTGTCTATCCAAAATGCTATCTAAACATTTATACATTAAAACATACTGGCCTGAAGGGCTTTCCAAGGAAATGATAGGAGGCATTTACAGGTTCTCTATAACTTATACTTTTGGAGGGATGTCATGAATCTTTTAAGGATAGTAAATGGCCACCATCATTGTAGGGCACATGATGGCTCAGCGGTTAAAGAAGTTGAGCTTGTGTACTGGAAAGCTGATAGCTTGGATTTGAGACCCGAGTGCTATGCGATGGGGTGAGCTTCCGTTATATGCTCCAGCTCCTGCCCACCTACCAGTTCAAAAGCATGCAAATGCAAGTAGATTAATAGGTACCACTTCAGTGGGAAGGTAACAGCACCTTGGCATAAAGTTGTGCTGACCACATGACCACAGAAATGTCTTTGGACAATGCTTATTCCAACAGCTAAGAAATGGAGATGAGCACCGTTCCCAAGAGAAAAACGACTAGGCAAAGAAAACTTTTACTTTTAATTTTTATATAAGGCTACTTTTAAACCCAAATAAGGATCCCAAATAAGTTTGTGCTTATTACAGGCCTTTTTCATTAATTCAGATATATGCTAATATCTTAAATATTACACTCCATAGAGAGGTTACACTTCCAATTGATGTTCATCAAAAATGATCAAGGATTGGTTTTAACTGCATGTTTGGAAATTTCTTTTCCCCTTTTTATCTTTCCATTTAAATGTTAATCGACTTGTTAAATGCTGATTTTTTTCTAACCCCATGGTGTTTAAAGTGGATTTTTGTGCTTTTTCTTACTGCTTTATTAGCTGATTGTATATCTTGTTTGCATATTTTATCAATTTCATATTGATCATCAAACTAGTCAAAAATGATTTTAACAGTAAAAGAGTAAGCAATTACTAATTACTAACATTCTTAGCCTGGATATGAATTACATGTGATCAATGAACTTAGGAGACCTCCCCCATTAATTGGTTAATTACACATTAATTCTTGTGTTCTCCATTTCCATTGCTCCTTAACTTTTATTACTAGAGTTTGCAGATCCTTTGCATTTTCAGCTATGAAGGTAATGTCATCAGCACAACACAAGTCATTGATTCCTCTTTCTCCAGTTTTAACATCATTTCCAACCTTCTTCCTATCCAGCTTCTCTTAATTTATATTCAGAATAAACAAGGGGCAGTTTATACAGGTTTGTAACACTCCTTTGCTAACTTTGAGCCAGCATATTTTATCTGCACTGTGTCTTCCTGACTTTTGCAAAAGTTTCTCTTAAGGACAATGAGATCCTAAGATTTCCATTTTTCTGAGCACTTTCCTAAGCCTGATGTTATTAATACAGTCAAACACTGTTTATAATCAATGAGTCAAATAGTGAGGGTTTTAAAAAATATTCTTTGGCTTTCTCAATTCACCAACATGCATCAGCACCATAGGTATTCCTTGACTTACAAGAATTCATTTAGTGACTGCTCAAAGTTACAATGGCACTGGAAAAAATGACTTATGACTTGTTTCACACTTACCATTGCATCATCCCCATGGTCGTGCGATTAAAATCCAGCCACTTGGAAACTGACTCATATTTATGACAGTTTCAGGGTCATGTGAACTCCTTTTCTGACCTTCATACAAACAAAGTCAATGACGATGCCAGATTCATTTAAAAACCCTGTTACTACCGTATTTTCCAGCGTATAAGACTACTGTTTAACCCATGAAAATCTTCTCAAAAGTCAGGGCTCCTCTTATACGCCGGGTGCTGAAAATTTAGGGACAGGGCTGGCTGGAAAACCTGGAGTGGATCTCCCATTTAGTCTGCGCAGGGAAAGCGGGACCAATTGGAGAAGAAGCTGCAGTCTGTGATTTTTTACAGGCTGGGGTCTGGGCGTCTTTCCTTCTAAAGTTGAAGAGCAGCTGTAGTATATCCCAACTTGAAAGGCAGGTGGGGAAGGCAGCAGCCAGAGCAGCAGCTTAGCTCTAAGGACACTTTTTTTAAAAAATTCCATTTATATCCCGCCCTTCTCCGAAGACTCAGGGCGGCTTACAAGCTTAGCAGTAGCCTTCATTCTATGTATATGCCTGCTTATTAGGGCTTTCACACACCCCCAAGCGGCATTATTACAAAGTCAGCTTAATTGCCCCCAACAATCTGGGTCCTCATTTTACCTACTCGGAAGGATGGAAGGCTGAGTCAACCTTGAGCCTGGTGGGATGCGAACCTGCACTAATTGCAGGCAGCTGGTGTTACTTAAGGAGGCATTAGCCCACTGCTCCACCAAGGCTCACATTTGACTCAGGAACTGGGCGGGCTGGCTGGAAAACCTGGAGCAGATCTCCCATTTGGTCTTTTTTTTTTAAATCCCATTTATATCCTGCCTTTCTCTGAAGACTCAGAGTGGCTTACAATTTAAAGCACAAATCAATGTGCTTAGCAATAGCCTTCATTCTGTGTATATGCCTGTTTATTAGGGCTTTCACCCCCCCCAAGCAGCATTATTACAAAGTCAGCTTATTGCCCCCAACAATCTGGGTCCTCATTTTACCTACCTTGGAAGGATGGAAGGCTGAGTCAACCTTGAGCCTGGTGGGATGCGAACCTGCACTAATTGCAGGCAGCTGGTGTTACTTAAGGAGGCATTAGCCCACTGCTCCACCAAGGCTCACATTTGACTCAGGAACTGGGCGGGCTGGCTGGAAAACCTGGAGCAGATCTCCCATTTGGTCTTTTTTTTTAAAATCCCATTTATATCCTGCCTTTCTCTGAAGACTCAGAGTGGCTTACAATTTAAAGCACAAATCAATGTGCTTAGCAATAGCCTTCATTCTGTGTATATGCCTGTTTATTAGGGCTTTCACCCCCCCCAAGCAGCATTATTACAAAGTCAGCTTATTGCCCCCAACAATCTGGGTCCTCATTTTACCTACCTTGGAAGGATGGAAAGCTGAGTCAACCTTGAGCCTGGTGGGATGTGAACCTGCACTAATTTGCAGGCAGCTGGTGTTACTTCAGGCTCTGCGCAGGGAAAGCTTTAGAGTGAATTAGGAAAAGTGAAAAAGTGAATTAGGAAAATAGGGAATGGTTGCTGGAATTGGGTATGTGTAGTTTAACGAAGAGAAGGGTGAGGGGTGACATGATAGCAGTGATCCAATATCTTAGGGGCTGCCACAAAGCAGAGGGAGCCAAGCTATTCTCCAAAGCACCTGAAAGCAGGACAAGAAGCAATGGATGGAAACTAGTCAAGGAGAGAAGCAACCTAGAACTAAGGAGAAACTTCCTGACAGTTAGAACAATTAACCAGTGGAACAACCTGCCTCCAGAAGTGGTGAATGCTCCAACACTGGAAGTTTTTAAGAGGAGACTGGACAGCCATTTGTCTGAAATGGTATAGGGTTTCCTGCCTAAGCAGGGGGTTGGACTAGATGACCTCCAAGGTCCCCTCCAACTTGTTGTTGTTGTTGTTGTTGTTGTTGTTATTATTATTATTATTATTATTATTATTATTATTATTATTATTATTATTATTATTATTATTATATCCACTTGCACTGTTTTATGTTTACAAGTTTGATGACAAACAGCCTTATGTTTATAAGTGACAGTTTTCCTACTAAGCACCTGCATGTCATAAGCATTTGAATTAAAATTACCATATTAAAATCAAATCTGATGTTTTTTAATTTTTATTTGGTGTGCGTTGGAAGAGGGGTAGTCTTATACGGCGAGTATAGCCCAAACCCTATAATTTAACAGGAAATGTAGGGGGTCGTCTTATACGCCCAGTCGTCTTATACGCCAGAAAATACGGTAACTTAAGAACTGCAGTTACTCACTTAACAACAGACTGTCTTTGTTTTTCTCTCTGTATTTCTATCTTTGATGTCTGTATAGATGATGTTGTCATAGCATTTCTTCTATTTTATAATTGTTCTCTGAAATTGGAATGAGACAATTCTTCACAGCCACATGACCCTGCCCTTTCCAGTATGGTTGACCCACCATGACCTTTGTCCATGACTGGTCCTCCACCAGTGATATATCACTGCCACAACTTCTCCATTGCCTCTCCAAGATACCCAATTGTGCCTGATGCATCACAACCCAAGTCTTCATGGCCAATGCCCCCTGTGGATGATTAAGTGGGCTCCTGGTACTTCTAGCTTCTGGTGCACTTTTGGCACATGCCCAATGGCAAGGAGCATAGGTGTCATTGGCAGGATCAGTGCTGTAAAGCAGTGGTGGTATAGGGGATACTGGGGGGCTGTGGTGTCGCATTTGCCAGCAGTGTTTGGATGGTGAGGGGAGGAGGTGATAGAGAGGCTTTACTAGCACCGTTTGGATGGCCCAGGGTGGGAGACAAAGAGAGTGGCTAATATGTACTATGCTTATTACTGGGATCTATAACCTACTTTTCCACAAGAGACATGCACCAACATGCAGTCCCCTTCCATGGGTTTAAATTAAATGATAATGCTTAATTGTGTTTCATTCATTGGTTTGGCTAGGATGAACTTTGGAGTTGGCCATGGAAGTGTGTGTGTGTGTGTGTGTGTGTGTGTGTGTGTGTGTGTTGGTGTGTGTCTCTTGCTGAAAAGGTAGGTTTCAGATTACTGCTGGTTTACTTTAAAATGATTCCCAACTTCTTCTTTTTTCAGACTTCCTTTTCATCAAACTTCAGCAGCTGTGACAATGTCAATCTATTGCTAACTGCAGTGGTATCACCACATTTTGGGCATTAAATTCGCACACAACTTGGAGAAAAACCCATTAGTTTGGGGATGGGGAGGGAAGGTCAAGAGCCGAAGAGTTGTCCCCAACCCAGCAAAACTTCCCAAGGTAACCAAGTATGCAAAACTAAATGCATCATTATGTTACCAAATGAGAGAGATCCACAGAATTCAGGAAGATGCGCCAAGCGGTTCCATGATCCTTTGATACTACCTGAGTGAAAGAAGAAAAAGAAAGGAAAATGTATTTGACAAGTGGTCAGGAGAGGGGAGGAAAAAGGGAAGCACCCTTGTTGTGCTAATTCAAGAGGAGATTAAAATCAGGGAGGTCTTATTATTTATTCTTATTATTTAGTTTAGGATTGTGAATGCTAAATTCCAAGTCAGTTGAGGCCTTCTGGTTTCTCCATATTTCTACACTTTCACACATTAATTACATCAGACAGCTTGAGGTTTACTGGTTACTACTGGTATATCACCGTTATTTCTGAGCATGAAATCCTTGTATTCACATGCTTAATTTCATCACAAACTCCTTCATTGGCTTCCTTCAGTATTGCACAATATTAAATTCTAATATTTTTTAATCCAGAGTTTGTATAACTTTCAGGACCTCACAAATTTAGACCATAGTGCAATGACCATTGAATTCACATTAATACTGAAAAAGGCCCAAAATACAGCCCTCTTTCACTACATTCTCAACTTAAACTTGGCTGCTACTGTTCAGCTACTGTGTTAAGATGTTTCAACCTCCTAATTTAGCAACGTATCCACCAATCTATGGATGAATGAAACAACATCCAACAGAATCTTCCTCTAGGCAATAGAATTCAAAGGTTATTAAGTTTGATTTTATTAATAGCATTATATGACTAGTATGCCATAGAATTTATTTCATTTTTATCAGTTTGTTTGGGGGGGAAAACTGTCCAATAAAAACACAGTCTGTAGCATCTTAGTATATTTCATTCACCACAGTTAAAGAGGACAACAGGCAATGGTATGCTACTGATAGTGAAAATTATTCCATACCCAGAGTAAAAGTATGGTGGAAAAATCTAGAGAATGTTCTGGCAAAAGAGGTTGAAACCTGCAACCATTCACACCATGGGCTCGTTTCTGCTACTGTGTTGACTCAAAGGGATATTTTGTAATGAATTTAAGGTTAAAGACTGTATCAGGTAGAATGAAAGGTTCCCATTTTTAATTTTTAATTCAGAGATTCAGAGTTCCTAAGAATAGCAAGGGGGCAGGGAAATAGTTTTTATTTGTGAAACACTCAACAGATGCAAATTGCTTGTACATAGTTGTGCAACTGAAATTGAATAAGCAAAATATTGTCGCTCATCACCTCAAACTGATACAAGCAATAAAATGTAGACTGGATAATCCCCATCAATGGCTTCATGATCTTAAAAATGTTCAAATGTTGTTGACAGTTTTGAGATTAAGGCTGAATGATAAAAAATGTATTAATGTATTGGACTCCCTAAAGAATGTACTTGGAAGGATGAACATCATATTTCCTATATTATTATTATGTCCTATGGTAAACACATTAGGCTACAAGCATACTCCATAATTTTTGGTCTGCAACTACAGTCTCTGCATCCTTACATTTACTGTAAGCTTGATGTTTTCCAGATCTTCCTGAAATGTCTGGCACTAGGTTTTCTTTGGTCTTCCTCTTTTTCTCCCACCATCTTGTGGCACTCAATTGATTGCAGTCTTTGCTGGACATTGCTATATGGTTGTATAAAAAAATCAAAATTCATTAATCCATATGATATGGCCATACAATCTTTTATTGCTTTAGGAGAGTAACCTTTATTGTCAGTTTTTTCCCCCCTGTGGGCACAACGGCATCATGAGAGTCATGGGAAAAGATTAATGTGATGTTAAATTACATACAGTAACAATGTATTATAATTTTACTTTCTGATAGATATTATTGTTCTATTGTGGATGGATCTGGTTAGAAGAAGAATACTTGGAAATTTTAAATGGTATAGCATTTCCTGCTTGAGCAGGGAGTTTGATTAGAAGATCTCCAAGGTGCCTTTCAACTCTATTATTCTGTTACTAGTGTCTTAATTATTACACTGAATGGTGATGTTAGAGTTGGAGTTCCTCAAAAATGGTGAAGAATCAAAAATTATTTTTATTAATTGATGTGTAGGGCATGGCAAAGAATTGAATGAACTTTGTTTTATTAGTATCTTGAGACCCAGGGCAAGTCTTTGATTTGGTTCAGATTAATTTTTTTAAGCAAGTGATAAGGGGATACTGCTATCCCTGGGAGTTAGTTCAGTAGTTTGAGATTTAATATTCCAACTCCTGCAGTACAGACATTGGGAATCAAATAATTTCAGTTTTTATGAGTTACAATTTGCTATTGTACCCTTGCTATTCATATTGATCCCTAAATCTTTGGCCACCATTATAAAGCAATAAATAGGTATGGCATGGTGTGGGTATAAATTATTTATATATGCTCTGATAGTTTTACATTTTTTGACCAGTAATCTATCTCTCTATCTCTCTATCTTATTGTCTTCATCAGTTAAATGTAATAAAGTCACAACAATAAGAAAACAAAAGGAGTGACATTCCTACATTTTCTAAAAAAAACCCAAGCAGTTCCAGGGAAGGAGAATTGATTCTTCCCCTGTCAGCTGCTCCCTCACACCTGTGCTTTGCAACCATTCATTATCAGCTACCATGAACTCTAAGAGGGCTGGACAGGAGAAGGAATGCATCAAGGTAAACAAAACTTCATTGTATGTCTCCTAGATAGGCTTCAAAGATATTTGGCTGGGAATAGGAAGCTGCTGCATACCAAACCTAGGCCTGAAGTGACCGTTCTAAAAACATGGGGACCCAGTGATGGGAGGCAACTAAGGGAGGGAAAAGTTAGACCTGGGGATTTTGGCGCATGATTTTCAGTTCTGTCTATGCATTACTGTAATTCACTTGACTTCTCATAGACTGTACCTTTCTCTCTTTTTTAATCAATATTTTATTGATTTTCTAATTTTATAATCATAAGTAATTAATAAGCAACATATTGTCTGGGTCTATTAGTAATTGAGTGGTACATATTAACTTTCTCAGTCTAGTCCAATACTATACCATCCAGTGTTCCTTCATTCTCTCTTCCTCCAATAGTATGTATTTTTCCATACTGGGCAAATACAATTCTTGTTACTATTAATACATATAGAATTAAATATAGACATCTTCATCACATTTTCTGGTATTATACATAATATCAATAGTATCAATTTATAATATCTTTTCTAGCCAAAATATATCTCAACTGCATTTTCACTTTAAATCCATTTATTCAATCAATATCCTGTTTTCTCCACTTTTTAAACATTTTATTTTTTCATCAATGTTCAAAATATCTCTGTCACTTATAATAAATTATATTTGGGTAACCAAAAGCTTTCCTTATTCAAACCCTTTTAGAATTTTCATATTTTCCATCTCATAACAAAGTATAATATTCTAATTACAAATCCTATCCTAATTATAATAATACTTTTATTTCTAACTGTTATCTATTTTCTTAACCACATTCAAACATCTATTTAATAGTATAATATTCCATATAATAGGTCAGAACCTTTATTTTCTTCAGTCTTACTCTAGCTTTCTCCCTTTGCCAAATAACTTTCATTTAAATTTAAATCATCATGTAGTTCTTCCTCTGTTTTTGTATATGTTGTTTGGAATGAGGAAAAGAATTTTGTTGAAGTGTTTTTGGAAGAACGCGCAACCCATTTATATTCATTAAACAGCCCCCACCCTTCTTCTTCAGTTTTTCTTTTCATTTCTTGTTTGTTAATATTCAGCATTTCTCCTAACAGTTTTATCATCCATTCAATCAGCTCTCCTTCCTTATCCTCAAATGTGTTCTGAGATCATGACAAGTACAATGTCTTTTCCATTTCCGGTGTTATCACTGTGTCTTCTAATTTTTCATTTGTCTGTATCTGTCTGTTAACTCCTTCCTTTAGGTCCTCCATCTTTGGATTTGTTTCTTCTAATTTTCCTTCTGTATTCTAGTTCTTTCTTTGCAGTCATTGTCTGATTTGTAAGTTTAGGTTATAAAACTGTTCTTTTATCTCATTTGTGTTGTTTTTCGTCTCATCCTGAAATTAAAAAAAAATCTCTTGGATTGATTTTAACATGGAAAGAATTTCTTTCTGAGATTAATTAACATTTTCTTGTTGATATATCAAGCTAGGAGCTTTGGAGACAGGTGTTGAAGATTATTTTTTTAGCATTTAAGACTGAGTATGGAACACTCATTTTGGTTTTGTATGTAGTGTTTATAGCCAATAGGGTCCCCAACCCAGTTAAGCAGTCCAAGAATTTTTGTTTTTCCCTTTTTCTAGCTGCAGTCTGCAAAAGTGAAAGTGTCCAGGAACAACAAAGAGTCTTAACTGAGTCTGAGCTTCAAGCCAACTTTCCCTTAAGCATAATAAATTGTAATGCCATAATTCTCCAGTAGATGTTATTAACAACATCTTCCAACTTTCCAAATCCAAGCTTATTTTGCAAACTTTCAAATATTTTTTCTAAAAAAGTTTCAAAGGTATTTTAGTCCCCAAATTTCAAAGCTATAGATCTGTATTAGTTCCAAATAGATCTTGCAGTTTACTCTGTTTTTCCCCAAAGCAATTAATTCACCACTTTTCTTGTTTTGAGGGAGCAGGGAAATAACTTCCCTTACCTCTCTCATCACTTTGCTTTGGGCAATCTTTTTTCCAGAAAAGTAGTGTTAGGGCCATAAAAAGAGTATAAAGTCTTACCCAGTTCCATCCAAATTACTCAGAAATTGCTAGTTAGTGCTTGTCTTCGGTTGTCAGCAGCTTCTTTTTTTTTTTTTTTTTTTTATTGAAAAGTTTTACAGTACAATTTTCCATTAAAGACCCCCATCCCCCTCCACCCTCCCCTCCCTACCTCCCCCCTACCTCTTCCCTCCCCCCTTACCTCCCCCCTTCCCCCCTCCCTCTTCCCTCCCCTCCCTCCCCCCCACCCCCCTCCCCCCCCGGACTTCCCAGAGCTAAATACAAGGTATATATATATAAAAGCAATCATAAGCAACCATATACTAACAACCATAAATTCTAAAAACCATCACTCTCTAACTTATATAAGAACAAACAAAACTTAACATTATTAAATATATATAAAAAAAAAAATAGGAAAAGAAAAGAAAACACGAAAGAAGACTTATTCGAATGCTAGATAAAACTTCTTAACCCTATACTTATTCTGGATAAACTCAATCCACTTTCTCCATTCCATAATATAACGTTCTTGCGAGTGATCTTTCAAATAAGCCGATATCTTCGCCATCTCTGCCAGGTCGGAAACCTTTAAAGTCCATTCTTCTATAGTCGGCAGCTCCTCTTTCTTCCAATATTGTCCTATCAAAAGTCTTGCTGCCGTGACTAAATTCAGCATCAACTTGGAGTCCACCACTGTAGCATCAACAATTATTCCCAACAAAAAAAATTGCGGACAAAACTTTATCCTCCTTTTAAAGATCTTCTGTATATTCCACCAAATTTTAATCCAAAAGGCCTTAACCTTTTTACATGTCCACCATATGTGAAAATATGTTGCATCTTCAACCCCGCACCTCCAACACTTAGGCTGATAATTCGGATACATACTTGCAAGCTTTTTAGGATCTAAATGCCATCTATAAAACATCTTATAAAAATTCTCTCTTAAATTTTGAGCTTGAGTAAATTTCACATTCCTCACCCAGATCTTCTCCCACATGTCCATTGTAATAACTTCCTGGATATTTTGGGCCCATTTTATCATACAGTCCTTAACAAGCTCTGTTTCTGAATCAATCTCTATCAATGCAAGATATATCCGTTTAATATGTGCAGGTCCCTGATTTCTAATTTGCTTTATCAGATTTTCATCAATCGTTGCAAATCCAATTTTCTGGTCTTCTTTCCACCTGGCCCGTAACTGAGTATATTGAAACCATGTTTGAACAACCTTCTCTTCTCGCAAGAGGCTATATGATTTCAAGCACCAAACATTCCTTTCCAAACTTAAAATTTCCTTGTAGGTAGTCTCATCGTGTTTGAAACCAGCATGTATATTTTCTATTGCGTGTTTTGGAATTGCCCACAATGGTATCTTACAACTTAGCTTATGTCTATACTTCTTCCAAACTCTCAGCAATGCCTGTCTTAAAATATGCGTCCTAAACACAGTACCTACCTTCTTATCATACAACAAATATGCATGCCAGCCAAACAACAAATCATGGCCCTCAAGATTTAATAACCTCGATTGCGTCAAATTGATCCAATCACTTATTCCTACTAATGCAGCAGCTTCATAATATAATTTAAAATTAGGCAATTTAAGGCCACCTCTCTCACGAATATCCTGCATAATCTTAAGTTTAACTCGTGGCTTTTTCCCTGCCCACACAAATTTATTGATACCACGCTGCCATTCCTCCAAATTAGAGTCTTTCTTAAGAATCGGTATCATTTGAAATAAAAATAAAAATTTGGGCAGGACATTCATTTTCACTGCTGCAATCCGTCCCAACAAAGTCAATTGTAATTTTTGCCAACTCTCCAATTCTTTTTGAATTTTCCCCCACAATTTTTCATAATTATTTTTATATAGCTTTGTATTCGAGGGCGACAAAATTACCCCCAGATATTTAACCCTTTTAACAATCTCAAATCCAGTTAATCCTTCCAAGAAGGCCTTCTGTGAAACTGTCATGTTTCTAGCCAAAATTTTAGTTTTCTGTATGTTTACTTTAAATCCAGAAACCTTCCCATATTGTGTTATTATCTCTATCAGGTCCACAACAGAGTTCTCTGGCTGGGTCACCGTAACAACCAGATCATCTGCAAATGCTCTCAATCTATAGTCCTGATCTCCAACTTGTATCCCCTTAATTTTTTCCGAATTCCGAATCTTGTTCAATAATATCTCTAAAGTTAATACAAATAACAAGGGCGATAACGGACATCCTTGCCTTGTACCCTTCTCAATATTACATACTGCCGTCAGACTATTGTTAACTATGATTCGGGCAGTTTGCTTTTGATATAATGCCCTAATCGGCTGTAAGAAATTTTCCCCAAAATCCATTTTATCTAACATTCTCAACAGAAATTGCCAATTCAATTGATCAAAAGCCTTTTCAGCATCTAAAAAGATTAGCGCTGCAGAGATCTGGTTGTGCCTTTCCAAATACTCTAACACATCAACTATATGTCTAACATTATTTTTCATTTGCCTACCACTAATAAACCCCGTTTGATCCCCATGAATCACCTGTTGCAGAACCCTCATCAGTCTATTAGCCAAAACCTTAGCAAATATCTTATAATCTGTATTTAAAAGCGAAATCGGTCTGTAATTTTTAACTTGAGTAGCATCCTGATCTTCCTTCGGAATCAATGAGATAAAAGCTGTTCTCCAAGACGGTGGCACCTTTCCCCCCCTCTGGATTGTCTGGAACAGTTCCTTTAACGGTTTTATCATCTCAAATTGTAAATTTTTATAAAAAGCCGCAGACAAGCCATCTGTACCGGGCGCCTTATCAACCTTCAAATCCTTAATTGCTGTAAGGATTTCTTCTTCTGTGATCAGTTGGTTAATCCCCTCTCTTTGTGCTTGCGTAAGGACCGGAATATTAGCATTCTCCAAATATTTATCAATGTCTTTTACCTCAATTTCCTCTTTGGTATATAATTTCGAATAAAAATCCACAAAAGCATCCTTAATAAGATTCTGTTGAAACACGACCCTTCCTTTATATTCAATCTTGTCTATATTAGAGGCCCTTTGTTTCTTCCTCAGTCTATAGGCTAACCATCTGCCTGGTTTATTAGCGTTGCAAAAAGTATTATGCCTAGCAAACCGCAGATTGGTTGCCACTTGGTCTGCCATTAATTTATCAAATTGTCCTCTTAACAGCCTAATAGCCTCTTTAATCTTCACGTCCCCTGGATTCAAAATCAAAGCCCTTTCTTTTTCCTTTATTTCATTCTCCAGTTCTTTCCTTCTGGTTTCCACTACACGTCTACGTCTATTATTCATATATATCAACACACCTCTCATATAGGCCTTACTAGCATCCCAAACCATATCCATAGAGGTACCCTTATTCATATTAATCTCAAAAAAATCCTTCATCCGCTGTTTACATTCTTCCACATTTCTCTGATCTCTAAACAAGTTCTCATTTACGCGCCACGAGCGCCTGTCTCTTTTCTCCTTATCAATCTCCAACCAAACTGGACTGTGGTCTGAAATAGTTCTTGCACATATCTTCACTTTTTTAGTTCTCAAAAAGAAATCATTAGTCAACAAAATAAAATCAATCCTTGAGAAAGATTGGTGTCTGTCAGAGTAAAAAGTATAATCCTTCTCCTGCAGGTGCCTCTCCCGCCAGATATCTCGCAATTCGAGATCATCCTTCAATTCAAAAAAAGTTTTAGGCAGTCTGGCGTGGCTTGGAATACGCTTAAAAGCTCCAGCTTTATCCAAGTGTACATCCAGAACACCATTCCAATCTCCCATAATAATAAAAGATTTATAATCCAACTGGGTAAGCTTTGTATGAAGTAAGCTAAAAAAATCAGCTTGTTGTTGGTTAGGTGCATATAGTCCAACTAGAAGCATCTTTTTACCTTCTAAGAGCAGCTCAATCATAACATATCTTCCATGCTTATCTGCTTCAATTAAGTCTGCTGTTAAGGCACTTTTAACATAAACAACTACTCCATTTTTCTTATTCTCTGCAGAGGCAACAAAATGCGTACCCAGTCTCGAGTTCAGTAAATACTTTTGATCCAAAACTCTAATATGCGTTTCTTGCAAGCATATAACATCTATCTTAAATTGCTTTAAATATTGAAAAACTTTCTTCCTCTTCTGCGGTGAATTTAGTCCATTAACATTCCAAGTTAAAAATTTAGTTGCCATGCATATCATCCAGAAGCCCTTGGACCACAGCCTTGATAGGACTAACTTCTTTAGGCCGTGCCCCTCCCACAGCTTGACTGTATGTACGTTGCGAAGAAACTGAGGACTTTTGCTGATCTTGTTCTATTATTTTCTTTGCTCGTTTTAAAGCAGCACGCGTCACTCTTTGCTCTCTAGGATCATCCAAAGAAGTTGTAACTTGATCTCCTCCCACGCCACTTTCCTCTGTTTCCTCCTCTTGTTGTTCTTCTTCTCCAGATCCTTTTCCAGCTTCCAGGAGCGTTAATGGGGTTGCTTTTAGGACATTATTGTAGAAATCACGCGCTTGCTTCACAGTAATCAACCGGTACCTTTTACCTTCATGCATCACCATCAGCCCCTGAGGAATCTCCCATCTGAACCTTATATCTCTTTGCTTGAGCTCATGCACGAGGAATGTGTAATCCTTCCTTCCCCTTAAAATCCTTGGAGGAATTTCTTTTAAAACCAAAACTTCTTGTTCAGCAATCACCACTTTAACATCATAGGCAGCTTGTATAATTTGATCTCTGATCTCTCTTTTTGCAAAATAAACCACCACATCTCTAGGCAACTTCCTCTGTCTGGCAATCCATGAATTCACCCGAAACACTTTATCCATAGCTGCTCTTATTTCAGATGCTGGCAGGTTTAATACTTCTTCAAAAGCCTCAGAGATCAGCTGCTTCAAATCTTCTTTAGTATCCTCTTTTAAGCCTCTGATTCTGACAGCAAACTGCATCTGGTAAAATTGGGCTAAGCTTAAGTCCTTCTCCAGTTTGTCTCTTACATTTTCATTCTCTCTTACTTTAACTTCTAATATAGCATTCCTTTGAGCCAAATCATCCATCTTTTCATCTAATTCTTCCACACATTCCGCCACTTTATGCACTGAAGACAAAATGTCTACCTTCATCACGCTGAGCTTCTGTTCCATCCTCTCTTCCATTCTCTCCTCCAGTTTCTCCAATTTCTCCTCCATCTGCGCAAATTTGTCAGCCATTGATTGATTAATTGAGTCCAAAAGTTTATCCACAGCATCTCGAAACTCCTTCGCTGTCAGCGCTTCAGAAGGGTGCAACGCCTGTAAAGATGATTGTTGCACTGGCGAGGATCCACCACTCCGAAGAGTTTTAGGGGGAGGTTTCGCCGCCATCTTTTAATCCTCAAATATGACGCACTTTCACTTAGAGTTTAAAAAGTTCAAGTAGTTAGAGAGTATAATAAAATAAGCCTCTTCACCTTTATCTCTTGTATCGCTCTGCCTGCTCCTTTAAATCATAGTCCTTTCTTCAGGCAGGGATGGTTCGCAGACGCCTGGCTCTGCTCCAAAAAGTTCAGAGCAGACACGCCGGCCAGCTGGGAGCAACCCAGGCTTCGGGGGAGTTCAATCCTTCAGCCGCCCAAGCTCCGAGCTCAGGCGGCCTCGGAGAACTCAACCCCTACCTGGGGCCTCACCCCCTCCTCTTCTCCCGAGGAGGGGGCTTCAATTTCGCCCGAACAGCTGTTCGGCGCTGTTACGGGCGAAAAAACAAACAGCTGAGCCGCGGGCAGCCCGGGAAGGCTGTCTTCGGCGCCGCGACGCCACCGGAAGTCGGTTGTCAGCAGCTTCTGACTGGCCACACAAATGTAGCCAGTCTTTTCCCTGCCAGTTTGGAGGGCTTCCTCAGATCTGGAGGAAGGGCCACCACCCCTCCAAGATTGATGAGAGTCCCCTCCTTCATTGTTGCCTCTTTGGGGTGACTTTTAACCCTTTTTAGGGTCCCCCAGCAGGGTGAAATCAAACGTGGAAGATGGAGCCCCATCTTCCTGCACCCATGACGCCATGATATCAAACCGGAAGTAAACCTTTCTCAATAAGGTTAAATTTAAGGATAAAGTTAAGGATCATTCTTACTTAGTGGTTCAAGCTGAGCCAAGTCTGACATTCCCTCTGGCAGAGCTGTCAAGCAGAAGGACACTCTCCAGTCATTCTTGTGGTTGGGGCAAGGTGATGCCAATGAACAGTTCAAAGCAACCAGCCAAGAGAAGTTCAGTTACAAAATGCACTTGCCTTAGAAGGAACTGGAAGAGGATAATGGAGTCAGACAGGGAAGTGGCTGGGAAATGGGGCTTTTAATAAAAGAAGGGAAAGAGGGCAATTAATTAAAAATGTTCTGCTAATGCCTTCTGTGGGGCCTTAACATACTACTTCCTCTCAAAACTGCAATTTCAGACTTGGGCATGAAGGTTATGAAAAATCTGCACTTTCATCAGGAAAATTTTCATTAGCTTGAATGTAATCTATTTTTCCAATCCATAGAATAGGACAGGGTGGGGAAAGCATCAGGTCCAAATAAAGTTTTTTTTACTGAATAGCAAAATTTACTGAATAGTTCCTAGAGTTTATGAGGAACACTCAGTTATCTGAATAACTTGACTACAAGTCAAGCTTCTACTCATTCATGTCATCAGGGTCACCTCATATTTTAATAACTTCTATGTTTTGAAATAGGCTCATCCATGAGGTAAAATTCTGATCTAACATTTAAAAAACATTTAAAATATTTTCTTTTCAGGACGTTTTTATGGAATTGGGAGAGGTATTTTTTTAGAAGCAGTAGTGGATACCAAAGTACTAATGAAGGTGGTTGGGATTGTACCCATTTTTATATTAACTGTTACAATATTTTATTGTTGATGTTGTGTATATTATCATGTAAATGTTTTGTTTTCCATATTATTGTGGTTGTTGTTTCTATCTTCAAGTCATTACTGATAGCTGGAGCCTGTCATTACTGATAGCTGGAGCCTGCTTATGCAAGTTCTTGCAGTTTTATAGGTGAGATATTTGGAAGAGCTTTGCCACTGCCTTCCTCTTCCTGGAGCTGAGAGTGAGGGACCAGCTCAAAGTCCCCAGCTGGTTTTGTGCCTTCAGAAGGACTGGAATTCACAGGCTCCCTGTTTCTAGATTGCTGCATTAAACCATTACACCAAACCAGTTCTTTTCTTTCTAAGTACTGTGCCTCTTGCTTTGAAAAAGTAGTCCTTGGGTTGTAACCATTCATTCAGTGACCATTACAACAGCATTGAACAGCTATATCTTATGACTGATCCTCAAAGCTGTGGTCATTGAAGCATCCCACAGTCATGTGATGCATTTGAGAGCTTCGCTGCTGACTTCCCACAAGCAAAGTCAGCAGGGAAGGTACAAAAGGCTGAAAGTCATTCCTGCATGTCACTCCTCCTCTGGCCATAGTTACTATGAGGATGATACAATTCCTAGCCCTAACCCACCTGGCACTCAGTAGTGCCCAGCAACAACATTCACCCACCTAACTATATTTCTTACCAAGGGCACACTTTTGGCAGTCATGCAACCAGACGATTTTACATTTTATGATGTCTTATAACATGGGTATTCTGGTCCCAATTGCTAGTGTAGACCACTTGTAAAATAATTCAGGTAATTGTAGGCTAACTGAATAGTGTCTTACCTTGAGCAGGTCACACAAGCCTGCTTTAAAGTATAAGATTCCTGTGAATAGATTGCATGGAATAAACTCATAGTGCTTTTAATTTTATTCTTGCTCCTGATTTTGTGTGTGTGACATTAATCTAATGTACTAACAGTCAAGGCAAATTACACCAGATAAGAATCAATGGACTTCATGGTGGGACTGGAGTTAGGTCTCTTAAAAGGGCATAGTGACTCCAAACTGATGATGCATTTGACCCAACCCTCAGGCTCAGCCTGCTCATCTCCTATAGATGATATGGTACAGCATGGTATGGTATGGATAGGGTTTAGTTTACTTTAGGTTGGGGTTGGGGTTAAGGTTTTAGATTGGATTGGATTGGATTGGGTGGGGTGGGATTTTGGTTTGGTTTCTTTTGGTTTGGTTTGTTTTTTTGCTCAGATTTTGGTATTTCCCCTTAGTCCCAGGGGACTTCAGTCTGCTATCTCTGGGTCTAGCCTCAGTAGCAGCCCAGGAGTTTATGGATACCATGATGGCTATGGGCATATCCCACATCATCCTAGGCCTGACATGAGACAGTCCAGTCCCCTGCTCAAGCAGGAGAACCTATACCATCTCAGACAACTGACTTAAAAAACACAAGTGATGGAGTGCCCATGATTTCTGGAGGCAAGCTACTCCACTGGTTAATTGTCACTGTTAGGAAGCTTCTTCTTAATTTCAGATTGCTTCTCTCTTTGATCAATTTCCAATCATTGTTTCTCATCCTACCCCTGGTGGTTTGGATGATAAAAATGGCAAAAATGAACAACCTGGTTTTGAATTATTAGCATGCTTTTGTTGGAGACAAACATACAAGTAATATTTTTAACTTTGTTTTTGTAATGTGATTGTTGAAACATTTTGATACATTTTGCTAAAATAAAAGAAACAGAACTGCAAAAAAGTTTCTTCTTAGAGGACTAGGACAGAAGATAAGAAACGTAGGATCCACTGTAAGACGCAAAATATTCCTAACCATCTTCAGCAGGGCTCTTCTTAAGTTTTTCTTCCAAGAGATCTAATGCATTATCTTCATATAGACACATATACAAAAGAGAAGAAAAAGTGGGAACAATACTTGGCAAATAAGTAATATATTACATTCAGAAAAGAGAAGAGTAAATAGATTTATCTTGTGTCAAGTTTCCAATGTATGGGCTTTTCAAGTGACTCTGAGGCATCTTAAAAGTTCTTTATTAGCCTAATACACCGGCAAATGCTTGCTCGAAGGAAGCTGGAATCTGAAATCTCTGCCCCTTGCACAATATATTAAAACATAATTCTCCACCTTTCTAATTTTGTCATTAATCATATTCTCCAATTAATTTAAAGAATCACTTTCCCTTCTGTTAAAAAACCTGCCAAAGTCTTATCTTCTCTAGTTAGAGATGGCCTTGAAAGGTGCAATCCTACTCTTCCCCCCTCCCAACTTTAAACTATTTTTTAAAAGCAATACACAAGTTTAACATATGAAATGGCTACTTCATCTCTTGTCAAGCAATAACATTCGATGTTAGCAGCGTTGACATCCGGACCCTCTTACAAAAAGGACAGATCCTGTAATGTAAACAAAATATAAGTTAGGAACTGGCTTTTGGTTTGTTGGGGTGTTTCTCATAAAACCTTTTGATAAGTCTGTCAGCTTTCACATCAGTAAATTTCACCCAAATGGCTTCAGACAATGGGTATCCCTTCCATTGTACTAGGTATTGCAATTTTCCCTTAAAGATTCTAGAGTCAAGAATACGTATCACTTCATAATGGGTCTGGCCTGCTACCACGAGGGGTCCAGATGCTTTCTTAGGGGGAGGTCTTAAAGTGGAGGTTCGAAAAGTTTTCAGCAAGCTACAATGGAACACCAGGTGAATTTTTTCCAAAAGTTTGGGTAGTTTCAATTTTACTGTGACCAGGTTGATGATTTTCACAATGGTGAAAGGCCCCAAGAATTTTGGTTCAATTTCTTATTGGGTAGTTTAAAGCGTAAGTATTTGGTCAACAAATAGACCTTTTCCCCAACTTGGAATGTTCTTTGGGGAGCTCTCTTTTTGTCAGCTTGCTTTTTGTAGGTCTCAAAAGTCTTTTTTAAGGGCACCTTTGTATTTTTCCAAACTTCTTCCCAACCCTTCACCCAATGATCAAGAGTCTGGGAAGTGGAGGGTAACTGAGGGTGTTCCAGTGTGGGGTTGAATTCTTTCCCTGTGGCTACATGGAAAGGAGTGTAGCCGGTGCTGGTATGTACTTAATTATTGTAAGCCACCTCTGCAAAAGGGAGGAGGTCGGTCCAGTTTGTTTGTTGGTAAGAGACGTAGCATTTTGTTGGCGGATTCTGTGGCTCCATTAGTAGCCAGGTGAAAAGCAGTTGATAGGCCTTGAGATGATCCAATTAATTTAAGAAAGTTTCTCCAAAATTTCGCTGTGAACTACACCCCTCTGTCCAAAATTATTCACTTAGGGGTGCCATGTAGTCGATAGATATGTTTTAGGAACAACTTAGTCAGGTGTTGAGCCGATGGAAGTCCTTTGCAGGTGATAAAAAAGGTAGGATGCATCGACTCACCATCGGGTTGTTCTCCCCTTCATCTTCGCTGTTAAAACTGGGCAAAGTGGGGGTGGGTCCGGTTAGTGGGCCAGCATCCTCCTGGGTGGGGGATGTAACCTGGGTAATGGGCTCCTGGGTGGACTTTTCTCTTGATGGCTACTGTGTGGGTTTATTCCTCATTGTTGGATCTGGTCTACTGTGCTGTTGCGGGTAAGGAACTGGGCAGTTTGCTGCTCGATGTCCCTGCTGTCCACATCAAAAGCACTTGATTGGTGGACCTGTTGGTGGTCTAGGTCTTTCGGCGGTAACAGTTGTTGGGGGGGTTTTGAGGTGGTGGTAACCATCTGGATCCTGGTTTTGGTGCAGCTTGAGGTGGGGGAGGCTTTTTATAGCGGGTGAGCTGGACATCTAATTTCACTGCTGCCTGGTACCATTCATGCAGCTGGTCAGGTACAGCTTGGTAGATACATGCCTGAGAAAGGTGGTAGTCTAACCCTTCTTTAAAAAGATAAATTATTGATTGCTCAGGCCATCTCTCTATCCGACCTGCCATTTTTTGAAACTCCCGCAGGACCGCAGGACCCAGATTGTTGGGGGCAATAAGCTGACTTTGTAATAATGTCGCTTGGGGGGGAGAGAAAGCCCTAATAAGCAGGCATATACATAGAATGAAGGCTATTGCTAAGCACATTGGTTTGTGCTTAAATTGTAAGCCGCCCTGAGTCTTCGGAGAAGGGCGGGATATAAATGGGATTAAAATAAAAATAAATAAATAAATAAATGTACTCTAGGGCAGGACGGCCAGCTTGCTTTATCTTATGGATTTGTTCTTCTGCTTTGAGGGCAATGGATGGGTCCTCAAATCTTTCCCTCAGCCCCAGGAGGAAAAGGTGGGGGTCTTCCAATTCAGGGGCCTGCTCGTTATATAAATTGTTCAACCATTCAGATGCTTCTCCCTCTAGGTTGGATGCAATCACATCGACCATCACACCCGGGTCTGGGTAAGAGTGACCCCAGCGATTCAAGTGAGAGCATATTTGGTTGAGGAAAAAAATCAGTTTCTCTGGGTCCCCATCGAAGGTTGCTCTGAAGGGTGGGCTCATCATTGCTTGCTGAGGCCCCCATTGCTGCTGGCCCCGCCCTAGTTGTTGGTTCCACGGCTGCTGTGGCCCCCATTGCTGCTGTCCCCCCCTTGGTTGTTGAATCAATGGTTGCTGTGGCCCCCACTGCTGCTGGCCCCCTCCTGGTTGTTGATTCACTGGCTACCAGGGCCCCCACTGCTGTTGTTGTGTCTCCAGTTGCTGCTGGCCCCACTCTGGTTGCTGATTTAATGGCTGCCAGGGCCCCCCCCAGCTGCTGGCCCCACTGGTCCTGCTGTACATTCAGGGGTCGCAAGTTTGGATCCTGCTGCTGCCACCCTTGCTGTTGTCCTCCCACCAGCTCCTGATCTCCAGGCTTCTGCACCACCCCCAGCTGTTGCAAGGCTTCTATTAGCTGGGGCAAGCTCAGAGGTTGTTGGCCTTTCACTTGTGGGGGCTCCCCAACCTCCCATTGTTGCAGAGGCCCCAGGCTGGGGTCCTTTGTCTCTATGGGTCTGGTGGGCTTGGCAGGGGACTCCTGGGTCTGGCAGGCAGTCTGATCTGCAGACAGGATTTTCCACTCACCCAAGTATTCAATCTCAGCTGGCCTGGATGCTCCGAGGCACCTGGAGTCTCTGCTGGGCTTAATCCACTCTGACGACCAGACCAATTCTCCTCGTTGTTTGGGTCTAGCTCCCAGCTGGGAGGATTGTTGAAACTTTTTCCCTACCGGCTTCTTCGCTGGCCTTTCCCCCACTGGGGTGGCTGCCCTTGATTATAGGATCTTCCCCAACTCTTTGCCAGACTGCCTCCCAAACTTGCAGACAGTGACAGGAGGTTGGGACTTCCTAATTAGTTAAAAAAGTAGTGTGGATTCCATCTTGATGTCAAGTTTGCGATGTATGGGCTTTTCAAGTGACTCTGAGGCATTGTTTACCTTAAAAGTCCTTTAATAGCCTAATACACCAACAAATGCTTGCTTGAAGGAAGCTGGAATCTGAAATCTCCGCCCCTTGCACAATATATTAAAACACAATTCTCCACCTTTCTAATTTTGTCATTAATCATATTCTCCAATTAATTTACAGAATCAGTTTCCCTTCTGTTAGAAAACCCGCCAAGGTCTTATTTTCTCTAGTTAGAGATGGCCTTGAAAGGTGCAATCCTACTCTTCCCCCCTCCCTAAAATAATTTTTTTAAAGCAATACACAAGTTTAACATATGAAATGGCTACTTCTTCATCTCTTGTCAAGCAATAACATTCGATGTTCGCAGCGTTGACATCTTGTTTGCCCCATTTTATGACTTTTCTTGTTCAGTGAATCACTGCAGTTGTTAAGTTAGTAACATGGTTGTTAAGTGAATCTGCCTTCCGCTGGACAAGAAAGGCTAAAATTAACATTATTGCACAGCCATCAAAGTGATTGGGTGGTGATTAGTAAGCTCCCCCTATTATGTTGGTATCATTTGAATGAAGTTTAATCCATGTATTGTACGTTGATTCATCAACCCAGCTCCTGTTAGCCCCAATTCATTTATGCCAAAAATATTAATGACTTTGCTAAAATTTGCCATATTGTTTTGTAATGTTTAAGATCCATTCAGATCACAGAGTCATGGAGTGGAAGGAACCTTAGAAGCATTGCATCCCAACCCTGCTCAGCGCAGGATCCAATCAAGCATTGCTGACAGGTTATTATCTAGTTTCTATTTGAACAAGTCCAGTGAAGGAGAAATTACTTCTTCATGTGGAAGCCTGTCCTCCTGGCTAACAACTCATACAGCCAAAAATATAATTTTGGTGATTTAGCCATGCTTTCAGATGAATTATACATGGTGCTAAAAATGCTTTCAGTTCTGTAAAAATTTCCAAAAATTGCTATGAATGGGAAAATGCACTCATTATATTATTGCATTCTTAACATCTCCCAAACCTGCCTGAATCCATAATAAAAATAGAATAGAAATTTTTGATTCCATCCCTGGTAACATTATTCTGATATCAGATTTGTCTGGAAGCACTGGAAAGAATTATGTGCTAAAAAGTAGCATAATGAGTTACAATACTTACCTCCAAACTCCTAGCAGAAATCAAGTTTTATAGTGCAGGAAGAAGTAGGGCAAATGGTAAACCCTGTGCTTTCCTCCTTCAATTATTTGAAACAGAGTTTCAGTCATTTCCCCCTCTCCATTTTCAAATGAGAAAAGAATATAAGCAACCACAGGGGTCAGAGAGAAGGGCTTCCACAAAAATAAAGAGCCCAAAATTCATTATGTTTCATTAATTCTCAGTATTTATAAAACTGTCAGGAGTGTTTACAGGTTATAGTTAAAAGAAGTAGAGATGCTGGCTATGATTATGTGATTCAAGCACTCCTTGGTTTTTTTTTATGTGCAACACTAATAAAGTGTATTGAGCTTCTATCCCACCATTGTGACCATGGTGTATTTTGATCACATCCTACAGTCATCCCTAAGAAGATTTGAAAAAAATAAAGAATCAAGATTCTTGCAATTCAAATGTATTTCCTCAATATAGCTAATTTTGAGAGATTAAAGAAAACAGAATTCAGTTCCGAGAATTGATTTTACTTTGCCAGAACAGAAAATAACCAACCTCACCTATTTATGTTCTCGGTTTTACAGGAATTTGGATGTCTTGCTTTATTTATAATTTTATCTAGCACCACTAGTTGGCAGCATCTACCCAACTTTGGCTTAGGTTGAAAATATAGGTAGGTTCAAAGTGGCATGGAGTGAATCAGGAAATAGGATGGTTGTAGGATATGTTGAGAAGTTTTAAAAACATCCCAAACAAGAAACTCTATCTGTGTGATCACTAAGTTAACAATGACGTGATGACATCTGATTGATCAATCAATCAAACAAACAAGAAAGCAAGCAGTTTTGCAAAGTGGATTGTGTAGTGCAAATTAAAGAAATTGCAGAAAAGACATTAACATAATTTCTTCCTTTGTTGTCAGGTATCTCAGAATATGGGATACTCTTAGTCAGGGGGAACATGTACAATTATTTTATCAAAAAAATTCTACTGGCCCAGTGGGTTTTTTTTTGGATATTGTCATCTTTGTTCTTTCCTTCTTCAAATCTCTCTGCAAACCCCACAATTTTCATGGAGACTTTGGTCTGATTCCCTAGATCAGGAGTAGGCAACCTTGGCTGTTTTATAACTGGTGGACTTCATGGCTGGCTCAGGAATTCTGGGAGTTGAAGTCCACCAGTCGTAAAAGAGCCAGGGTTGCCTACCCCTGCCCTAGACCATGTCCGTACTTCAGTTAAGCCGGTTCACAAAGAAAAAGCATATGAAACTAGAGCAACAGCATATTCTTTCCTCTTTAGAAATCAAGCTTATCTTCTTGCACTTTATCAGATATTAGGAAAAATAATGGTGTTCTAGAAAGATGTAATAATCAGCTACCCCACATCCTCCAGTTTAGGCATTAATAACATTTTCATATGTTAAGTTTGTATGCTTACAGGCATGTGTACACAGAAAAACACATTGTGAGATTACCAATTTTCAGTGAGCTTATCCTTGAGGTACTAAGTGATCTCATGTAAAAATGCAGAAACATGAATGAATAGTCCCCTAGCTCTCAATCAGTTAAGGCAATAGTTGCAACTTTGTAATTCCTCAGAACTAGTACACCAGTATTTCTAACTAGTCTCCAATGTGTCTGTGAATGTTAATCCAAACATATTAACATGTCTGGAGTCCAGAGACAAAAACATATGAAGAATGATTGCAGAAATTGGGTATGGCCAGTCTAAAGAAAAGAAGAACTAAAGGTGACGTGATAGCAATATTCCAGTATATGAGGTCTTCCACAGAGAAGAAAGGGCCAACTTATTTTCCAAAGCACCAGAAGGTAAGACAAGAAACAAAGGATGGAAACTAATCAAGGAGAGAAGCAACCTGGAATTAAGTAGAAACTTCCTAATGGTGAGGACAATTAACCAGTGGAACACAGCTTGCCTTCATATGTTTTGGGTGCTTCATCACTCAAGAGACTGGACAACCACCTGTCTGAAATGGTGTAGGTTCTCCTGCTTGAACAGAAGGTTGGACTAGAAGACTTTCAAGCCCTTTCCAACTCTTTTCTGATTGATTGATTCTGTACACAATTGCTTGACTTCTACTAGAAGAAAATTGACCAAGATTACTGTTGGAGGACTACCCATTTTGGAAAAGTTAATACCTGAGTTGTTTTAATGTATCATGCTTTGGCTTCTAGAACTGAAGTAAGGAAGGGACTAAGTTCAGAAACTGAATGGGCTTTTTTGCTGGTAGATAAATTATAATTTGATTTCTAAAGGAATGTTAAACATGAGAAGAACAGTAACATAAACTGAGATCTGAATACCATTGTTTCTACATTAAATGATCAACATAATGTTCAATGAATATATATTTGCTCTTTGGCTGGATCCAACTTACCAGAAGCAACAATAGATCTTCTTACGGTTCCAAGGGCAACGTCCCCAGTATTTCTCTTCCCTATAACATTCTTTGTAAGATCGGCACACACCACCATCTGGACATCTTTTCCATTTGGCTTGGGTAAATCCTAGAAAATTAAACAAAAAAGGTAATACTGAACATCATAAATAAAGTTCTTTCTTAAGTGAAAACAAATGCAGTTATTTGTGCTCAGAGTAATTCAAACCTATCAGAATGTGGATAAAGTTTTTTTATGATTTCATATCTCTCAACTATAGTAGTGTAATCTCTGTCTCACACACAGAGACACACAAGCACACACACACACACACACACACAAACAGAGAGAGAGAGAGAGAGAGAGAGAGAGAGAGAGAGAGAGAGAGAGAGAGAGAGAAGTATCTTACTTGACAATGAGAGAAAGAGAATAAGGCACACAAGTAAGATTTTCATGACTGTCTATCAGAGATACTACAGTATCAATGTGGTTATAAGATGGGGAAAGGCAGTACCACAAAGAGAAGGAAAACTGTGGGAGAATAACAGATAGTTCTTTGTTGGAATGTAGTGATCTGCTGGGAATCATAGCAATAGGAACAACGCTAACATGTTGTTATTCACATTTGTAGCATTATCTTTGCTTTGAAAGAATGTTACAGATTCTCTCCCAATTGTGTTCATACAGCCATAATATGGCTTATGGCTTATTGTGTTGTATGAACTCAGCCATTGTGCATTATCTTCTCTAAAATTGTTGGGGTCCATTAATTCATGTAAATTAAAGAATAAAAATGAGCATTTGTAGCAGAAATGTCTCTAATCTATTTATTATTTATTAGATTAATGTACCACCCATTTCATCTAGAGGCGACTCTAAGCAGCTTGCAAACCTTAAAAACAGGCAAACATTCAAACACTAAAACAATAAAGGGCTTGATGCTGTTTATGATTCCAGATGTTGAAGGAACTGTTGTTCAGGCCATGTAGGAATCTAATAAAGTATTTCATCATCTTCCTAAGATATTTCCTTGACAAGATATGTTGAATTGGTGTATATGAAATAGCAAAGGCATTTTCTTTTTGCTTCAGGACAACCTATCTTTATTGGGATCACTCAGACCTTTGGTGTTGCCTCTGTTTTGATGGGGAAACAATTGAATGTCTTGAATATTCTTTCCAGAACAAAAGCAAAAGTATTTCAAATTTTCTATCAAAGGAAACATTGGAAACTTGCTTTCTTATTTTTAGTCTATAGACATAAAAGTAGAGACTGGTAGTCTAGCTATCTGCCTACACAACAAGAGAATGACTTAAAAGAAGAAAAGATTGAAAAAATTATTTAAAATCTTTGCAGTGACAGAAGCCTAACAAAAAGCAATACATAGCATGATTCATTTCCACATTATCTTAAATGATGAAACAAAACATAGTTTGTCACTTGTTAGTGACTTGCAAACTCTCTTTTGTCTTATTGCTCAAGGACTATATAGATATGTCTCTGGCAATTGGCCAGCAACATGTGACAAATAACTAAAATAGCATGACTCTTGGATTTAGAATGTAATCTGAAAACTCACTGGCAGTCAGATAATGAAGAAAGTACCTAAAACCAAATTTAAATTGATAAAAGCAACATTTAATATTAAATATTTTTTCCTAACTTAACATTTTACCAGCATTGGTAGTAACACATATACAACACACTTAACCACAGCACATTATTTTGTACCAATAGAAGGCAAAGCAGATAATAACAAGACCTGGAAATGACTAAGAGCAGAAAAATTGAAGAAAGAGACAGAGTCTACACAAGACCAAACCTTAAGAATAAATGCATACAAAGTCAGAATTGCAAAGATAGCAACAAATAGCAAGTCCCACCTCTGCAAAGAAGCTGAAGAAACAGTGGATCACTTAGCTGCTGCAAAAAGATCACACAGACTAATTACAAACATGACATGACAAATATAGCAACAATTGTGCATTGGAAGATCTGCAAGAAATATTATTTGTCTGCAAGCAAGAGCTGGTGGGAAAAAACAGACATAATGGAAAACAAAGGAGCTAAAATGCTCTGGGAACTTTAAACAGACCGGCACTACATAACACACCAGACTTAAACACTATTGATAACAAAGACAAGAAAATCCAAATAGTAGATGTTGCATTACCCAGAGACAGCAGAAGAGAAGAGTAAGAGCTGGAGAAAAATCACAAAATGCAAACAGATTTTTGCATTGTAAGATTTTTTTCTCTCTATCTAAGATTTCTGACATTGTGTTTGTCTTGGTTTCCTATATTCTCTCACTATCTGGCAAATCTGCCACATGTAAAATAATAATGATTGTCTAACTAAACACTGTTGATTAAGCAACACTGAATCCACATAAATGTTTCAGACTAGAGAATCCATTATAGGACATATTTGTCCATTCAACAGTCTTCAAACCCTAGAATAGAACAAATTAATTTTAGAGATAGAGAAAGAGACACCTAAGAAGCGCACTATTTGAAGTTAGGAAAAAATAAAAAAATCTTTAATATATTGATAAAGATTAATTCATTAATTAAGGTAGACTGATAGTTGGATTTGGTTTTAAATTGGCCAAGATTTCACATAATGCCTCTGTGGTTTTGGACTTCTATGTCTATTTTACTTGGTAGAGATTAAATAGTACATTAAACCAAATAAAATTTTGTTTATTACAAATGAGGACCCAGATTGTTGGGGGCAATAAGCTGACTTTGTAATAATGCCGCTGGGGTGTATGTATGTGAAAGCCCTAATAAGCAGGCATATACATAGAATGAAGGCTACTGCTAAGCTTGTAAGCCTCCCTGAGTCTTCGGAGAAGGGCGAGATATAAATGGAATTTTAAAAAAAAGTGCATTACAAGAGAAATGTTCCACTGTGTTATGGCCCAGTAAGAATTTTCTTTTAAGTTACTGTCCTAGGTACATTGCCTTGAACTGTTTCCTGAATAAACATGGTTGGAATTGCTCTATATTATCTTTAATTCTATGGTTGTCATTATTGAAACCCAAGAGTTTGTGACTAGGGGGGCCTTTGCCCAGGTTTGCCTGGTGCGCCAGTTGCGACCCTATCTGGACCAGGATGCCTTGCATACAGTCACTCATGCGCTCGTGACCTCTCGTTTAGACTACTGCAATGCTCTGTACATGAGGCTGCCCTTGAGGACCACTCGGAGGCTTCAGCTGATGCAGAATGCGGCTACGCGAGTTGTGTTGGGGGTCTCCCGATACTCCCATGTAACACCTCTACTCCACGAGCTGCATTGGCTTCCAGTTGCCCTCTGGGTGAGATTCAAGGTGCTGGTGATGATCTATAAAGCCCTAAATGGCATGGGTATGGATTACTTACGGGAGCACCTGCTACCGGCGTCAACTTCCCTTCATCCAGTGCGCTCCCACAGAGAGGGCCTCCTCAGGGTGCTGTCGGTCAGAGAGTGTCGGCTGGTGGCCCCCAGGGGGAGGGCGTTCTCTGTGGGTGCACCAGACCTTTGGAATCATTTACCAGTTGAGCTCCGAATGGCTCCTGACCTTCGCTCTTTCCACCGTGACCTGAAAACTCACCTATTTGAACAAGCCGGCCTGGTCTGATGAGTTTGGGGTATTTTAATTGTAATTTTAATTAACTTTTTTTTACTGCAATTGGGCTATTCTATTTAATTCTCATTTTAACTTTTGTATATTATATTTTTATTGCATTTTATTGCCCTGTACACTGCCCTGAGTCCTTCGGGAGAAGGGCGGTATAGAAATTAAATTAATTAAATAAATAAATAAAAGAGTTAAGATTTGAACTCTTGGCTGGAGCCTGGAATATCCCTTGCAGTTGTATAAACTCTGCCACATCTAACATAGAATTAGGATAACTCTAAACTTTTAATATCTGATTTGACAAAGCCTCTATGTTCTAGCACCACAAGCTGATTTATATCAGACCTTACCACTGGCCCCTCCAATTTAGACACTTTGTGGTATGCATGTTGATAAATGCAAATCCCAATGCTGATATGAGCTTTTTCAAGGTGGACCCATTGAGAGTTGTTGAGTCAGTTTTTCATTGTAGCCATTGACCTCCTGTATTCCTTGGCCATGGAGTTGCTATTGCACAACTCTCTCATGGACAGACATATATTTAAAAGCAGAACATATTTCAGAGGAGTGTATAATGTATACTAGGAGACAGGTCATTTTTGGAAAAGGGCTTGTATCCATGCTAAAACTGGGAAGTGGTGAGTGTTAATGATGAAAGGTGCTCAAAGGGAAGTGAAATAGACATTCTGGAAACCAACTGTATCACTCCAATGCTTTCAGGTTTAGCAATAATGCAGAGTTCTATTCTCCAAGAAAATAATTATTTTAAGTAATGCACCTGTGCAGCAAAACTAATGAGGAAACTTTAAAGATGCAAAGAAAAAACAGCACAAAGACTCCAATAGCAATTTGGAAATTGCTATATGTACTTGGTAATGACATTAATCACTGTCATTCTGGAAACTGACTTTAAATTGGTCTATAGAATAGAATAGGGATGCGGTGGCTCAGTGGGTTAGGATGCTGAGCCTGTCGATCAGAAGGTCGGCAGTTTGGCGGGTCAAACCCTGAGTGCCGTGTAACAGAGTGAGCACCTGTTACTTGTCCCAGCTTCTGCCAACCTAGCAGTTCGAAAGCACGTAAAAATGCAAGTAGAAAAATAGGGACCACTATGGCGGGAAGGTAACAGTGTTCCATGCGCTTTTGGTGTCCAGTCATGCTGGCCACATGATCACGGAGATGTCCTCGGACAAGCACTGGCTCTTCAGCTTTGAAACGGGGATGAGCACCGGCCCCTAGAGTCAGAAACGACTAGCACGCATGTGCGGAGGAACCTTTACCTTTATATAGAATAGAATAGAATAGAATAGAATAGAATAGAATAGAATAGAATAGAATAGAATAGAATAGAATAGAATAGAATAGAATAGAATAGAATAGAATAGAGCTGGAAGGGACCTTGGAGGTGTTCCAGTCCATCCTCCCACATAAGCAGGAGAATGGGGTGGGTGTGGTTTTGGGGTGATGCATCCGGCCCACAGGCCAGAAGTTTGACACCCCTGGACTAGACAAATACCTGTCTGAGATGGTTTAGGTTCAGGAGAAACAGTGCTCACCCCATTGCCGGCAATGGAGAAAAAGCTCCGATACATTGCGCAATGTCACATGACATCGCAAGTTTGACATGTCTGCTCTAGTGTCTTCTTAAAGATCTTCAGTGATGTGGTGCCCACAATTTCTGGGGCTAGGCTGCTCCACTGGTTGATTGTCCTCACTGTTAGGATATTTCTCCTTAAATCCAGGTTGCTTCTCTCTTTGGTCAGTTTCCAACTATTGTTTCTTGTCTTTCCCTCTGGTGCAAAGGTGAACAACATGACCCCTTCTGCCTTGTGGAAGCCCCTCAGATACTGAGACACTGCTACCATGTATCCCCCATTTCTTCTGTTCTTTAGACTAGCCAAACCCAGCTCCCACAGCCATTCTTTGGATGTTTTAGCCTCCAGGTCTTTGATCATCTTATTTGCTCTTCTTTGAATTTTTTCTAAACTTTTTTTTCTGTTTGTGGTTTGGATATTTTAATTTTTAACATTTTTTAATGTTTAATGGAATGTGGTTTTATTTGATTGCGCCATCCAGAGTCATCTTCTGTTGAGATGGGTAGCTATATAAATAAACTAGAGACTCTTTTACAAAGAAAATATGTATTCTTCCATCAGTAGTGGCTGTCTGTCAGTAACCTATGAAAGACATAAGCATCATGCTCTGGCAATGCTTTGTCTTGCGATATTGGATTTTGCATTTTTGTTATTTTGGCATTGCTTCCCCCACTCTACTTCTCCTCAAAATGTCATGAATTTCAAAGGCTTGTGAAAGATTGTCCAGACTTCAAATAAGTATGGGGAACTACTCGAGTAGTTCCACTTTTCCCAGAGATATCCTTAGACACTTGGTTGCTCAACACAGAACCACAAATGAAGTTCTGTCTCCTCATCTATCACAATGTATAATACTTAACAATTAAGAGAATGACTTATCTTCTTTATTTTAAAACAATTAAATTCCTTAATGTTTAGGCATCTATGCTCATAGAAGGATTGTTTCTAATCCTTTTGGCTTCCCTTCTTAATAAATGTCAATATGGAAAATGCATAATAAATATATAGTACATAATAAGGCTAGTCTTCATCTATCTCCATTCCCAGATTGTAATAATGTAATAATAATGCTTTCAGTACTTAATAATGTGACACTCTTTTATGGTATCAGTCTGACTGGGGACCGAGGTCCCTAGTTTTGCCTATTAGTAATTCTCAATATGCTTGCCCCCTTTCTGATCTCCTTGCTTGGTTTATAAAGTATGCCACTTCCTAATTAAGATGTGCAAATAGTAAACTCAACAATTGGGGTTCAAGATATTTAGTTTCTGTCTTCAGAATCTTTATACCCAAATATTTCACAATATATTTTGTAATTTGGGAAGAAATATTTTAAAATTTAATTGATAATGAGATAAATATACTACATTTTATATATCCATGTTTGCTATAGGTTTTTTTGGAAACCAGAAGAACCTTCTCCAATCCCTTTATTAATGTGTCGGGATTGCATAAAGATTAGGAATTCTGTATAACTTTCTTAACTACCAACATGTACAAATATGTTCTGGCAACAACTTTTCTATCTTATGTCTTGGTGATGTTGCCTTCATCTTGTGTCCCGATCATGATTAAAACAGTTTTGGATCACTCTGGACTATATTAATATGCAAACAATATTTTTCTCTTTCTTTCAACAACTTTCAAGTAGAGTTTCAAGTTATCAGTTGTTACCCATTGCCTTGTAGAAAGTCATGCCTTCTCTGTAACTTGAAACAAAGGCAATAGAGGCAGCATAGGTAAGCAGTAGGCATCCCATAGTCAGGATAATCTTCTATTGATTTAGGTAAGGGAAGAGAACACTCAGTTCAGAAATGTGAAAGGGCCTTGAAAGTTGCAAATAATTGGAGGGGTTAGGTGGAAGAAGGATACTGTAGATTTGCAGCTTCCAGATGGGCAGCTAGCCATCTTGGTCTCTCACAAGAAAGAAAACAAGGAATTTTATGGACCCTAGCTGAAATCTGAAAGTCACATACTGTATAGGCAGGAGATAAGATTTTTTAGGGTTTTCTTCTTTTTACTCTAAAAGAGTGGTTATAGGATTACCTAGCTTTATTACTTTTATTATAGCACAAGTGCTCCTGAATTAAAAAAATATTTTATTCTGCAAACTAACAGAAGCTAATATTTAAGTTAAAGAGAGGAAACAAATAAATTTAAAAAGTTAAAAGTGCAGGAAAAAAGAAAGAAAAAAAACAATGTGAAGAAATAACTTCTGATTTTCCCCCCAACACTTTTGTTGCAATGTTATATATAATGTTTACATACATTATAACTACATTACATTACATTACAACAGTTTTGTTGTAATGTTGCAGAATAATAGAGTTCAAAGAATCTTAGAGTTCTTCTGGTCCAACCCCCTTCTCAAGAAGGATACCCTATTCCATTCTGGACAAATGGCTGTTCAATCTCTTCTTAAAATGCTCCAATGTTGGAGCACCCACAACTTCTGAAGGTAAGTGGTTGCACTGATTAATTGTTCTCACTTTTAGGAAATTTTTCCTTAGTTCTAGATTGGTTCTCTCCTTGATTAATTTCCATCCACTGTTTCTTGCCTTGCCTTCTAGTGCTTTGAAAAATAGGTTGAACCCCTCTTCTTTGTGGCAGCCTCTCAAATGTTAGAACACTGATATATCACTCCTATTCCTTCTTTTCATTTCACTAGATATACCCAATTCCTGTAACCATTCTTCACCTGTTTTTGCCTACAGACCCGTAATCTTTGTTGCTCTTCCCTGCACAATTTCCTGAGTCTCAACATCTTTTTTTATATTGTGGTGACCAAAACCAAGGCATTATAAAAAAGTACTAACATTTCACATGTTCTTGATTTTATCCTTCTGTTATTGTAACCTAGGATTGCATTGGCTTTTTTGCAACACACATAGTTAAATGATAGTCCAGTAGGACTCCAAAATCCCTCTCACAGTTACTGCTCATGAGCCTGGTTTCACCTAATCTCTACTTATACCTTTGGTTTGTTTGTTTTTTTCTAAGTGTAAAACCTTACTTTTCTCTACATTGAATTTCATTTTATTAGATAGGGCCAATGTTCAAGTCTATTGAGATCCATCTGGATCTTGAACCTATCTTCTGTGGTTTTAGCTATTCCTGCCACTTTAGTGTCATCTGCAAATGTGATGAGTTCACCTTCTATTCCCTCATCTAAATTATTTAGGAAGATGTTGAAGAGTACTGAATACCTTGGGGTATCCCACTGTCTACTCCATGTAGATGTAATTCCATTAAGGACTACATATTGAGTGTGATTTTTCAGCCAGTTACAAATCCATCTGGTGGTGCTGTTAGCTAGCACACATTTCTCAGCTTACCACATTTTTTTAGAAGTAGCAATAGCAATAACACTTAGACTTATATACTGCTTCACAGTGCTTTACAGCCCTCTTTCAGCAGTTTACAGAGTTGGCATATTGCCCCCAACAGTCTGGGTCCTTATTTTACCAACCTCAGAAGGATGAAAGGGTGAGTCAACCTTGAGCAGGTGAGAATTGGACTGCTGGCAGTTAGCAGAATTAGCCTGCAATATTGTATTCTAACCACTGCGCCTCCACGAAGTAGGTTGTGGTCTATTTTGTTAAATGGCTTACTGAAATCCAAGTACACTATATGTAATGCATATTAGTCACTTTGTCCAAGAATGAAATAAGATTTGTTTCTTACAATCTGCTTTTGACAAACCCATGTTGGTTTCTGGTTGATAACTTTGCTTGCCTCTATTTTTTCACAGATTTGTTGCTTGATTATCTTTTCCCGGATCTTCCTTTTTATGACCCAGGTTGCATAGGCAGAAATAAGCTATGATAGAGTCCTTTATTGCCTTGTTAGCTGCTACAACACATGGTCCTACAACAGCTAGTAAGTCTCCACCCCACACTAACCTGAAATAGGCACCCTCAGTCTGCAAAACCAAGTAAACAACAAAGGAAGTCCAAAGAGAAGGTAGAAACTCACAGGGCAAGGTCCAGAGTCCAGGTACAAAGGGCAAAGCAAGTCTGCAAGGCAAAAGCAAGTCACGAGCAAGAGAACAAATCAAAGCCAGGGGAGTGTAAGCCAAAACAAACAATTGTTCCTGACAAAGACAAACTCCCCAGCTTCTTCTTAAGTCAACCCACATGAGGTGCTCCTTGTGAGAAGGGGTGAGGCAACCTTCTCCCAAGTAGCCTCATAGTCCTCCTTTGAGCTTGCCTCTGCTCTACTCTCTGTGCCCTTGGAGTAAGTGGGGCAGTCAGCTCCTCATCAGAGGAGATCTGCTGCCTATTAGCACCACTGCCTCTCTGCAGCCAATCCTCCCATGTTTAGGAAGACAGGCCACTCTCCATCCAGTTGACCACTCTCCCAATGCCTAAGGGGACTGGTACAGCATTGTCCTCAGCCCCTGGCCTTTCCAAATATTCCAAAGAAGTTGTGCCACCCTCATGGATGGTCCTCCTCCTTCTCCTCTGAATCAGGCTCTGATGAGGCCATGACATTCCCAGCTATTGATGTCAGGGTGATTGGTCAGTAGTTTCCTGGATCCATTGTTTTTCTTTTTTAAGATGTAAAACCACATCAGCTTTTTCTCCAGTCCTCTGGAAGTTGCCCAATGTTCCAGGATCTTTGAAAAATATGGTTCAATACTTCTGGCATCATGTCTGTGAGCTCCTTCAGAACTCTGGGATGTAACCCACCTGATCCTGGTGATTGGAACTCATCTAGGATGGACAGGTGTTCTCTTACCATTTTCTTGCCTAATTTAATTTAAATTTCTAGTTTGTCTTTTACATTTCTGTTTTTGGTGGGTAGGGCTATTTTTTCCTTTTGTGCGAAGACAAATGCAAAGAATGAATTAAGTAGCTCAACTTTCTCCCTGCTTCCTGTCACTTCCTTGCCATCTTCTCCCATTAATGGACCAATTGTTTCCTTGAATTTTCTTGTTTTTTTACATATTGAAACAAACTTTTTTATTTTTATTTTTGACATTTGTTGCAATCTTAGGCTCAAGATCCACATGGCTCTTGACAGACATGAACACTGGGCCCTATCTAACAAAATGAAATTCAATGTAGGGAAAAGCAAAATTTTATACTTAGGCAAGAAAAATGAACTCCTAATGGACTCCTAATGGACAATCACTTACATATGAACCAGTAGTGTGCTACAACCACTAAAATATCCAATGCAGTCCTAGGCTGGATTAACAAAGGGACAGAATCAAGATCATGTGAAGTGCTTTATGTTTTGGTAAGATCACACTTTGAATACTGCATCCAGTTTTCATCACCACAATATAAAAAAAAATATAGACACTCTGGAAAAACTGCAGAAAAAAGCAACAAAGATTATTAGGGGAAAGGAAGCTAAAATATTTACAGGAATTGGGTATGTCTAGACTAGTGAAAAGAAGGACTAGGGGTAACATGACAGCAGTGTACCAATATTTGAAGGGCTTCTACAAAGATGAGGGGGTCAATTTATTTTCCAAAGCAACAGAAGACATGTTAAGAAGCAATGGGTGGAAACTATCCAAGGAGAAAAGCAACATAAAATGAAGGAGAAATTTCCTGACTCTGAGAACAATTAACCAATGGAACAGATTTCCTTTAGAAGCTGTGGGTGCTCTGTCACTAGAGGCTTTTAAGAAGAGACTGAACAGTTACTTGTCTAAAATGGCATAGGATCTCCTGCTTGAATAGGGGGTTGGATTAGAAGACCACTAGTGACCCTTCCAATTCTGATGTTCTATGTTCTTTCCATTTGTTTATATTTATCCTCTTTGTCTTTCAGTTTTGTTGTTAGTTGCAAGGTCGTGTCCAACCCATTGAGACCCATTGCATTCCTCCAGGACTTCCTATCCTCTACCATCTTCTGGAGTCCATTTAGGCTCATGCCTACTGCTTCAGTGACTCCATCCAGCCACCTCATTCTCTGCCATTCCCTTCTTCTTTTGCCCTCAACCTTTCCCAGCATTAGGCTCTTTTGCCCTCAACCTTCCCAGCATTATACCTTCCCAGAGGTCTTACTTGAAGATGATTCCTTCTATTATGTAAAATCAGATGTTTTCATCACTGTTGTATAAAAGGTAAAGGTAAAGGTTCCCCTGCACATGCGTGCTAGTCGTTTCCGACTCTAGGGGCCGGTTCTCATCTCCGTTTTAAAGCGGAAGAGCCAGTGCTTGTCCGAGGACGTCTCCGTGGTCATGTGGTTGGCATGACTAGACACCAAAGGCACACGGAACGCTTTTACCTTCCCACCATAGTGGTCCCTATTTTTCTACTTGCATTTTTACGTGCTTTCAAACTCCTAGGTTGGCAGAAGCTGGGATGAGTAACAGGCGCTCACTCTGTTATGCGGCACTCAGGATTTGACCCGCCAAACTGCCAACTTTCTGATCCACAAGCTCAGCGTCCTAACCCACTGAGCCACCATGTCCCTCTATCACTGTTGTATAGAGGGGAGCAAATTATGGCTAATCCAACCATCCCTATTCCCAGTAGCCTTACCAATAGGAACAGAGTTCTGACATTGCTTAAAGAGACCATCTGATTAGTGGATAAATCATGGAGTAAGGGAGTGACAGAATAGCTCTGTTTGTCTTTCTTTCATCTGTTATGGAACTATTGTAATGGCTGCTGCTAAGTGATAATTGAGGAAAATTCTAAGGCAGCTGTCACATAGCAACAGAACAACCTTGACAGGACCAGAATTCACTTCCTGGGTGGATAACAGGAAGGAGGGAGGTGAAAATTCAGGGAGACTTAATCACTTCTTCATTGCTTATGGTGTGTAAGGTTTTGATTAAGGCTGAGAATGAAAACAGTGAAAATGTAGTCATAATGGTCAGGTGTGGTTTAACTTTCTCTTCTAACGTCGTTTCTTTCATAGAAAAGAGAGACTTGTGAACTAGCTTTGGCAGAGAGTTTGAAATCCTTAAAGATTCTGACTCACACTAAGAAACAAATGCTGATGCTCTTCATGCATTCATTTGGACCAGTGACACAGTGAGCAACATTTGAGAAGCATTTTCTTTATTGTTTTGGGAAAGTTTGGGGAGATGTTAGATACTTCAAATGTTTCTAGAGTTATAAAGGCCACAAAATTGTATATGGGAAGAAGCAAGTAGTCAGTAAGAAATAGTTTTTCCTTTTTTGTGGTTGATTTCACTTAGTGTGATAGCAGGGAAGAGTTCAAGCCCAAGACCCCCTCCTTTGTTGTGGTCCTCAGGGCATAGCGCTTTCCCATTATTATTTAACATCTACATGAGGCCAAACAGGAAGGTCATTTGCCAGCATGGGAGGTCAGAGATCATCAGATGATAGCCCATTGCACTTCGTCACATGGATCTGGCACATAATTTGAGAATTCTTCTGGATTTGCAGTTTCTGCTTGAAGAGCAAGTGGCTGTTACAGCAAAGGGAGCCTTTTTTTTAAATCCCATTTATAGCCCGCCCTTCTCCAAAGACTCAGGGCAGCTTACAATCTAAAGCACAAATCAATGTGCTTAGCAATAAGCCTTCATTCTATGTATATGCCTGCTTATTAGGGCTTTCACCCCCCCACCCCCAAGTGGCATTATTACAAAGTCAGTTTATTGCTCCCAACAATCTGGGTCCTCATTTTACCTACCTCGGAAGGATGGAAGGCTGAGTCAGCCTTGAGCCTGGCGGGACTCGAACCTGCACTAACTGCAGGCAGCTAGTGTTACTTAAGGAGGTATTAGCCCACTGCTCCACCAAATGTCAAATGTCATGCAAATGTCATGTCAATTAAATCCTTTCTTGGACTGAGAAGCTGTTCTGATGATCACTCATGCCTTTAATCAGTTCACATTTGGTCTTCTGCAATGTAGTCTAGATGGAGGTATCTGTGAGGACCACAAGTTAGAATTGGTATAAAATGTATACAATCAAATAATTATAACGCTGCCAGTTGGCTTCCAGATGCAGGTCAAAAATGATGTTTACCAATTATAAAACTCTAATAGTTTGGGGATTAAATCTGAGGGATCACCTTTCTCCAGTTATGTATGCCTATTTATTAGATCTGGTAGAGTTGGCATGCTCCAAATCCCACCAATCAAACAAATCTGAGACCTTAGACACATAATTTATCCATGGCCATCCCTGCTTTCTGGAATAGCATTCCCTGAGAAGTGGTAGAGTATAAAAGAAATGGTCTTCACATTCATATGAAAAGGAACTGAGCCTGGGGTAAAATGTAATATATGTCTTAGGTAAGACCCTCAAAAAAAAATAAAGAAAGGAAATGGTGAAGCAAATTCATACTTGCATGCCAAGTATATGATAGAAAAATAATGCACCAAAATATATTAATTTAGGAGCTACTGCTTGCAAAAAAAAACCTGGACATTGCTTAGTGATATTTTCTTATCTTTTCCCTTTTAGCAGCGTCAGAATCCTGCATGCTTTATTATGAAGATCCTTAACCTTATATGTGTGCTCTTCTGCATAGCATTTTTGTTTACTCCAGGTAAAAAAAGTTTAATTAACCAATCATAAACAAAAATAGGTGAACCTTTAAATACTAAAGTGGTGAGCCATGTTCCTTTTCCCTTTTTTTAAAGATTGGAGCAAAACCACACAGATGCAACATAAGAATTTAGCAATTCAGCCATTTACCTGTTGTCCAGCATTTTACTGTCTCTTTGTGTGTCTCCCTCCCTCTCTCCCTCCATCTTTGTGTTTGTATGTGTGTGCATATCTTTTGTGGTGTGTGAGAGAGAGAGAGAAAGAGAAAGAGAGAATGTAGCATTTATTGCAAGTCTCAACTCATTCTGAGCTTAAATCTTCTTGATTAAAACCTTACACATTCAGGCTTGGGCTATTCCCTGCTGTTCTGCTTTTGTTTTATGACCTTTTCATTTTTTCACCTTAACCTCATTTTCTCAGTTATCAGTGTCGTTTCTTATACTCCTGCCAGTTTCATTGAGGTTCTCCCATTTTTCTTTCTTTTTGCAGTCTTAATTATCTCATTTTTTTCAGAATTTCTCACCTCTTTTCTCCTTCTCTCCATTCTCACTACAGATTCGCTTTAAAGACCATCAGGTTACCCACAAGGACATTTTCCAACCACATTCTTCCCAGTGCTTGTGAAGTACATCCTACTTCTCACCAAACGTCCTTCTTGTACATAGAATATACTATGGTCCAATAATCCAAAGTGTTCTTGATGATGCTATTTTTTGAGCCAACAGTTCACCACCAGAATTCTCTGTTTTTTCTTGGCTGTAAAATTCTTCTGGAAGTGATAAGGTTTTAATTCTACGTTATTTTCCTCTTGATGAATATTCTCCAACTGATACTATCTGAATGTACTGAGACAGCATGACAATCAGAAATGATTGGCCCAAGTCTTGGGAAAACATGATATAGATCTTGTTTCCCAATAATTATTGTTAAAAAGATTTTACACTACTCCTAACTTTTTTCCTTATAGATTTCTCATTAAATATTTAAGGAATATTTCATTTGGCCTTTCAGACTATAGTAACTTCCCTTTTAAACTGCCTTTTCTCCTATTGCTTACTGTATTTACTTTTTTCTCATTCATTCTGATGCATATAAGGTTAAGGCTAATTCTGACCCGTTCTGTTTTGTTTTTGTAGGAACTGGAAGCACAATTAAAACAGAAAAAGAATGTCATGCTGCTGATGGCTATTGCAAGATGGGGGAATGTTTATATCCTAAATTTATGCTCATTGGATTCTGTAGGAAAGTTTTTTATTGCTGCAAAAAGAATGTACAAAGGAACAATAGGTATGTTACTGTTCACCAGAACATGGAAGTGAATAGAATTTATACATACTGTACATTCTCAATATTGCAGGAACAGGCAATAATAATGATGAAGATAATAATAATAGAAATGTGTAAATCCTGCTCAGGTATACTTATCTTTCTGTGACCCATATATCTGAATTTTGCTGAAAGAGAAATATACCTCTTACATTTTGACCAGAATGGTATCTATTGAAACTTGGGGGGAGGGGGGATATGTGAAGATAAACATTACAGTCTGTTTATTTATTGTAAAAATACAGTTGAAGAACAAGATTTCTTTTTTTTAAAAAAAAAAAGTATCAATTTTCCTTTGCAAATTTCCACAAAACGGATTTTTAAGAGAAAGAATGATAGGAATGCATGGTAGATGGTAATGGGAAAACTGAGCAGACAGGGTTATGAATGGAGAAAATGCCAAGGTGTAGGAGGAGAGAGAAAGTGATGGGATTGAAATTAGGATAAAAGAATATATAGCTATAACTGTTTTTTTTTAAAAATCTAAAGATCCTATACAACATCTTTTTCTATGTAACTACCTGATTTTGATGCAATTTTGAGAAATGTTGATTTGCAGCCAATTATCTCACAAGATATGTATGTATTATTTTTTTGCTATGAGTATTATTCATTTTGATATATTTTATAAATTGGTTCCATTTTTTTGCATCCATAACAATGGGTTCTTACTGGTTGGAGCAGAAGAAAGTAGTGACCTCCTTCTAGGGTTGTTTCGCATTAACCAATAACTTAAAGGCATGTTATCTTTGCATATGGAGGCTATCTTTAGGTACCAGAACCAGTAATTATTGATACTTCTGTAGACAATGCTTGGCTTTGTTTCCAAGTGTAATTTCACACTAAACTTCTAATATAAGTTAAGACAAAATATACCCACATGGGCAAATCTCTTTATCTTAATCAATATGCATGGATATTGTCATAGTTAAACCATGGCAGTAAAACTGACAGCCAGTAAAATGACTAAAGCTTTCTTATTCAATTCCATTTTACAAAACATTCACGCTAGAAAAAAAATCTATGTATTGGAGCTATAGGAATTGATTTTTCGTAAAGCCTAATTATAAGAACACACATACAAAAAAAAATAGAAATTGGAAATTTGTCAGGTGGTAGCAAAAAGCTTGCAAAAATCAGTGTACCTAGTATTCACTTTACTTTACTGAAAACTGTGTTTGTGAATCTAATCCAACTGCTAAAATTGACATGCATAAGAATAAAAGCTTAACACTTTACACAGTATTCAGTTCTTTTTTCAAGCTAAAATTATTTATTAAATTTAACAGTGTTGAAATTTACATAAGTGTCTTCATTTACAGTCTTAATCAATAAACTTTAAAGTGTGACTGATAATGATAAAATCTGTGTTAAAGAACATTTGCATCTTATGAGTTTAAGGAACTGGAAGATTTGGCTTCTTTATTTGTTGGGATAAAATTTTATGTATAGTGTTCTAATGTGAAAATCAATGGACTTTGGGGGGAAAGGTATAATCTTAAAAGTAAAAGCAATTTTAATTTTTGGCTGTCACTATAAAATTATATAGCAAATGGTATGTGTTTGCATTTAAACCATTTAGTTAGTCACAACTGAACTGAAATATGTAGATTAAATTCTGGTTAATGCTAGAATCCAGTCTTTCCCAGAGTACAACATTTATCAGATTACCTCAGTGAACTTTGTTATTTGTTATGTCAAGGATGTTAGGACATGTAGTACAAGACATTTGGCCAGGACTGTGGTATTATAGGACTACTGAAAATTGTACAGTTCAAATATATACATGATAAATAATGTAAAATGTTTTCTTAAACTTAAGTTATCTAGGCTGGAGAGCTACATGTATAGATCATTAGATTCATCTTCCTGTATTAACCTCTGTATGGGGGGAAATAAAAAAATCAAAGGATATGCAATGAAAAATTCCTAACTGAATTCCTTTTCTGTATGCAGGAGAGGCATGGATCATAAATTAATGCACGTGTATTTGCGGAAGCATAAAAATGACATGTCTGGGGGCAACTAGCTATGTGAAAACCACTCTGAAGGAAGTATCATGCTGTAAAAAAAATAGTAAGTCCTGCTGATAGTGGCAGATGTGGAAAAGTAACAGATGTGGAAAAGTGATATATAGATGCCAGCTTGAGTAAGGATGTCAAAACAATAAAATGGTGCCAAATTTTGCATTATTTAAAATGATAAAATGACAAGCAGTATGTGAGGTTATTTACTTCCTAAAACTATTCCCTTAGTTAAGTGTCTTGACCATGGATTTTATATACTAGCCCTTCCAGCCGTTGCTACCAACATATATCACTATGATATTGCTTCACAACTGGATGGGTATCTTTATAACTTCCTAGTGTGGAAGTTTTAGATTTATTTGTGGGTTGGTTGGGTTTACAATATTTATAGAGCACATGAACTGTGAGACACCAGGAAGGATACAACAAAACAGTAGAAACATAAATAAGATAAAAAGTGAGACATCAATTCCAAGATGGAATGCTTTCAATCACTTCATTAATGTAAAAAATATTATAGGGAAAAATGCTTTAGCTGTTTTGAAGAATGTAAAAAGGGGCACTATGTGTATTTCCAGGGGAAGCATATTCCAAAACATGAGGGCCACTACCAAGAAGGTCTGCCATCTGGTGAAGGTATTTCTCAAAGGGAAGGGACTTCCAGCAAGACCTCTTAAAGGGGGTGTATGACAATTCTCCACAGCCAACTTGCTGCAGGACAACTCACCATGGCCAATTTGCCGTGGGCAACTTGCTGCAGGAAAAGAGTTACACTAATATCAAAGAAATGGTGGAATAGAATCATTAAAGAAAGGATGCAAAAGGAGGGTCAGAATGAAATGTGAATGACAAAAAACAAAATCTTTTTAAATTTATTTTAAATTAAATTGTTAAATTGTCCCACGGCGAGTTTTCCTGTGGTGAGCTGGCCATGGTGAGTTGCCCTATAGCAAATTGACCATAGTGAGTTGGCCATGGCAAGTTGGCATGATGAATTGGACACAGTAAGTTGGCTGCAGCGAGTTGTCCTACTCTACTCTCAAGATATCCAAATCCAACAATGAGAATCAATTTTGGCAACACCAAAATTCCTGGAAGCCTATTAGTAGCCAGAGCAGCAATCTCAAAATCAGTTATTCTGCAATGAAGGAGTTAACCTGCAAAGTTAGACCAGGAGTTGTTTCCAAAAGTTGACCCACATTGAATTGTAGAACTATGGAGTTGTATAGGACCATAATAATATTATAGTCTAACCTTCAGCAATGTGCAAGGAAACCTTTATGAGATGTTGCTGTCCAGCCTCTTATTTTATATACTACTAGGCAACAAGTGGTTGCACTAGTTAAGATACAATTTACTGTTGTAGTCTGCATATCATTAAGTGCAGAGATAGATAGATAGATAAACATCCATTTATTTAAGGATTACACTAAAATGTTCACTCTCTTGATTGTTGGTATGGAAACAGTGATTTGGTGAAAAAAAAAGAGAAGGAAAGAATATTTTCCAAAATATCCTTTGGCTGTTAATTTTTTAACAAATTTACATGGTTATGAATTTTATTGAGGGCAGGGATAACATCTGAATCAGGGATTTATAAAACAGCAAAAGTGAAGACACTTTATAATAAACAAATCTTTCTCTCTCTCATTTAATTTTTAAGGTTAATTGAGCTAGAGTAATTTTGTTTCATCTCAGAGCATCAGGAATTACATGAGGCCTGTAATATATGTTGTAAAAGGGATTTTAATAGTTATAAACACAGTTCACAGGTTTGACAGTTCTTTGACAGCTGACAGCTCCACACACGGCTCCCGCTGACAGCTCTACACATGGTTTCCACTGACAGCTACCAATAACAGCTGCGACCTGACAGCTCCGCATGCGGTCAGCAGGGATAGGTTGAGCGGAAACAGCGGGAGAATCCCCGAACAGGGATTGGCCAGAAGTCCACCAGCGGGACTATATAAGGGGGTTTGAAACATGCTTAGGTTGTTCTTGTGGAGGCAAATAAACAGCTGATCTCACTCAAGCCTGCTGTCCTTTTTTTAACCGGGAACCCGCCGAATAATACAAGGCCTTTAGGTCTCAGGATGTAAAATTCAAGTTTAAGATGCTTCACTTCTTTTTTTACAAAATTTTGATTTTTATATTATCTCTTTCAGCAAACCTAAAATTAATGGTTGAATGATTCAGCTCTGGGTTTGAATACCAAGAAAAATAATAATTGGAACAGCAGCCACTAGATTCATTATTAGAGCATCTGTTTGTCTTCATTGCTATTTCTCCTATTGTTGCTGAAGGAAAAAAGTGAAAAATAAACACTGACATCTATAATGAACCAGTGGTTTTATTGTATGTTTTTAATTTACCTTCATAATAATCACTTTCAATTTCTGAAATTGATTGGTTTATCTTTGAATTATTCTGCACAGAGAAGCAAAATTGACTTCAAGGGAAGGAAATGTTTTAAAAATATAGTCCATCTGCATTTAAATGACAAAGGACACTCTTTTGAAGACAGCAAAGTCCACATTTTAGACAGAGAAGAACACTGGTTTGAAAGAGGCATCAAAGAGGCCATCTATATCAAAGTTGAGTAGCCCTCTCTCAATAGAGGGGGAGGGATATGACATCATCTATCTCCAGTATACAACAGAGTCCTTTCAGCAGTTCCAAGAAGGCTCCACATGCATTTGTGCCAGTCAGCTGAACTTGAGGATACAGATAAACCTCCAAATGGCCTCAACGGCTCTCTAAAAGAATGCATATGTCCAGCTGTCTGCAAGGAATATAAATCCTTCCATTCCCCACCATACAGTCAGAACTGAAGAAGCTTCTTAGATGAGAAGCAAAACATCTTCAAAGAAAAACAAGAAAGTCCAGTTGCCTTGTGAAAAAGCACCTTTGGGACAACCTATGGATGACTGAGAATCTCCACAGATATAGCATATCCTGCTATTCATTTAAATAACTTCACGTTTTAAATGTTTTCAACATCACTAAAAGAAAAGAAATTGTCACTGCGTGTTTTTTTAGTTTTGCCAGCTTCGCTCATTTCTAATTGTACATCTCTTTCTGCTCTGCACCTGTGTTATTATCTTATCATGTAACCATAGTGAATCCAGCTATGTCCAGCTATGTTTTGGTTTTAAACTGTTTTGTGCACATGCCTAGAAAAAGTTTCTCACAGTTACTACTTTTACTTTTCTCTTCTGCCTGATGGAAGAATGTAGTCAGTTTAGGTCTTTTGTTTTTTCATTAAAGTTTTTACATAAAACATGCTTTGGATTTCTTTTCTTTGATATTCACCATGCAAATGAACCACGGTCCATCCTCCTCTGGTTGGACTGTTAATTGTTCTGTGACATTTGGTAGCAGAGGATGGTTTGTTTTTATTTTCAAGATTTATTGATAGTCAATTAGCCAGGCAGTTAGTCCGGCACTGAGGAGGCTGTGATTAATTGATGCAAATATGCCGAGGAAAAGGAGAAAGAAGAAGGTTGGTTATCTGTCTGCTGAGGAGGAGGAAGCCGTTTCACAGAGAGATCTTCCTTCAAGTTTACAGACTCCGTTGGCATCGGCTACACATCTTGGAGAAGCAGCTTCTGAGCCAAGGTCAGTTTTCACCATTTTCTGTTTTTACAGACTCTCAAGCTGATGCCCCAGTAGTAACCTCTGTTCATGGGGATCAGGCTGATTATGAGAAATTTGCTGCTAGACCTAAGGCTTCACTAGGGAAGGAAGTGATGTATTATCCTCCAAGCCCTGAGCAAACTGTGCAGGAGAAGGCTTTGCAAAGTTATTATGAACAAATTGAAGTTTTTGAGCAGGAGCTGCAAAACGCAAAGTTGTGTGCAGCATGGTATAAAAAGCATGGGAGAGCCTCTGCTGGCATTCAGTTTTCAGAATCAGCCATTTTGCCTCCCTCTTCACAAGCAAAGCCACACCCACAAGGGATCGCCATTTTGCCTTCTTCCTCAAAGACAGAGGCACGCCCACAGTGGAATCCTGTGTCAGACAAATGGGAGCCTGACTGCCTGCTGTGTCAAATGACCCGTGAGGATACAATGGTGCCTGAATCTAATGTTATAGCACCATCTGCTGGTGAATCTGTTTTACAAGATGCATTTCAAAGAATGCAGAATGCATTTTCACAGATGTCCCTTCAGCAGGCATCGCTCCAAGCTGCCACACCTCCTCATTCATTGGGAGCTTCAGCTAGAATGCCTATTCATACTGCTACCATTAAAGTTCCTGTCTCAGATGGAGTACAGTGGCCTTCACCCCAAGTGGAGCCTCCACTGGTTCCTCAAATACAAAGGCCAGTGCTAACTGCAGGCCAACTTAATGTAGTAGCTCAAGCGCCAGCACCTTCTGCTGGCCAGGATGGCATTGCAGCTCAAGTACAGCCACCCCCAGCACCAGTACCTGTAGCAACTTCAATGCAACTGCCGCAGGCCCTGGCACAGGCACCACTGGTGCCCCTGCTGGTTATGTCCGGGTGGCACAGCCTGCACAACCAGCGCCTCCTGCAGGCCAAGTCCCAATTACACAACCTGCACAGCCAGTGCCCCAATTGCATGTTCCTCAACAGGCACCCTCTATTATACCACTGGCTGATGATTCAAAATTGAAGCGGTCAGGACAGAATTACAGGGTCAGTGAAGTTGGACTTCTGCTTCGTAGAGAAGGTACCCATGTGATGGTGTTTAATCCTCCTGCCCAGCCATGGCCTCCTGACATATGAGACTTGAATAATAGAGCATGCACAACATTATTGATGTCCATGGACACTGAATTGCAGCTCATTTTTTCACAAGATGCAACTGCTCAACAAATTTGGGCTCAATTAGAAGCATGTTACCGGCCTGAGTCCATTGAGTCTACATGTTTGCTTTTGTCCAAGTTCCATGGTTCTAGATGGCCCTGCATTTCTCATGATGTGCTCTGCATATAAGTTAAATAGGCAAGGTGACAGTATACAGCCTTGCCGGACTCCTTTCCCAATTTTGAACCAATCAGTGGTTCCGTGTCCAGTTCTCACTGTTGCTTCTTGGCCCACATATAGGTTTCTCAAGAGACAAATAAGATGGTCTGGTACGCCCATCTCTTTAAGAACTTGCCACAGTTTGTTATGATCCACACAATCAAAGGCTTTAGCATAGTCAATGAAGCAGAAGTAGTTGTTTTTCTGGAACTCTCTAGCTTTCTCCATGATCCAGCGTATGTTAGCAACTTGATCTCTAGTTCCTCTGCCTCTTCGAAATCCTGCCTGTACTTCTGGTAGTTCTCGATCCACATACTGCTGGAGTCTAGCTTGTAGGATTTTAAGCATAACTTTACTAGCATGAGAAATGAGTGCAATGGTGCGATAGTTTGAACATTCTTTGGCACTGCCTTTCTTTGGAATTGGAATGTAAACTCATCTTTTCCAATCCTTAAGTACAAGTGGACTACAATGAGATTAAAAAACGATTTCTGAGAGATGTTCTCTCTGTTAATCCCTTTTCAGTATGCAATGCAACCTATTACATGTTGATTAACAAAATCCAAAAAACAATGGGCATGCTCACAAGCTGGTAACCATTTACAATACTTTGTCTTATTTAACAATGTCTTTGAGTTCCACCCACTTTCTGGTCCACCAACTTATCTGGCACCCCAGGTATGTTTCTGCTCTCCTGTGCTGGAGAATCTGAGGATGGAGGATTGCTCTCGCTGGTCTCACCCAGTGGACCCACCCCAGAGTCAAAACTTGAAGCAGAGAGACTTCCGGTGGCGGCGCGGCGCCGGAGACAGCCTTTTCGGGCTGCCCGCTGCTCAGCTGTGTTGTTTTCACCCGAAACAGCGCCGATCAGCTGTTCGGGTGGATTGGAAGCCCACTCCTTGGGAGAAGAGGAGGGGGTGAGGCCCCAGGTAGGGGTTGAGTTCTCCGGGGCCGCCTGAGCTTAAAGCTTGGGCGGCTGAAGGATTGAACTCCCCCGTAGCCTGGGTTGCTCCCAGCTGTTCAGCGTCTCTGCTCCGGGATTTTTGGAGCAGAGCCAGGCGTTTGTGACCACCCCTGCCAGAAGGAAAGACCATGGAATAAAAGGAGCAGGCAGAGCGGTACAGGAGGATAAGGTGAAGAGGACTTTTATTTTTACTCTCTAGCTTAATGGACTTTATAAACTTAAAGTGAAAGTGCGCAACAAGTGAAAGTAAAAAGATGGCGGCTAAACCTCCCTCAAAAACTCTTCGGAGTGCTGGAACTTCCCCGGTGCAACAGACATCGTTGCAAGCTCTGCTTCCTCCTGCTGCATTGACATCGAAGGATTTACAAGATGCTCTTGAAAAACAAGCCCAGGTAATTTTAGAAACACTGGGTGATAAGTTGGCAAAGGTGGAGGAGAAATTGGAGAAATTGGAGGAGAGGATAGAAGAGAGGATGGAAGAGAAGTTCAGTGCGATGAGGGTAGACATTTTGTCTACAGTGCAAAGTGTGGCTGAATGTGTGCAAGGTTTGGATGAAAAAGTGGAAGACCTGACTCAAAAGAATGTCATATTAGAAGTAAAGGTACTGGAGAATGAAGATTTAAGAGACAAAATGGACAGAGAACTGAGTCTTGTTCAATATCATCAGATGCAGTATGCTGTTAGAATCAGAGGCTTAAAAGAAAATATTAAAGAAGACCTAAAGCAGCTGATTTCTGAGGCTCTGGAAGCAGTATTGGGTCAGCCAGCATCTGAAATAAAGGGATGCATGGATAAAGTTTTTCGTGTAAACTCATGGATTGCTAGACAGAGAAAGCTACCTAGAGATGTGGTGGTTTATTTTGCAAAGAGGGAAACTAGAGATGAAGTTATTCAAGCCGCCTATGATACTAAAGTTGTGATTGCTGACCAAGAAGTTTTGGTTTTAAAAGAAATTCCTCCAAAGATTTTAAGGAGAAGGAAGGACTTTGCATTTCTTGTGCAGGAACTCAAGCAACGTGATATAAGGTTCAGATGGGAGATTCCAGTTGGATTGGTGGTGATGCATGAAGGTAAAAGGTACCGTCTGGTTACTGTGACACAGGCGCGTGATTTCTACAATAATGTTTTAAAAGCAACCCCACTATCACTTCTGGAAGCTGCAAAGGGATCTGGAGAAGGAAAACCTCAAGAGGCTGAAGCTGGACAGACAGAGGAGAATGGTGCTGGAGGGGATCAAGTTATAACTTCTTTGGCTGATCCTGGAGAGCAGAGGGTGACGCGTGACGCTTTAAAACGAGCAAAACAAATAAAAGAACAAGACCAGCAGAAGTTTATGGAACTTTCAAAACGTACTTACAGCGAAGCAGTGGGAGGAGCGCGGCCCAAAGGAGATAGTGGGGCTATTAAAGATGTGCTCCAACAGCTTTGGGATGACATGCATGGCAACTAAATTTCTAACCTGGAACGTTAATAGACTAAATTCACCACAGAAGAGGAAGAAAGTTTTTCAATATTTAAAACAATTCATGATTGATGTTATATGTTTGCAAGAAACGCATATTAGGGTTATGGACCAAAAGTATTTCTCCAACTCAAGGTTGGGCACGCAATTTGTTGCTTCTGCAATGAATAAGAAAAATGGAGTGGTTGTTTATGTTAAAAGTGCTTTAACAGCGGACTTAATTGAAGCAGATAAGCATGGAAGATACGTTATGATAGAGTTGCTGTTAGAAGGTAAAAAGACGCTTTTAGTTGGATTGTATGCTCCTAACCAACAACAAGCTGATTTTTTTAGTTTACTTCACACAAAGCTTACTCAGTTGGATTACAAATCGTTTATTTTTATGGGGGACTGGAATGGTGTTTTGGATGTACAGATGGACAAGGCTGGTTCTTTTAAGCGCGTTCCGAGTCATGCTAAACTGCCTAAATCCTTTTTTGAAATGAAGGATGACTTGTAACTGCGAGATATTTGGCATGACATACATTTGCATGAAAAGGACTATACTTTTTTTTCTGACAGACATCAATCTTTTTCCAGGATTGATTTTATTTTGCTGACTAATGACTTTTTTTCTAGGATTAAGAAGGTAAAGATATGTGCAAGAACTATTTCTGATCACAGCCCAGTCTGGTTAGAGATTAATAAGGAGAATAGAGATAGGCGCTCGTGGCGCGTAAATGAGAATTTGTTTAGAAACCAGAGAAATGTGGAAGAATGTAAACAGCGGATGAAGGATTTTTTTGAAATTAATATGAATAAGGATACTTCTATGGACATGGTTTGGGATGCTAGCAAGGCCTATATGAGAGGGGTGTTGATATATATGAATAATAAACACAGACGTACTTTGGAAGCCAGAAGGAAAGAATTGGAGAATGAAATTAAGGAAAAAGAAAAGGCTTTGATTTTGAATCCAGCGGATGTGAAGACTAAGGAGGTTATTAAGCTATTAAGAGGACAATTTGATAAACTAATGGCCGACCAAGTGGCAACCAATCTGCGGTTTGCCAGGCATAACACCTTTTGCAATGCTAATAAGCCAGGTAGATGGCTAGCTTACAGACTGAGGAAAAAGCAAAGGGCTTCTAATATAGATAAAATTGAGCATAAGGGAAGGGTTGTGTTTCAACAGGATCTTATTAAGGAAGCTTTTGTGGATTTTTATTCTAAATTATATGCTAAGGAGAAGATTAATGAAAAAGACATTGATGTATATTTGGAGAATGCTAGCATCCCGGTTCTTACGCAAGCACAAAAAGACGAGATTAATCAATTGATAAAAGAAGAAGAAATTCTTATAGCAATTAAGGAATTGAAGGTGGACAAAGCGCCAGGTACGGATGGTTTGACTGCGGCTTATTACAAAAATTTACAATTAGAGATGATAAAACCGTTAAAGGAACTGTTCCAGAAAATTCAGAGGGGGGGAAAGGTGCCTCCGTCTTGGAAAACTGCTTTTATTTCTTTGATTCCGAAGGAAGACCAAGATGCTACTCAAGTTAAAAATTATAGACCGATATCACTTTTAAATACAGACTATAAGATATTTGCTAAGGTGTTGGCTAATAGACTGATGAGGGTTCGGCAACAGGTGATTCATGGGTACCAAACGGGGTTTATTAGTGGTAGGCAAATGAAAAATAATGTGAGGCATATAGTTGATGTGTTAGAGTTTTTGGAGAGGAACAACCAGATCCCTGCGGCGCTAATTTTTTTAGATGCTGAAAAAGCTTTTGATCAATTGAATTGGCAATATTTGATGAAAGTTCTAGATAAAATGAATTTTGGGGAAAATTTTCTGCAACCGATTAGGGCATTATATCAAAAACAAACTGCCCGAATAATAGTTAATAATAGCCTGACAGAAGCATGTAATATTGAGAAGGGCACAAGGCAAGGGTATCCGTTATCGCCCTTGTTATTTGTGTTAACATTGGAGATATTATTGGTTAAAATACGGAATTCGGAAAAAATTAAGGGTATACAAATTAGAGATCAGGATTATAGATTGAGAGCGTTCGCAGATGATCTGGTTGTTACAGTGACCCAGCCGGAGAACTCTGTTGTGGACCTGATGGAGATAATAATACAATATGGGAAGGTTTCTGGATTTAAAGTTAATATACAAAAAACTAAAATTCTGGCCAAAAATATGACATCTTCGCAAAAGGCTCTCTTAGAAGGATTAACTGGATTTGAGATTGTTAAAAGGGTCAAATATTTGGGGGTGCTTCTGTCGCCCTCTAATACAAAGTTATATAAAAATAACTATGAAAAATTATGGGGGAAAATTCAAAAAGAAATGGAGAGTTGGGAAAAATTGCAATTGTCTTTGTTGGGGCGAATCGCAGCAGTGAAAATGAATGTCCTGCCTAAATTTTTATTTTTATTTCAAATGATACCGATTCTTAAGAAAGATTCTAATCTGGAGGAATGGCAGCGAGGTATCAATAAATTTGTTTGGGCAGGGAAAAGGCCACGAGTTAAACTTAAGATTATGCAGGATACTCGTGAAAGAGGTGGTCTTAAAATGCCCAATCTTAAATTATATTATGAAGCTGCTGCGTTAGCAGGAATAAGTGATTGGATTAATTTGACACAAGAGAGATTATTAAATCTTGAGGGCCATGACTTGTTGTTTGGCTGGCATGCATATTTGTTGTATGATAAGAAGGTAGATAATGTGTTTAGAGTGCATATCTTAAGACAGGCATTGTTGAGAGTTTGGAAGAAGTATAGACATAAGTTAGACTGTAAGATACCATTGTGGGCAATTCCAAAACACGCAATAGAAAATATAAATGTTGGTTTTAAACATGATGTGACTACGTATAAGGAGATTTTAAGCTTGGAAAGAAATGTCTGGTGTCTGAAACCATACAGCCTCTTGCGAGATGAGAAGATTGTTCAAACTTGGTTTCAATATATTCAGCTACGGGCCAGGTGGAAAGAAGATCAGAAAACTGGTTTTACAATGACTGATGAAAATCTGATAAAGCAATTAGAAATCAGGGTCCAGCACATATTAAACGGATATATCTTGCATTGATAGAAATTGACTCAGAAACAGAACTTGTTAAAGATTGTATGATTAAATGGGCCCAAAACATCCAAGAAGTTATTACAATGGACACGTGGGAAAGGATTTGGGTGAGGAACGTAAAATTTACACAAGCTCAAAATTTAAGAGAGAACTTTTATAAAATGTTTTACAGATGGCATTTAGATCCTAAAAAGCTTGCAAGTATGTATCCGAATTATCAGCCTAAATGCTGGAGGTGCGGTGACGAAGATGCAACATATTTTCACATATGGTGGACTTGTAAAAAGGTTAAGGCTTTTTGGATAAAAATTTGGTGGAATATGCAGAAGATTTTTAAGCAAAGGATAAAGTTTTGTCCGCAACTTTTTTTGTTGGGAATAATTACAGATGCTACAGTTGTGGACACTAAGTTGATGCTGAATTTAATTACGGCAGCAAGACTCTTAATAGGTCAGTATTGGAAGAAGGAGGAACTGCCGACCATAGAAGAATGGACTTTAAAGGTTTCTGACCTGGCAGAGATGGCAAAGATATCAGCTTATTTGAAAGATCACTCGCAAGAACGTTATATTATGGAGTGGAGAAAATGGATTGAGTATATCCAGAACAAATATGGGACTAAAAAGTTTCATGTAACATTTGAATAAGTCTTCCTTTCTTTTCTCTTTTTTTTCTTTTTTTTATATATTTTATATTAATAGTGTTTGTAGTTATCCTATATGAGCTAGAGAGTGATAGATTTTAGAGTTTATGGTGGTTAGCATATGGATGTTTATGATTGTTCTTTTTGTTTTTTATACCTTGTACTTAGCTCTGGGAAGTCGGGGGGGAGGGGAGGGGGGGAGGGGTAGGGAGGGAGGGATAGGGGAGGGGTAGGGGGACTGTTAAAGATAAAATGTATGATAAAACTTTTCAATAAAAAAACTTGAAGCAGAGTGAGCGCAGTGGTCACTGTAGTTTGGCTGACCCAACTGATCAAGGTTTCCTTGTTGCACCTCCATGCTGTCTTGGTCCTCTTCAGACTCAAAACCTGCTGTGTGCTGGAAACTCTGATAGGGAGGAAAAGAGCTAGCCTATGTGTCAGCTTGATAACTACAAGAGGGACTAGTGCCCCCATACTCACTTAGTGACCATTCTGGAAATCTCTTCCTCAGTTGGTCCACATGCCGTCTTACTAGACGCCCTCCCTCCACCCCTACTGTGTAAGATAGGGGCCCTGTTTTGTCAACCACCTTCCCCGGAACCCACAAGTGTCCCGGCCCATAATTTCTGGCCCAAACCAAGTCTCCAGGTTGTAGCCCCCTTGGGGGTTTGGGTTGAGCAGCATCTGATGCCACTCTGTCTGGATGGAGTCTGTCTAGCTTAGTGATGAGGCATCTGCCCCAGTGAAGTTCTGCAGGACTTTTTCCTGTGGCTGTGCAAGGTGTGGAGTGTTGACAAAGTAGAAAGTAGAAAAAAGTAACTGTGAGAAACTTTTTAGGCATGCACACAAAACAGTCTGAAACCATAACATAGCAGGATATAGCTGGATTCACTATGGTTACATGATAAGATAATAACAGAGGTGCAGAGAGCAGGGGAAAATGTACAGATAGAAATGAGCGAAGCTGGCAAAACTAAAAAAACATGCAGTGACAGTCTGCTAGTCTGTGGTGCCAGTCACCTGTGATGATGCGCTTGACTGCATCTTTGGTCATTCTCACCATTCGTTCTGCTTCCCCATTCGACGATGGGTGGAATGGTGCAGATGTGGCATGTCTGATCATGTTTGCTCTGAGGAAAGCCTGAAACTCAGCAACGGTAAATTGAGCCCCATTATCTGAAACCACGACATCAGGTAGCCCATGTGTAGCAAAAAGTTTCCTCAGCACCTGGATGGTCCTAACAGTCGTATTGGGGACTGGAACTACTTCCAGCCATTTTGAGTGGCTATCCACTACAACTAAGAATAGCTGTCCTTGAAAAGGCCCAGCATAATCAATATGAATCCTGGACCAGGGTGTGTGAGTTGCCTCCCATCTATGGACAGGTGCCTGAGGCATTTCAGATCTTGATCTTTGGTAGAGGTAGCAACCGTGTACCTGCTCCTCAACAGCCTTATCTAAACCAGGCCACCACAGGTAGCTTCTAGCTAATGCTTTCATGCACACTATGCCAGGGTGTCCCTCATGCAAGGACTGTACTCTATCCCTTAAAACTGGGGGAATAATGACTCTATTACCCCATAACAAACATCCCTTGTGTGCAGATAACTCATGCCTTCTGATAAAATAACTCTGGAATTCAGAGCCTGGGACTTCTTTCTTGCCATCCCATGAATACCCATGACAATACTCTGCTAAGGATTCTATATGTAGCAGTTTCAGCAGCTATGTCCCCAGCATGGAGGGGGAATTCAGGTAACTTCTGTATGGACAGTATTTGTGTAGCAGGGGCTGGATCAGGCTCCACAAGGGGTAAGTGTAGCCTACTGAGGCCATCTGCATGGCCCATTTCTTTACCAGGTTTGTGAACCATCTTAAAATTATAAGCAGACAAAAATATGGACCACCTGAGTATTCTAGGTGATAAAATGGGGGGGGGAGGTTGCTTATCTGTTGTGAATAAGCCCAAAAGAGGTTTGTGATCAGTAAATACAGTGAATTTCCTTCCATATAAATAATTATGGAATTTTTTAACCCCAGCCACTATGGCTAAGGCTTCCTTGTTGATTTGAGCATAATTTCTTCCAGCAACAGATAAGGTTCTAGAATAATATGCTATGGGAACTTGCTTCCCATTTTTTTCTAAGTGACTTAGAACAGCTCCCACTCCATAGGGAGATGCATCACAAGCAATACAAACAGGTTTAGATTCTATATAATGTGTGACAGTAGATTCGTCTGACAACAGACAATTAAGGTCCTGAAAACTCCTCCAATGTACATTGGTCCAATTCCAGACAGCCTTTTTATCAAGCAGCCTGTGTAGTGGTTCTGCAATGGCTGCCTTGTGAGGCAGAAATGTATGATAAAAATTCAATAACCCCAAAAATGATTGTAATTCTGCCTTATTCTTGGGACTAGGAGCCGATTTGATGGCCCTTACCTTTGATTCTGCAGGGTGGATTCCACTGGCATCTATATGGAATCCCAAAAACTCCGTTGAATTGACCCCTATACTGCATTTGTTTCTTTTCAATTTAAGGCCTGCGTTGCGTAGCCTGTGTAATACAGCCCTGAGCCTACTAGCCAAAACCTCTTCAGATTCTCCTGTGATGAGAACATCATCAAAGTGTGGGCAAACACCCTGAATGCCCTTAAGTGTGCATTCCATAATTTCTTGAAATATGCCAGGTGCTACACTTACGCCAAACTGCAAACGATTGACCCTGAAAGCTCCTTTGTGTGTGACTATAGTATGAGCTGCTGCTGTGGCTTCATCTACAGGCAGCTGCTGGTATGCCTGTGCCAAATCGAGCTTAGCAAAAATGGTGGCTCCCTGTAAAGAGGCGAGAATATGGCTGACTATTGGAACCGGGTAAGCATGCTGGTTTAAAGCTTTATTTAGGGTGCACTTATAGTCCGCACAAATACAAACTTCTCCCTTTGGCTTAAGTGGGGTAACGATAGGGGTTTCCCAATCCCCCCCCCCTTCAACAGGTTGCAACACTCCTTGTTCCACTAATTTATCTATTTCTGCTTCGATTTTGTGCTTTAGTGCAAACAGAACTCTTCTTGGTTTTATTCTGATTGGCATTACATTAGGGTCTAATTTGAATGAAATAGGTGGCCCTGTGTAAGTTCCCAACTTAGAATCGAATACGTCTGCAAATTCCTCACACACAGTTTTGAGGTCAACACTTTGTGTTCTATTTATACCTGTTATCTGGATTCCCAATGACTCAAACCAGTCAAGTCCTATGAGACTTGTTTGTTGGTCCTCCACCACTATGACATCCAGGTGCCCAAAAAACTTTTAAAATTTTACTGACAGGGTGGCCTCCCCCTTGATTGTAACATGGGTGTTCTGAAAGTCAGTCAGAATAATGCTTGAGGGCCTCAATTTTACTCAGTGATTGCTACGGCTGCAAACATAGTTAAATGTCTCATGTGAAATGATCGAGACTACTGAGCCAGAGTCTAATTCCATTTTACATGGAATGCCTTATAATTCGATGGAAAGTTTAAGCTTGGGTTTAATGGGACGACAAGCCCCTGTGCAGCAGATGCTCCTCTGGCTTTTAAAAAACCCCACACTGGTTGGACCCTGGGCCCTGGTACCTCTCCCTGTCGGCTCCGCCGAGTGCTGGTTGTGTTGACCGTCTCTTTGACAGGCTTGGCAAATGACCGCAATGTGTCCCATCTGTCCACAGGCCTGACACATGGCCATCCGGAACCTGCAATTCACACGGGCATGGTTGCCACCACAACCCATGCATCTAGGGAAGAGAACTGCCTTATAATTGTTCTCTTTTTGCTGAAGTCTGCATTCTTGTGTTCCTGCTTGCTTCTGAAGCTTGTCTACTTCTGACTGTTCTTCTGCTGTGGTTTTGCCACCATATTTTGTGACCTCGTGGTGGATTGATTCTTCTGTTTTGAGAGGTTTGGTGGTTTGCACTACCTGTACTGCACCGCCGGCTGCTTCGTCAGCCATGATTTATCTTGTGCCTCCAACAGTGTTAAATTTGGTTTTGCAAATAGTGTCTGTTGGAGAGCTTTATCGTGAAGGCCACATACTAACCGATCCCTTAGGTGTTCTTCCAGGTTGGAAAATTTGCACAGATGCACAGCCTGGCACAGGCCTGTGATGAACTCCAACGCCATTTCTCCTGGACATTGCACTCTCTGATCAAATTTAAATCTCCATGCCATTTCGGACATTCTTGGTTTAAAATGCCCATTCAACTTCTGCTTGAGGTCGGCAAACGATACTGACTCTATTGGCGTGGGGGCAAATAGGCTCTCTGCTAAATCAAACATTGCAGGCCCACATATGCAGAGCAGTGTTGCTGCCTTGAGACCTTCCTCAGCGATTTGATTGGCCCATAGGTAATTTTCGATCTGCCCAAGGTACGATGGCCACTCTTCAGGGTGGCAAATGTTGAACTCATGGAGCTTGCCGACCTTTGGCATCTTCTCAACTCTTGTGTTCTCAATCCTGCTTCATGAGCTCAGACGGGTAATTCTGAATGTGTGGCTGCTAGCGTATTAATACTAGCCAGCCGGAAGAGAGAGGGGGAAAGATGCCTCTTTCCACCAGCATGTAAGCCGACCCCTCGTGACTTCAGCTCTATGCAAAGCAGGATCCCATCCTTGTCGCCACTGTTATGTTTCAGGTTCGGATGAGCAGGAAAGATGCCAGGTAGATGAGTACAGAAGAATAGTTGCTTTATTCATAACTATAACTGTACTGAGGATTAAGGGTAACCATGCAGTCTTTATATAGTCTCCCATAGTCTAAACAACCAATCAGATTGAACCCATCATTCCCACCATGTTGACTGCAGCCAGGACTGGAAAGTCCTATCTGTGTTGCTGGAGAACCATTAGCTTTCCAGTGTACATGTGGTAAGGTATTCCCAAAAGCTCAATACATAACACTTTACATACACCCCAATCAGCTATCAGACATCCATATTTTAATCTACTGCATTTTATAAATAGAAGATTCTTTTACATAAAACTCTTTTTGTGGTCAACAAGATAAACACTGTGTTATCTAGTCAAGAAAAACCTACAGTGATTGAATTGGAGAATCACATTATAGGACAAAACAGCTTCCAAGGTTAACAATTAATTTAGAGAAGGACTTTTAGGAACTATACAAAAGACTACTAGTTCTTTCACATTATTGTAGATAAAATAATGGTGGGGGAAGAAGTGCATAATTTCATTGCAATGGAAGAATGATTAAAGACATGAGAAGAGAACAACATTTAACAATAACAAAATGTTCTGTAGTTGATAAGTAGTTCTAGGGAGCACATAAATTCTAAAGAGGTCAAGCTACATTCATATCTCTTTGGTTTATGATTTTATAGTCTAACTAATTAAAGAAAGGATGTAACAAAGAAAACATGTTTGTAAAGTAATTGTACCAGCTTGATAGTTATTAAATTTTGGTTAATTGCAATATTTTTAAAGTTCATTGAAGTAATTGGAACTAAGTGTTTCATGCAGAAGTTCCAGTGAAAATTATCCTACATTCTGAAGCATACTCATATGAGCAAAATTTAATGAAGTCCAATTAGACTTCAAGAGCCTTGGTGGAGCAGTGGGCTAATGCCTCCTTAAGTTACACCAGCTGCCTGCAATTAGTGCAGGTTCGCATCCCACCAGGCTCAAGGTTGACTCAGCCTTCCATCCTTCCGAGGTAGGTAAAATGAGGACCCAGATTGTTGGGGGCAATAAGCTGACTTTGTAATAATGCCGCTTGGGGTGTGTGTGAAAGCCCTAATAAGCAGGCATATACATAGAATGAAGGCTACTGCTAAGCTTGTAAGCCGCCCTGAGTCTTCAGAGAAGGGCGGGATATAAATGGAATTAAAATAAAATAAATAAATAAATAATTAGCAGTGTTATTCTCTATAAAGCTCAACCAGGGATTAAAGATGATAATAATAATAATAATGGTCTGTGTTCCTAATTAGAAATCATTAATCTGTAAAGCCTTATTTATGTCTTGAAACTGACCAGATTTGAACTCCCATTTTTTTTAATCACCATGTTCGCATAGAGAAAGCAAGAGTTTTTACTAGCCAAGCTATTTTTTTTTAAAAAAAAACTATTAAATTGCTTGTTTATAGTAGAAGAGGTTACCTTATTTGCAATCCTTGTTTCCCTTTTTCTAATGGTCATATTCAGCCAGTTTGGTGTACTGGTTAAGGCCTCAGGCTACAAGCTGGGAGAGACTATGAGTTCCAGTTTTGCCTTAGCCATGAAAGACACCAAGATTTTCTTGCGACAGTCCCTTTCTGTCAGCCCTAGGAAGAAAGCAATGGCAAACCACTTCTGAAAAACCTTGCCAAGAAAACTGCAAGGGAGTACCCAAGAAGTAGACATAACTGAGCAGAAGAAAAAAATTGTTACATACTTTTGTTCTTAGGATTTATCACAGATAGTAGTTTGGCCAAACCATCCTTGGAATACATGTCTTTGAATTTTGAATACAAAGCATAAAGTTGTGCATGTGCATTAGAGAAAGCGGTACATAAAATTAATGTAAATTAAAATCACTATATATATATATATACTGAATTAATTAATTGCTTTGTATTTTATCTTTAAATGATTATTTGAATGCTGCAAATAATGAACCCAACTTAATACATTTGGAAACATTTTTATACCATAATCATATTCTTTTTGAAATTTTATCATCTTGGTGTCTTTCATGGCTAAGGCAAAACTGGAACTCTCATCGTCCAGGTCATGGTTGTCCCAAAGGTGCTTTTTCATAAGGCAACTGGACTTCCTTGTTTTTCTTTGAAAACGTATTACTATTGAACATTTTTCAGTCATTTGTCTTATTGTTATTGTTATTTCTTTTCTTTTAGTGATGTTGAAAAACATTTACAACGTGAAGTTAATTAAATGAATAGCAGGAAAGACCCACACTGATAAATTAAAAATCTTTGTGGTCTGCAAAGGAATGCTGGTGGGCTAATCAATGATTTGGTGACTAGAGGAGCATCTACAGTGTTGGAGCTCGTGGTCATGGTAAGCCATGGAGGCACTAGGCAACATGACTTTCAGGGCAGTGGTGGTGATTTTATTACTTTCTTTTTTTTAAAAAAAAGTCTGCTCTGTCCAAGGGTGCTTGGTAGGCTGCATGTACAGGCCTGGTCTAGAATTTATTTTGGAGCATTCAACTATCTAGACCAGTCATGTCAAACTCATTTTGTTTGAGGCAACTTCTTATAAAAGTATTGCCATTAATTGGTTTTAATAACATAATTTAAATCATTTTTTCACTTGATTTTTTTTTATTGAAAAGTTTTAAGATACAATTTTCCCTTAAAAATCCCCCCTTCCCCCTCCCTCCTCCCCCCCACCTCCCCTCCTCCCCCCCTCCCCCCCCCGACTTCCCAGAGCTAAATACAAGGTATATATATAAAAAGCAATCATAAACAATCATATACTAACAACTATAAACTCTAAAATCCATCACTCTCTAGCTTATATAGGATAAAACAAGCCTTAGTAATATTGAATATGTATAAAAAGAAACTAAAATAAGAAAAGAAAAAAAACCGAAAGAAGACTTATTCAAATGCTACATAAAACTTCTTAACCCTATACTTGTTCTGGATAAACTCAATCCATTTTCTCCATTCCATAATATAGCGTTCTTGCGAATGATCTTTCAAATAGGCCGAAATCTTCGCCATCTCTGCCAGGTCGGAAACCTTTAAAGTCCACTCTTCTATGGTCGGCAGTTCCTCTTTCTTCCAATATTGGCCTATCAAAAGTCTTGCTGCCGTAATTAAGTTCAACATCAACTTGATGTCCACAACTGTAGCGTCTGCAATTATTCCCAACAAAAAAAGTTGCGGACAAAACTTTATCCTCTGTTTAAAAATCTTCTGCATATTCCACCAGACTTTTATCCAAAAAGCCTTAACCTTCTTACATGTCCACCATATGTGAAAATATGTTGCATCTTCATCACCGCACCTCCAACATTTAGGCTGATAATTCGGATACATACTTGCAAGCTTTTTAGGATCTAAATGCCATCTATAAAACATTTTGTAAAAGTTCTCTCTTAGATTTTGAGCTTGAGTAAATTTTACGTTCCTCACCCAAATCTTTTCCCACGTGTCCATTGTGATAACTTCCTGGATATTTTGGGCCCATTTTATCATACAATCCTTAACAAGCTCTGTTTCTGAGTCAATCTCTATCAATGCAAGATATATCCGTTTGATATGTGCTGGTCCCTGATTTCTAATTTGCTTTATCAAATTTTCATCAGTCATTGTAAATCCATTTTTCTGGTCTTCTTTCCACCTGGCCCGTAACTGAGTATATTGAAACCAATTTTGAACAACCTTCTCTTCTCGCAAGAGGCTATATGATTTCAAACACCAAACATTTCTTTCCAAGCTGAGGATCTCCTTGTACGTAGTCACATCATGTTTGAAGCCAGCATGTATATTTTCTATTGCGTGTTTTGGAATTGCCCACAATGATATCTTGCAACTTAACTTATGTCTATACTTCTTCCAAACTCTCAGCAATGCCTGTCTTAAAATATGCACCCTAAACACGTTGTCTACCTTCTTATCATACAACAAATATGCATGCCAGCCAAACAACAAATCATGGCCCTCAAGATTTAATAACCTCCCTTGCGTCAAATTAATCCAATCACTTATTCCTACTAATGCAGCAGCTTCATAATATAATTTAAAATTAGGCAATTTAAGGCCACCTCTCTCACGAGTATCCTGCATAATCTTAAGTTTAACTTGTGGCTTTTTCCCTGCCCACACAAATTTATTGATACCTCGCTGCCATTCCTCCAAATTAGAATCTTTCTTAAGAATCGGTATCATTTGAAATAAAAATAAAAATTTAGGCAGGACATTCATTTTTACTGCTGCAAACCGTCCCAACAAAGACAATTGCAATTTTTCCCAACTCTCCAATTCTTTTTGAATTTTCCCCCATAGTTTTTCATAATTATTTTTATATAGCTTTGTATTAGAGGGCGACAAAATCACCCCCAAATATTTAACCCTTTTAACAATCTCAAATCCAGTTAATCCTTCTAAGAGAGCCTTTTGCGAAGCTGTCATATTTCTGGCCAAAATTTTGGTTTTCTGTGTATTAACTTTAAATCCAGAAACCTTCCCATATTGTGTTATTATCTCCATCAGGTCCACAACAGAGTTCTCTGGCTGGGTCACTGTAACAACCAGATCGTCTGCGAATGCTCTCAATCTGTAGTCCTGATCTCCAATTTGTATCCCATTTTTTCACTTGATTTTAAATTAAATAAATTATATTGGTTGATAATGAGATTTTTTTTTAAAAAAAATACAATTGCTAAATGCAATAAACTGGTTTTAGGTATATGTTACTGGAAGGAAAAAGAAATCCCTGCTGCATTACTGATCCCAGAGAAGCATTTGCATGTATGCAGGTATCCTTAGGGTGCCATAGTTATGGATGAGAAATATTGGTTGCAAAGTTGGCATTTCTGGATGTAATACAGATATTTTGGACTTATTTTTGTTTCTTTGCATGTTTGATATTTTTAAAAAGGCATATGCTACTGACTACACTTATGCACATATGTAACATCTTTTGCTAGGATACATGATCACTGCTTGTCCAAAATTTTAATATACAGATAATTATTTTAGCCTTTTTAATAAATGTTGTTATTGATGTTGAGCTCACCATGGAAAACATCATATATTGTTATGTATATACTGTTAATTATTTAAAGACTGAAGTGCAACATAACTAGATTCTAAATAATCTATTTTTCAAAACACACAACAGTCCAAACAGTAAAAGTAAAGTCCAAATTAAGAATATTTCATTCTTAAGAATTGTTTAATTTAAAGTGGTTTAGTTGTAATAGATGGTTAGATTCAAAATAGAGTATGTACAAAAGATACTATTTTTTCTAGCATCAGCTAAATTAGACATATTACATTGAGAAAAATGTTTCTCATTTCCTTCCTGTTACCTTCATTGCTGAGATATTAACATATAGATTATTTTGTTATCTAATTTTACCTTCCAAAAGACAGAAGCAGATGAAAAATGTGAGCTTCTTTCCTGTTGGCTTTTTTGAATTAGCTGTTTTAGATTCTAAAAGTTTAGTTCCTAAAAAAGTAACCTTGCAAATAATTTTAATGTCCTCCTCTAGTGCAGGGTAGGCAACCTTGGCTCTTTTATGACTCAAGGACTTCAACTCTCAGAATTCCTGAGCTAGCTTGGCTCAGCTTGGAAACCTCTCCCTTTCCCCTCAGCATGGCTGGCTCAGGATTTCTGGGAGTTGAAGTCCACAAGTCATAAAAAAGAGCCAAGATTGCCTAGCCCGGCAATAGGCTTCGGAAAGCCAATAGAGGGAGCTTTTTTTTGTTTGTTTTGCAAAAATTAAAAGGTGCTGGAACGCCGTTCTGAGCGTTCTATGAGAAAAAAAGCCCTGTCCCTCTTCCTCTAATGAGAGAGGGATGCTCAAGTTTGATATAAATGACCCCTCTTTCAAACCAGCAGTCTTCTCTGTCTAAAATGTAGACTTTGCTGTCTTCAAAAGAGTGCCTTGTCTTTTAAATGCAGATGAACTGCTGAATCTTGACCTGATGGCTTTGTTCTTCTATGTTATGCCATGTGTTTATGAGGTGGGTTTTTTCCCCTTTCTATTTGTTAACCCTGCAAATTAATCCAGGAAAGAAGTACAACCATGAGTAGTAGCTCTATCTTTATTGTAAGTTTACATTAGCATCTAGTGGCTTCAAGGCCTGAGCAAGAGACTTAGTGCGGACCTACCCTAATGCAGAGGTCCCCAACCTTTTGGGTACCAGGGACCAGTTCCAGAAAAGTTTTCCTGTGGACCGTAGAGTGCATGCTTTTGTGTGCTGTTTGCATCCTGTGGATGGGGCTTTGCTTGTTTGTGTGAACTGATTGCTGGCATGCTGCGGCCCAGTACCGGTCCACAGACTGAGGGTTGGGGACCCCTGCCCTAATGGATAAATTAATTAAAAGTGGTGGCGGCAGGTTGTACCTTCAGACTTGAAGGATTATTTTAATATAAGCATACAATAAAGCAGAATTAGCTTATCTAGTCAAAAATCCTTCCAGTGTACCTGGGAGAATTGACAAATATAGCATGGAAACTTACTCACCCCCTGCCCACCACCAATCATATAAGAATAACAAAGAGAGAGAGCTGGAGATTTGGATGTAGGCCACAGAAACATTAGATAAAGAATAAATAGTTCTTCATAAGTTAAGTACATTCTCTGTATTTTATTTATTTATTATTTTTTATTTATCCTGCCTTTATTATTTTATAAATAATCCAAGGTAGCAAACATACTTAATATTCATTCCTGTTGTTTTCCTCGCAACAACAACCTGATTAGACAGAGAGAGTGTCCCAAAGTCATATAGCCAGTTTTCCTATCTAGGGCAGGACTAAAACTCATTATTAGCTTGGTGCTTTAATGACTAAACAAACTTTGTGTTCTTAATCAAGTGAACAAAGACAACAAGTGCATTAACGCCCTAGTTTAAAATTATGTTTAATAATTAGTATGCATGTTATAAAGTAAATTACATTAATGAAAGCATTTCTCACAATTGTGTTTTAGTGGAACTGGTGTAGACAGAAGGAGTACCATAAAATTTCTTTATGAAAATATGGACATGAAAGCAATAAATAGAAAAGAACCATAGGTACAATGTGTCTCCAGAAGATGGGTGACTATAATAAGAAAGGTACACTGTCCCCGTTTAAGTACCCTACAATGACACTTTCTGTGGGAAGATCAAACCATACATTCTCAAAGGATGGAATGTACTCAAAATGCACAATGTGATTGAAACCATGAAAAATAATATCAAAGAAAAAGCAAAGAACATAAGTAGGAAATGTAGAATTCTAATACATCTAGAATTCTTACTTACATTGGTAAGTAGTTAATTATCGAATCTTTATCTTTATGGTGTTTTAGAAACTAGAAATACAGTTAGTTACTTCCTCAAAGTAGAGTTAATGTATGTTATTGTAATAACATGTATTTCAATGCCTGTTAAACGTTTAACAACTTTCAAAGATCAGAATTATCTACAAAGCCTGAACACTCACAACTATGCATACATTTAGCCAAAAATATTATTTATTGGTTCAAACAGGTCCCAACTGATTAAAATATCACACCTACTCGCATAAATAAGTAATCAGGTTGACAATGTCGTCAACTAGATATAAAATCAAAGATTGCTTATAAACTTTTTTCTGGCTTACATTGACCTGCAAGGATGGTAATGAGTCACTTATACATCTCAATAGATTACCAGAGTACTTTTTCATTCAAACTAAGATCTTCTGAAGATATGAATTTAAAAATAATTGAAACTATTAATGCTTCTATTTTTAACAATTGTATAGATATAAACTGGCTATTAGGTTCTGAGACAGATGGACATTTATATTGTTATAAGGTTCTACATTTAGGCAAGAAAAACCAAATGCACAGGTACAATATAGGTTGTACCTTGCTCAATAGTAGTAACTATGAGAGGGAAGTTGGAGTCCTAGTGAACAATCACTTAAACATGAGCCAGCAGTGTGCTGCAGCTGCCAAAAAAGGCAACACAGTGCTAGGCTGCATTAACAGAGGGATAGAATCAAGATCATGTAAAGTATTAATACCACTTTACAATGCCTTGGTAATGCCACACCTGGAATACTGCATCCAGTTTTGGTCATCACGAAGTAAAAAAGATGTTGACACTCTAGAAAGAGTACAGAGAAGCATAACAAAGATGATTAGGGGACTGGAGGCTAAAACATATAAGGAACAGTTGCTGGAATTTGGAATGTCTAGTTTAATGAAGAGAAAGACGAGGGGTGACATCATAGCAGTGTTCCAATCTCTCAGGGGTTGCCGCAAAGAAGAGGGAGTCAAGCTATTCTCCAAAGCATGTGAAGGCAAGGCAAAAAGCAATGGATGGAAACTAATCAAAGAGAGAAGCAACCTAGAACTAAGGATAGTTAGAACAATTAACCAGTGGAACAACCTCCCTCCAGAAGTTGTGAATGCTCCAACACTGAAAGTTTTTAAGAAGAGACTGGATAACCATTTGTCTGAAATGGTATAGGGGTTCCTGCCTGAGCAAGGAGTTGGACTAGATGACCTCCAAGGTGCCTTCCAACTGTATTATTATTATTAACAACAACAACAAATCTTTATTATCCTTTATAAAACAAAATATAAAAACTAACAAAACAAATAGAAAAATAGATAAGTTGAAAAACAATATGAGATAGAAGTGCAAAAAAGTAAAAACTGCAGAAACAAACTTCCAACTTATTTTACAGAAGATATAGCTAAAACTTAAATTTAACTTTTACTTTAACATTAAATTATAGCTTCCTTTGTTTCAAACAATTTTACTAGTCATTGAATTTGTATGTCATATTTGATTTTTCTTTCCATTTCATGCAAATATAAATTGACATTTACAGTATAGTTATATTTTCTTTCATTTATTTGATTTACCTGGATTTCTCTGAGTGCATGAAAAATCTATTTTGGGGAACCAATTATAATTTTAAACCATAAAAACTAAATCTTGAACAAATGTACCATTGAACATTTTCCAGTCATTTGTCTTATATTGTTATTTCTTTTCTTTTAGTGACGTTGAAGAAAATTTGAATCATGAAGTTGTTTACTTTTTTTTCTTTGATTTTCTTCTTAGCACTCCTGTCTGTTTCAGGTAGGATATACAAACATAAAGGGAATAATTCAAAGTAGTATTTGTTGGGGTTGCTATACTGCCTAGAAACAAACATTTAAATAAAATGGATAAGTAGAGAGGATAAAAGGAAGAGGTAATATTTTTAAGAAAGTTTCTCAACTTTAAAACTCGGGTATTTTTGGCTTTCCAAATTTTTTTGAGAATGATAATATCTATGTGAGTTTATTTTCCAAGACAACTGTAATATTTTTAGTTATTTTTTATCAATATTTTTAGGGATTATGGTCTCATACCTAGAGGGTAGGCTCTGCTCCTGGGAGAAAAAAAGAAAGGTTTTATTCTATAAAGGCAACCATTTGAAAACTCTGATTTCTCACCCTAAGTTTGCTTGGTGTGGTCATCTGTCTGCTGACATACAAATAAAACTTCTCCTCTGCTTCAAGTAATTTGTCCTGTGTTTTCTTTGAAAGACCTGGCCTAGATTTTTTTTTAATCCCATTTATATCCCACCCTTCTCTGAAGATTGAACCCAAATTTTTATTATAGCAGGGTCTATGCTTCTCCTTATCATTATAAGAAATCCCTATTATCCCTTTTGCTTTCAGTCAGCTTTTAAAACAATTACCTTCTTGTTTTTCCATATTGTGGAAACAGTTTAGACAGGTAGAAGTGCTTCAAACAAAGTTTCCTGTTATCTTTCAGATTGACCCCAAGATATTGCTGTGAAATGATAGGTTCATTTGTAAATAGACTATGTTCATCCATGACTTAATTGTAGATGAGCAGGTAGACCTGGCATGCATGACTTAAATCTGGGTGGTGGTATCCCATCTCAGGAAAGCGTGGAGGCCGACCTCAGAGGTTTTTATGGGAGCTTCTCCAGCCTCAGATTGGGCATTTTTGACAAACGCTGTTGAGAATACCTAAAAAAGGTTATTCTATTTTACATCAGTCTTGATTCAAAACAGGCAAGGCATTGTATAGATATGTGCTACAAATACATCCTGTGATTAGAGAAAATACTTGCATTCTTTAGAGTGTTAATTATTTTTAATAAATATAAAATCTAATTGATTGTATCTTCTTTTGCAGGAATTAAAACAGGTTTATGGGGTGAGTCAGAGTGTATTAAATTTCGAGGCATGTGCAAGCACTGGCCTTGTAAACCATTCAGACGAATAGGGTTTTGCGTGTATAATACCTATTGCTGCAAAGAGTAAGTATAATGTGCTTTGTTTCATTCTTATTCCATTCCAAAAGCCACTCACAGGTCTATGAAGCACAAACAAAATTAATCACATCATGATTCAACCTAATCAATTCGAAAGGAATTTTGACAGGTTTACCAATATTAACAAGCCAATCATTTGAAATATAGGCTAAAGAAATTCAGGAAACGTGCCAGGAGGAGGAGATTATCTGTAATCCTTGAATGTTACCATCTGTCAGAAAGGAACCTTGATTTGAAGTTCCTCAAAAATGCAAATATCTAAATACAGATATCATTGGTGGTGAGACCCCTCCTCAAGAAGCCTGCCCTGGACCCAGCTGTATTAAATAACTTTCGTCCGGTCTCCAACCTTCGCTTTCTTGCGAAGGTTGTTGAGAGCGTGGTGGTGCATGAGCTCCCTCTGTTCCTGGAGGAAGCTGATTATCTAGACCCGTACCAATCGGGCTTCAGGCCCGGGTACAGCACGGAGACGGCATTGGTCGCGCTGGTGAATGATCTCTGGCGGGCTCGGGACAGGGGCTGTTCCTCTGTCCTAGTCCTATTAGACCTCTCAGTGGCTTTCGATACCATTGACCATGGTATCCTGCTGCGGTGCCTCAGGGGGTTGGGAGTGGGAGGCACAGTTCTTCAGTGGTTCTCCTCCTACCTTCTGGGGCGTTCGCAGTCGGTGTTGGCAGGAGGGCAGAGGTCGACCTTGAGGCCCCTTGTTTGTGGAGTTCCTCAGGGATCGGTCCTCTCGCCTCTCCTGTTCAACATCTACATGAAGCCTCTGGGTGAGATCATTCGTGGTTTTGGAGTTGGTTATCATCAGTACGCTGATGATACCCAGCTTTTTATTTCAACCCCAAACCACCCCAGTGATGCCCTTGACGTGATGTCCCGTTGCCTGGAGGTGGTTCGGGTCTGGATGGGGAGGAACAGGTTTCGACTCAACCCTGACAAGACTGAGTGGCTGTACGTGTCGGCATCTCAGGATATTCAGAATATTCCATCTCTTTCTATGGGGGGTGAGTTATTACCGCCCGTAGATAGGGCTCGCAACTTGGGGGTCCTTCTAGATTCACAGCTCTCCTTAGAAGATCATATAGGAGCTGTGACTATGGGGGCCTTTGCCCAGGTTCGCCTGGTGCGCCAGTTGTGGCCCTATCTAGACCGGGATGCCTTGTGTACAATCACTCATGCACTCGTGACCTCTCGTTTGGACTACTGCAACGCTCTCTACATGGGGCTGCCCTTGAGGACCACCCGGAGGCTTCAACTGGTGCAGAATGCAGCCGCGCAAGTTGTGATGGGGGTCTCCCGATAGTCCCATGTTACACCTCTGCTCCGCGAGCTGCATTGGCTGCCAGTTGCCCTCCGGGTAAGATTCAAGGTGCTGGTTATGACCTACAAAGCCCTACATGGCATGGGTCCGGATTACCTACGGCAGCACCTGCTGCCGGCGTCAACTTTCCTCCGTCCAGTGCGCTCCCACAGAGAGGGCCTCCTCAGGGTGCCTCCGATCAAAGAATGTTGATTGGTGGCCCCCAGGGGGAGGGCGTTCTCTGTGGGCGCGCCAGACCTGTGGAACCGCTTGCCGGTTGAGCTCCGGATGGCTCCCGACCTGCGCTCCTTCCGGCGTGATTTAAAAACTTATTTATTTGAACAATCTGGCCTGGTCTGATGGGTTTGGGGTTGGATTTAGTTTTAACACATTTTTAGTATTGTATTATTGGGCATAATTATTTAATTCTTTTTAATCTCTTCTTTAACTTTTGTATTTACATTTTGATATTTATTGCCCTGTACACCGCCCTGAGTCTTTCGGGAGAAGGGCAGTATAAAAATTTAATAAATAAATTAAATTAAATAAATAAATAAATAAATAAATAAATAAATAAATAAATAAATAAATAAATAAATAAGAAACAAAACTGCAACCCTATGACTAAGAGGAAATCATGGGATAAGAACATTTTTTTGCAATGAAATTGTGAGAGGGATCAATACTGGACAAGTGCTTTTTTAAATGGTTCATAAATAGTCTAGTATGCTGACACCATACCATTTTTAGATTAAGTAGATAAACATGCATTAAATACTAGCCACAAATTTTCTCTAGAAACTGTAAAAAAATGAAAAGGATATAGCAGCAAAAAAATTTAACTAGTTTCCTTTCACAATAAACTAAACTATTTGTTTATTTACTTTAAATACTTCTTCTTCTCCTCTTCCTCCTGAATTTATTAATTACCCAATTCCAATGGACTTTTCAGAATCCTAAGTGATTTCCAGTCATTTTAAAATCAGGCAGTATACAAGTTTAATAAAATATTACTATTATAACAAAAAAGAGGTTGACAATAAAAAAAAGTAAATTAAAAATATCACCAGAAGTTAATAGGTTGGCATAAAAGACCAACATATGGACTTTTAAAAAAAATCTGAATCAACACTAAAATTTAGTATTTCATTTTATATACTGTATATATAATTTCTATTAAGGGGTTTCATTACAATAGAAAAAAAACTAATACAGATTAATACAATGCTAATAAAAATTAAACTTAAGGAAAAAGAAGAAAAATGAATAATATAATAAAGAAAAAGAAAAGAGATATACACAGAAGTATAAGCATAAACAAATCTTCACCCCCTCTATAAAATTACAAACAGATATCTCTTCATTGCATACCCTATCCCTTATTTATAAGCAAATGCATAAAACATTCTTTTAAATCCTGATGTCAGAAAAAAGTTCTTAAATGATTGCCAGAACTTTGTTTTTTTAAAAACATCTTATTGTAACCTTCATCAAGCAAACTAATTTTATATTACTTACTTTTAGTGCTAACAGTCTTAATCTTTAGTGCATTCAAATACTGGCGATTTTATTTTTCTTCAATTGTTTCTCCCATCACACAGGTTTCTTCAATCATTTAACAAGTACCTTTTATAGCTCCAATAAGAAAATATTTTCCAGGTCACTTTCTGGGTTTGCTATTTGCATTTGCCCTTTGAATTTTAAAACTTCAACCACTTTCTTTTATATATACAATAAAGTGTTCTTTTCCAAATCAGTTTTGGTCTATCATTTGTAGTTCTAGTTTTGATACTTTCTTTGTCTTGTCAGGAAAAAAATTACTCCACCATCTGTGATTTCCTCATTAATGTCTTTTAGACATACAAGTAGTCCTTTACTTATGACCACAACTGAGTACAAAATTTCTGTTGCTAAGCAAGACATTTGTTAAGTGAATTTTAACACATTTTACAACCTTCCTGGCCATTGTTGTTAAGTGAATTACTGCAGTTGTTAAGTTAGTAACACAGTTGTTAAGCGAATTTGGCTTCCCCATTGACTCTCCTTGTCAGAAGGTTGCAAAAAGTGGTCACATGACCTTGGGACAGTACAACCATCATAAATATGAGTCAGTTCCCCAGTCTCTGAATTTTGATCACATGACTGTGGGGATGCTGTAATGGTCATAAGTGTGAGCAGGGCTTTTTTTGTCATAGAACGCTCAGAACGGAGTTCCGGCACCTTTTTTGGATGGAATCTTGTAGGATAGGCAAGGCGGGTTGTATGACATGTGTGAGTTCTGGCACCTTTTTCTTTTACAAAAAAAGCACTGAGTGTGAGAAACTGTCATAAGTCACTTTTTTCAATGATGTTGAAGAGTCACTAAAGTTGAGGACTACCTAATCTATCTATAGAATCACATGTCTTTACTGACATTGTTGATATTGTAACTACTAATTTCTGGCTCCATTCTTTAAAGATCACCTTTAATATCTCCAGTTTTATGACATTTTGTAACATTTTATAAGCTCTAGCTAACTGACATGAAAAACAGAGTTGCATTTTTCCCTTCCATTTAGAATCTTTAGTTCCTTCTTGACTCCAGTTTCTAAAGTCATAAAGTTGCTTATATTTGTTATGAGCCAAGATAGCTAAAATAATTCTGATTGCCATAAAAAGCTATTTACATTTTATAATTATTTCCAAAATCTTATAATAAAAGTATATTTAATTGGATTAACCCTTTTGTAACTTTCTGAGATAAAAATCTTATTTAGCTTTTGCTGTTTCTTTTAAATTATTTTCAATTCTTTAAGCTTGTAACTAATTTTTCTTTTGTTCAAAGTTGAAACTAAATCCACCTATCAGCTTGTCAAACTTATCATCCCAAAGGTTTTTAATAGCTTTAAAATGGTTAATAGGCAATTTCCAAAAGTGATTAGAAAGTGAGGCTTGCAAACTTAATGTCCTTTAAATGGGTCTGCCATGATTACAAGCAAAATGGCTAAATCTTTGTCTATTGAGATGAGACTTATGGAAGACCACTGTCCTGTGTTTCCCTTGTGAGGAGGAGCCATCAAGAGCACATGTGGGTGATCTCCTGTCATCTTAGAAAGAACTTGTCTACTCACCAGTTGTTCGGTCCCACAGTCACTGGCTCTATTTTTGCAGAGACAACTTCAGTTTGCCATGCCTCCCCAAAAGTTGAGGTTTAGTATTTTAAAACGTTTGGTCACTTGTCTTGGAAGAACCTAGCAAAGAAATCTATCTCTAGCTTGCCCCCAGTAACTAAGCTCTTGCCTGTTAGATGGAGACCAGGACCTCCTATGCAAATCATAGGTGTCTGTGAGACTGATGCTACACCTTTTGCTGAAGTCACTAACAAATGGTTTTGTTTGTCAGCTACAGATAAAAGAATGATCTGGATTCCTTCTACTTCTGGATGTTTTCTTCTGGGTGACACTGCAGACATAAGGATAAGGTCTACTATTAACACCTGCACAGTCTTTGTACCCCCTTTATTTTATTGGTTTGCACTTCTGGTGTCAGAATGGGACTTCTGAGAACTACCACCCTGGGGGTGCCACCTTTCCACAGCCATGTCACCAGGGCAATATTGGCATGGCCATTACAGCATGGGACAAATCATCATGGAAAACATGCCACAGGCCAATTCAATGTGGCACCTCCCTTCATGGGAGGCAGCAACCAGCCACAGCAGTGCAACAGGCTTCATCTCTGGATCCAGGGCTGGCCTCATGTGGGCTGGCCAGTTAGTCTAGTTGGAGTGATTCACTCCACACAGCTATCTGTGGTGTTACCATTGCTGCCCACATATCTTACCTACCACATACCCACCAGGGAGGCCATCCTTCCAGGCCACATTCATCCATTTTTCCCCCAAGAGCCCCCATAGGAAAAAAGGGCGGGATGCACCTCTTGTGCACAATGCCAAGACAGTTGGGACATGCCTCTCATGCATATCCCTGCCACTGTATGGTGCTCTGGAGGTGTGCTGAGTTGTCTTGCAGCAGGTTTCCCATGGTGATTTGTCCTGCACTGAGATGGCAGCACTAAGGTGCCCATGGCAAAGTGACTATGGTGACATGGCTATAGCAAGTTGGCAATGCCAATATGGTGGCACTGAAATGTCATAGACTCATAGTTAATGTCCTTTTTTCTTTCTATTTTGTAATCTGTATAACAGTGGAAAAGCTATACTCATCATTGTATAATTTTGATATGGCATCTAATACAGAGATCGATAAAACCAGATTTATCAGCAAAATTAATTGTCATATATTGCTGCCTTTTTCTATTAATGAACAAGTTTGTGATAGAATTGAAATCATTGTTTAGGGTAGGGTAGAGTGAAAACTTAGGTTTACATCAAATATATTGTAAACTTGCCTATCCATAGTGAAAAAATAACCCATGATTTTTTATGGTTGTTGTTGTTGCTGTTAGTTGCGAAGTCATGTCCGACCCATCGCGACCCCATGGACAACGTTCCTCCAGGCCTTCCTATCCTCTACCATCTTCTGGAGTCCATTTAGGCTCACGCCTACTGCTTCAGTGACTCCATCCAGCCACCTCATTCTCTGTCGTCCCTTTCTTCTCTTGCCCTCAACTTTTCCCAGCATTAGGCTCTTCTCCAGTGAGTCCTTCCTTCTCATTAGGTGGCCAAAGTATTTGAGTTTCATGGTACAAACTGTTAACTGATACTGGGAAAGAACTCTCCACTCTCCTTAGTGTTGAAACTGTTGATATGGCAAAACAATGGAAAATTCCCTCACTTTCATTTATTAGAAGAGTATCACAAAGACCAAGGTATTTGGAAAATGTCCCAGAAAACTCATATCTTCTAAGACCTTTATATCAATAGGCCACCAACCATCTACACCCCAAAAAAAGGATGGGTAATGTATTTTTTCCTTCCTTCCAAATGCATTCTGTCTTATGCTGCCCCCCCGCCCCTCATACATACATAGGTGAATAGCTATTTACCAAAACACACACATTATACTTCCTGTAATTTGCTGGTGCTGGTGCATTACAGTAATGAGGCAGAAGAACCAGGATTTTTTACTGGTGTTTTTTTAAAAAAAAAAAAAAAACTTAAATGAGCATTTCAGACACCTCGGCATCAGCTTTTAGGAATATATTTTCAATCTAATAAATTTCTAGTCTGAAATCAGACTGAAAATTCATTAAACAAGAAAGAGAAAAATATCTCAGTACAGGTAGTCTTTGAATTACAGCAGTTTATTTAATGACCATTCAAAGTTACAATGGCATTTTCACACTTATAACCATTGTGGCATCCCCATGGCCATGTCATCAAAATTCAGATGATTGACAACTGACTCATGTTTATGATGGTGGCAGTGTCCCGGGGTCATGTGATCACATTTTATGACCTTCTGACAAGCAAAGACAATGGGGAAGTCGGATTCACTTAACAACCATGTTACTAATTTACCAGCTGTGGTGATTCCTTAACAACTGTGACAATAAACATCATATATGAGGGCAAAATTCACTTAACAAATGTTTCACTTCCTAACAGAAATTTTGGGCTCAATTGTGATTGTAAGTTGAGGACCACCTGTACAAGACATTGGGCCTGTTCTTTTCCAGAATTTATGGATTTCTGCATTTGTAGATTTCATCACAGATTTTCCATTTTGGTCCTGTTCATTCTAATAAAGGTAGTACTCACCTATTAAATATCCTAATTATTCACCAACTATGTGTTTAGTCTACACAAATATTGACAATACCGAATGATTTCAATTCATATCACTTTCTTCAGTAACATTTGAAATCTAATATCAGACTGAATATCACTTGATGTTAATGCTTAACAATAACTAATACTTTATTATTTCTTTGACATTATCAGAATGTTCTGAGTGTTTATAGCATAAAGAATGTAGCTGTATCTCTGCAATAAAAACCATGCCATGCCATTTATGGTTAATTGTCTCAACATTTTTGGTGTATATACACTTTCTGTAATTCCTGCTTCTGTCATTTCTTCTTAAGACCCTAAACATTTCTTGATGAAGAGAAATCTGTGACTGGATCAGTTGTTAAAGGAATCACATTACCATAAAAAAGGAAGTAGGAAATAGATGAAGAAATGTCAATGAAAAATCTCAATCATCCAGGCAGAGATGTCTGAAAGTTGTCTGAAATTGTCTGAAAGTTGAATCATTGCAACTGGATTAATTACAGTGATTCAACCTTCAGACAATTTCAGACAGCTTTCAGACATCTCTGCCTGGATGATTGAGAATCTTCATCGACATTTTGCAATGTATTTGGGGGAGGGGTCCCCTGAGGTGTGGCAGGAGTTGGTACATTCCAACGACTCTCTGCAAGATCACCTTGCACTGACTGAGGTAGTTGCCTGGATGGGTAGAGAAATGTCTCTGAAATTAAAATTGAGTTTAGTTGCAATGATTCAACCTTCAGACAATTTCAGACAACCTTTAGATGGGGAAAGGTGCAAATACTTTGAAAACAATTTCTTAAAATTGATCTTCTGTTTGTTAGCAAATAGTTATGTTCAGTTTATAGGCCATACATGATTTTCCTGCCCCTGAAGAACATACCATTGAAAATCAGTAGTGAAAGAGTTAATTTTTGCACTTTTGGGGGTGGAGTTTGTTGGAGATGGTGTGTTTCTATTACCTCCTAAAGCCCAATTTCAAGAGTTATAAAATTCAATGCTGATTTGCTAGCTCATTCCTAAACTGCTTTCCTTAATTGCCTAAGGACATGTGGCTGGATTCTAGTGCTGGGGAATTATATTTATTTGTTTTGGTGGTTTCTTTTATCTCAGTTGCTGATTGTGTTGCAATTTTTCATGGCTTTTTAATGTACGATTTTATATTATTTTCTGTTTTTATATAATTTAATTTATGTACTGTAAGCCATGAATTTAATTTATGTATTTGAGCTGCATAGCCATAGAACCTGAATAAACAAATAAATCCTTTTGGCAACAAGTAGCCCATTCATTCTTGCAATAAAATGGGCACCAGTAGAAGGTTGTCTGTTAAAAGGTTGGCAAGCATGTTCGGCTGACTTGCCAAGCAGCCCTAACCTGGCAGAGAATCCAGGGGTCTTCCATGTTCTTGTACTCTGCAGGTAGCATAGAGACAAAATAATATTAAGGTAAATTATAGGTGCTCTTCCCAATGAGCTATAAGCAGCTTCTGTTTAATACAATACTTGGTTCTGAACTGGGCATTTACTCCCCAATATAATTTCTAATAGGATCTCTCCTATCAAATTTACTCTAGATTATTCTTTATGCCTGTCAACCTAAAAAACCTAAGCTTTCTCAGGATGGCTCCCCTACTATGCATCCTGTTTTCATGCTCTTAAATGACTTGGCCTTCCTACTGCTCCCCCATTTTTCTCATGTGGTCACAACTGAGTTAGCAATATTTATGCCTGAGGAGATAGATTGTACATAAAAAGAGTGGATTAAATTTCTGTATTTGGAACGTCTCTCTATTTCACACACACAAACACACGCACACACACACACACACACAGAGGGAGAGAGGGAGGGATTTCTCCTGAACTTCAATACAATTTCCTTTTTTAGTTCCCCCCACCCTTTTCACTTGGAATGCTCTCTTTTTTCTATAACTCCATTCACCAAATACAGAGCCCAATATAAACCAATATTTCCAGGAAACAGGACACCCCCTCCCTTATTTTCTCCCTATCTTTTTTTCTCCTATCCTCTTTGGTATTTATCCCTTCATCAAACTTTGATATAGTCAATTATTTCCAAGACCTGTCCTTGCAGGTCTATCATCCTTGCCTCAGAGCAATTTTTTTCTATCAACTTATGACCGGTCATTTAATTACCATTTAAAGTTATAATGGACCCCCCAAAAGGGATGTGACCCAAATTTGAAGTTCCAGCATCCACCCTTCCCCCCCCACACACAATCACATGACCACATTTTGGGAGCTTGGCAAATGACATACATTTAAAGCCATTTGCAGTGTTGGGCAGTTATCTGACCACTGTTTACAACTTTTTTGCTGGAAACTGGCATTTATGAGGCAAAAACAACCTCATAGTAAAGAATGGGGTCACTTAACAACTTAATCACTTAATCACTTTGATATTTGCTTAATGTCAGCAACAACAAAAAAATGTTAAATTGGACACAGTCATGTGATGCTTTACTATATTCATGACTTATGACCAAAATTGTGGGCTCAATTATGGTCATAAATCGAGGACTATCTATACCCCCATAATCTGGAATTCCTTCCTCATGGATCTTTATCCCTCCCAAGCTTCAGAAAACATGTAAAAACTGTCCTGTTCTGCTGGAATCTGGAGGAATATTCTTTAACTCACTGGATGCACCAAAGAGAGAGAGAGAGAGAGAGAGAGAGAGAGAGAGAGAGAGCTCACCTTTAGAAAGGCTTGTTGGTGAAAGGCTCAGCTGAAAGAAAGCAATGTTAATCATATGACTAGGACATGTCCAGTGGGAGATTTAACTTTTTATTCCTTTGAAAGTAAAGTATAAATCATACAAGATATATATTTATATAAAGGTATATAAACTATAATTAAAACTATCCATCCATCTTTAAGTACAGTTTTATAATAGCAGTACATGGCCTTCTTTTCTGTTCATGCTCAGTGTAGTATGAATAGGAAGCTTTAATTTATGGTGCTAGAATACTGAATAGTAAGAGTCATACATTTACTCAATAATCCTTGTTTTTAATGGGAAAAACAATTGTAAAATTACTCAAGCATTCTTAGATAATTAAAAAAAGGTAGATAAGGTGTTCCAGGAACTTTTACATTTTGCTCTTTTTGAGGAAGCATTCTGATACATTGGAGGTCAAACCTTCTTGGATCTTCAAAATAAAAAGGATGGAATGCATTAATGTATATAAATGAAACTAGAGGCCAGGTTCCTTTCTTCAACTTTAGACATCACATCTGTGTTACCACTGTTAAGAAACCCCTTTCTCTAATAATCTCATATGAATCTCATCATATGGTCCATTGCATTATTCTTTCTTGCTTGCTTGTTTTCTTATGTTTTTGTGCTGTTACCCAGAAAGATGGTAGTCTCACTTTCATTGCATATGTTCAAATAGAGGCTAGATAGCCTTCTGTCTGGAGTACATTGATTTGGATTCATCTATTGATTAAGCTATTGGAGTTAATGATCTAATCAATGTTTTTCAAACTTGGCAACTTTAAGAGGAGTGAACTTCAACTTCCAGAATTCCCAGAGTTGAAAAGCACTGGCTTCTATACTGTAATGCGCCCTTCTATACAGTATGAATCTGTCATATATCCTGCCCATTTTGTAGTTTCAGATGTGTTCAACTTTAACAGCATTTAAAAAACAACAATACATATAATATTATAAATTGATTTATGTTAAAATAAAGTTTAACTATTTTGACTCACTGAAAGAGATTGTCCTTGAAGGGAATGTTAACAGTGTGTTCTGTACTTTATAGATCATATTCTATAGGTCCTTTATCAGTATCTCTATTTTTCTACTGCCGATGCTGAACTACAATGACACAATATAAGAGGCACCTATTTCTTTTTAAAGAGCTTAAGGTTAGGATATCTGAACAATTTTCTTCTACATTATTCTGCTTATACATTAGATATTCATGCCATATTAATATTGAATGAGTCATCAGACAAATTGAGATTGGTGTAAAAGCTGGATGCAACCTTTCCTGTAATAATCCCTGATTTTAGAACTCCCTTCCTAGAAAAGATGCATTAGCTTTTTCCAAGTTTTCTGCAATCAGGTTTGATCTTCCCATACTGATCAGATTTTCATGCACAAAAATATCAGAAATTCATAGAACATTGGTATTGCAAACAAGTTTACTGTCCCTTTATTCAACAAGTTTTCTGTCCCAGTGCTAGGCTTTGCAAACAGCAAGATCTCAAGTTCATTTCTGGCAACTTGTGTAAATTTATGGAAACAGACAGATGTGTGTAATTATGAATCCATATGTGATTTTCAAAGAAATATTAATAAGTCTATTAAGTATCCATATTCATTATTTCTATCCATGGAGATAATGCACAGATGCGCTAATATATTAGAAAAACCCTGACCCCAGATTTAAGTCAGTTATCTTTCATTGTAGACTAAACTATGATTTTTCAAAGCTCTTTTGTTCGTCAATTAATTTATCAGTCCAAATATTAACAGGTCCTTTATATATTTTATATTTATATATTTTAATTACTATTAAACCAATGAACAATGAAATTTAATGTTCCATGTTCTGTGATAATAAAAATGCAACAGCTAAAAAGAGAATGTGGTTCATTTTGTTATTTTGCAGTTTGAAAATATTTTTTACTGTGCTGTACTAATTAACAAAAGGAAAAAGAAAATGACAGAAATAGCAAAGCTAACTCACCAGGGATGAAACAGTAAATACTTTTATAAAAGACTAGGAACCTTTTATGGACTTTTTGCTGAAAATGGAAAAAAAGGTAAAAAGATGATTGAAAAAGGACTAATTAATTCTTGTAAATACCAAGCAGGAGCAGGGATAATGAGTTTGTTTATAATTGTTGCAAACAAGATTGGAAGTTCTGTATATTTTCTTGTTTCTTTAACTATTTTTTCTTTATTATTCTACTTTGCTTTTTACACTTCCTTTTTCTTATTTCTATTTCTTCATATTTTTCTTTACTGCTGCTTTTTACTTACATAAAAAACCATAAAACTATACACACAGAAACGGGTTTGTTTAGTAAATGGGATGAAGAAAAGCTATCTGATCTGCTGGCTAAAAATGTATTCTTCTGATACTGAACTCTTGCCACATAAGTACATTGGACAAAACTGAAGACTTATTTCTTCCTCTTCTTTCTGTATAATTAGACTTCTGCTCTATATTTTTTCCTGTTGAAAGTTTAATCAAAGTCCAAGATTTTAATGGAGAAGACAGTGTCTTCTGGAAATATATGATGATAACAGATAACCAATATTGGCAGTGATTGTGATGGGGAAACACAACAGATGCTGAGACTTCAAAAGGAAACATATTAAAATTTAATCCTGTCTCAAAAGTAAATTATAACAAGTAGATAAGAAGGCACAAAATGTTGAAAGCTGTTTTACTTTTAAAACAGTTGTAGATAGGAAGATAAGAATGCAAGGACTTGGTACTTAAATCTGACATGTTAAAAGGATTTAAAATAACAGTTTAAGAAACGTGAGATGACTCAGTTTAGCATCACATGACAGGATTATCCAAACAGGCTAGCAAAATGAAAGATTAATTCACTATAAATAGTTCCATGAAAGAGGAATATAGAATAAAAGGTGTTTAAAAGACTGAAGAAGAAGAAAGAAACTAATTGAGGCTTCCCATCTTTTCGGTAAATAACTTAGATAACAGCCACTTTTGTATTTGAGGCAGATTACATTTGGTGAAAGTGAATGATGGAGGAAGAATAAGATAATTCAGGTCAGTTTGTCATTTACCTGTGACGGAATGGAAGCATTGGATTTTTCATAGTGGGCTTTCATATAATTCCAGTCCTGGTTTATTTCTCCAGGGATCTAGTGTGCAAAAACAAGTGGCACCACAATAGCTCTTCCAAAAAGGAAAATAAAGATTTTTTATATATATAGAAAATTCCATGGCTGCCCTAAAACCAAAGTGACTCTTGTGATCTTCTTGTTATTAATGTAAACCAAACATAGCTTGGAGATCTGGAGGACAGATCTTGATGGCTAAAGGCTTTTTCAGTTTTACATTTATTCTATTATACTGTTGACAGCACCTCATCTTGAGTAGTTGGTGTATGATGTTCTGGCCATTGTGTTAGTTATTTTAACAATTATTTATATTTTATGCAAAGACTTCACTTTTAAAATGTTGAAAAAAAATCTCTTTTCCTGCAAATTTTGTTAACATCAGGTGAAAAATGGAATCATTTCAAGCAATATAAAATAATTGCATACTTTTCCCTAATTTATTAGTGCTTATTTTTTCATTAATTCCATCACAATATTTACAGATTTTTAGATAAGTTACTTTTTGGTTTGTATACCAAATTGAGTAATGTGATGTTAATAAATTTCATCCAGATCCTTCTTATCTCTATAGATGATTTAAATTCTAACTCAACTTAACTTAGGCCTTAGCATTAGTTAACTTAAATTTAATATGATTTATCTTCAGGAATATATCCAAGATTACATCCTAAGGTCTATTAACTATAAAGAAGTTAAGAGTACCAACCAGTTTAATTATCTTTTATTTCTTTTTTTCTTTAAAATTAATTAAAAAGGTGCTTACAGTGATGCTACCACTGGACCATAAGTTAAATCAACTGCATACTTTTAGTTATTACAGAATTTGCGCCTGATTTCCACCTATGAAGACCATGAGACATCACTTAGTTCTCCTTTTGTTGCTGATTTTTCTGCTTGATCCAAGTAAGATGTTCGTGTGACATTGAGTGGTTTGCAGTATTTATAGGCTATATAATTTTATTTGCAAGTATTAGAATTAAGGGCCATCTAGAGCAGATTAAAAATGGAGTTGGTGAATGGATATTCACATTAACCAAAGACCAAGAAGGGCAGTTGTCACATGCAGAGAAAATACCATTTGTTATAAATAACTAGTATTACATCCAGTTTCTAAGTGTCTTGGAAATTCTACATAGACATGGTTGAAAAAAAATACTGGATCAGTATTGTTTTTAAAGAAGCCTGAATGGATTCTTTCATATGAGACAATTGTTTTAATTCTTATTGGAATTTCCCAATAAGAATTTTAAATTTTAAATTCTTATTGGAATTTAACATCTTTTCTACAGGTTTCTCTGATCCCATTCGGACTTCTGATGCATGTACTAAGGCTGGTGGGGAATGCTTAGTTCTCTTATGCACTTGGCCTTTTCAAAATGTTGTTGGAAAATGTGGCAGTGAATTTTCAAGGTGTTGTATATTTTGATACTGCATTGTCTGGGCAGAGGTTCCCTAATGGATATAAAAGTATGGATCTATTTTCAATTATGTCTTCTGTGTGCTTGTATGGAAGCTATTTGCATCAAGATTTCCTATAAATATTCACATGGATCTTCATATTTGTAGATGCTCATCTCTCTCCTTCCCATAAAAAAGAATTACTCTGCTAACATGATTTCTAGGATTAGGCACAAGTGCATTAGAGCTAAAATGTCAACAATTGAATATTTCTCCTACATAATCACCTACTATCACCTAATATCTTATAGTAAATTGGCAGTTCTCAGTACTGGATAGATCAACTGCTATTGATTGATATCATAATTTTATTCTAGTTATTAACAACCATTTTGAATGTTGATGTTCTATTGTAATTTTGTGACTTAATGCTAAATTTTGACACTGCATTTAATATTAAATCTTTATATTCAGAACTGTAGTGGTTATATTATTATTTTTGATTTATTGGTAACAAGTGAAATAAAAAATCAGCTCTTGCAAAGTTTTCTCTGTCAAACACAATAAAGCTAGATAGCTGTGTTCACATGACATGTGGACTGACAATATGAGTAGCCTATGATAACTCAGGTGAATGTTTTCTTTATTGTTTCAATATATCATGTCAATGCAGAAGATTGAATTTTTGGAGTAAACCATGATTCAGTCAGTTGGATACATGTCACTCAAACTAACTCTGAGTTCCAAATTCCTGCCTATCAAATAGATTTACAAATCATTAATTTACAATTCATTTTTGTTTTGGCCACATCCACATCTTTGTCCTGATCTTTTTTTGACAATACATTTCTTTGAACTTGCACACTATTCAAAAACCAGAAGGAAATATTTGGAAAAATGTTCAAGATGCCTTCTACACTATTTTTCTCTAAAACTGGCAAATGCTTGTGATATAAAATTCTATTGTCTGTCTGTCTGTCTGTATCTCTCTCTCTCTCTCTCATCTCTGTCTCTCATCTAGCTGTCTGTCTATTTTCTATCTCATTTATTCACTCATTTACTTACTTTTCCTTCAAGCAAGTATGGCCTACAACCAAATGTCTTTAGGACAATGGAAGATTTTGAAGAATTTGAAAGCAGAGTTGGCCTATGGAAAACTGCAAAGAACCAACACTGGACAGATCCAATGGAAGAGCTGGCACCTGGGTCTTGTGAAAGCTGGGAAGTATGGAAATCATTGAATAGGCTGTGCAAGGCTACAATTAGATCCAGAGACACTCTGAACAAATGAGGCTATCCAGTGGCTTCTGCCCTTTGCTATTGTGGTGATATGCAGACAACAAATATGTATAACCACATTTAATGTTGCTAGTTTCTGGGCAAGATATGTTTAACTTGTACATATTTTAATCCTGTATTTTATATTTTAAATTTTATGTCATATAGTATGACGTATTTTAATTGTGATGCTTCTGATACAAATAAACTTCATGCTACCCACTTCAAGTTCCCTCGTTCACTTAGTTCAGAGATTAGGTAGTTGCAGCTGAAGCATAGCATTGCCTCAGTCATGTGGTGGGAAATAACAACAACAACAATAATAAAGTTGGAAGGGACCTTGGAGGTCATCTAGTCTAACCCCCTGCTCAGGCAGGAAACCCTATACCATTTCAGACAAAAGGCTGTCCAGTCTCTTAAAAACCTCCAGTGTTGGAGCATTCACAGCTTTTGGAGGCAGGGTGTTCCACTGATTAATTGTTCTAACTGTCAGAAAATTTCTCCTTAGTTCTAGGTTGCTTCTCTTTTTGTTTAGTTTCCATCCGTTGCTTCTTGTCCTGCCTTCAGGTGCTTTGGGAAATGGCTTGACTCCCTGTTCTTTGTGGCAGCCCCTGAGATATTGGGACACTGTCATTATGTCACCCCTCGTCCGTCTCTTCATTAGACTAGACATTCCCAATTCCAGCAATCATTCCTTTTATCTTTTAGCCTCCAGTTTCCTAATCATCTTTATTGGCAGTTATTGGCAGATAATTCACAAACCTTCAACAGTAATATTGTTCAGGACCTTATGTAGTAATGAAATGCTCATGAGGCACACAGAACACAGAGAATCTCTGTTAATCTACAGAAATAGTTGTCATATGCTAAATAAATAAATAAATACAGAAACCATTATGAATAACAGTAACTTAAGCATTACACACATACAAAAGTATTTATTTTATTTGGTTTGGTGATCTCCATCTACCAAGCCACCCTTGGTGACTCACAATAAAATAAACAATAAAAATAATATAACAAGAACAAAACTGCAACAAAATTATGTTTGAAAAGAAAGAAGATTTTTTTTAAAAAAACATAGCAAATCCTCCAGACCAACTCAGAATGCATACCAATTCAGCAAGGGTCAGCTCACCTTAGGCATGTCCATAACATGTCCATAACTCCTCACGCCATTGCATTCTGCTCCTCTTGAACATTTTGAGTGGTCTTCAAGGGTAGCCTCATAAAGAATGCATCTCAGTAGTCAAATTGTAAGGTCATAGAGCATACATGATTGTCTGAAGGGCCTCATTATCCAGGAAAGGGCACAATGGTGCAGCAGATGAAGTTGTACAAAAATCTTCCTGGTCATAGCTGTCACTTGCTCATCCAGCAGGAGCTGTTAATCCAAAAAGACCTCCAAATTGTGCATACACACACACACACACACACACACACACACATGCCGAGCATGGGTAGGGCAATCCCAGCCAAAGATAAAGATGGAATATTCTTGAGACCATCTGGCCTTAATATCTAGCCACTCAATAGGATTGAGTTGGACACCCTTCCTCCCATCTAGGCCTACCCAACCTCCAGATATTGGGTAGAATCTTGACAGCCTTGCTTGTTAGCCTGGGACTGAAAGATATAATCGGATGTCATCAGCATGCTGATGCTGAATTGCAAATTAGTGGATCACCTCATCCAGTAGTTTCATGTGTATGTTCAGTAAGAAGGGAGAAAGAGTTGAGTCCATGACAACCCTCAATCAACACTGAGTTGAACCAGCCCCAAAAGAAGGACAAAAAAAATTAAAATGTTCCCCCTGACAAAAAAATACTAATATCAAAACTGTTGAGAGATCAATGAATACAGTGATATCATTTCCATCCCTGTTTAATCACAATAATGAAACCAAGATTGCCTCCTTATAAATCCTGGCCTGAAGTTGAAACAGGTTTAAATAATCCACCTTTTCTAGGGTTCCCTGGTGTGACTATCATTGTTGGATGTACCACAACTTAAACCTCCAAATGAAAATGATTGTTGGCTCCATTTGTTGGAAAAAGTATATTTTATTAGAAATCAAGTATTGCAGTAGTGCATAGCCAGAACTGAGAATCACATACCAAAAGTTCTATTTCCCCCCCCCACACACACACTTAGCTGTCACTCATTGCCCACTACAGTATAACCAATCAAGTCCACACAATATGTTTTCATAATGGTCAGCCCAAGCACAGTTTGGTATGCATCTCCCTCCTTCTTCCTAGTGGATGACCTTGGGGCAGCATCTTGAAGAGACACAGCTTCTACTTTTGATTTCTCCCTTCATTCTACATCCCCACAGTTCATGACAGTTTGTCACTGCATAACAGTGAAGTACAGCAAGCATAAGGTCACAGCTGATAATCATCTACATATCCTCTAAGAAGAATACATAGCAGATGGGGCACTAAATATCTAAAACTGTTAGGTCAGCTGGGCCAGCTGGGGAAGGGAGTTAGGAAAGGGGTACAACTTTGCCTTTTTTAAGAGTGGAGGCATCACCCCTTTCCTCAAAGTGATCAACATCACAAAATGGAACCAGCCACATGACACCTCCTTGGCTACGTTTTCTTCCTTGACTGAATCTAAAGGGGCACAAGTTCAGCATACAATGCAGAGACCAATGTCCAAGACATCTGGGGTCACTTGGTCAAACTCATTCCAGATCTTCCCACATATATACATATGGGGAAATGATTTTGACATCCTTCCTTGTTAGCGTGAGGCTACATGCATGCATAGTTGTTCCTTTACCCATTGATGCATGGTAACATGGAAAGACAGATATGCTCAGCAGATGTTAATGGCAGCGTGTTCAAATAGACATTTGCCCACAAGATCATAATATAGCTTTGCTTTTAGTTTTGGTTTTCATTCCATCATATATCACCTCATCTCTCTCTTGATTGACCATTACATTTACTATTAGGTCAATCATGAAATGCTGTGTTTAGTTAATTGAACAAGGGCAATCGACTATTGCTTCTACCAGTGTGCAAGTGATGGCACTCTCATCAGACTGTGAAGTAAGAATTTACACCTACAAAGCTTAATGCCTGGAAAGCCTGACTCTTTAAAAGGAATGTGCTAATTTAACAATCTGCTCAAAACTGTTTATTTGTATTGAGGTGACCCATGTATGCAAAGAGATAATTATTTAACCATATCAATGTATAATCCTAGATGGGGAAAAAAGAAACAATAAGTAAAGATTAAGAGATGAAATGTGCTCATTTTTAAATTTTCTATTCATGTTTTTAACAGACCCAGCTAACCCCCACCTACTTTTACCAGCCCAGGAAAATGTTCTAGAAAGGAATTTGGAGAATGGGATTAAATGTTGACACCTCTTTTAAATCTGTGGAATAGAGAAACCAGTTTTAGTTCCCTTTAATCTTTTCAAAGCAATATTAGTAATTAAGAAACCTGAAGTATCTCAGTTTAGCATCATGTTCTCTATCTCTCATACAAGGGAGTTATCTTGCTAAAGTACAGAATAGCTTAGATCAGTGTGATATAATCAGATAGACTTCAGATTTAACTATTAGTTTAAAACACTGAATGAATGTTTAAGGAAATCCAAACTGAAGTAGCATAAATATTCCATCTCTTTGGTAAGTACTGTAAATTCAAACAGTAATTTATGATTTCTAACAGAATAATGTCCCAAAGGTGCTTTTTCAAAAGGCAACTGGACTTTTTTTCCCCCTTGAAGATATTTCGCTTCTCATTCAAGAAGCTTCTTCAGTTCTAACAGAATAATCTTTTTATAAGTTTATTTTATTTCATTAAATCATTGCATAAGATAAAAACAGGCATTAGGGAGGGAAAAAGAACAGGACATTTGATTTCTGTTCATCTGCAAAATGTAGATAATGTCATTTTTTCATGGCAGTATTCTGTGAAGCATCCAAAGAAATTTGAATTGTTCACCAATAGCCTGGATTGGCATCCAGTTAAATGCTTAAATTCTTTCTTTTTCAACTGATTTTAGTGATTGGGCAGCATGAATTAAGGGATGTGATCTCAACTAACAGTTTTCAGATAATTTTCAAACATGAAGACCATGTGCCATCTTATAAGATTCTTCTTCGTGCTGATGTTGGTTCAACCAGGTAAGAAATAAATGAATCTGTTTTGGAATCTCTTTGTTCAAGAGAATAAACTTTGGATCTATGGGAAAAGGTCTATGATAAAGGACAAATCATATGCATCAAACTTTCTGAGTAATATATACCGGGTAATTCTAGCAAAACGAATGTGCCAAATTCATAAGAAATTTTCAATTGTCTAGAGGAATTGGGGAATGAGATCTGCTATGCAGTTTTCCCAAAAATTATTTCAGAAAGCTCAAAAGAATCAAATTCATAAACAATTAAATCCATGTATGGTATTCTGTAACATACTGAGGGCAAGTGAAGAAATGACAGTGCCAGTAAAATTATGTTATATTGTATATATTCAAAAAGAATATCTAAAATAAAATAAAAACAGAACTGAGTAGAATTCTTAGAATTTTGAAGCTCTTCTGGCTTGTGATATACATGGAAATGTGATTCCAAAATATTCTATTAATGTAGCATTCAGAATATTTGGAGCACTCAAATGTACTTCAAAATAAAAACAAAACAAAGCATGAATAAAATTATATGAGATAAAAGTATCATGCTGAATTATGAAAGCATGTGCTGCATGTCTGGAACAAAATCAATTTTATATGTTATTGAACTTTACCCTAGAAATAAATTCTAGCTGGCAAGATAAAATACAAATATATCCTCCACTTTCTTAATGTGACCAGTCATATTTACAGCATCTTAATGGAGAAATTACAGGATTTCAGGAGTAAAAACAGGAATGGATATAAGAATGGTATTTTGTAATAGTCAGTTATCGGGCGAGGGGAAGTGAGATGGGATCCCCACTTGTGACATGTAGCATCTTCTGCTATCATGCAATATGTCCTACTGTAATATTTATTTATTTATAATTGAATTTATTTATTTATAATTGAATTTCTATACCGCCCTTCTCCCGAAGGACTCAGGGCGGTGTACAGGGTAGTAAAAGCTTTACATACAAAAGTTAAAATGAAATTAAATTAACTAAGCCCTAACAATAAATAATTAAAAATACCCCAAACCCTTAAACCAGGCCAGCCTGTTCAAATAAATTTTTAATCTTTATTCTTTACTGGTTTCTGTAAACTACTCAGAGTCTTTGGACTAAATATTTTTGAAGTTTAGGGTCAGTAAGTAAATAAGTAAATTTATGTTGTAGGCTGCCCAGAGTGGTATCAGAGATAAGTGACTATGTAATTTTGATTAACAAATACATAAAAATAATTAGAAAATAGTCCATTAATAGCCATTAGTCTTAATGTCTTTTTGCTTCTACTGGAATCATAAGCAGCATGCCTTAGATGTTAGTCACTAAAGCTATAGATAGAAGAAGCCTATCACCCTTTTGCCCATGTCTGTAAATTTCTTGATGCTAATTTTGCCAGTGATACAGAATGTTGGTCTAAATAGACCATTAGCCTAATCTATCTACATTTTTATATTTCATATAATTAAGTTATACCAATATTATATATTGCATAATTGGATCCCAACCAATTAATTTTACAATATGATTTTGTCATGAAAATTAAAAGAAACAGGCAATATATCTTTCTTCTTCAAAAAGCTTACCCTTGCTATAATTATATTCAACTTTAAAAAGAATCTCTAGAGAGATCTTCCAGCCACTTAGATCATGGACTGAGTCAAATCACCACTTCTATCCTTTGTTAAAAAAAATGTTCCTCCCTAGCAGCAGCCACTTACCTGCCTGGTGGCTTCCTGGTGGCTCCCCCATTGATGCTTTCCTTGGTATCTTCCCTCAAGCAAAGTAAATGGGGGAGTTGGTAGGTATTAAAGAGAGGGAAGGAAGGAAGGAAGGAAGGAAGGAAGGAAGGAAGGAAGGAAGGAAGGAAGGAAGGAAGGAAGGAAGGAAGGAAGGAAGGAATTAGGGGGAGGGAGGGAGATTTCTGATGCTCTATGCTAGCTTTCTACAAGGAAACTCAGTGGAGAAGCTGGCAGGAAATCAAACGTCACTCCCTCTCCCATGCTTTTTTCATCACCTGTGCTCATTTTGTTTCTCTGTTCGGGTAAGGAAATATCTATGGGATGATGACATAGCAGAGCATCAGTTGTCTAGTTCTTTATAAAGTTCATCTGATAAACTAACTGGAATGAGCCCATTTTAGGTACTGATTGAGGCATCAGGTTAGAAAGTGGGAAAATATGAGCCAGCCATCCTCTCAGGCCTAGGAAGGAGACAATGGAAAGTACAATAAAGGGCCAAGAAAACTTCAGGCACTCACCAGAAGTCAAGACTGACATACACAGAGAGAAAAAAATCTATTAGTCATATATATATATATACATACATACACACACACACACACACATACATGTATATGTATATATATATATATATATATATGGATCTTTGGTTATTCGGGTTTTTCCCCGCGTAGAACTAAATGTGTAGGCGCAACGTTTCGACAGAATCCCATCCGTCATCATCAGGTTGGTGGCTTTAGCTTCCTTCTTCTGGGAGAAGCATGTGGCTGTTTGTTCGTATGTGTACATGAGTGTTTAGTAACAGAACTATTTTAAATACTTTAATAAGGAAACATGAAATAAACTAATCCAACCTGTAATGTCTCACTCCTTCTCAGTAAGAGAATGTTAAAATTCTTCTTTATTACAGGACCTTTTCTGCAGTGTCTCAGATTCTTTGAAGCTACAAGGATGTTGTATTTTCTCAAAGGCATCCTCTTCTTTATGTCAGGGTTCCCAATCCCTGGGCTGCAGCCCACTGGTGGCCCGTGGCCCATTTGGAACCGGGCCACGGAAGCAGTAGCCAAGTGAGTGCGCACACACATGCATGTGTGAGAATATGCATTTCTGAATGCAGTGTGGGCGAAACCATCCCCTCTCCCCACCCACCACTCTGCTGCCACCTCCACCAGTCCACCAAGCTGGAAAGGTTGGAGATCGCTGCTTTATGTCATTGGAATCTCCAAGTAAACTCCACCAATATGGAAGTAATCTAGGGACATATTCTGTTTTTCTTTATGAAGTGAACAAACGTTTTACATAAAATAGCTGAAAAAACACTGATGCTGGATTTATTAATTTTGAGGAAGAAAAAAAACACTACCATCATTCTAGCATATATCTGGCACTTTGAAATTAGAAGCTTCTGCCACTTAATTTTCAGTGTAATTTTTTCACCGTTCATCTTATTCAATAAATTCAATTTTTCCTTTAAAATCAAAAGATTGAGGACTTCCAAGTGTTCATTCTTTCAATAACAACTTGGAAGGTGATGAACTACTGAATTCTTGGTTCCAAAATGTTAATATGGGTAAAGCCTTCAGTGGCTTTTGAGATGAATCAAGAACAAAGACAACAGGAAGTACAATATTTCTTGATCTTTAATATCATCAGCAAACTGCCAGATATTTTCCATGGAAAACATATAACCTCTTTCCCTCATGAGAAAATACAGTGAGGAATGACCAAAAACTTTGCCCATGGAAGGAAGGAGTTGTAAATATGGTAAAATTAAAGAGAAATCACATGTGCCGGTTTTAGTCTCAAGTTGTTTTTTTCTCTTTGATCACAAATTAATTTTCATTTCTTTTTTACAGGTGTCCCCCAATACATTCCAAGTAGAAGACAATGTGAGAAAAATGGAGGAGTGTGCATTTTCTCATTCACCTGCTCTTGGCCTTTCCGTATCAGGATTGGACGTTGTAATTTTTTTCTCAGATGCTGCTCATTTCACAAACTGGTTCGTGTATCAGTTTAGAAATATACCTCACCCATGTGTTCAATATTAGAGTAAATAAAACCAGTTTTTAAGAATATATTTGTATGTACTAAATCACTTGATGTGTTGTAATGTGAGAACATTTACTCCTTTTTAACTTGGAAAGCACTTTTGTAATAGTTTAGAAAAAGAAAGATTCAGTAAAGAGGCTACGGAAATTGTACATAATAAAAAGCCAAGAGCAAAACAGAATCAACAAAATCGCAATCATATTAGAAAAGGAAGGATAGAGATTGCATCTCTAAAAAAAGCTGCAGGTAGTCCTTGACTTACGACCATTTGTTTAGTGACCATTCGAAGTTGTTATAGTGCTGAATGAAAAAAGTTATATCTTGTGCCCAAAATTACCACCACTGAAGCATCCCCACAGTTATGTGATCATAATCCAGATGCTTGGTAACCATTTGCACTTAGGGCCAGTTTCCAAGCAACTCACATGTGACCTTCATGCAGTCACCGTTTGCAATCTTTCCTGGGATCCTCTCCAGAAAATCAAAGGGAAATCCAACAGAGAAGGTTGTAAGCTGCTGCTGCTTGCCAAAAGGAGTCCCTCTCTCCCTCCTTATTTCTGGGAGCTGGCTAAATTAGTTCCATGTTAAAATCCAAGCAGTATTTTCAGCTATGGAGGATTTTCAGGCTCAGAGTTGATAGGCTGAAAGCCTCTCTACTCTGAGGTTGAAAATCCTCTGTGCCAAAATCAAAGCAAGATTTTCAGGCCCAGAGAATTTTCAGACCCAGAGTCAAGGGGCTTTTGGAGTCCCTCCATGCTAAAATCCAAGCAAACTTTTCAGGCATGGTCGATTTTCTTTTCCAGGAGTGAGAAATCTCTGAAGCCTCTCTCCTCTGGGGCTGAAAAATTCAAGTGGTTCTGAGGCCCTTGCACATCCTCCCCTACCCTCCTATGTACCCCCTCATTCCTTTCCTGCACCTCTCAAAACCCCCACTTTTTCCCTCTCCCACCCGGCAGCCTAAGGCTTGCAAATTGTTCCCTGCTGCCTTGACTGTAGGAAGCTGGAAGAGAGATGCCATGTTTCACAGCTGGGGCATTCACGTAATGGTGGTAACTGGGATTTCCTGGCTTGCCATCACTAAGCAAAGCAATTGTACTTTATGACCACATCACTCAGCAATGGAAATTCCCATTCTGATTTTGGTTATAAGTTGAGGGCTATCAATGTTTATTAACAATTCAAATCAGAAAGTCCTATAAAAATATTAATATTGCAATTGACAATGTTCTTTTTCTTGCCCAAGATAGTTGAAAGATATCAAGTAGCATCACTTCAAGTTATAGAAATTTACACAACCATTGTAGGCTATTGAACCTAGCAGACCTGCAAAGCAATACTGCTTTGCCTCACCAAGGTACTTTGTTCTGCAGATGCAATGCAATTCTTTAAGATGAGAGTATAGTATGAGGGAGTGTTCCAGAAGATACTGTTATTAAAACAAAAAAAAAAAACAGGTTGGGAATGTGATCTTGTCATTTAGAATGAAAATTTCACCTGGTCATCACTTTAAATCCAATTATAAGAATTTACTAAACTGGGTGAAAAGGGTTTATTATAAGAGGTCCTATATATTACCTCTAGCCCTTTGCCAGCAATTGTAATAACTGGCAGGGGAATATGCACATTTCTTTCAGAAATCAGACAAGTTTTCTGAACATTTGCTAACCATTTGCAGAGGCCTTTCAGATTCTACAGCTGCTGCACGAGAGGCCATCAACACTCAAAGTCAGATGAAAAAAAGAAAAATGCACACAAAATACACACAGATACAAAATATCCCATTTGCTTTTCTGTGCTAAGAAGTCAGGCCCATCTGCATACTCTTTCTGATTGTTCACTGACTGAATTAACAGAACCATTGCACAGGTTTACAAAGGTCAGAGTACTCTAGTTTTTCCTTCTGTATATACTAGGATGATGCTCTGACTTCAGATAAATGACTAATCCTGAACAAACTGGGAATCACTTTGGCAGAGGAAGAGAAGTTCAGATCAAAACAGGCCTTCTTTAAAGAAGCATCTACCACGACCCAAGTTTGTACTACAATATATGCGCTGGAAAAATGTGAATGATCAATCTAAGTTAATTCAGGAATATTCAAGAGATCATCTCTGAGTAAAAATACTGAATAAAGTCCCTCGAGGAATGTTTGTAGAGATCTTTTCATTGTGTAAATATATATATAGCAAAGCAAAGTTCCCCTGACTTCTTATTTTTGATCATTTTTTAAAAATCTTTATTGAACATTTATGTAAATCTGCTCTCTCTCTTGTATCTGGTGCTCTAGTTAATGAAGGTTGGCAGAATTTTCAAAGATAAAATGCTTCTGTTTATGGCCTATTTATGGTTGCAATTAGTACATTGCAATATTTTAAGGAAAAAGAGAAATAGACAGACCTGGCATTTATTGGCAATTGACTAACAGCACTAGGCAAAGACAGCATGGGAAGGTTTTCAGGAAAAAAAAACGAATACCAAATCTTCTGGAAAAAAATGTGATATTTACTAAGAAAACTTAGGATCAAACCTAGGAATGGCAAAGACATGCCATAATGCACAGAGATATAATCTTGAAGTCACTGAAACTGGAACTGATCTTAAATTAATGTATTATACTTTAGTTCCTCTTTCTGGCACACCATGCCTTCTGCAGAAGCAATGCACTGAAAATTTCTTCAGATACACATTGTACCAAAAACGTTAATGCCAAAAGAGACTGAGAAATACCTGTGTTTTTTAGAAGAATAAGAGCTTATCAGACCAACCTGTGGCTCACTCAACCTCTCTTGCTTGCTGAGGTTTTTTTAAGAATATCTGATCTTCTACATGCAAATGTCTTGCCTTTTTATTGCTGCTTTTTTGTGAATGTAATACAATGCCTGTATTCATTTTTAAATTCTTCTGGTATAAGCAGGTTTGTAGAATTAAGTACTGAAATGAATATCTAGCCATGGATATTCAGATTATGATCTGTAGATTTTTCCCTACAAATATATTGTTATTGCAGCTATGCTAACACCAAGTAACTTGCCAGCAAGCGCACAGTAACACACACACACACCAATAATCTGCATCCCATTCCACTATATACTTCCTCTGAGATTCTGCTTTCATAACTGAACTATCATAGCCTTCAAAAGGAATTGATGTGCCTTAAACCAATCCTCTCTTTTTCATGGAGGGAAGTTACTTAGAATAATGTCCACTTTAGGTTGGTAATCAGTGGTGGAATTCAGCTGGTTCGCACCACTTCGGGAGAACCGGTAGCTAATTTTTTGTTGTCCAGGCCCAGAATGGACTTCCAAAAGCAGCATCCACACAGAGAACCAGTTGTTCACATACTTGAATCTCACCACTATTGGTAATGTAAAACATATCAATCCACTTCATAAACAAAAGACTGTAGACAGGTAATTTTTAGGTTGATTTACAATTCCTTAATCACCACTGTAACAAAATTTGGAAACATACCAGTTTCCAAGTATAATTGCACTACAGTTTTAATATTGATTTGGAAATGTTCATTAGATTACTTTGCTTTTCTCCTGCCTAAGTAAGATTCAATTTCATGGGAGGAATTCATATACTTTTTTTTCTTTGAAACAGTGTCTTTATTTACTCTTTTATGGTAAGAAATGAGTATTTTTTTCCAAATTGGAATACTTAATAAAGGAAAGGAGGATTGCCTGAAGTTTCACAAATACAGAGATGCATATGGATATACTAATAATTGCAACCTTTGTGTTTGCTTCCCATATTTAGATGGTAGTTCTTATGGAAGCTGTCCATCTTTGACCTTGATTGTGTGTGTCTGTATGGGGGGGGGGTCATTTGCACACCCCTTCAAGTCTGTCTTGCTTCTCGGAGACTACCTGAACAAGCCCCTGCAGTTTTCTTGCCAAGATTTTGTAAGTAGTTTGCCTCTGCCTTCTTCCTAGGGCCTACAGAGAAAGACTAGCCAATGCCACCCAGATAGTTCTGAGCCTAAGGTGGGACTAGAATTTACAATCTCCCAGTTTCTAGCCTGATATCTTAACCACTGCACTAAACCTTTCTCCTATCCTACATCTAGGAAGACAAAATAACATACGTCAGAAGCCAAAGAAGTTTTATGTAATATGGTGGTGCAGAAAAGGACTACCGTATTTTCTGGCGTATAAGATGACTTTTTAACCCATGAAAATCTTCTCAAAAGTCAGGGGTCGTCTTATACGTCGGGTGCTGAAACTTTAGGGACAGGGCTGGCTGGAAAACCTGGAGCGGATCTCCCATTTGTTCTGCGCAGGGAAAGCGGGACCAATTGGAGAAGAAGCTGCAGTCTGTGATTTTTTACAGGCTGGGGTCTGGGCGTCTTTCCTTCTAAAGTTGAAGAGCAGCTGCAGTCTATCCCAACTTGAAAGGCAGATGGGGAATGCAGCAGCCAGAGCAGCTGCTTAGCTCTAAGGACACATTTGACTCAGGAACTGGGCAGGCTGGCTGGAAAACCTGGAGCAGATCTCACATTTGGTCTGCGCAGGGAAAGCTTTAGAGTGAATTAGGAAAAGTTTAATCCACTTGCATTGTTTTATGTTTACATGTTTGATGACAAACAGCCTTATGTTTATAAGTGACAGTTTTCCTACTAAGTACCTGCATGTCATAAGCATTTGAATTAAAATTACCATATTAAAATCAAATCTGATGTTTTTAAATTTTTATTTGGTGTGCGTTGGAAGAGGGGTAGTCTTATACGGTAAGTATAGCCCAAACCCTATAATTTAACAGGAAATGTAGGGGGTCGTCTTATACGCCCAGTCATCTTATACGCCGGAAAATACGGTATTCATTCAAAATTCCCAGATTCATTTCACTTTTGTACCTAATCTAGCAGTCTGTTCTGGAGAACTTATACTAAAATTTGTATGAGGGAGATAATAATTCTGCAATCTACTCTACTATAGATTGCAGATTGTGTTAATCACGCAGTAAGGGAGAGTTCAACAATTCCCTAGGTAGATTGATTCTAGACTGAATTGTTCTTATTGTTAGGATGTTTTCTTCCCATTCACTCAGAATCCGATTTCCTGTAATTATTATTTAATTAATTAATTAACTCCCCCCCATTCTCATAGTACACATTCATCAAAACATTTTAAAATGTACAATTTAGATATATAAACACAGAAACAATAATGGTTCATTCTCTGGGGCCAGGCTATTTATTTTATTTATTTATTTTATTGCATTTATATACCGCCCTTTCCCTGAGGACTCAGGGCGGTTTACAGGGAGTTAAAAATCAACCATACAAAAGTTAAAACCCAATTTAAAAAATATTAAATCAACCCTGTACTATTAAAAACCCCAATTAAAATGAATGTCTCCTCAGCCTGGGCCCGAGAGCTCAAAGAGCCAGGTCTTCAGGCCCCGGCGGAATGATCGGAGGTCGGGAGCAGTCCTCAGCTCCACCGGCAGCTGGTTCCAGAGGGCAGGCGCCCCCACTGAGAAGGCCCTATCCCTGGGTGTCACCTGCTGGCAATCTCTTACCGGCGGGACCCTGAGGCTACAGTTCAACATCCCCAAAGCTATATTTTTACAGATCTATGAAAGCTTGTCAGCCAAAAGTCAGTCTCAGAATGTGAGATGCTACTTGTAGCAGTCACTCAAGTAACTGGATTCATCATGTCCAAATTCTTTAATACAACCTTCACACTAATACCTATGTGATGGAGACAGTGGCCCCCAGTCATATGCATGAAAGTTTAAAATGTGACTGTATCTCCCCAGAGTTAATTAAATGCAATTCAAATATTGACCTCTCTCTCTTCATGCATTAACCACACAGACAAGATTCCATAAGAATGGACAGTAGCTATATTTACACCCATATAAAAATAGCAGTAGGAAAACCCAGCTAATTAAAGGCCAATTAGTTTACAGTATTGAACATCATTAGCAACCTATATGCCAGGCACCTATTCACCAAAATTCAAACCTAGATAACAGATGAAGAAATAGTTGACCTTGAGCAAGCAGGGTTCAACTGGGATGATCCACCACGGACCATTGCCTAGTGTTCAACATCTGGCAGACAAATATACAAATCACTCTGATTTGTACCTATATGCAAACTTAATTGATTTCAAAGCAGAATTTGATAATATCTCCAGGGTTAGGGTCTGGGACATTTTTAGACAAAGGTTTCTTGCTCCTAATTTACAAGTTATCTGATAAAACCAGGCTTAGAGTGAGATGTTAGCAGGGAGGGGACCTTTCTGATTTTATCTAGACTGTCACTGGGGTGAAACAAGAATGGCTTTTAGTACCTTTGTTTTTAACATATATTTATGTATTTATCAAATTTATTTTATCAAATTTATATGTCTCTCATCTCGTGGTGCAAGCCATGATATTAACTATTTGATTAAAACCTTCCAGATAGTTGATGTTCATGTGCCTTAATTAGCTGATAGTCTTCTCCCCATCCTATTCTACACAGATGATGCAGTTCTTCTCTCCCTGTCTTCTGTAGCTTTGAACTGGTCACTAAGAACCCCAACTTCCTACTATAATGAAGAAGATTATAGTTATTAACTATAATACAGTTTTAGTTTCTTCCAACAAAAGACAAAGGTGCAAGTGGCTGATTCACATGAACTCAAGCAAGCTGAATGATTTAAATATTTGGCACAATATTTCAGACTTTTAGAAAATTAACAGCCCAGGTAAATTATACTACTTTTGCTGCTCAAAAGAGTGTATTAGCAATAATTAAATTTTGTAGGCAGCAGGGGGCTAATTATATTCCAGCAGCAATCAAGTTGTCTATGGCTAAAAACAGCTGCCAATTATTATATCAGATACAACTTGGCCCATATACTTGGCATTGGAAATCAATGCCGTTAATTTTTTCTTTCATTATTGATTTGCCTTATCAAGGGTTAATTGGCCTAAATATTCAAGAGAGGGGCCAAGACTACAAAGTTCTTCTATGCAGGTATGGTGACAATTATTGTAGTCTATTTAATAAAATAGAGACAACAGACCTATAGGGTCAAGCGTGATTCTGAGCTCTAAGATTAGAATTCTGGTCCAAGTTTTAATGTTTTGCACATTAGCTTCAAGAAGACATTTTGTTTCTGAGGCCATTTGGAGGTTTATCTTGGCCTCAGGGTCACCTAAATAATGCAAATGGGTGTGGAACTTTCTTGGAACTGCTGAAAGGACTGTGTTTTTCAACCAACACAATATATATGCACACTTTGAATCCAAGAATACACTAAGGCAGAAGCTTGTCTATTCCCAGGATAAAACACAGAGATACAAACTGAGCAATGTGATATATGAAGTTGATCATAGAAATCATTAGCCACTTCTTTTACTGCATTATCAGTCACAAGACTGAATAAATGGTCATACTTGGCTAGTAGGATGTAGCAATTAGGAAGTAGGAACACAATGAAAATATCCACTATCCATGGAGCTCTTTGGATAACTTATACTTTAACAGCTTAGACTAATCTAACCTGAAAAGTCAACAATATGGCCAACACAGCCACAAATGTTTTGTGACAGTTGAAAAAACTGCTTAATCTATTTTGTTTGCTTCCCAACTCACTGTGAGATACTCTGGGTGGCTTACAATGTTAAATTATGTTATTGTTATTTATTGCTTTAATGTTTACTAGCTTTTAATTTTTTTAAAAAAACCAGAGTCACCTCTAGGTGAGATGGGCAGCATAAAGTCAAAGAAACAAATAGACAAATAAATTATTGTTAGACTTATTTTGTACTTTCTTACTGCTTTTGTATTATTTTATTGGTCTTTGTGGTAAACTGCACACAGTCCTTCGCTCTTGGGATAGTTGATAAATCTAGTTAAATAAATAAATTCCATTGGATGAAACTATCAATTCTATTTTCTGCTCTTGTGAGCACAGTTTCAGAGCTATATTTATGGTTATTGTACTATTTGTTCTGAGCCTTACAATGGATGCAATAACTAATTATTCTTTTCTTTATTGCTAACACACATCATGGTTTTTTATTTTATCTCAGCATTCAGATTATCTGGGATTTTGCTTATTTATCCTAACTGTAGTCCATGAGTCTTTCCCTGTAAGTCAGTCTCTGTATTATATTTATTTATTAATAAATAAATATTGATGAGTATGTCCTGACTCCTGAAGTCCTTTTTTTGTTTGAACCACCTAATTACACATTTTAGTGTCCACAGAATCATATTCCAGTGACTTATCTTCACAAAAGATAAGAACCTTGGTAAATAATGACAGAAGTATGTTCAATTTCAGAGAAAAAGATACATGTGAGTTGGAAAATAGATAACCTGAATCAGGTTTGCAAGTGGTAAATGAGGGACAAGTCTATTGTACTAAAAGAATTTTGTTGATTACTGAATACTATTTTCTTTCATGTACACACTTTCTAAATCTGTGTATTATAAGGCAGATGATAACTGTCTCAGTAATCTTAGAAATGTTCCTCATATACCATGCTATTAATTATTTTGTTCAGTTCATTTAATTTTATTACTTTTAGCTATGCCCCACGACATCCCTATGGGGGGGGGAGGAAACTTTACTTCCCAAACCAATCAACATGCAAATAACACATTACATGAAGTAATTAATAATTTTAGCCATACGCCACACATTATTATCCAATTAAAGTACAAAGTTGTGCTAGGAAGTTTTACTGAAAGGGTGGTGCATGATAAGTACTTTACAGAGCCCTATAAATAGGTATGTAATCAACCTTTCAAAGATACCAAACTTTGTCAGCACTCTGCTTTTGCCTCTCTGTCTTGCTGTTGTCTTGAGAACTCCATCTGATTTCTACCATGCGGTTTGCCATCCTTTCCATTGCTTTGATAACGTGGATGTTCTTGGTTTTCCCAGGTAAAGTATATGTTAATATCCATTATTATAGATGGAAATGTTAGAGGTTTAGATTAAGACCCCTCCTCAAATGTGGTCTGCTTTTTTTCCTAAATTTGATTAAGTTATGAGAAGTTGAAGAAAATATTCAGTAAATCTCAGATTATGTTGCCACTTTCTAGACCACCAATAATCCCCAAATATACATCCCCCCTCTCTTTTTATTGTCTGGGCAGTAATATCAGAGACTACAGTTGTAACTTCACAATCCCTCTTCTCTTCCTTCTTTATATCATGGAAAATGTAGTTCTTTAACTACAGCATGCCAGGTTATTACTAAAAAGTATTTGTGAATCCTCTAGCTGCCTCTTAAAGTTACTTAATTAAGTGACATTCCAATCTGCCCTGGTCCCAATCCAGTAGAAACATTTTTTTTTCACTCAAAAAATCAGAAAGTTAATTTTCTATGTTAGAAATGGAGATTTAAGAGAGAAATTAACTAACATTGCAGATATTTACCAAACTAGGTAACATCATCAATGCCACATAATGATGTTACTGCGTAATGAAATATCTAGAAGGTAACAAAATGTCTGCAAGCAAACAACCAACTCAGAGAGCACCAATGGCTACATAGTTCAACTCTGAGCTTTATATTTTCTATTAAAAGAAACAGAAACAGAAAAACAGAGGAAAAGAATGTGTACTAGCGGGGGGAATGTGCAAAAAAGGAAAAGCCAGGTGCTGGTAGATATGCCAACACAATGACTTTCCTTCTTTCCATGGATGGGAAGGGAAATTAGCAGGGAATGGCCAGTCAGGGAATTTGGTGGCTGTAATTCAGATTTAGCATCAGTCTGGCCCAGGTGAAGATGATAAAACTGGAATAGAGAGATTTGCCTGCTAGTGTTTTCTATACAAAGACAAAACAGGGATGGGAGAAAAAGAAAGGGGGAGGAGAGAGGGAGAGAGAGGAGAGAGGGAGAGAGAGAGAGAGATAATAAAAATCGGCCACTTTGACACTCTCAATAAACTGAAAGTAAAATTATTTTATTCCTTGTAATACAAAGTGATTGGGGTAATTAATGGCAATTGTTTCCCACCATTTAATGTTTTATTTTATTGCTTCAGAGCCATTGCAGAATTCTTTGAGGACCATAATGTCCACATTTTGGATGGGGAAGATAGATGGTTTGATGGCACATTAAATCTAAATTTCTTCCCTCTAGATTTATATTTTAATAAATGAGTTTTAAATGCAATGTGTTGGAAGGGACCTTGGAGGTCATCTAGTTCAACCCTCTGCTCAGGCATGAAACAATATACCATTTCAGACAAATGGCTGTCCAGTCTCTTCTTAAAAACTTCCAGTGTCAGAGCAATCACAGCTTCTGGAGGCAGGTTGTTCCACTGATTAATTGTTCTAACTGTCAGGAAGTTTCTCCTTAGTTCTAGCTTGCTTCTCTCTTTGGTTAGTTTCCATCCAGTGCTTTTTGTCCTACCTTCAGGCACTTTGGAGAATAGCTTGACTCCCTCTTCTTTGCGGTAACCCCTTAGATATTGGAACACTGTCATTATGTCACCCCTCATCCTTCTCTTCATTATACAAGACATACCCAATTCCAGCAACCGTTTTTATATGTTTTTTTTATTGAAAAGTTTTTAAAATACATTTTTTAAAAACATAAACTCCCTCCTTCCCCCTCCCTCCCCCTCCCCTCCCCCTTACCCTCCCTTACCCTCCCCCCTGACTTCCCAGAGCTGAATACAGGGTATTAACTTTACAAACGTAAGCTAAAATATGCTAAATAACTAAAAAAAGACATATTAAATTCTATCGCACTTTAACTCCCCTTAAACATAACTAAATTACTAACCAATAATGAATAATAATACATCATATAAAACTTGCTTGTCTGTTTCAATTAAATTAGCTGTAAAATTCTTCTTCACGTAAATAACTACTCCATTTTCTTATCTGGAGCAGACGCATTAAACTGTGTACCCAATCTAAAGTTTATCAAATATTTTTGATCAGCTGCTCGAATATGCGTTTCCTGTAAACAAATAACATCATTTTTAAATTGTTTCAAATACTGAAATATTTTCTTTCTCTTGTGCAGGGAATTTAATCCATTAACATTCCAGGTTAGAAACTTTGTCACCATCTTTAAATCTATTATTATAAAAGGCTTGGATAGTCACATTTCTGATTGATCTCTTTGTAAAATAAACCACCACATCTCTAGGTAATTTTCTTTGTCTGGCAATCCAAGAATTAACACGAAATATTTTGTCTATATCCCCCATAATATCTTCTGCTTGACACTCCAAAACCGGTTCAAGGGCCAATAACTCTTTCAAGTTTTCCTTTGGGTCTTCCTTCAATCCTCTAATCCTCACAGCAAACTCTATATCTCTATATTGTATCATAACTACATCATCATCAATCTTTTCCATCACATTTTCAGCTTCCAACATTTTAGCATCCAATCTCAAATTATTTTGATTCAACTGTTCCATACGATCATCCAGACGCTCAATACAGACTGCCAGCCCTTGAAATGCAGCTAAACTGTCTGCTCTTATTTCAGTAATCTTCTCCTCAATAAGTTCAGCTATTTGCTGTGATTGTTTTTTTAAAGCATCTTGTAAAGCATCTTGTAAATCTTTTATTGTTAATGCGGGTGCGGGCGCGGGTGCCACAGGAGGAGGCATCAAAGCCTGTAATGAAGAATGCTGAACTGGCGAAGCACCAGCACTTTTAGGAACTTTAGTTGGTTTAGAAGCCATCTTAACACCCAGTTAATTTCTATTGCACACTTTCACTTTCCACACCGCTTGCAACTTTTTCTTTCAAAATAAACCAGAGTTAAAGTTCAAATACTTGCTGTTCCAATATTCTCCTGCACAGCTCTACCTGCATCCAGGTAATCCAAAGTTAATTGTTGATTGCAGGGATGGTTGCAGCATCCTGCTCTGCTCCAAAGCCTTGGAGCAGAGGAGTCCCCAAGTCCAGAGCTAGTTCAGGCTTCGGGGGGGCTCTCACCCTTCAACCCCCAGAATTTAAACTCTGGGGGTCTACGGGAGCCCTACCCCTACCTGAACGCTCACCCCCCCTCTTCTCCCTAGGAGAGGTTTCCGAGCCGCAAAACAGCTGATTGTCACTGTTTTAGCGGCTCCAATGGAAAACAACAGGGCTGACGGCCAGAACGGCCACCAACGACAGAGCCTTGCCACCCAGAAGTCCCCGTTCTTTATATGTTTTAGCCTGCAGTCCCCAATCATCTTTGTTGCCCTTCTCTGTACTCTTTCTAGAGTCTCAATATCTTTTTTACATTGTGGTGACCAAAACTGGATGCAGTATTCCACGTGTGGCCTTAGCAAGGCATTGTAAAGTGGTATTAAAACTTCATGTGATCTTGATTCTATCCCTCTGTTAATGCAGCCTAGCACTGTGTTGGCTTTTTTGGCAACTGCAGCACACTGCTGGCTCATATTGAAGTGATTGTCCACTAGGACTCTAAGATCCCTCTCACAGTTGCTACTATTGAGCAAGATACCACCTATACTAAACCTGTGCATTTGTTTTTAATTGCCTAAATGTAGAACCTTACTTCTTTCACCATTGAATTTCATTTTGTCAGATAGCACCAAATGTTCAAGTCTGTCAAGATCCTTCTGTATCTTAAGCCTGTCTTCTGCAGTGTTGGCTATTCCTGCCAGCTTGGTGTTGTCTGCAAATTTGATGAATTCCTCATCTATCCCCTCATCCAAATCATTGATCAAGATTTCAAGAGCACTGGGTCCAAAACAGAGCCCTGGGGCACCCCACTACACACTTCCCTCCATGTGGATGAAGTTCCATTGAGGACCACATGCTGAGTAGGGCTGGTCAGCCAGATACGAATCCATCCAGTGGTGATGCTATCTAACCCACATTTTTCTATCTTATCAAGTAGAAGGCTGTGGTCTACTTTATCAAATGCCTTACTGAAATCCAAGTAAATTATATCCACAGCATTCCTCTGTTCCACTAATTTTGACACCTGGTCAAAGAATGTAATAAGATTTGTCTGGCATGACCTGTTTTTGACAAACCAATGTTGGCTGTTGATAATGACTTTGTTTGCCTCTAGGTGTTCACTGATTCATTGCTTGATTATATTTTCCAAGATATCCCAAGGTATTGAGGTCAGGCTGATAGGTCTTTAGTTTCCTGGATCCATTTTCCTTTCCTTTTTTGAAGATAGGAACTACTTCAGCTCTTTTCCATTTCTCTGGTAGTTCCCCAGTGCTCCAGGATCTTTGAAAAATATAGTTCAGTGGTTCTGAGATCATATCTGCCAGTTCCTTGAGAACCTTGGGGTGTAATCCATCTGGTCCTGGTGATTTGAACTCGTCAAGGGTGGACAGGTGCTCACTTACCATTTTCTTCCCTATCTTGTGTTTTTTAATCTGTTTTTTACGGTACTTTTTTGATATGTTGGGCTGTTTTTTCCCTTTGTGGAAATACAGATGCAAAAAATGAGTTGAGTAGTTCTGCTTTCTCCCTGTTGCTTGTCACCTTTTTGCCCCTTTCTCCCACTAATGAACCAATCATTTCCTTAACTTTTTCTTATTTATTTTATTTATTTATTTATTTATTTATTTGTTTATTTATTTGTTTATTTGTTTATTATTTTAATCCCATTTATATCTCGCCCTTCTCCGAAGACTCAGGGCAGCTTACAATCTAAGCACAAATCAATGTGCTTAGCAATAGCCTTCATTCTATGTATATGCCTGCTTATTAGGGCTTTCGCCCCCCCCAAGCGGCATTATTACAAAGTCAGCTTATTGCCCCCAACAATCTGGGTCCTCATTTTACCTACCTCGGAAAGATGGAAGGCTGAGTCAACCTTGAGCCTGGTGGGATGCGAACCTGCACTAATTGCAGGCAGCTGGTATTACTTAAGGAGGCATTAGCCCACTGCTCAACCAAGGCTCTTTTACACGTTGAAAGAAGCTCTTTTTTGTTATTTTTGACTTTTGTTGCAAGCTTTAGTTCATTTTGAGCCTTAGCTTTCCTCACTTTGTCTTTGCAGGCTTGGGCTATTGCCACTGAAGAACTGACTATATAACTATCTTAATGGAGTAACATTTCTATTTTCATATATTGTCAGCCAGCCTTCAAAGAGATTAGGATAGTTATGAATAATTAATGTCATACTGAATTTTCATTCAGCTATAAAAATATCACAAAAGATGTTTAATTCCCACTACAGCTTAAGATATAAAAAATATTCTACCATTTGGTCTGTGTGATAGAAGAATCCTCTCGGTCCAAGTAAAAATAGAACATCTGTGGCATAATACTCCTCAACTGTAATAGATTTAAAGAAGGAAAAAAAGACACATGTGCCATGTAGTCTAAATGATGTCACTTTCTAGGTGCTATTGCTGAAGGAGAAATGAGTGCTAGTGATTGCCTGAGTGTCCACGGTGGTCGTTGTGTCAAAGAATGTAGTCAGGATGAGACACAGACGGAAACTTGTACAGCAGGGGTGTGCTGTAAAGAAAAGTAAGCTCCATACTTTTTTTTTAATCAGATGAAACATGCTTTTAGATTTTCCTGTTTCTGTTTAGGTATTTCAAAATGTGGGTGGTCTCCAGAAGCTCTCTAAATATATATCATATTTAATCATATTTAATATATATCATATTTAGAGACCAGTAAGATGCAAGGTAACAGCGTTACCTTGCAGTGTTACCTAACAGAAGGTAACAGCGTTCCGTGCGCCTTTGGCGTCTAGTCATGCCAGCCACATGACCACAGAGACGTCCTTGGACAAGTGCTGGCTCTTCAGCTTTGAAATGGAGATGAGCACCGGCCCCTAGAGTTGGAAACGACTAGCACGCATGTGCGGGGGAACCTTTACCTTTACCTTTAAGATGCAATGAGGAGGAGGAATACCCTGCTCCTTATTCTGTTGACAAAGGATATTCTGAATTGTTAAAGTGGATTACCCTGAAAATATTTTAAGTGCAATTATTTAAATAGTTTATTGTTAAGGGCAAGGAAATATGCATAAGGGTTCTATTTATTATTCTATAATGGCTTATTAGTGTCCTTCCCTGAGATACAATATGATTAAATGGAGTCTGCAGGAAAGGTTAAAAAAAAGCAACAAGACAGCACGCCAGCATGGTCAAAGCCCTTCCCCTTTGTATGAATATCACATGCATGTATGAATAGGTGGGGCTTCAATCAAGCTTTTATAGCTGGTGTATTAACTTTTTTTTAACCACCCTTATGGATATTGCTGCTCTGATCAAATACAGGAGGCTGACTGCCTCCTTCTGGAATGATCAACCTCCTGATATTTAAACCAGGACTTATTTTCTTTTCCCTGGTACCCCCAGAAGAAAACTCTACATAGGAAATACTGGAGGAAGAAACTCTTAATGAGGGAAAATACCCCTTCCAAATTTCTACTACACAACTGTAGTTCATTATAATTGTAGATATGTTTAAAGAAAGATTACATGGCAATGCTAGGAAAAATTAGCATGTCCCTCCTAAGTATCAAAATTGCTTCCTGCATGACAGTAGTCTTTTTTTTTTAAAGACCAGTCTGGTATCTTGATCAAGTTGCAATAAAACATTATTAAATCTCTAATTATAATATCAACCTATCCTCCAAAACTTGAGGAAAGGCAATGAACTTCACTTGTTTCTGTGATGACTGGAAAGAATCTGCTCTAACCTAGCCAGTGTTTTGCCTGACAACAGACTGAAAACATGAATGGGGTCAATTTAAACTGTGCATGGGAATGTAGCTTTGCAAAATCCTTGAGCTTATTGTGGTGTCCTGCCTGAGGCTGAATGTGTCTGCAGCCAGGGAATTGAATCAATATACTGCAGTCAATAAACAACCACAGTTCAAACTCAAGAATTTTCAAGAAATGACTAAATGGAAACAAAATTGAGATGCACAAAAGGAAGGCAAACTTCAGACACTCTGAGATTGCAGAGGAAAGATGAAATAATAGCAATAATAAAAAACAAGAATTTAGGATAGCTGAATTCTAGTGCATGACTGAATCTTTAGAATGTCTTATATTGGTTTTCCTCCTTCTTTTCTTGTAAAGTTAACAAGTATACTTCTGCAATAGTAGCGAATATCTGTAGCTCGGGTGTAGGATGAGGGTGAAGGTTCATTATCCAAGTTTGTGGGTTGGTTTCCGAATGTTTCATTACCAGGCTAGGTAACATCTTCATGCTGCAACAGTTGTAACTGTGAAAAACAGTCATAAGTCATTTTTTCCAGTGCTACTGTAACTTTGAACAGTCGCTAAATGAACTATTGTAAGTTGAGGATTATCTGCATATAAAATGTGTTATATGTTTGGCCAGTGTGATACTTCACAGTAAAAGTATGGATAAATTTTCTTTTGCAGTTGCTGATGAAACTATTTTCTGAACTGGAAAGTAAAGCTGAAAGCAGAAGACAAATTTTACTATTAATGTCAATAATAAGGATGATTCAGACACAACAAATACTTTCCACAAAGTGTGACCATGAAGTAAAGAATCTTCCTCACTAATCAATGGATCTGTTCTTTATATTTTCTTTATGTCAACAATTTCCGAACAGAGAATAAACCCCAAGTTTCTGAAATCCTTGTATAATATGTGTGTGTTTACTTAATTTGTGTATTGTTGGAAGAAAAATTTGATCTGGTTCCAAGCCAGGAAAAAGATGCTGGAAATAAAATGGAAACAGACTACAAGAAAGGAGGTCTCTGTGTATTTGGTAGCCAGAAATTTCAGTGATGGTGGAATGTTTCTGGGATGTCTGACAAAATGGGGTTGAGAGTAGGTGGGTTTTTATACATTCTTTGGGACACGGTGGCTCAGTGGGTTAGGACGCTGAGCTTGTCGATCAGAAGGTCGGCAGTTTGGCGGGTCGAATCCCGAGTGCCATGTAACAGTCTCTCCAGTTGTTTTCTGAGGTTTCAAAGAGAGTCTTTGGATTTCACTTGTCCATCTCAGGATCCCCTGGTCAGTTATAGCTGGCTTTACGTGGGACTAATGGATCCAGTAGTCCTTTTTCTCTCTGTATTTTTCACAGGCATCTGGGTCAATAGGACTTTGGAAGATCTATTCCACTTTGGATGCAGTGGTCATTTTCAAACAAACAACTGGATCCAAACCCAATCTCTTGGCCGAATGGATGGAAGGTCTCCTCTGGAGGCAGTGTCTGGTTCAGTGCACTCTGCTTCCACAGGTTGCAGAATCGTCTGTGCAGGGTGGAAAGATATGAGAACAGGGCCCTCTCCTCTCTTTTGTGGGTGACTCTCCCAGAAGAGGCATTGTTGGTCTGACATGAGGAATGGAGAACAGTGAAAAAGAGATGGAGAGGTGGAATGGGGGGATAGCTTGCAGGCAGGGTTTGAAAAGACATGGGTTAAAGCTACAGTTGTTAAATAGACAGATAAAACCCACTTACAAGACAGTAAATGCAAAAATAAAACTTTTCTTCTAAATGAGCTTAAAACATTCCCTCCGGACAAACTGTTCTTAAGTCACAGGGAAGAAAAAGGGAATACACTTCTTTTCACTTAATTTTGCTGGCCAGGCAAACTAAGGAGAAGGTATTTTATTTTTCGTGACTTATCACATTGTATTTTTTCTCAAGGAATATAAATATCTACAATTTTCCACAGGAAAGATTTTATAATTCATTTCAGGTATTTATTCCAAATCCCTCTGGAGCCTTATTTCATTTTTAACTTTCTAATATTTTTCCAAGTTAAGATCATATTTAACACTTTTTTTCACTAAGGAGAAGGAGACTTGCCCAGTGAATATAATAGAACACTGATATATATAGAAAAATACCTGACCACTCATTCTAACCCAAGGTTTACAGGAGAGTCAAGATTTCAGGGATCTTTAAAACACACCTGTGGTCAAGGCAAGACAAATCGCAGATGCAATGATTTTCCAAAGGACATCATTCCTGCATCAACTTTCAAATTTCAGATCTCAGCTGCTGAAACCACCAGCCATTGAAAAGAGGGTTGTGTGTATCATGGATTGTATAAAGCAGAGGTAGGCAACCTTGGCTCTTTTGTGACTCGTGGACTTCAATTCCCAGAATTCCTAAGCCAGCTGGCTCAGGAATTCTGGGAGTTGAAGTCCACGAGTCACAAAAGAGCCAAGGTTGCCTACCCCTGGTACAAAGTGATAGAAAGTAACACATTGTGGCAAGTTAAACTTGGGAGCACAAAATTGAAGGTAAACAAGAACAAAGAACAAATTTAAAGCTAGTGAATCTAAATTACATTCCTAAATTTGTTCTTGTTTCTGGAACACGAAATCTCCCTAAGAAGTAATGCTCTAAGAGTTTTGACCAAAATAGATTTATCAAGAAGATAATGCATGCTGAATTAATCAGTCTCTCATACTTATTATGTTTCTTGATGATTAAGCATGAAAACCCCTTCCTATTTTATTGCTTTCTTTTCATGGGTGGCTTTATTTATTCCCTGGAAAATTATGAAAAGCCATAAATTACACATTACAGAACAATGAACAATAAATATGTTTGTTTGTTAAAAGCAAGTTTATATCATCCAACTCACCAGTCTTTGGTAGAGTACAAAAAAACCCCAAAATAAACCCATGTAACAAAACATCATAAAGCCCATCCTAACCCAGAGTAAAATAACCCCTTTTCAAATGTTAATAAAAAGGGAGTCAAACACTCCTCAGGGTTACCATAAAGAAGGCTTGCCTTTTAGTCCATGCTCACCTTACCTCCTATGAGGAGAGATGGTGAGACTTTGAAGAAAACCTTCCTAGGTAATCTGACAAAATGAGATGTAGAGGGCAGAAAAAAATGGACTTGAGAGACAGGCAGAAGAGCAGCTGTTAAATAAAAGAAACCTGAGTCTGGGACAGGAATGACGCATGTGTAAAGGTGTCAAATAAGTCCCTTCCTAATTCCCTTGAACATTCAGACTTGCAAGAGTCTGTTATTATAACTTTATAATAAAACTAATCTTGGCCTATGTAGCATTGGTTTCCTAATCTGATCCAAAGTGACTGACAGGAGAATCATGTTGGAGCAATTGATCTCCAATATGAATAGAAGATTTAGAAATGGAATAGTCAGTTTGCAATATGGAGGTTGGATTTCTCTTTTTAAACATTTTTGATATTCTAACCATATAAAGACCAGCTTGATGGCATCAAGATCTCATGAGCAAAATAGGTGACATTCCATTCTGTGCTTCTTTTGAGACCAGCAGTTAAACTTGGATATGGGAGTTTTCATATATTTAAGAACTACTTTATGCTAAACCTGTATTTCTTACGTTGTGGTGGAACTCTGGAGAATGACTAGTTTTGTTTAGTAAGTAAAAACATTTCAATTTATCCCTGAGAAGATAGATTGAATGCATTAATATATTATTTTTCATTAATAATGCTACTTTTAATCAATAGCATTGCAAAATTTGAAAATGTACCAATTTCCTTTTCTAAAAATCAACTTTATTAAGATTAAAAAAGAGATAAAATACAACCTAACAGAAAAGGAAAAATTGGGGGAAAGGAGAGCAAAAAAGGGAAAAGTTAAAAAGTGACAAAAAGTATAATAACAATACTCTCAACTTTCTTTAGTACAGATAGAAATATATAGTAGAATAATATCTTTCTCTAAATTAAAACAAAAACATCATATAAAATAGAAATTAGACAATCAAAATAGCATCGTATGATATAAAACAAAGCAATATCTTACTCTAAGGTTAAATTTAAACATCAGAAATATACAGTATATACAGTATATCTAATAGTAAAAAATGAAAGTACACAATATTTCTGTAATCACAATAGATCATCAGATTTCATGCAATGTCACCCAAGGCCCCATCCCTTCCCTTCCCAGAGCTGCCTTGCAAGCAGGTGCCAAAACCAGGAAGGTTCAGAACTGGCAGGAATTTGACTACCTTCACAGAGTATGATCTCCTCTCCCCATTGAAGTGATGCCTGTCTATCTATTTGCATAGAACATGCTTTTGAACTGTTAGGTGGACAGAAGCTGAGACAAATGACAGGAGCTCATCCTGCCATACAGTGCTAGTATTCGAGCTGCCGTAGCAGAGACCATCTCCAGCATCATTAAGTCACTGAGCCACTCTCCCTTTACCTACAACACTGACTCGATAATTTTAGATTGTGGGATTTCCAATTCTGCTGTCAAAGCAACTAAACCTAAAAGAAATTCACTGTGAGCCAAAGAGTTTTAATCTGGTCAAAACTATTCAAAACTTTCTGTTGATAGCAGTAACAGTGCACACATGCACATTGATAGTCTTTCTTCCACTGGATACACTTGTAGGGGGTTTTGGCTGAGAGGGATGTGCATTGGCCAGGTTTGCCTCCTGCCACCTCCCATTCAGTGGTTGGAGGGCTTTAGGGTTGATTATCTCTGAAGTACACTGTGAGATTCTCTCCCCACCCAGCAAACATTGGAATCACTCTGTTTGGGACATTTCAGCCAAGACTGTGAGAGAGGATTTCTCTCACTCTGCTTTTGTAGTATATCTTGCAGAAGGTTTCTGTCAAACCTACAGAAATCCCTGTAGAAGCCTGATAGGCTGAAGCAGATAAAAAATAAAACAACTTTGGCCCAGCAAGGGAACTTCTATTTCTGGAAAAATAGAAATAAAGCAATTCTTTGAAGCTTCTCTACATCCTTATCATGGATACAGTCTAAAACTCTCCTTCCTTCTTTTCCTCTCTCCTTATTCCTCTTTAGCTGCTGCAGTGTTATATTATTGGATCTATTCAGTCTTTGATTTGAAAGTGAACAGGATTTATTCTGCTGATTCAGTAAGTGTCCTTGGAAGGATTGAATTAGTTGAATTTAAATAATAGGAGCGTGGCAAATACTGTCCTTAACATGAGGATTAAGAGAGAAGGACCTAGAAAATGACAGGTTAGTCTGATATTAACATCTGAGAATATTCTAGAATATGTAGTCATCAATGTAATGTGAGTGCAAAAAGGACAAATGTGGTTTCAGGTTACTTCCAAATAATGAGAAATAATTGTTTCACTTTATTGGGAAACTCCCACTCTGAGTACCATTTCCAGTTCCAGTCTCTTCTTAGAAACCTCCAGTGATGAAGTACCCACAATTTCTGAAGGCAAGCTGTTCCATTGGTTAATTGTTCAAACTTCCTAACAGTGAGAAAAGTTAACTAGTGGAATGCTTGCCTTCAGAAATTCTGGGTGCTTTATCACTGGAGATTTTATCACTTGTCTAAAATGGTGTAGGGTCTCCTGCAAGGTCCCTTTCAGCTCTATTCTATTCTACCATATTTTAAGGATTCCAATATAGTGGGATGTATTCAGAGAATAGCAGCAAGAAATTTCTGAAATTGAAAATTACCCATTCTTTTAACATGGTCTGATGCTCCTGCATAATTCATAGAAGAGAAAGAACTATAATAGAAAGAGATCTGCTTTTCTTTTATCCGGAGAATGAGATGAATTATGCAGGAACATGAGACAATGGAAAAAGATTGACAACTACCTAGTTACAGAAAATAAGACAGATTGAGCTTGGATCTATGTGATCTTGATCATGATTACTGCAGGAATGATTAAAAATAAAACCAGAAGCCTTCCATTAGTACTTTGCTTAACAATTAAACCCAGAAAGAAGTCTGGTGTGTGGTGTAGTTGGTTCACATGGTGTAGTAAGATGGAGGGTTTGTTGTCACTGTGTGTTGTGGGGGGTGGGAGCACAAAGGGAGGCTCAGCTAATCTCAATAGTTGTACTTTGACAATAAAGATTCATTCTGGAAAACATTGGAATTGGTAGGGAAAATACTGGGGAGAAAATTATTTAGAGCATTCTAGGCTGGTATCATTCAGGAATCATAGTTAAACCTTCACTCGTTTAAAATCTCTAATCAAGATTTAAGTCTGAGGGTGGAGGTGAAGAAGCTTTTAAATATTCATCCTGAAATGCTATCGAGGCAAGCAAGTTGACCATGCCTATTGTCAGATAGGATATCATGATCTTGATCAGGTTCATTGTGGAGGTGATGAAGGTAACTTCCTAGTCCCAACTACTGTTAAATTGGGCCTACTAATATTTGGCAACACAGTTAAGTTTTTTCAGATCATTTAACCATTGTTTTTGCTCAATTTATTTTTAGTCACAGACTATGGCAGGCAACTACTGGAGAGAACATCAAATTTTAAAAACAATGAAATTATTTTTCCAACCCAGTGAATTTGAGATTTAGTTTGAGGTTAATATAGTGAATTATTTTTCCTTCTCTGTACACTTTTATTCCAGAAGATTAAAGTCTAATGAGTTTTTATTACCATACAGCTTGGATCTGCAACTTTGATTTAAAGGATCATTACATAGGTAGCTAGCCTTATAAAATGGGTAGGTATTTTGCTTCAGGTCTTATTCTCTCTGTCTCTTTCTATCTCTACTGTATTGTTTGAACATCCCCATCTAGCTTCAGCTATGCAGTTTGGCATTCTTTCCATTGTTCTGGCATCATGGATACTTTTGGCTTCTCCAGGTAAGGCATATACAATCCACAAAATGATTACAGAATGATATAGTTGGAAATGTCTGGAGCTTGCATTCCGCAATATTGTGTTGATAATCTCATTGGTTTAGAAAACACCACACCATTTAACCCTTCTGTGTCCTCTAAATATGGGATTGAGTTAGCAATACAACATATTATCTGCAAAAATCCCAGAAGAAACAGAAAAGTCATCAAATCTGTGAAATACTATAGGCTCTAAGTCATTTTGGATGTAACCCAGTTTGACTTATTGCTTTAAGACAGATCTCCATTCTGCTTCACCAGTCTATTTTGATGAAGTTATGAGATCACACTTAGACTGAACTGGAATTCCCAACTGAGCCTTTGCAGAACCCTATCCATTAATACTGTACTGGGTGCCAGACGTTCCACAGTATTTCCCCCTCTTTAGACTGTCCTTGCTCTAGGCCAGGGGAAGGCAATCTCAGCTCTTTTATGACTCATGGACTTCAACTCCCAGAATTCCTGAGCCAGCCAAGCTGGCTCAGGAATTCTGGGAGTTGAAGTCCATGAGTCATAAAAGAGCTGAGGTTGCCTACCCCTGCTCTAGGCTAGCTATTAATTACAAACAGTTTTCAGGAAATTTATACTTCTGCTTATTTTGAGAACTATCAGTCTTAAGAAAAAGCATTTAAAAGTATTGTGGATGTGACATATAAACCATAAGGGTTTTATGTGTTCCTTGATTCTAAAAAAAGAACACCTACAACATCTAGGATATATATCATATATACTGAGATTACTGTGACACTAAATCCTTTTCTGAGTTTAAAATTCTTCTCTTTGTCTCCTCTGTTCTTTTAAATATAGGAGGTACAGTAACATGATTAATTGAGTGTCATCAAGTAGTTTTTGAGTCTGTGACCACATAAATAGATTTTCTCTATGATGAATTTTTCATAACTTAGTCTTTCAACTCTTCCAATGGAGCCCCACTAATGTAATATAATTGAGTTAATTCATCTTGCTGCTGGTCCTCATATTTTTGTATTTTCATATTCCTCATATTCTCTTTTATTCCATACTTCCCAGCATTGAAATCCTTTCCAGAGAGTTAGGCCTTTGCATAATGTGTCCAAAATACAATAATTTCATCCTGGTCATTTGTGCTTCAAGTGAGAACTCTAAGTTGATTTGCTCAAAGATCCATTAGTTTATTTTCTTGGCTGACCATGGTATTCTTGGAAGTCCTGTCCAATAGAAAGCTCAAAAATATCTGTACTTTTCCTATCTTGATTCTTCAAAGTCCAACATTTGCTTCTATAGAGGATCAACAGAAAATACTATAGTTTGCACAATTCTGAAATTTTTAGAAATAGATACAGGACATCATAGTATTTGAATATCTAAGTTCTTTGTGGGTATTTTATCAGATGGTAGTCTGCAAAATATTTTTCACTGTTTTTTTCCTTTATTGTTGATAGTTTATCTCAAAATGCAGAAATTGCCCTTCACTTTTATATCTTCATTGTCAATGCTAAGACTGTTTGTTCTACTTATCATCATTTGTCAGGCCTTCTTTACATCTAATTTTAGTCCCATTTTTCACTGTGCTTCTTGACTTCTATTACTAGGGCTTGCAGATTCATTACATTTTCTGCTACCAGGTTAGTGTCATGTGCTTCATTTTGGTTTCCATACAATCCAACTATGTTTTTCTCTTTCATTTTTCCAATTTGGCATTCCAGTTCCCTATCACATGCAGCATATCTTGCTTGCATTAATTTTTAATTTAATTTAATAATATTTCTATACCGCCCTTCTCCCTGAGGACTCAGGGCGGTTCACAGGGCAAAAGTAGAATACAAAATACAAACATTAAAAAGAGATTAAATAATTGCCCAAGTTTAAAACAATTACTATTCAATTATAAAACCCCAAAGATAAAATTAAGAATACAAAAAATAAAAAACCCCACCAATCCCCATCAGGCTAGGCCGGCTTGTACAAACAAAAACGTCTTGAGATCGCGACGAAAGGAGCGAAGATCGGGCGCCATCCGGAGCTCTACCGGTAACTGATTCCACAGCTCCGGAGCGCCCACAGAGAAGGATCTCCCCCTGGGGGCCACCAATCGACATTCTCTGATCGGTGGCACCCTGAGGAGGCCCTCTCTGTGGGAACGCACAGGGCGCAGGGAGCTTGATGCCGGCAGCAGATGTTCCCTGAGCATGAAGTGTCGATTTCAAATTAAACTGGATAATAAAATGCATAAAATTCATACTCCTCTTCTTCTACATGTGTAGTTGGAGCATAAACCTGAATGACTGTTATGTTAAAGAACTGTCCATTAAGGCTCTGTAATAGCACCTACACTATGCAACTTATACATATCAGATATGCCAGTGACAAGGGGATGCAAGTTTAGATACGATGATGATTTGACCATAGCAGTACAAGAAAAATACATGGAGGTGTCCAGAGATCTTAAATCTTGGGAAAATTCTTCACTGACTGGAAGCTCACTCCTAGCACCAGCAAAAGAGTAGCACATGCTTCCACCTTAACAACAAATTAACATGTGAAGCCCCGAAGGTCTATTTAAACAACTTACTCCCCTACAATCACCATCCAAAGTACCTTGGAATAATATTGGGTTGGACTTTTTCCTATAAAATACACTTAGAGACTACAACAGCAAAAATCAATACTGGGAACAACATACTCCAGAAATTATGAGGAATTAAATGGGAAGCTTCGGTTGCCACCCTCAAGTTATCAGCCTTAGGCTTGGTCTACTTCACAGCAGAATACTGTGTCCCTATATGGCTTAACAGCTGCCATACTAGTAAGTTAGATGCCAGACTCAACGACACCATGAGAATTATAAGCAGATGTATTAAAATCACTCCGACTTGCTGGCTTCTGTTCTGAGCCAGATAGCACTGCCAGCTTTCAAAAGTAAGATGCACTAGTGAGAGAATACAGAAAAATTATGAACAACTCACTCCTACCATGCATGCCAACCTTCCTCATATGTCAGACAGAAGACTTAAATCCAGGAAAGCCCCACTGGCACTTGCACAATATCTGCCCAACAACTTTAACATCGATTCCCAATGGAGAGCCAAATAGGTTGCTGAACACCCAGACATAGGAAAACATATAAATGACCCCACAAAAAAGTTGTCAAGGGTTTGAACTACCACATTAACAATGGACAATCCTGAATAGGATTCACAACTCACATAGCATCTGCCAGTACTCACTTTATAAATGGGGCAAGGTATCCTCCCTCAGTGTGACTGCAGAGTCCCAGGTCAAACTGTAGATAACATCTTGACAAACTGTAAACTGAGGGCATGTTCTGGTCCAGTATCTGATTTTTTAAAAATATAAACAATGCTGCACTTCAATGGTTAGATGGCCTAGACATTGGTATTTGAACTAGATCTTTTTAACATTTATATTTTATTGTATTTTACTAATCTAGATGATAATATTTATTGCTAATTGCATAAGTTAATATGCCATACAATAAATAAACTATTAAGTCTAATTGATATTATCTGATCATTAATTATATTGTATATCTTTTTTGCTATACACTTCCTAACTATAAAAGAAACACCATTCCTTCTTTGTTTACATGATCTGAGAAATAAATGTTGTGATGTTCTGACTGAAGGTGTCCAGTTAGAGTCCATCTCAGTTCATTGATGCCTAAAATCAAATTGTAGTATTTTCATTTTATTTTCCACTGTTGAGCTTTCCTGTGTTCATGCTTCATATGTTCTAAATTGCCCTTTTCGTTCCATATTTGCAGGTCAGTAATTAGATGTTATGAATGCTCTAATCATGTCATGCCATAAACATCAGTAGTACTTCAAATGATCATCAGTTCTTCTTCAGTAGCATGTAGAATGATGGGGCCCATCCTTCACTATTATACGGTCAAACATTTTATATTTACTAACCATGTTGTTTTCTTGGTAAAAATACAGAAGTGGTTTCCTATTGCCTTCTTTCATGCAATATGAATTGATAAGGAATTCATAAAAATGCATGATCACAATGCTTAAACATTTTATTAATTACCGTGATATAACTTAAATGACAGAAAAATAAGTTTCTTTAAGATTACAATTTAGGCCACCCACTGTTGTATGGTTTTAGGCTTTGTTAGACTTCTACATCACTGCACATCAGTATGCATCTATCATTCGTAGGCAGTGCATAACTGTTGCTATTCTGACTAGCAGGTACTCAAACAACAAAGCACAAAAAATGTAGAAGACAGCAGGAAACAGTTGCTTCCACTTTTCTTTGCATCCTTTAGGTCTTCCCTCAAAATTATTCCAATTTCCTCCCATGAATTGTCTCTTACCATGATTTTTTGTAATAGTAGTTAGCTATTACATCACATAATTGTTTATATCTCCTCAGCTCATTGGCAAGTCTCTCCTTTAGCAGTTCCATTTTGCCATTTGAATTTGTCTTGACTTCCTCCTGCATCCTAACAGGAAGTCAGATCAATCAAAAGCATGCAGGACACACATCTCCATACAATAAGTAGTTGATATTTGGGAGGTATATTTGTTGACTTGTTTGCAACCATTTGCAACCTACACTCACTGTTATGATCCAGGGTTGGTGCACAAGCAACACGTGCTTGATGGAGGCTTGTCAGCATTTATTCAATCACCATCCCCCCAAATCGCCACAATCCAGCAATTCTCAGTCCATTCCCAAAGTTTCTGTGCACAGTTTACACCTGCAGTTCAAGAGCAAGGTGCAAACACATGTGCACACACATACTTTGTGCAATTCCCCAGCAGTGGAAGTCCAAGGGAACAGCAATGCTCCTGGAGCAAAACAGGATCTCAAACTTGGCAAAGTTCACAACCGATGCCTTGGAACTTCGTGGCATGGAGAGTCCACCAGGAATGCAGCAAAAATCCAGAACAGAGCTGTGTTGCTGTTATCCCGCAGATGTCAAGGAAAAAGAATCAAACACCAGTTAACAACCGCAAGGATTCTGGAGCAAAGTTCTTCTTGAAGCTGTGGAGAGTGTTGCCGCAAAATACAACACTTGTTCCTGACAAAAGCCACTCCCCACAGTATCTCCTTAAATGCTACTTTCCATGTGATCCTCGGGAGGAAGGGTTGGGCACCCTCCTCCCGAGTAGTTGGATCTCCCTTTGCTGATTCTGCCTCCTCTCCATTCTCCACACTTGGGGATCAGGCAGAGGAGGCATTTGCTTGTCTCCAAAGCTCTGCCACTCCTCTGCTCCACTGCCTGCCTTTGCCATATCCGGCCCTCTTCCTTGGTCAGTCTGTGCTCTCTCTTCCTCCCTGTTTACTCTTCTGAGGCCTGAGGGACCCGGCACTGCCTTCATCCTCATCCCCAGGTCATTTGCATCCTCATGGGCCATAGGAACTGCACCATCCCCCTCTGTTGGTCCCAGGCTCCAGCTTCTCCTCCTCCTTGGGCCCAGGCTCCAATGAGTCCATGACACTCACCCCTTTGCAGCATAGATATGCATCAACATCTATATGCAGTTGCAGACAAAATCAAGCTTTAGAAAGTTGCATTAAACCATAGTATATATTTTTTTATTTCAGGTAAATCCACCCATTGAAAAAAATAATTACATTTTCTTACTCTGAGTTTAGGACATAAATCTATGTGAATATAGCCACTGGTGTATATTTTATTAAGAATGGACATATTTTAAAAAGTTGATATAGAGATTTATTTGCATCTTATCTCATCCCATCCCAAGGATGAATAACAACCAGCCAATGAATGTGATCTTTAGTATGTTTAACTAAAATTTAACTGAACTACTTTATTTCCTTAGGATGTGCCGTAAGAACAGAACCAATAGAAACTAAAGCAGACTGCAGTGCAATTAAGGGCTTTTGTACAAATGATTCTGAATGTAATACCCCATATCCCATCCAGGGAACATGTGGGAAAGGCACTTTGTGTTGTCTCAAGTAAGATTTTTTTTTAAACTCTTACAAATGAAATATATATTCTATTTCAAAATTGTATTTTTCTTGCTCTCCAAAGAAAAATAATTACTAGTTCATTGCATGTATTGCAGACTCATGTATTATTAATATTTTCTATTGACAAAATTTCCAAATAGGTGGTACAGGAGAAAAACATTAAAAAATACTAAAAATACTAAATTGTAAGACAAATCATATTTTATTTAAATATTTAATTAAATTTTTATACTGCCCTATTCCCGAAGGACTCAGGGCGGTTTACAGGGCAGCATAAAATACAATATAAAAATAGTATAAAATTAAAATAGATTAAATTACTTAAGCCCAACAATTAAAACAATACTAAAGCTAAAACCCCTTCAGTCCAGGCCTGATAGATCAAAAAACCAGGTTTTCAGGTCCCAGCGAAATGAACACAGATCGGGGGCGGTCCGAAGTTCCACTGGTAAATCATTCCAAAGGGCAGGCACGCCCACAGAGAATGCCCTCCCCTGGCGATCACCCGCCAGCACTCCTTAACCGCCGGCACCCTGAGAAGGCCCTCCCTGTGGGAGCACACAGGATGATGGGAACTTGATGCCGGCAGCAGGTGTTCCCTTAGATAATCCGGACCCAAGCCATTTAGAGCTTTATAGGTCATTACCAGCACCTTGAATCTTACCTGGAGGGCAACCGGAAGCCAATGCAGCTCACGGAGAAGAGGTGTTACACAGGAGTATCGGGAAACTCCCATAACAACTCACGCGGCTGCATTCTGCACCAGTTGAAGCCTACGCATGGTCCTCAAGGGCAGCCCCATGTAGAGAGCGTTGCAGTAGTCTAGCCGGGAGGTCACGAGCGCATGGGTTACTGTGCTAGGGCATCTCGGTCCAGATAGGGCCACAACTGGTGCACCAGACGAAGCTGGGCAAAAGCCCCCTTGGTCACGGCTCCTATATGGTCTTCGAAATTGAGCCATGAATCCAAGAGGACGCCCAAGTTGTGAGCCCTATCGACGGGGGGTAACACCTCACCCCCCATCATTAGTGATGGAACAACCTGGTTAACCTGAGATGCCGGTATGCACAGCCACTCAGTCTTGGCAGGATTGAGACGAAGCCTGTTTCTCCCCATCCAAACCCGGACTGCCTCCAGGCAATTGGATATCACGTCGAGTGCATCACTGGGTTGGTTCGGGGTGGAAAGAAAAAGTTGGGTATCATCAGCGTACTGATGATACCCCACCCCGAAACCACAAATGAGCTTGCCCAGCAGTTTCATGTAGATGTTGAACAGGAGGGGAGAGAGGACCGACCCCTGAGGGACTCCACAAATGAGAGATCTCGGGGCGAACCTCTGCCCTCCTGTCAACACCGACTGTGAGCGGTCCAGGAGGTAGGAGGAGAACCACCACAAAATGGTGCCTCCCACTCCCAACCCCCTGAGACGCTGCAGTAGGATACCATGGAGGAACAGGCTTCAGCTCAACCCTGACAAGACTGAGTGGCTGTGCGTGCCGGCATCTCGGGAAATGCAGATTATTCCATCTCTTACTATGGGGGGTGAGTTATTACACCCTGTAGATTGGGCTCGCAACTTGGGGGTCCTCCTAGATTCACAGCTCTCCTTAGAAGACCATATAGGAGCTGTGACTAGGGGGGCCTTCACCCAGGTTCGCCTGGTGCGCCAGTTGCGGCCCTATCTAGACCGGGATGCCTTGCGTACAGTCACTCATGCGCTCGTGACCTCTCATTTGGACTACTGCAATGCTCTCTACATGGGGCTACCCTTGAGGACCACTCAGAGGCTTCAGCTGGTGCAGAATGCAGCCACACGAGTAGTGTTGGGGGTCTCCCGATACTCCCATGTTACACCTCTGCTCCGCGAGCTGCATTGGCTGCCACTTGCCCTCCGGGTGAGATTCAAGGTGCTGGTAATGACCTTTAAAGCCCTACATGACATGGGTCCGGATTACCTATGGCAGCACCTTCTGCCGGCGTCAACCTCCCTCCGTCCAGTGCGCTCCCACAGAGTGGGAGGTGCCTCAGGGTGCCTCCGATCAGAGAATGTCAATTGGTGGCCCCCAGGGGGAGGGCGTTCTCTGTGGGTGCGCCAGACCTATGGAACCACTTGCCAGTTGAACTCCGGACGGACCCCGACCTTCGCTCCTTCTGACGCGATCTAAAAACTTATTTATTTGAACAATCCAGCCTGGTCTGATGGGGTTGGGGTTTGGATTTGGTTTTAATATTGTTATTAATCATTGTATTATATTGGGCATAATTATTTAATTCTTTTTTAACTTTTGTATGTATATTTCAATATTTATTGCCCTGTACACCGCCCTGAGTCCTTCGGGAGAAGGGCAGAATAAAAATTTTATAAATATAAATATAAATATAATATGGTCGATGGTATCGAAAGTCGCTGGGAGATCTAAAAGGACTAGGACAGAGGTACATCCCCTGTCCCGAGCCCGCTATAGATCATTCACCAGTGCGACCAATGCCGTCTCCGTGCTGTACCCGGGCCTGAAACCCGATTGGTACGGTTCAAGATAATCAGTTTCCTCCAGGAACAGAGGAAGCCAAAAAGCGGAGGTTGGAGACCGGATGGTAGTTATTTAAAACAGCTGGGTCCAGGGCATGCTTCTTGAGGAGGGGTCTCACCACCGCCTCCTTCAAGGCAGCAGGGAAGATACCCTCCTTCAAGGAAGCAGATATTACTGCCTGGAACCAGCCTCGTGTCTCTTCCCGAGCCGCATAAACCAGCCAGGAGGGGCACGGGTCCAGTAAACAAGTGGTGGAGCTCAGCCTTCTCATGATCCTGTCCATGTCATCGGGGGAAACAGGATTGAACTCAGTCCACATAACATGCTCAAGACCGCTTGATTCCTCCATGCCTTACTCTGCCCAGTCAGAGTCCAAACCGGTCCGGATCTGAGCGATTTTGTCCTCCAGATGATGATTAAACTCCTCAGCCCGTCCCTGTAAGGGATCCTCCCTCATCTCCCGATTAAGGAGAGAGCGAGTCACCTTAAACAGGGCGACTGGGCGATTATCTGCGGACGCGATGAGGGCAGTGAAGTAATTAGACTTCACCGTCCTCATCGCAGTGAGATAAGACCTTGTAAAGGCTCTTAGTCGCAATCGGTCAGATTCAGACCGGATGGATCTCGAACCGCTCTCTAGACCCCGTCTCCGATGCTTCATCTCCCGGAGCTCCACAGATAACCATGGGGCCCAACGGGATCTGTGCCGGGTCTGGGGTCGCAAGGGTACAACACAGTCAAGTGCCTCGGTGGCCGCTCTTTCCCAGGCATCCACCAAGGCATTGACCGGGCTGTGAGTGAGGGAGCTAGGTAAGGACCCAAGCACCATCTGGAACCGTTCTGGGTCCATTAGGTGCCCGGGACGGAACCACCTGGTCGGTTCCACAGCCCAGCAGCGGGGGGTGGCACAATGGAAGACCAGTCGCAGGAGATAATGATCGGACCATGACAGGGGGACAATAGTTGGCAAGCCCCCTCCCAGATCATCTAAACATTGACCAGATAGAAAAATCAGGTCAAGAGTGTGACCCGCCCCATGAGTCGGGCCCTGAATTACTTGGGTCAGGTCCATGGCCGTCATGGAAGCCATGAACTCCTGAGCTAACTCTGACGACTCTCCCAGGGAAGGCAGGTTGAAGTCACCCAGAACTATAAGTCTGGGAAACTCCACCGTCAACCCTGAGAGGGTGTCGAGCAGCTCAGGCAGGGACATTGCTACACAGCTGGGTGCCAGGTATGTTAGCAAAAGGCCCAACTGAGCCCGAGGGCCACATCTCATGAGAAGGGACTCACTCCCGCCTATCTGGACAACAGTGGTCTCCCGTGGACATAAGGTCTCCCGTATAACCACCACCGCCACCCCACCGCCCCTGCCCTGAGCCCGAGGCTGATGTAGCACACAGAAACCCAGAGGGCACAGTTCAACCAGAGGGACACCACCCTCTGGGCCCAACCAGGTCTCCGTAATGCATGCCACATCCGCGTGTTCCTCCTCGATCAATTCCCAGACGAGGGGAGCCTTGTTCACAACGGATCTGGCATTAAAATACACCAGTCTGAGCTCAGGGTTCTGGTCCCCCTCACCCCTGGACAAAAGGGTACTAACCGGAGGGTTGGAACACGCCACCGCTCGAAAACAGCAGGGGCGTGGTCCCAGATATTGATACGGCCGTCCATGTAACCGCCTGCTGCCATTCCCAATCGTCGTGGGGATTTGGATATATATTGTATATACTTCTTATTTTCTAACAAGGCAATATTTTTTCCTAATGTACTAAAATCCCTGAAATTAAAAAGGACATGGAACCTAGTTGTGATTCATATTTAGAGGAAAATAATTATGGACAAAGTTTTAAAACCATGTATTTTTAGGGGGGAAAATCCTTGATTGTTTAATAGTGTTATATTTCCTAATAGAGAGAAGTGTTGTTTTTTTCTGTTTATTGTTCCCAGCCTTTGCATGTGAATAGAGTTAATTGGCTAGCACTAATTTTGTCTAGATGCAGATTCGAGAATATGTATTTAGGGATTACATAGTCGCTTAGTCATTATGCTGTGATTGCTTCATACATTTATTGCCTCATTTATTCAGTTTATATGGCATTCCATAGGCCAACCCTAACCCTTCCAAGGTTGGTAAAATGAGGACCCAGATTGTTGGGGGCAATTTGCTGACTCTGTAAACTACTTAGAGAGGGTTATAAAGCACTATAAAGCAGTATATAAAACTTAAGTGCTATTGCTAAAGGCTATTAAAACACACTGTGTCCTACAAAAGACAGCTAACGTGAGTAAATGGTTACTTCCCCTTTTTGTGTTGCTCACATTTTCTTTCCTGGCAATTCTGAAAGAGTCACAATAGCCTAGTTTTCACATTGTTTCCAAAGGGACATAGCTACAATGCATTGCAAAAATTCAAATAAAAAAGTTCTAACATATTTTCCTATATATATTGCTCTGTCATCTTCACTGATTTTCAAGGACCTATAGCACTGGCATTTGCCATTAAAGGTCTTAATGGCTTGATTCAGTGGTGGGATTCAAATACCTGAACAACAGGGGCCTGGGCTGCAGATGGCTAGAACGGACTTCCGGAAGTGCATCAACGCATTTTTGGTAGGCCATTCTTGGCCTGGGAAGCCTCCTCCAGGCCTCCAATGCCTAGAACAGACTTCCAGAAGTCTGAGGCCTAGAAGCCAGCCAGTTCTCCGAATTCAAGTAAATTTAGCTACTGGTTCTCCCAAACTGCTGCAAATCAGCTGAATCCCATGACTGCCTTAATTACAATACTATATATATACATACTGTGTTTCCCTGAAAATAAGCCCTACCCCAAAAATAAGCCCTGCCCTAAAAAATAAGTCCTAGTTTTGGGATGAGGCAGACAAAAATAAAGCTAGGGGGGGCAGAGCTGCCCCATGCATCCCACACCCATTTACCTGGCAGCCAGCCCACTTCTTCTGAGGCATCTTCTGCAGCCAGGCCTAAAATTCTCAGTCATAGGCCTTTCCAGAAGGCCTGTGCAGCTAAGAACCATAGCTCAGTTCTGCAAGACCTCTGCAACCAAGGATTGAGCTATGAATTGAATCCATAGCTCAATACTCGGCTGCATAGGCCTTCCAGAAAGGCCTGGCTGCAAAATGCAGACAGGAATGCAACTGCAGAATGAAGCTACTTCTTCAGCCCCAGAAGAAGTAGACATGCTGGGAGCAGCTGTTGGTGCTGGAGGTGAGTAAGAAATCCCCTGAAAGTAAGACCTGGCACCTCTTTTGGAGGCAAAAAAATAAAAATAAAACCCGGTCTTACTTTCAGGGAAACATGGTAACTACTTCAGTTAGAAATTTATCTTTTGAGATCCTTCTAATCTCTCCAACTTGATTGGATGGTCAAATCAGGTTGATAGAGTAATGCATTTCCTCTGACAATGGTACCTTATTTCACCATTGTTTAATGACTCCTGAACCATTTTTAAGCACAATTCAAAATGCTTTTTATGATTTGAGAATAGATTTTTCCATAATGTTGCTTACCTTGATTTAATGTCACAGTTGGACATCTCTCCCAAATGATATATGGTAAAAAGCAGTCTTGGAAAAGTAATCTATAGTGTTGGAGAAGTAGCTAGCCAAACCTTATGTTTGTTTGTTTGGTTTTTTAAAATTCAGCTTCTATTATTTGTTGTATTGGATTGCTGTACTTGGATCATTCAGATTCCCAGATAAATTTACTGACTGCTGGAATTTAATTTAATTAAAAGGAAATCTATGTGGCAACATAGACATTTTTAAAATAATTGCTGATTTGTTTGTAATTATTACATTTTTATCCTTCTTTCAAAAAAAGTCAACTCAAGGTAATGTACATATTTAATATCTCCTATTTTTCCCACAACAACAACCTTATGAGGTGCATTGTGCTGAGAGAAAATGATTTGTCCAAAGTCACCAGTTGACATTTGCACCTAATGGAGGCCTGCAAATCGCAATCTTCTGATTTCAAGGCTAGCTTTTTAACCACTGCACTGAACTGATTCTCTATTGTCTTCTTTCTATTATTATGTCACTATAAACAAGAACCAAACTGACAGAAGGGAAGTTCAAAAGTAATGTTAGAAAGTATTACATCACAGAAAGAGTAGCTGAAGCTTGGAATTATGTTTACTATTTTTCTACAGATTTGGACAATAGTAAAGAAGGAAGTTTGAAGAATCCTCCATTTCAGCAAAAAAAATCTATTTACCTTCTTGAGTGATCTTTTCAGCTTATACAGTAGAACATATCATCATGGGATGTAAATCATTTATTAATTTTGAACATTTTTTTGTGAAAGATTGCTTTTTTAAAATAAACTTACCTTACTGAAATATATACATGGATTTTTTTATTTGCATCCCATCTTTATTATTTTTACAAATCTTAAGTCAGTGAACATATTGAATACGCTTTCCTTCTCCTATTTTCCCCACAACAATACCTTGTGAGTGGGTTGGGATACTGTGAGGTAGGGTGGGTTGAGAAAAGTGATTGGCCTATAATCACCCAGCTGGTTTTCATAGCTAAGATGGGACTTGAGGCCATTATCTCCTGCTTTCTAGCCTGCTGCTTTAACCATCAGACCAAATTGCCTTTCTGTGTGGATCAATGCTATACAAACCATACTCAACAAGTAGTCCTCAATGGCCCTACTGTTGTGATTCCATGCCAGCCAGTGATCCCGGCAGCTGAGTCCGGGGAATCAGAGGAGGAGGAAGAGGGGCCTGCGGAGCCATTAGAGTCGGAGGAAGGCTCTGATGAGCTACAGGACTTACAAAGTGAAGAAGAACCTGGCCTCTCCATTTGTGATCAAGTTGAAAGCCAGCTGTGCTGGCAGGCTGAGTCAGACTCGGAGGAAGCAAAGCTGGAAGATCTCAGAAATGCTCATAAACACAGACAGGTCACATGAGTAGGGCAAAGGGAGGCAATCGGGTAACTCCAGGGGAGAAGGAGAAAGCACTGAGAAGCCACGCCTTGGGGGCTGCATAACAAAAAGGGGATTGGTGGGTAGGGCTGGTTGCTGGAGGCAACCGTTTGCAAAGAACTTCTGTGTCAAGAGATGATGGTCTGTTTATTTTACCAGTGAGTTATTTCCTGTTGGCTTGTGCTCCATTTTGTTTGTAGACAAGGTCTGTAACTTGTGTACGGTCACTCATGCGCTCGTGACCTCTCGCCTAGACTACTGTAACGCTCTCTACATGGGACTTCCCTTGAAGACTACTCGGAGGCTCCAACTGGTACAGAATGCGGCCGCGAGAGTTGTCTTGGGAGTTTCCCGGTACTCCCATGTTACACCTTTGCTCCGTGAGCTGCATTGGTTGCCAGTTGTCTTCCGGGTAAGGTTCAAGGTTTTGGTTATGATCTTTAAGTCCCTACATGGCATGGGTCCGCGATACCTCGAGGACCACCTGCTGCCGGCGTCGACTCCCCTCCGCCCTGTGCGCGCCCACAGAGAGGGCCTCCTCAGGGTGCCTCCTGTCAAGGAATGTCGACTGGTGGCCCCCAGGGGGAGGGCCTTCTCTGTGGGTGCTCCGGCGTTATGGAATCAACTGCCGGTCGAGCTCCGGATGGCATCAGACCTCCGATCCTTCCGTCGCGGGTTGAAGACCCATTTATTTGAACTAGCGGGTCTGGCCTGATGGGGGTACTTGGGTTTTTTATTGGTTTGTTTTAGTATTCTGGTTTTAACTTGGGCATTAATTTAATTATTTTTTAATGTTTGTATTGGTGTTTATATTTATGCCCTGTGAACCGCCCTGAGTCCCTTTGGGAGAAGGGCGGTATAAAAATCTCAATAAATAAATAAAATAAATAAATAAATAAATAAAAAGGGTTTATTTTTCCAGTCTACTGTTAAAAGAGGAGTTGCCTTGTGAAGTAACAAGGATGTACGTAGGCTGGGACAGAACAACTACATTCACATGGAAAGAAGTAAGCAGTGGGGTACCACAAGGTTCCATTTTACGTCCAGTACTCTTCAATATCTTCATAAATGACTTAGATGAGGGAACTGAAGGGGAACTCATCAAATTTGCAGATGACATCAAACTGACAGGAGTAGCCAATACCCCAGAAGACAAACTCAGGATCCAAAAAAGATCTTGACAAACTTGAACAATGGGCCCTATCTAACAGAATGAGTTTCAATGTGGAGAAAAGCAAAGTCTTACATTTAGGGAGGAAAAACCAAAGGTTCAAATACAGATTGGGTGAGTCCTGGCTTAAAAACAGTAACTGTGAGAGTGACCTTGGAGTCCTAGTGGACGATCACTTGACTACGAGCCAGCAGTGTGCAGTAGCAACCAAAAAAACTAATACAATCCTGGGTTGTATAAACAGAAGCACCACTTTATAAAACCCTAGTAAGACCACACCTGGAATACTGCAGCCAATTTTGGTCACCATATCACAAAAAAAGATGTTGAGAGTTTTGAAAAAACCCAGAGAAGAGCAACTAGGATGATCAAAGGCCTGGAGATTAAAACATATGAAGAAGAGCTACAGGACTTGGATTTGGATAGTCTAAAGAAAAGAACAAATAGGGGAGACATGATAGCAATGTTCCAGTATCTGAGGGGGTGCCACAAGGCAGAGGGGACCAGGTTGTTCACCAATGGCACCAGAGGGAAGGATGACAAACGATGGTTGGAAACTGATCAAAGAGAGAAGCAACCTGGAATTAAGGAGAAACTTCCTGACAGTAAGGACAATCAGCCGGTGGAACAGATTACCCCCAGAAATCGTGGGCACTCCATCACTGGAGATTTTTAAGAAGAGACTAGACATTCACCTGTCTAAGACAGTATAGGTTCTCCTGCTTGAGCAGGGGGTTGGACTAGAAGATCTCCAAGGTCCCTTCCAGCTCTATTCTGTTCTGTTCTGTTCTGTTCTATTCTATTCTATTCTATTCTATTCTATTCTATTCTATTCTATTCTATTCTATTCTATTCTATTCTATTCTATTCTATTCTATTCTATTCTATTCTATTATCAAGCCAAAATCTGAGATATCTGCTACTCCATACTTATGATTTAGCTTACAAAATAAAGCATGATCCTTATGAATTCTGAATGCAAGAGTTATTGTGGGGTAATTCAGATTATCCCACCACTACAGGGAGGCAGATACAATGTCCTTCAAAGTCTTTGGTAAAAGGTTTAGAGCATGTATTACTCTTCTCCTTTAATATGACTTATCCCAAACTTTGCAAAACTGTTTCAGAACGTGATCTTTTGCTTTCTCCAACATGGCTCGTGTAAAGCAAAAACAGGATTTTATCTGGATATTGAATGCAATACACAGAAGCCCTTTCCGGCTTTGTCAACTGATGTAAATTGCTTTGAGGCAACATGAAATGTTTCATTGAAGCAAATCACATCTCTTTTCTCTGCAGAAGAAATTTCTCAATTGAGGTGTTAAATGTTAAAAATCCCATCAAAGGATTTTAAAACAAGACAGTTTGCCCTAAATTGCCATGCTTCCAGTCCCAATTAAACACTCATTCACACAGTTACTGTGGGAATTAGCAGTTTACTGAAAGTCAAAAGATAACTGCAGACAAGGAATGCAAGCCAGTCAAGAGATCAGAATTTCACGAGCAGAAATCACACACTAGCCAGAGTTCAGACAGGTCAGGTGGCCCTCAAGATCCTACTGAGGAAGAGTTGAAGATCCTTAGTAGTACAAATGGTGTGCTGCCACCACGTGGCTGTTTTAGAGAAATTACAATGTGGGCAGTCAGACCCTCCTACCCTATGATGTATTTCCTCTTCCCTCCCCTTTCTGGGATGGACTTCCTCCTCCTTTGTCTCTGGAGAGAATCCCATCCTTCATTATTTAGCTAACATGTGACAACAGCAGACTTACACAGGCTCTGGGAATATTACCATCTTCTGACCTTGGGGACACCTTGGAAATATCTTGGAAATGCTGTACAAACGTCATCTTAATCTACATGCAATAAAGGTATTTCTATATGATAAAAGGTGTTTTCACGAGTTCAACTATATGAAGAGAGCTGTTAATGTTAAGGAAATCTGCTTATCAAGAGATTAATTAATATACAATGGCTTTGATTCAGAATAAATGGTGTTTATAATATGGCTAGATTAAAACCATTCTGGAAAAGAATCCAAAGCTGAAAAGACAGAACTAGTAATAGGAATAGCACTTTATTTATTTATTTATTTTATTGGATTTATATACCGCCCCTCTCCCAAAGGACTCTGGGCGGTGTACAGGGCAGTTAAAACATCGTATACAAAGTTAAAAAATAAATTAAATCAAGTTAGCCCCAACAAGACAAATTCTAAAATTTAAAATCCCAATCCCTCAGTCCAGGCCAGCAAGCTCAAATAACCAGGTTTTCAGGTCACGGCGAAAAGAGCGAAGGTCGGGAGCCATCCGGAGCTCAACAGGAAGCTGATTCCAGAGGGAGGGCGCACCCACAGAGAATGCTCTCCCCCTGGGGGCCACCAGCCGGCACTCCCTGGCCGACGGAACCCTGACAAGGCCCTCTCTGTGGGAGCGCACAGGACGATGGGAAATTGACACCAGCAGAAGGTGCTCCTGTAAATAATATGGACCCATGTCATTTAGGGCTTTATAGGTCATCACCAGCACCTTGAATCTCACCCGGAGGGCAACCGGAAGCCAATGCAGCTCATGGAGCAGAGGTGTTACATGGGAGTATTGGGAGACCGCCATCACAACCCACGCTGCCGCATTCTGCACCAGTTGGAGCTTCCGAGTGGTCCTCAAGGGCAGCCTCATGTAAAGAGCATTGCAGTAGTCTATTCGAGAGGTCACGAGTGCATGAGTGACTGTATGTAGGGCATCGCAGTCCAAATAGGGCCGCAACTGGCGCACCAGGCAAACCTGGGCAAAAGCCCCCCTGGTCACAGCTCCTATATGATCTTCCAAACTGAGCTGTGAGGCCAGGAGGACACCCAAGTTGCAAGCCCTATCTACGGGGGAATAACACCTCACCCCCCCCATAGTTAAAGATGGAATAGATTGGGTTACCTGAGATGCCAGCATGTACGGCCACTCGGTCTTGTCGGGATTAAGTCAAAGCCTGTTCCTCCCCATCCAGACCCTAACTGCCTCCAGGCAACGGGACATCATGTTGAGGGCATCACTGGGTTGATTTGGGGTGGAAATAAAAAGCTGGGTATCATCAGCATACTGATGATACCCCACCCCAAAACCACGAATGATCACACCCAGCGGCTTCATATAGATGTTGAACAGGAGGGGTGAGAGGACCAACCTGAGGGACTCCACAAACGAGAGGCCTTGAGGCCGACCTCTGCCCTCCTGCCAATACCGACGGCGAACAACCCAGGAGGTAGGAGGAGAACCACTGTAAAACAGTGCCACCCACTCCCAACCCCCTGAGGCACCGCAGTAAGATACCATGGTCGATGGTATCAAAAGCCGCTGAGAGGTCTAATAGGACTAGGACAGAGGAACAACCCCTGTCCCGAGCCCGCCAGAGTTCATTCACCAGCGTGACCAATGCTGTCTCCGTGCTGTACCCAGGCCTAAAACCTGATTGGTATGGGTCCAGATAATCAGCTTCCTCCAGGAACAGAGGCAGCTGATGTGCCACCACACTCTCAACAACCTTCGCTAAAAAGCGAAGGCTGGAGACCAGACGATAGTTGTTCAAAATAGCCGGGTCCAGGGCAGGCTTCTTGAGGAGGGGCCTCACCACCACCTCCTTCAAGGTGGCAGGGAAGCTACCCTCCCTCAAAGAAGCAGTTATTACTGCCTGGAGCCAGCCTCGTGTCCCCTCCCGAGCTGCATACAGCAGCCAGGAGGGGCACGGGTCCAATAAATGTGGTGGAAATCAGCCTCCCCATGATCCTGTCCACCTCTTCTGGAGTCACAGGGTCGAATTCTTCCCAGATAACATTCCCAAGACCACTCATTTCCTCCCCATCAGACTCCGCCCAGTCAGAGTCCAGACCAGCCCGAATCTGAGTGATTTTGTCCGCCAGATGCTGACGATCTTGCAAGGGCTCCTCCCTCACCTCCTGATTAAGGAGGGAGTGAGTCACCCTAAACAGGGTGGCCGGGCGATTATCTGTGGATGCAATGAGGGCAGCAAAGTAGTTGGACGTCGCTGCCTCCATCACTGCGAGATAAGACCTCGTAAAGGTTTTTAACCACAATCGGTCAGATTCAGACCGGCTGGATCTCCAGCAGCTCTCTAGGGTCCGTCTCCGACGCTTCATCTCCCGGAGCTCCATAGAAAATCATGGAGTCCTCTGGGATCTGCACCGGGACAGGGGCCGCAAGGGCACAACGTGGTCGAGTGCCTCAGTGGCTGCCCTTTCCCAGGCTTCCACTAAGACCTTGACCGGGCTGTGAGCGAAGATGGCAGGCACAGGTCCAAGCGCCACCTGGAACCGTTCAGGGTCCATCAGGCACCTGGGGCCGAACCACCTGGTCGGTTCCGCAACCCGGTGATGGGGGGTGGCAAAACGGAAGGCCAGCCACAGGAGGTGATGATCGGTCTATGACAGGGGTATAATAGCTGGAAATCCCCCTCCCAGATCATCTAGCCACCTTCCAGATAAAAAAATAAGATCGAGTGTGTGACCCTCCCATGAGTCGGGCCCTGAATTACTTGGGTCAGGTCCATGGCCGTCATGGAGGCCATGAACTCCCGAGCCAACCCCGACAAACCTCCCAGGGACAGCAGGTTGAAGTCCCCCAGAACCATAAGTCTGGGGAACTCAACCGCCAACCCCGAGAGGATGTCGAGGAGCTCAGGCAGGGCTGCTGCTACACAGGTAGGCGAGAGATACGCCAGCAACAAACCCAACTGAGCCCCAGGGCCACATCTCAGGAGGAGTGACTCACACCCAAGTATCTGAACAACGGTAGCCTCCCATGGACATAAGGTCTCCCTCACAACCACTGCAACACCCCCACCCCTACCCTGAGCCTGAGGCCGGTGAAGCACACGGAAACCTGGTGGGCAAAGTTCAGTCAGAGGGACACCTCCCTCTGGACCCAACCAGGTCTCCGTAATGCAAGCCGAATACTTTGAATTATATCCAGCCCCATAGTGTTTTGCAGCATCCTCTGGGCAGTTTACAATGTTACAATGTTCTCATTTTATTGACCTCAGAAGGAAGGAAGGCTGAGTCACTCTTGAGCCTGCCAGGATTGAACTCTAGACTGTATCAAACAGAACAGAACAGAACAGAATAACAGAGTTGGAGGGGTACTTGGAGGTCTTCTAGTCCAAACAAATAATAATAATAATAATAATAATAATAATAATAATAATAATAATAATAATAATAATAATAATAATAATAATAATAATAATAATAATAAGAAGAAGAAGAAGAAGAAGAAGAAGAAGAAGAAGAAGAAGAAGAAGAAGAAGAAGAAGAAGAAGAAGAAGAAGAAGAAGTTGGAAGGGACCTTGGAGGTCATCTAGTCCAACCCCCTGCTCAGGCAGGAAACCCTATACCATTTCAGACAAATGGCTGGCCAGTCTCTTCTTAAAAAACTTCCACTGTTGGAGCATTCACCACTTCTGGAGGCAGGTTGTTCCACTGGTTAGTTGTTCTAACTGTCAGGAAGTTTCTCCTTAGTTCTAGGTTGCTTCTCTCCTTGACTAGTTTCCATCCATTGCTTCTTGTCCTGCTTTCAGGTGCTTTGGAGAATAGCTTGACTCCCTCTTCGTTGTGGCAGCCCCTGAGATATTGGAACACTGCTATCATGTCACCCCTCACCCTTCTCTTCATTAAACTACACATACCCAATTCCAGCAACCATTCCCTATATGTTTTAGCCTCCAGTCCCCCAATCATCTTTGTTGCTCTTCTCTGTACTCTTTCTAGAGTCTCGACATCTTTTTTACATCATGGTGACCAAAACTGGATGCAGTATTCCAGGTGTGGCCTTACCAAGGCATTGTAAAGTGGTATTAGTTCTTCACGTGATCTTGATTCTATCCCTCTGTTAATGCAGCCTAGCACTGTGTTGGCTTTTTTGGCAGCTGCAGCACACTGCTGGCTCATATTGAAGTGATTGTCCACTAGGACTCCAAGATCTCTCTCACAGTTACTACTATCGAGCAAGGTACCACCTATACTATACCTGTGCATTTGATTTTTCCTGCCTAAATGTAGAACCTTACTTGCTCAAGTAGGAGACATTATACCATTCCAGACAAGTGGCTGTCCAGTCTCCTCTTAAAAACCTTGAGTGATGAAGCCCTTACAACTTCTGAAGGCAACCTGTTCTACTGGTTAATTGTTCTCACTGTTAGGAAATTTCTCCTTAATTCTAGGTTGCTTCTCTCCTTGATTAGCTTCCATCCATTGTTTCTTGTCTTGCCTTCTGGTGCTTTGGAGAATAAGTTGACCCTCCTCTTCTTTGTGGCAGCCCCTCAAATATTGGAATACTGCTATTATGTCACCCCTAGTATTTCTTTTTCAGACAAACCCAATTCATGCAACCATTCTTCGTGTTTTAGTCTCCAGCCCCCTGGAGAGTTTCCAGAGTTTCAACATCTTTTTTTATCTTTTTTGTAATATGTTGACCAAACTGAATGCAGTATTCTAGGTGTGTTGTTAGTAAGGCTTTATAAGCAGGCATATACATAGAATGAAGGCTATTGCTAAGCACATTGGTTTGTGCTTAAATTGTAAGCCGCCCTGTGTCTTCTGAGAAGGGTGAGATATAAATGGGATTAAAATAAAATAAAAAATAAAATAAAGCGGTACTAATGATCTTGATTCTATCCCTCTGTTAATGCAACTTAGGAACGCATTGCACTTTAACCACTGCTTCATGATGCCCATTTGTGAGGCAACTTCAGTGGAAAGAGAAAGCCCCAGATGATACTACAGGATGCTGTTCGTCTTTCTTTCTGGTGCAGAACTACCTCGCGCCCTGTATTGCATTTTGGAAAGTTCACAAGCACGAACCAAAGGGCTAGCAGGCAGCAAAACTACTACTCTGTATTAGCATTGTAGTCTCCTGGCTAATTAATATTGCCTATGCTAAATACATACATACATACATACATACATACATACATACATACATACATAAATGTAAGCTGCCCAGAGTCAATTTGCAAAATGAGATGAGTGGCATATAAATTTGATAACTAAATAAATGAGAGGGAACTTTGAAAATCTGTATTGTTCTTGTTTTGAGTTTTTTAACTATAAAAACAGCTCCATTTCTTTTTTGCATAAGATGTGCACCTGTAGTACTTTCATTTTATTTTTCACTATATTAAGCTTTCCTGTGTTCATTATTAAAAAGTAAAATTACATTTCCAGAAGAAAAAAAATTGCAAGCTGGAATTATGTTTCAGTTTCTAAAGTATTATATGTAGGATTGACTTTAACATTGTAAGCCAAATTTGATATGCCACTGAATGTGACATTTGTCTTTGTGTATGCCAGATTTCATGAACTTAAAACGTACGGTTTTAGTTAATGAGCTGTAGAATACTTACCAAACAACTGGTAGGACATTCAATTTCCACTGTGATGAGTCTTAGGGAGAAGGACATGGTTCTACTCTTCAAATGCTATAAGCACCATAAAAACTAACACTTAAAAGCAGCAAACCTAGCATGCAATCTTAAGTTAATGTATGGTAGTTTGGTTCCTCTTCCTGGCACACCATGTCTTATTTAAAAATAATGCGCCAATAAATTCTGCCATTCCACACAGTGCATCAGGAAGCTGCACTGTGTACTGATTTCTATAAATAGTTCTGTTTTTCAGAGGAACAGGATTTTAGTAGCTTATTCCTGCCTTACCCATCTCTCTCGTTTGCTGTGTTTTTCGAATCCCAGTCCAGCTTCAGCATGCAAATATCTTTCGCTGCTGCTCTTTCATGGGTTTTCTTATTTTTTACGGGTAAGTTTTATATCAAAATAAAATTTTAGTGGGGGGAGGCAACAGGTTAAATTACTGCACAAATCAAATGTTAATGGGCTAAGGGCAATTTAGAAATGTCATTTTCAGTTTATCATCTGCATTCTGCAAAGTAGACATTGCTAGTCAAGTAGATGCTTCCAGAAGTTTGACAATCCAGATTGTAAACTTCCCACCCTATGATTTCTATCATAAACCATTCAGTTGCATACTTCCTGATAGACTGGCAATTCTAGGTGATATCAGCATTATCATAGCCTTTAAATAGAACAAGAAAAACTGCTCCTTTTTATGTTTCCCCCTGATGGGCAGCCTGGAACTTATAAATTCTTTAGGGTTCAAGAACAATGCAGGTAGTCCTCAACTTATGACCATTATGACTTCAGCACCCACACAACAACACTGAATGAATGTGTTTCTAACTGGTCCTTGGAGCTCCAGCTGTTCCCTGAAGTCACATGATTACAATCCTTGTGCTTACAACTGGTTGCCAAGTACCCTGCAATCAAATGACTGACATTTTCGACCTTTCATGCAAGCTTCCCTATAAAAGAAAAGGGGATGATGGCAAGGAAGATTACAAGTCACTGGTATAAGTCATCTCCACCCACATAACCCCTCCCCCAGCCCCTCTGCACCTACCATTTATGCACCCTTGTGGACCCACCTTGCCACACTGCACTATCCATACCCCTCTAGACCCATGTAGTACTTCTCATGCATCCTTGGGTATCCTCCCCAACCGAAGTGACATGTCTCACACATCCCAGTCCACATTGTCTGACATTCACTATATCCTGTGCATTCTCCCCAATCTGCATGGTGCCTCTTGTGTACCCTCAAACCAAAGTGCCCCCACATCCACCCACACTTCCCTGCACTCTTGCACACCCCCACACACCCTCCCTAACTCCCACAGTCTCTCTCTAGGAATACAGATGATACTCTAGGAATACAAATAAGAAGTGAACATGAGTGATTAAATCTGCAAAGGCTAGCCAAGTAATTTTTCTAAGGATAGATGTAATGGAATTTGCAGTAGTAAACTTATTAAGTGACACAAAATTTTCTCAGCTGGAAAAAAATAACCCTTTCTACATGGGTATTTCTTACATGTATGTGCAAAAGAAAAAGGTGTCCACACGACTCTCTCCTCCTCAGTCTTCCATTGTCTCAATACATTTTTTCTGATGTGCACCATCTAAGCTAAGATCAGATTTTCTTTGGGAACAGAAAAAGATCCATTTGATGAAAAGGTGGCAGCTCACATGTAATCTCTTCTATTTGATATAAAATGTTTAATTGAGAAATTTGAAGTATCATCTCATTTCAGTTGAATGTGCTAAGTCAAGTTGCATCAAAATACATATCAAATAATTTGCTCCATTATACCTGATTTAGTGGTTTTCCTACTTCTTTATCTATATTGGGATGATTAACTTTATTCTCCATTAATGTCATGCAGGGATCACCAAAGGATTCACACACAAATGATTTCAAGCATGCATAAACACAGCAGTCTTTTTTTCTTTTCCCGTTCTAAAAAACACTCCTTTTCCCCACATCCAGGTACACACTGTTGTAGCAAATATGCTTTAATAATTTTAATCAGGTCTGGTCATGGCCTTCTGCTTCCATTCACATAACTTCTAAATTTAGAACCACAGAATTAAATGGAAAGGGCCATTTACATCATGGATTTCAACTCCCTGCTCTGTTTATCCTGACTGATAGATGTCTATCCCCCCACATGAATATACACTATCTTCTAAAGGAAAACCTTTCCCATTTGGGGTCATTGGTTCCACTGTCAACTGCTTCAACTGTTGGGAAGTTTTTCTAACATTCACTTAGAACAGGGGTGTCAAACTGCCAGCCTGCGGGCCAGATGCATCATCCGGAAGCTGCGCCCACCCCATTGCCGGCAATGGCAAAACCATCCTGATACGTTGAGCGATGTCACGTGACATCACAAGTTTGACATGCCTGACTTAGAATCTCTCCCTCCTGAAAGGGGGACTTGGGAGTGGGACCTGCAAAATTTCCCAGCATCATGATTTGGAAGCAAGTTGGGCACTTGTTTGCTATATGCCTGGTCAATTTACTAGTTCAGCAGTTTATTGCTTTGTGACTATATGTCCAAGAACTCCACAGTAAAAGTGTAGGCCAAAATCCCTTCTTCTTTGCTTCTCATCTGGTGACAGTGATCTCTTGATTATTCCAATTTGCATGGATTCTCTGATGATGGATTCCAAGGAGGCAATTGAGAGTTAGGGTATAGGAGAAGAAAGGTTGTAAAATTCTTTCCTCTTTTCATTTTTTCCCTGCCTCAACTTTTCCAGCCAGCTCTTCCAAGTTATTTGGGGTTTCTTGCCTCAGCAGCTAATCTCCCAGATCTTCAGAAATCCCTTCTCTGAATTGCTCTATCAGAGTCATTCCATCCCACATCTCTGGCAAATAATTTAAAATCTAAAATACATAATCTCACTCTCCTCTGCTTTTGCCTGAGTTTACATATCACCAAAGTCACTGTAAGTTTTCATCTTCAAAGTTGTTTTGATCTTCCACATGAAATTTTCACAATTGACTAGTAGTGGGCTGTTGCCCTCACTGATTGGTATGAACCATTTAATTGCTCTTTCCTTTAGCAAACTTAGCACAAAAGTCACATTGAGTGATCTGTGGAAACTTCTACTGGTGTGCCTGCCATAAACAGAATACATTGAGTAATGAAAATTGGTCCTGGTCTCCTGCAAGGTAAGCTTCCATGAGAACACAGAAGCATCAGCTCTGCTACAGGTCATTGTGCTGTTGTAGTTTGAGTTCAGTTCTGTCCCAGCTGTTGTGTTAGCTACATCATGGTATTCCATAAATTGGTTACTGTACATTTACTTGCTGCTAGTGTTGCAACCATGCTACAGCAAGGTGCTCATTGGATAATGGTATACCCTGGAGATCAGAGGGCATTCTAAAACCAAAATGGCATACTCTGCTCCTCTAGAGAGAAAGTAAAAGACTTGCAAGATTGCTAGGCCTTCAAAATAGCTCAAACCAGGAAACCAAAACCAAAAATACTAATATTATTTTTATTGTAAGGTTCTTCTTATATTAATTTCTACAGTAGGAATACAGATAAGTCAACAATAGCTTCCTAATTTAATATCTGCTCTAGGGAGGGAAAACAATCATTGCATACTAGAAGCAATGATCTCATAAATATATTCTTAGCAAAGGGTCAGTTGTCTGAGTTTTGAAAGTGTTGACCAGATATTACTGTATATCAAAATATCACCTGGAACTGTTTGTTACAGACCCTATCTTCCCTAAAAAATATTCTTGGTAGAGAGTCTACTGTCTAAAGTGAATATCAAGTCTATGTAAGATGTGCAATCAAGCCATCTCCAGGTCTTATTGCTTATACATTTTATCCTTTATAAATTAAAATTAAAATTAAATAAAAAGTGTCAAGAACTCTCAGATTAAATTTTAGTGTAGACATGTGTGCTGTGCAACTGCTAGCTTCAGCAAAACTGAAGATGCTTCACTTCTCCCCTGCCTTTATGTTCTAGACAAGTAGGAATGGTCAATTCTGGAACATTTTCTCCATCTCCATTCCTGCTTTGGACTCAGATTTTTCCTATCACAGCTCTTTCTCAAAGTTCTCACAGCTCAATACAGGTAACAAAGATGTAGAACTGTCTGTAGAACAAAGGTATAGTACACAATCTGCCTGACAGTGGACTTCTATAGAAATATTTTTGTAAACTTTTCCAGCTGGGAAGCAACAATAACTTTTTTCAGAAGTCCTCAGAAATTGTAAACTACTTGTGTGAAAGGAATGCACTTTGAGTGTGAATACCTACCATTCTCTTTTTTAAATAAGGCAAGATCACTAAAATCACACCTGATTATCATCCCATTGATTAAAACATCTGACTCTAATTCCCCTTTTAAATAATCCTGGAGCTTCACTTACTTTTGATACATGCAAACATATAGCTTTGGGGTTTTTTCCCCCCTCAATAAATAAAGGTAATCCTGATTTGCCTATTTACTCTCTTGTAATCCCCTCCTCTAATCTCTCTGCTCTGTAAAGGGAAAATAAACAAAAGCAACAGGTCAGGCACAAGATATATACGGACTGTATGACAATCATGTAACTGAGGGAAGCTGTGAAGGTTGTAAATGCATTGGTCATAAAGTAACTTTGTATCATAAGGTTATACCCCAACTTTGAACAATAGCTGTATTAAGCAGTCAGTAAGCAAGGACTACCTGTAAATCAGGCATGTCAAACTCACGACATCACATTGACATGATGTCATTGCTGGCAATGGAGTGGGCATGGTTTTGGGGTGACACATCTAGCCCGTGGGCCAGCAGGTTGACATGCCTGCTGTAAATAAACAAGTACATATTTTACTCATTTGTTTAATTGGGTTCTCTTTATCAAGTTTTAAGATTTTTGGGGAAACAGATCTTGTTTTAGGTCATATTTATGCAGAAGTATTGAAAATTCAGAAGGGTTCACAAACATTTAAGCATCACTGTTTGAAACTAAGAATCCCATTCTTGGTTCAATAATATCAACTGATGTTGCTTCCTTGCCTCCTTATGGGAAGACACAAAGAAGTAATTCCTCTTTCTGTGACTTTTCAATAGTCCCAATGTTATCACCAAAATTCTCTTTTTGAGAAACTATTGAAGAATTTTTCCAACCCTGAAAAAAAAGCCTTATACTTTCTTGGCCCAGAAATTTAGTGAAAATTATGAAAATATTAATTGTACCTAGTTTTAAAATAATTTTCCTTCCTTCCTTCCTTCCTTCCTTCCTTCCTTCCTTCCTTCCTTCCTTCCTTCCTTCCTTCCTTCCATTTTTTCTCTTGGAAGTTTAACAATGTGGATGATACAGTATGTATGAGGAAGACAGACAGACTGACTCAACCTTTTGTTTTTCCTTTCTTTCAGTTTGCTTTGCTTTCAATGGACCTATTGAAGTTGCCCCAGAATTTTGCATAGCCCATTATGGTTATTGCCGTAAAGATCCATGTGCTGGAGAATCTCAGTCACTTGGACCCTGTGGTGACACCTTCTTCTGCTGCACTATATTGTGAGATGTACTTCATTTTTTTCAAATAAATGAAAGTATAACAACCCTCTAAGTGACTCTTTCTCCTAGCATAAGAATATTTTTAATGTGCTTTCCAATGATATGTACTATATACTGTTGGTTCAATTATAGTTAACTTCTTCAACCATATTTGGTGAATTAACAATCTACATCAGTCATAAAAGACAATCTCTTTGTTCTATTACATGAAATAACTCTAAAAGCCTAATAGGTCTAGTCTGTTTTATATGATTATAAAACAACATGTCCATTAGAAAATAATACCAGTAAAAAAGGAACTCCTTCTAATCTAGGTTTTAGTTCATATGGAGTCTGCAATTTGTTTAAACCCAAGTATTTTTAAAATTTAACACTATTCCCACTTTGCAGTACATGGCTCTTACATATAGTACAACACTAGCTGTAGTAGCACTGGAGTGGTTTGTTTCCACTGTAATGTAGCATGTAAAATTACTATTTATGGGCAAACCAGGACATTTTTATTATGTAGTTCAACAAAACATGATTAACATGCTGATTTGATTTATATGTGAATGAAATCAAGTTATGTGTAATTCCCTCTCTCATATTTACTGTACTTCCATTTCTTTTTACAAGTTCTGAACTGCCTATGATGTGGTGTCATAAAGGAAGACATATGATACAATCCCTGAACCTCTATTCATTGTATTTGTTCAGCATGAGAGAAAGAAAAAAAATCATTATGATAGACAACAAAAATTTTCATTTTTACACTTTTATTGTAATACATACAATTTTACATTACAATAAAAGTGTAAAAAGTAAAAATAAAAATAAGAAAAAAAGATAGAAAAGAAAAAAAGAAAAGAAGTATGAAAACAACATGGATTTTTAACTTCCATCCTTCTTTTTATCAAATAATTGCCATCTTACTGTTTCCCTTCCTTCTTTAACCCTTCTTCATCTGTAAATCCATAAATCATCTGTTCAGTCTTTTCTTCTGTGAGCAAAAAGTCCATATAAGGTATCCAGTCTTTTAAAAAGTCTGTCATTTTGTCCCTGACAAATTGGTCAGCTTTGCCATTTCCACAAATCTTGTCAATTTTATAATCCAATCTTTTACTGTTGGTATTTCATTATTCTTCCATGTTTGTGCATATCATAATCTTGCCATAGTTACCATATACAATATTAATTTCTCATATTTCTTTTCTAGTTTTATCATAATATTTATCCACAGTATCTTTTGTATCACTGTATGAATTTTCACTCAAAATTCCTTTTTCACATGTCCACTATGCAGAATAAAAACTGCTCTCTTCCTTTTCACACTTCCAGCAATGGTTTGATATTCCTTTAAACATTTTTTACACTTTAGTTGATGTCATAATGCCATTGCTAAATCATTTTATAAAAGTTCTCTTTTAAACTATGGTAAGGTAAAGGAATCCCTGAAGATTTTACTTTGCTAGTCATTGCCCACTATAGGGAACAATGCTCATCTCTGTTTCTAGGTCATTGAGCCAGGGTGCCCGAAGAAGTTTCCACAGTCATATGGCCAGCATGATGTCATGGAACACTGTTACTTTCCCACCAAAGTGGTACCTATTTATCTACTCAGATTTGCATGCTACCATTCGTTGGCAGGATCTTAAACTATGACACAATGTAAATTTTAACAGCAGTTTTTCACATATTTCCCCATCTGCCCATATTTATATTAGAAATCAAACCAACCTATCTTTCTATAAATTTTTAGTCTGGTCATGCTCTGTATCAAATCTCAGCAACAACTTGTACATTTTACTTATTATATGATCATTATTTGTCATTATAATTATCTTTATTCCAACATTTTTTTTATTTCTACCCAAAGCGGATCAGACTGTGAAGACGCAATAACATGCAGCCGTGCTATTCCAGGATTAATAATAGACAGCTTCCTCCTTAAACAAGTGTTCTCAATTCTTCATGGCTCTTTTCCTGGAAATATATCAAGTTTTTCTTCATGGGAAAACAGTAGCAAATATCCTGAAAACTCCTCTGATATTGGACACCAGTTAACGATAAGGGATATCTCTGGACTGGCCTCTGAAATCTCTAGAACCACCACTAGAATGCAATTAAATGGTTACATTTTGAATGCTGTTTCTGGTACACAATACAGCCAAATTAATGGTGGCTCCACTATTAAACCCAGCAAATATGCTGGGGGCTCTTCTGCCACTGGAGGGCAATTAACAATAAGTACTGCCCCTGAAATGACCTCCAAAATCTCTGGAATGCCCACTGGAATAAAACCAAGTGCAGATCAATGGGATGTTTCCCTTGGAAAACACCAAATGATTGGTATCTCCATTACTCAGACTAGCCGATATCCTGAAAACTCTTCTGACATTGGAGGCCGGTTGTTCAAACGTTCAAGTGGAATGAGTGGTGGATCTTCTACTAAGTTAAATATTGAAACTCACCCATTTGTAAGAACTATTGCTGGAAATCCTAGAATTGGAGCCAATTTGATCAGTAGTTTTCTTCCAAGGATTGCCCAAACCCATCGTGATTCCTCTATTATTATCAAATATCCTAAATACTGTCTTGGCATGAGACATCCGTTTACTGGTGATAAAAAAAAAACCATGAATAAAATCTCTCTTTGCCGAATACTGCAACTGCTGGGTAAGCCCACTAAAGTGGGTGGCAAATGGGTGGTAACCTTAAGGTAAAATAGTTATAGAATAGCTGAAAGGAAATTAGTTAGGAAATCAAGTGTTAAGTTACATCCACATTTACATTTGAAAAAACAGCTGAATATGAAAAGAAAGAACAAATCACGAAAAACAAAATAAGGTTTGTTCTTTTAATGTTTTTGGTCTTTCTGTAAAATCTGGAAGTCAGGTGGTCTTGACAGAAAGGGTACTGAAATAGTTTTTGATTCCCCCCCCTTTTTTTAGAAATTTACTTAGCTCTTTGTACTCAGAGAGTCCCAGAGTATTAAACACTAGGAAATTAGGATTTGAAAACAAGCAAGTATTTGGCTCAGATCTATATTTGATAGCAAATGTAAAGCGTAGCTTTTCAGAAATAGTCTAAAATTTGTTCTATTTTTTTTTCAGCTGGGACTTTTAGCTAACCATTCTCATAAAAAGTATAATAGCATTTCTAGGTAGGATTTTTGTTTGCTTTTTATTTTTATTTTTTGCCAAAACATTGGGTGGCTGAATCCTTCTCATGCACTTATTATTATCAAGGGAGGAAATGAGGCAATATTCTTTCCCAATAAGACAGCTTTCACTTGTAACACTATGAACACCAGTAACCAAATAATTTCCTTTTTTGTTATTGTTTCATAAAACTTAAGAAAATAAGTGTTAAACAGAAGATGTTGAAAAGTTTAAAACAATTATTGTTCATCGGCCAAACTATATGAAACTATAGCTGTTTGTCCAATGTCTTCAGAAACCCACAAGGCCAAATAAATAGTGACTCCATTACTGAAACTATCAAAAATAAATGTATCTGCAAATTCATAGAGAGATCAACAAAATAAAACCATGAAGCAGAGTAAGGTATAAAAAACACAGACTCAGAGTAGAGCAGAGGAGGAGAGGAGAGGAAAGGAGAATTCTTTATTAGTCAAGTGTGACTGGACACACAAGGAATTGGACATACAGTTTACATGCAAGCAACAAGTGTTAAATCATTAACATAATTATAAAATGCAAGATATAACACAGTGATAGTCCTAGGATACTAAATAAAGCAATCAACTTAAATCATAAGATACAAACAACAAAATTATAGTCATAAGATGCTAAATGAATAGGGAATAGGAAAGATGAGAAGGGTAATAGTAATACAGCCCTACTACATGGCTTGACATCCTATGGCATAAGACAGTTTTGTGAGAATTAGTTGTTTAGCAGAGCGATGGCATTTGGGAAAAATTGTCCTTGTGTCTAGTTGTTTTGAATAGTATTAGAAATTTTACAGATTTTAAATCTGTCTGCCTATTTATTCATCTGTCTGCCTTCCCATTTCAATAACTGATTGTTATTATACTGGGGAAATAAAATTCTAGAGAAATAAATGTATTTTCACCTGCAATTTCCTTTTGTTTCACCAAGCATGTTTATTTTTACCAGTTTTTCTAATAACTACAAAGTGTTTATTTCTTGCATCATTTCATCAACAAAAACATTTACAGATACATCATAATCTGAATCACAACAAATACATGAAGTTGTATTTCAGAATTTGTATTTTTCTGAAATGTAGTTTGAATGTAGTTTGCTGTCTTTTTAAAGTCTATAAGAGAAACATTTATAAGAATATATAAATAATAAGAGGAATATATGTAAATACACGTAAGAGGAATTTCTTGCACTACTGTGAACAATAGCTGGAAAAACAAATGAATATACTAAGAAAATAATATGTACAACAAACATGCAAAATTTAGTGTGAGGGTTCTTTAAAAAAGCAAATATTAAATTAGTAAAGCTGATGGAAACCAAATCTGATTTATTTTTAACATAAGACACTGAAAGAAACCAACATTGCAATTTGGACTTAGACTTATATACTACTTCATAATGCTTTACAGCCCTATCTAAGTGGTTCACAGAGTCAACATATTACCCCCAACTATCTGGGTCCTCATTTTACCAACCTTAGAAGGATGGAAGGCTGAGTCAACCTTGAGCTAGTGAGAATCGAACACATGGCAGTCGGCAGAATTAGCCTGCAATTCTGCATTCTAACTACTGCACCACCACAGGTCCTAGCTTTTATTGTCAATACTATTGTTCTTTCTGTTATAATAATCCAGCAATTTCAATGACCAACTGTATTTAATTTCAAACAATATATAAAATTATCTGTAAATTATTTTGAAAACAAAAGAATATCCACATTTCACACACAGTTCTGACTAACATGCACATTTTGAATTTTATTTATTCATTCATTTGTATTCTACCTTTATTTTTATTTTTTTATATAAATAACACAAGTTGATGAACATACCTAATATTTATTCCTCCTCCTATTTCCCACAACTCCCCTCTGCAGTGGTTTTGGCTGAAAGAAAGTGACTTGTCAAAAGTCACCCAGCCAGCTTTCAGGGCTAAGGAGGGACTAGAACTCAGTGTTCTGATTTCTAACCTTGTGTCTTTATCATTAGACCAAACTAGTACAAATATATGAAGCTATGTAGTGCATTTATTTATTCTTTTGTATAAATTTTCTATTTTCCTGCACATTTTTCTCAAATACAGTAGTACTTTGGTACTCAATGTTAATTGTGAGATGCAACAAGTATCAAAAAGGACAAGTCCCAAGCAAACCATGTGACTTACCATGTGACCCTTTGTTTCAGCTGGGAAGAACTTTTTGTCTGTCCCTTTTCCTATCTATGTCAGTGACTTTCCCAGCATAGCCAACTTCCTGTCCTCCATCTATGACCATCCCACTCCTTTTGTAGTGATCTTCCCAGCATGGCTGACTTCCTGTCTATTCTCCATAGTCATCCCCTTCTTCCTAACACAGCATATCAAGCACTAAACAAAACTGAGTACTGAGACAATACCAAATTTGACACATTTTAAAACAGCCGAGCACCAAGGTATCACTGTACAGTATATTTTGTGTGCAATTTCTGAAGAAGAACATATATCCAGATGAATGCTAACAGAATTTATAAATTAGAACAATATGTTTTGTACAAGGTAACATGGTCTCCTTGCTTTAAAGAACAAAATGAAATTATTGTGTTATTTACCTTAGCTCTGTTTCAGAACCTGTTTCAGTCCTCAAACCTTTTAGAGTTTGTACCAGGGGAAAAGTCTGAAATAAACCTTCTTCATAAGTTCTGAGGGGCAGGTCTTCTCTCTCAATGATGGTTGAGGGTGGTTCAGGCTATGCAATTCTGGTATTAATTGCAGACAAGGATGTAGTTAGCAGTTTGAATCCCACTTGGCTTGGCAAAAGGTTTCCAAAAATGGATAAAGTACAAAGGCAAATTTGTAACAATAGAAATGTGCTATGTCCAAATGAATTGGGTTTTTATGGGAGGGAGATGTAGGGGGTAGGTTGGTCTTTCATGGAGTCCTATCAAATTTTCAAAAAACTCTAGGATTCCACAGAATGCAATTTGATACACTTTACACTAGATAGTCTTGAAAAGTAGCCCTGGTGGCACAGTGATTACAATGCAGCATTGAGGTCTAGCTCTGCTCACAACCTGGAATTTGATTCTGACAGGCTCAAGGTTGACTCAGCCTTCCATCCTTCCAAGGTCGGTAAAATGAAGACCCAGATTACTGGAGGAAATATGCTGACATAGGGCAATCATCATCATCATCATCATCATCTAGTCCAACCCCCTGCTCAGGCAGGAAACCCTATACCATTTCAGACAAGTGGCTGGCCAGTCTCTTCTTAAAAACTTCCAGTGTTGGAGCATTCACCACTTCTGGAGGCAGGTTGTTCCACTGGTTAATTGTTCTAACTGTCAGGAAGTTTCTCCTTAGTTCTAGGTTGCTTCTCTCCTTGACTAGTTTTCCATCCATTAATTCCAGGAAACTGTAGCGTTTAGAAATTCAACTTCATTGGCTAAAATATCTTATTTTAAAAAATACATAATATGTTAAATAAACAGAATCTCCCTTTTCATAGTTTGGGTTGGTTGTGAATCTCCATAGATGGTGTTTAGGCAAGTTTTGATAAAGTCTTCCATTTTGTTGGTAGAAGCTCTATAGGCAACTATTAGCATTACCAATTACAAGCAAATGATGAAGTTCAGGGAACACCAAGGACTCTTCAATTCAGCCTTGAGCTACATATATTATCTTCTATTGGATTGTTTATATATCATCTGATATTGAATAACTTAGCAAGAGTGTGTAATACTGTGTTTTGTAGTATTCATAAGCTATGAGTTAGTGGCGAGAATGCCCAAGTCTTATATTGGAGGAATGTAACTTACTTTATACAGCAAGGAAAGTCTTTGTTGCAAAATCCACCCAGAGTTGAAGTTGCAGTACAGCTTGTATATGAACAAGTACCTCCAATTAGGTGACATGAAAACATATTAAGGATTTTGCTAAAGAAAGACAATATTTTGGTCAGGATAAAAATAGAGGACCTAGGATTTCAATATTCTAACGTTGCTAGGCTTTGAAGAAACTTTCACTATACATAACTACAAATATAGATAAGTTTTGTATACTCCAGATGCTGGTATTACATTGTAATTCTGTCTCAAGCAGGATTAAAACCAATGTTCTCAAGACTGAATCTGAAAAAGGAGACGTAGAAGACAAGGAAAACAATGGGGAAAAAAATGACTGAAAGTAGAATGATTTCAGAAAGAGAAATTGAAAGTCCTGTATGAAAAAGTATTACAAGGTAGATTAGTTTCCCAATGAAGTAAATAGAAAGTAGACATAAGTAAAGAGGATGTGGAAGCTATTTGGAATGGAGTGAAAAATAAAAGGATCATTGAAAGAATGAAATGAAAACTCTTGTGGATGAGAGAAAACAAATATGATTGCTTCCAAAAAAAGTATGACAGAAAGTTGTGTAAATATTGTAAAGATTCATAGAGCTCTCAAGACGATGAAAATAGAAATGTGGCTGGAGCTGGGAAATATTTAAGAATAACATACTCTATAACAATATCATACATACACTTGCATATAAGGATAGGAGGGAGATATAAAAGGAGGGAGATTTTGCCTACCTTTTGCAACATGACTTTTTTAGGCCACAAGTTCCCAATTGGATAGAATACTGAGGGCAAACACCAGGATGGCAATAAGCATTAATATGATGCAAACACACTAACAAATTAATATCAAATGTAACAGTGAGTCCTGAGAAACAAAGGAAGGAAGGAAGGAAGGAAGGAAGGAAGGAAGGAAGGAAGGAAGGAAGGAAGGAAGGAAGGAAGGAAGGAAGGAAAAAATAAGATTTTAAAATAATATTTCAGCATATGTTATAACACCATGCTTCTTTTTTTACTTTTTTCTTGAACAGTACAGCTCATGTGCACAATAATAGCAGTAATTAGTTTTCCAAATGAATTTTTGAAGAGGTACTATACTTCAGAAAACCTCAAAGTGGACGCAGCTAGCAATAGCTTTTTTTTTTACCAACATGGATATTATATATTTGCATATAGTCTGTCTTACAATATTCAATTATGCGGTTTTGTTCTTTAGCAGGTGTCTTGTTTCATGCCAGATCTAATTTTCTAATTTTCTAATTTCATGCCAGGTTAATCTAAGTAAATATCTGTTTATTAGCATGGGAAATAAACATGAGATGAAATAAGATAAATGAGCTTAACCTTCGTTGTTCTGATTCAATGCTTCTGCAAATCTGCATGCCTGAATCCCTGATTAATTCCTCCAAATACAAATATAGAAATAATAAAAATACAGAGATATTGTCAAACATTAAACATCAGAGCTGTGTGGAATTTGAAGGGCTATTTCAAGTTAACAACTTTAGATTGAAGTATTCTGTCTAAGTGGAATTTTGGAATTAGGTGATTGAATGGAGATGCAGCATGGTTTCAGTTTGGATCATTTAAAGATTACAGCACTGACCAGAGACTGCATCAGCCTGCTTCAGCAGTTGAAATCCAAAATTATAACTAGAAACCAACACAGATTTGTCAAAAGCAGATCATGCCAAACAAATATTATTTTATTCTTTGTGAATATGACTAAATTAGTGGACCAATCAAATGCAGTGGACATAGTATACTTGGATTTCAGTAAGGCATTTGAGAAAGTAGACCACAACATACTTCTTGGTAAGTTGCAAAAATGTGAGATAGACAACATCATCACAAGAGAGATTTGTAACTGTTTAACAAACCACACTCAGTATGTAGTCCTTTATGGAACTACATTTACATGGAGGGAAATAAGCAGTGGTGTACCACAAGGTTCTTTTTTAGCACTTTTCAACATCTTCCTAAACAATGTAGATGAGGAATAGAAGAGGAACTCATCAAATTTGCTGATGACATTAACTGGCAGGAATAGCCAAAACCCCAGAAGATAGGCTCAAGATCCAAATGGATCTCAAGGGACTTGAACACTGTGCCCTATCTAACAAAATGAAATTAGAATACTGGGGAGTAATTGGTAGAGGCAGTGATTCAGAATGCTAATAATTCCTCCATTCTAAGATTTCACACACACACACACATACAGAGGGAGAGAGAGAGAGAGAGAAAGAGAGAAAGAGAGAGAGAGAGAGAGGCATGCACACACACATCCTCAAATGACCGTAATGCAATAGTTGCACATTTCCAATATACATTTTCAACCCAAAGCTTACACATACAGCATAACAGGGCAATAAAAACAATACACACACACACACACACACACACACACACACACACACACACAAATATACTCAAGCATTCTATTAGTCCCTCAATAGAAATGGTATACACATAGAAATATACAGATGACACATTTCTTCATTATAAGGAAGAAAGTGGCATTGGTTAAGAATTCAGAAAGACATGTTCTGCATGCTTTCTCTACCTTGCTTACCCCAAACTTTTAAATTATTTGTCCTTATGTCATTGCCTAGTCTGCCCTGTTAGCTGTAAATGAATCAAATGGACCCTTTCAAATTTCTCCCTCTTCAAAGAATCAGAAAATGAAGCAATATATTATGGGAGATATAGAAGGTACAAGCAGGAACTCACAAGGTTGCCATTTTCAGTGCCTTACAGATAATTTACTGAATGGATGAAATTTTGATAGTCAACATTAAAATATTGCTGATATTTCAACTTGAGTGAAATAAAATATTAAGTTAAATCGTCTGATGGAGCTTGCAGTCTTTCATTACCTGCCGCAGTCTCATGTGACATATGCCTCCCAGAGTCACTTGTTGAAATGGGCAGCAATAGAAACAAGCAAAAAACAAACAAACAAAATGTTCTTCAATCATACAATCATCAAATAAAGTGGGAAAGTTATAGCAGAAGTGACAATAGAATTGGTTATTCCCACCTCACTTATTTTCCCTCCACTCTGCATCATAAGGGACGTTTTCACACAATGGCAACTTGGTTTGTAACATATTGATTAATGTACTAAATTTTGTTTTTAGGCTGGGTTGACTGTATCTTACGTACATAAGATTAAGTGAGGGCTATAAATTATGCAATCAAACTTGAATTACTCAATACTTGCATCTTCCCCCATCACTCTGCAACAACTCAATTGACTGAACCTTCCAACTGCTCTAATACACATGGCTCATCTTACCTGAGATTGCCAGAACTGAGAAAAGTAGCCAGACGATCTGCAACATTATTTTTTTCAAGGAATGAATCACTATGGCAGGTTGATATTCTAGAGGTGAAATATTTTTTAGAGTTCTGTGTAATATTTCTCTAGGGACAATTAATATTTTTGGTCCTAGTACAATATGCTTTCAATCTAGCATCCAGAAGTTAACTTTTGGCACTAATTTGTTTTAACATGATTCTGGTGGATATTTGTATTTTTCAATTGGATACCACAGGTAAACCTACTGGGCATGCTATGCTGAAGGATAATGATGATCCACGTAGATACTTTTTATCACAGTATGTTCTGAACACGAACATCATCATATGAGTGATGCCCCTCTGTTCTCAGGACCTTCTCAGGAATGAAGAAAGTAGGATTTCTTTGTACCCACATTGGCTGAGATGAAAGATATTGTTGCCAATTCTGTATTAATAAGAAAAGAAATGGTTATTGTAAAGGCTGTACAGTTAGGTTAATTTTTAAAATTTTAATAAATTTAAATTTAATTTTTTTTTTCACTTGTCCCTTCACATTGTTCCTAATGTGAAGGAAATCTAAAAATATTATGTTATTCTACTAAAGTACTGGCAAATATCAGGATTTTTGCTAACATAGTTCACTATATTTATTTAATACTGCAAGATACAGAAATTGGGAGCTAAATAAAATTTTAATCTGTTTATCCATGAAAAGTTTATATTACAGGTAGTCTAGTTACAGGCATTTCTCCAGAATCACAAGGAAATAGACAGAATGAGGAGACAAGAAAAGATGGAGGAGAAAAGGGAAGATTTGGGTATGTCTAGTTTAATGAAGAGAAGGATGAGGGGTGATATGATAGCAGTGTTCCAATATCTTAGGGGCTGCCACAAAGAAGAGGGAGTCAAACTATTTTCCAAAGCACCCTGAAAGCAGGACAAGAAGCAACGGATGGAAACTAGTCAAGGAGAGAAGCAACCTAGAACTAAGGAGAAACTTCCTGACAGTTAGAACAATTAACCAGTGGAACAACCTGCCTCCAGAATTTGTGAATGCTCCAACATAGGAAGTTTTTAAGAAGAGATTGGACAGCCATTTGTCTGAAATGGTATAGGGTTTCCTGCCTGAGCAGGGGGTTGGACTAGAAGACCTCGAAGGTCCCTTCCAATTATTATTATTATTATTATTATTATTATTATTATTATTATTATTATTATTATTATTATTATTATTATTATTATTAATCGCACAGTCAGCCAGATGTTAAGACTGGATTTAGCATTTTTGTCTACCTATCGAGTCCTTACCAAGGACCTGGGATAAACAGATGCGGATGTTTGATGGTATTACAGATATCATTGCAGGATAGAAGCAGTTCGTAGAAGGCCGCCTTTTGCAACTGACTAATGGCAAATTTGTCAGTGCCAATGGTGTTCAAGTGCTGCTCCAGTTGTTTTGTAGTACTATTGGTACTACCCTTGCTTGCCTTTGCCACAGTCTTTCTATTTCTATTTGTAGTTGTTTGTATTTTGTTATCTTCTCCAGTTCTTTCTCGTCTATTCTGCTGTCTCCAGGCACTGCCATGTCCACAATCCAGACTTTTATGTCTTTCTTATCGACAATTGTTAAGTCTGGGGTGTTATATTGCAGGTGCTTGTCTGTTTGAATTCTGAAATCCCAGAGCAGTTTAACTTTATCATTTTCTATGACTTTCTCTATTTTATGATCCCACCAGTTCTTGCTTACAGGCAAATGATATTTCTTGCAGATCTTCCAATGCACCATTGTTGCTACTTTGTCATGCTGCTGCTTGTAGTCAGTTTGTGTGATCTTCTTACAGCAGCTTACCAGGTGGTCCACTGTTCCTTCAGCTTCTATGCATAGGCGGCACTTGCTGTCTGTTGCTGTCTTCTCAATGACTTTGTATGCATTTGTCATTAAGGCTTGGTCTTGTGCAGCCAGAATTAGTCCCTCAGTCTCTTTCTTCTACTTTCCTGCTCTTAGCCATTGCCAGATCTTGTTATTATCTGCTTACCCAGATATTTTTTTTAATGTACTGGCCATGTAGTGCTTTGTCTTCCCATGCCTTTATTCTGTTCTTAGTTTGGTCTTTCTTGTAGGCCAGTTTGGTCTCTCCAGTAGTAAGTAAGCCTTCCTGACATACTAATTTCAGTGCATCTTCATGGTTGTTCTTCAGATATTCTTCCAAAGCCATTTTTTCTTCTTCAACCATCTGATGTACTTGCAGCATTCCACATCCACCTATTTGACTTGGTAGATAGAATCTGTCAATGTCACTGTGTGGATGAATGGCATGATATTATTATTATTATTATTATTATTATTATTATTATTGTTGTTGTTGTTGTTGTTGTTGTTGTTGTTGTTGTTGTTATTGTTGTCATTTTGTGAATATATGGCAAATATCAATTACTGTGAGAGTGTCTCAATATGGCAATGCCTTGCCTTCAACAACAAAACTTTAACACAGAAAGAGTGAGGCAAAATGCATGAGGGAACCCAATTTTGGGAGGGAAAAAGACGGGGAAGGAAGGGGAAAGAAAGAAAAAGCGAGAAGGATAAAAAGGAAGGAAGGAAGGAAGGAAGGAAGGAAGGAAGGAAGGAAGGAAGGAAGGAAGGACCCTTCTGTACCCTTCCTGACACTTATTGCACATAATCACACATTCTTTCTAACCAGTACTACCCCTTATGTACTTTCCCTGAGCCATGCACACCTCTTGCACACAACCATGCACTCTTCCTAACCCACACCATCACCCCTGGTTATGTCTCTGACCTGCATGGTGCTTCTCATGTACCCCCAAGAACCTCCTTGATTTTTATCTCCTTGATTTTTATGTCATCTCTCACATATCCCACAACTACCCCTTTTCACCTCATGTGTCTCATCCTGCACCTACACAACCTGCACAGCAACTCTCGTTCACTCTTATGCATAATTCCCAACACATACACACCCACCCATGTGGCCTCCCCAACCCACACAGCAGGGGTCACACAAACAGTGAACCCTTCTTGACCAGCACATCTGCACACCCCTCATGCCCTCCCTCACTTGCCAGCAGACACTGACCTGCTTCCTAGCCTTGGACTTGAAACTTTATGCTGGCTTCCCCCACTGACTTTCTCCCTGCAAACTTCCCACAAGTAAAGCAAATATGGAAGCCAGCAAGAATTCTAGGAAAGAAGGGAAGGTAGCAGGCAGCTTATAATAGTTGCTGTTGTGTTTTGGGTTCGAATGAGCAGGAAAGATGCCAGGCATGTGAGTACAGAGGAACAGCAAGTTTATTGATAACCATAACTGTACTGAGGGGGTAAGGGTGTGCATGTACTCTTTATATAATAATAATAATAAACCTTTATTGTCAAAGTACAACATGTGTACATTGAGATTAGCTGAGCCTCCCCCTGTGCTCTCTCCCCCCAACACACAGTGACAACAAACCCTCCATCCCACCACACTATGTGAACCAACTACACCACACACCGGCCTCCCAAGTCAACTCTGCATAAGATTACATCCCATTCAAAAGCCTAACAGCCCACGGATAAAAGCTATTCTTCAGCCTGTTGGTACGGCTGGCTATATTCCTATATCTCCTACCGGATGGTAGGAGAGTAAAGAGATACCGTCCAGGGTGTGAGTCATCCCTGAGAATCTTCCTCACTCTTCCAAGGAAACGAGCCCTAGCGATGTCATCCAGTGGTGTCAGGGAACAGCCCACAATGTCTTGTGCTGTGCTCACTACCCTCTGTAATACTTTCCTATCCGCGGCTGTCAGACCGGCATACCAAACCACAATACCATATGAGAGGACGCTCTCTATGGTAGACCGGTAAAAGAGGGTCATTAGCTGTTGTTCTACCCTGTTCTTCCGCAAGATCCTAAGAAAGTGAAGCCTCTGTTGGGCCTTTCTAGCCACCTGGGTTGTGTTAACTTTCCAGGTCAGATCTTCACAGAGGTAGACTCCCAGAAATTTAAAGGAGGGAACTCTCTCTACACAGTCCTCCCCTTCATACAACCAATCAGATTGAACCCATTATTCCCGCTATTTTTGTTCCCGCCTGAACTGTTAGAACTCAGTATGTGTGCTGGATAACTGTTAGTTCCCAGTATGCAGGTGAATAGGTGTTTCTCCAAACCCCAATACATAACACTTGCATTTTTTTAGGCTAATCAGATGTGTAATTGAGCTTAGCTAAAGCAGTTATTATTTATTTTTACTTTTTTCTCTCTCTCAGCCACAAGAGGGGGCTTCAGTATAAGGAGCATAATAACATGAAAAATGCTCACTAATCCATGAATAATTATTATCTAATTTTAATAGTTTTAGTGTTGTAAAGCTAATACTAAAAAGTTCATATTTTTCCTCACATACTGTTCCATTTGCTTATTTTAATTACTATAACATTAAGAATGAACTTTCTCTCTGATCTCCTACTCTTTTAATCTTTTTCATGTAATAAATACATATTTTAGGCCAAAGGAAATATAGCAGAATAGTACTCAATTTAGAAGTCCAGCTTGATTCCTCTGTTCCCTTTTCAGTTTAAAGCATTTCTTATAGGTGAATGGAAAATGATCTCTCTAAATAAATTCAGCAAACACATTAAGGTTTATAAATAAATTTCTATTCCTTAGTTGTTCCCAAAACTGGGTTTTAGCTTGGTGTTGAAGCCAATAGATCATCTAACCCAAGATGTGGAAAAATACTTTGATTTTTGTACCAAGAGATAAAAGTGGCCTTGGCTTTGAAAGGCTACCAAGGCCCCGATTACAATTTTACAGCAGTCTTTATAATCAAAGGTGAATCACATAAACCCTTTGCCCTCCCCCCAATAATACACGCATAACACATAATATTGATTGGTTACCTAGATTGCAGCCCCCCAAAGCTTTCTCACTTGCTATGCAAAATAGCTAAATAAATAAATAAAATAAATATGCAAAATAGCTAAATAAATAAACAAAATAGCTATTGCCCTCCTCAGGTCATGGGTATCTTGCAAAGCTATGTGGTTTTAGGTTTTCTTGTAAATGAGACTCAACATCCCGACTAAATGGTTGAACCTGTGAATCTGTCTCTCTTCATTGTCCCTGCAGCCCCCACCCCATCCCCTGCAGCCCCCCTCGCATTGCTCAACTTTTAGCAAGCTTGTGCTGCAAATTCCTCAGTGAGCAGAAAGAAAGAAAGAAAAATAAAAACAGTTATTTAAGAGTAAATGTTTCTCTCACAATTCATATTCCTCAACCTCATCACAACCATGCCTTGGTCTTATCTCCACATATGACTCTTCTTCTGATCCCCAAGGCCTCATCTGCATGTATCTTTTTTCATCTGACCCATCACCTTTATTTTTAACCTCATAGCTTACCGCTTTCTCTGGAAATACAATGAAAACTCTCTGCTTTCCATATCTTATCTCTTATTTATAAATAAATATTTAAAGCCTTGATATTTGGTCTTTGCTAAGAAAAATCAATTAAGAATTACATTTATATTTTAACCTTGATCAAATAAGGCAACTTTATATTTGTTCTTTTAAAAATGTTGCTCTTTAATCCCTTTAAATAGTGTCCTAAAAATAGCATCCTTTTCATTTAAAAAAGCCACTCTTCTGGTCTATTATTTGTGCGTCCCTTTTAATTATTAAGAGCCAATTTCATTTGTAAATCCTGTGTAACATCTTTTTTCCATATCATTCTTGTGCCTTGTCATTTTAAAATCCACATTTTATAGTATCAGACAATATTAAAAGCAATTTCTGAAGGTGTTTTCCCCAAATATCCTTAAATTCTTTCTAAATTAAAATACTTTTCTCATTCTGTATTAGTGCATTTCTTCTCCTTTAATAATGACCTTGAAAGCTCTCTTGTAATGTTTTTCTCTAATTCCCATGGGAAGACTTTTAGCACTTAGCTTTAAAATCTTCATATATTTTTACTAGAATTTTAAATAACCAATAGGAAGGATTTCAAAATCTTATTTGACTTCTTGATCCATTTATAACTTTCCAAAATCAACAGTCTAATCAGGCTTTTGTTGTTTATTTCGAAATATTTTTCTTAGTTCTTAAACTCACATCAAACTTCTTTTGCTAAGGATAGAAAAAGAATCATTAGGTGAAATGAAATTTATCATCTTGAAGGTTCTTAATATCGAAAAACCAGTTAACAAGCAATTCCTAAAGTGAATAAGAAGGAAGAGTGTAAAGCCAATGTCTGTTTGAGGGCTTAAAACCATGGCTTGGGCAAAGATGACTTTCCCTTGACTTCCAGGGTTCTAAAACCCACCAGAGACCACTACCTTACAGTCTTCCCACGGGGACCCTCTATATGGAACTCTTGTGAGTGATTCCAGATATTCCCCTTTAACTGAACAGCAATTTCAAGAAGCTGGTTTATTCACCAGCTCCTCATTCCACCATGCTTGTAGGCCAGTGGTGGGATTCAGCCAGTTCACACAATTTCGGCAGAACCAATAGCTAATTTTTTTGTTGCCCAGGCCCAGAATGGACTTCCAGAAGTGGCATACACACAGAGAACTGGTTGTTTACAAATTTGAATCCCACCACTGTTATAGGCTCTGGAAAGTATAGAGTTATTTTAGTCTGCCGTTGCTTCCTCAGAAGTGCCTATTTTATCCATTTTCTGATATTCCTTTATATATATATTCCTTTGATTCTTAAGAACATGGTACATTTATTTTCTGAAATGATTTTACAGCATTCCTAGCTTACTTCCACCCTTGGCTCATTTTTAGCTTATGGTCATAATTGTCAATTTCAGCCTAGGCAATTGCATTTTAGTGAAAAGCTCTGAGCAGATTCATACTTTCTGTTCAGCCCATCACCTGTAAAGGCCTCTCGCCATAGAAAAACATTTTATGGTTGATCCAACAATAGTCCATTAAGTCAATGTACTGTCCTCAACCCTAGAAACACAAGACCCATTCAATGGATTAAGTGCCTACTTTTAGTGGACCTGTCTTCAGTTTGCCATTTCTTTCCTGGAAGACTGATTCCAAAGCAATACCTAATGTATGTTTAGAAATGGTTGACCTACATACAGGATTATATTATAAAAACTGGTTGCCTTTGTTCTCTTCTTGCTTGACCTATACCTTAACTATGACTAGATTATGATATCTTTTCTGTTGTAACCGCATTCTGGCATCTTCTTATAACAAAAAAATATAATCAATTTGATTTCTGTTCATTTTGATTTCTGTATGTTTAATTCGTGCATATAGGTGTTGTTTTTGGTTGTATGAAGAATGTGTTAGCAATCAAGAAATGTCTAAATTGGCAAAAACTGACAGGTCATTCTACTGCTTCATTTCTGTTTCTTAGGACATAGTCCAACTATGTTTTCTTTCTTTCTTTTTATAACTTTGTCAATCTTGCTAATATATTCTTACAATTTCATATTGAACTTGACCATAAAACCAAATCTGTTTATCCATTCAGAAAATATTTTGAAACAGTAGTAGACAGACATCCAGGTTCTGATCCAATTGCATTGTTTTAAGTCAAGACAAAATCCTGAGAGTGGTCATCCAAACAAATGTTATGCTGTAAGAAAAAGCTCGTTGAAACCAACTGACTATTGCATGGCAAAAGCCTTCATCATGATTAGCTTTCCTAGTTTATTTTTTGCTAAAGTCTATTAGATGTTTCTGGTTAGGGTCTACAAAGTAGAATACTGAAGTTGATTCGTGATGGAACAAAACATGTGCCTGAATCTTTAAACGTTTCTTGGAATTTTCCTGTGTATCATATGAAAGAAATCTTTCAATCTAATTTACCTCACCAGGAAATGAAGTTTTATGAAGAAGATTTAAAAAAGGAAGTGCTACACATGTTGCCTTGAGCCCTTGATAAAGATGGGATATAATTTTAACACACCGACACACATAGACACCGACACACAGACACATATATAATAATATATGATAAAAACTACATCTAAAGGGAAATCATATATAATTCTCATCTGGAATGTTTTCAATATGTTGCTGAAGAAATTATTGATGGATGTCTCATTTCCCTAGCGAAAACTGGGGAAATCATCTATGTAATTTTCATTCACAATACATTTGGTAGAGAAGTTGGAAAGCCTATTTGGGCCTAGAATCAGCAGCTATGCTCTCTAAAGTAGCAAAACCTTATATAATCAGAAAATCAATTTGCTATCATAAGATTTTGAATAGGCTAAATATTTAATGGGACAGCAATCAACAGGATCAGAATCCTCCAGAGATTCCTGTGGAAACTTCCATACTTTTGACTCAGTGGTGCTTTGAAAGCATCCCACGTGGCATCCCAAATGGATCCAGTTTTTATTTAAAGAGTATTTCCTGAAAAGTTTGTGGACAAGTCCTTTTTTTCTATGTGCCTTTCCCAAACATCATCATTTACATTTGATTTTTAAGTGTTTTGTGCTATTTGTAGTTGTACACATGCATATTACACTGAATGACCTATAGTGCCAGCATTCTCATGAATGTTAGCTTGTATGTGACAATGTCTGAATGGATAAACCAATGAATATTAATAATCATTTAAATATATTTTTTGTTCTCAGTTTCTAGTCTTGAAAAGTAAAATTCCCCTCTGTGCACTTAGAAAACTCATCCACTATTCACATAAAATTGATTATTTTCCCCTACAGAACTCTAAGATATTCATTATCTCAGATTTTGTATAATTGTGTCCAACTCAGTCAAAGTTAAACAAAAAGAGTGTAAAACACTTGCAGTACTCAAGGTAATATCTGGTCCTATCTAGTTACATGAAAATTATACATTTTCCCCATGTTATTAATCTGAGTTTGGTCAACTATTTCTAATTAATATTTAATCCCAGTTTGATACAATAAAGGAGTATATTGATTACCAATTATCAATTGCTATTATAGAGCTTTAATATTTAGATCAACAGGTTAAACAGTTATTTTTTCCAGATTATATATCCAATCAGAATATTGGTATCGCAGGAGAATTGCTTGTACACCTTCCAGCCACCATGTTTCAATATTTTCGGAACTGTTCAGACTTCAAAGTTTTCCTGATATTTTACACTGGACCTTGGCGAGGCCTATAGAGATTTTTTAAAAGAAACAAGAATTGCAGATTTTAAAATGAGAGAGGACCATAAGTCAGCACCAAATCAATTTTAAAAATACTAGTATTAATAGACAATGTTCTATAAAGCCCTCATCAGTATATTGTTCTAGAGTAATGAACTTATTTGTATATTTTTTTCATTTGTTATATATTTTGTAGATTCAGTTACCCCCACTCCCCCAAAGCAGTATTTGTTCAGAATATTTTTTGATATACAAGACAATTACCATCATAATGGGAAATAATGCAGCTGAATGAAAAAAGAAGAAGGAGAAGAATAAAGCAAAGGTAGGAGAGAAACCATTCATTCATTGATTATTTTAAAAGAACTCTGTGGGAAAACACACATCTAAAGAAGAGAGTATGAGAGAAAAAAAACTTAACAGTCAAGAGGGACAAATCTCATCATAATATTTCAAAGTGATTTTAAACTGTAAAAATTAATGATCAACAGGAATGTAAGAAGGAATCAACCAAAAGGCCAATAGTTTTCTATTGTAGATGTTCTATGATGGGTTGGGATAAAAGAAGGACAAATGATAATAAGGGCATTATGTTATTATGACATCAGCTCTTTGTCTATTGTACTTCCATCATGACATTGGTGGCATTCACATTGCTCTATTGTCATGTTTACTTTATCATTTTGATAAAATATCAGATTCTGAAGACACTTCTGCTCTCTAATTGTGTTTAAGGAGAAAATAAATCATATTCTAAAAAGGAGAAAAAACTCTTAGAAAAAATATAAGAAGAATAAGAGTTATCGTTTATTAATTCATTCATTAGAATCAAAAGAGGAATCAGCCTGGAGGGCAGGACAAGAAACAATGCTTGGAAACTGATCAAAAGAAAAGCAACCAAGAATTAAGGAGAAACTTCCTGACAGTGGGGACAATCAACCAGTGGAACAGCTTACCCCCAAAAATCGTGGGTGCTCCATCACTGGAAATTTTTAAGAAGAGACTAGAAAATCCCCTGTCTGAGATGATATAGATCAGACATGTCAAACTTGCGACAGCATGTGACATCGTGCAACATATCGGAGCTTTTTTGCCATTGCCAGCAATGGCGTGGGCGCGGTTTCCTTGTGACACATACGGCCCACAGGCCAGCAGTTTGAAACCCCTGGTATAGATTCTCCTGGTTGAGCAGGGGGCTGGACTGGAAGACCTCCAAGGTCCCTTCTATTCTATTCTATTCTATTCTATTCTATTCTATTCTATTCTATTCTATTCTATTCTATTCTATTCTATTCTATTCTATTCTATTCTATTCTATTCTATTCTATTCTATTCCTTATCTAGAGCCAAAATAGCACTGACCATTAGTTGACTAAATTCTTGTGCATAGGCATAGGCAATAAATCAGTTTAATTGCAACTTAACATGTGGCCCTGATCTTTTGCATTTGACAAAGTATAAGTGTTGGTATAGCTGTAAGGCTGCCCAACTACAGACCAGTTCTCAGTGGTTTACATTACCAAGAATAAAAAAACAATAATTAACAAAGATAATTTTTAACAATAATTAACAAATTAACTACATGTATACATGTGGAGACACTAATTCTAAGCAGTACATAACACATAGCCCACAAGGGCTGAAGTGCTCTACTCAGGAGCCTGGGAACAGCTGGATTTTTCAGGTCTTCCTCAACACCATTACATTAGATAGATGTTGCATCTTAAGAAAAAGAAAAATCCATACATTTTAGCAGTATTTAAATTAAAAATGTTTCTTGGCAATTAAAACCATTGCATTTGTACTGCTGCAAAGATCAAAAATTACTTCTTTAAAAATTTCTTTTTTTCTTTCTCTTTTTTCTCTTTCTTTGACTTTTACCATTTTTCACTTTTTCTTTTAACTTTTCATAAGTTTTTAATATTTTCTAGCTTGATGTTTCTGTAGTTTTTAATTCTGCACAAAATTATTCTTTAATGAAAAAATTGTGTATAAAAAAAGACACCACTGCATTTGTTTGAAGCAGAATAGGAGAGTCAGGTATAGAATATTGACTTACCATTTACAGCAAACCAGACCACCAGCACAGTTTCCTGAAACTACACTAGGGGGTCGACATAATATTCCACAGGAGCCACCACTTTGGAAACAAGCAATGTTTTCAGGACTACTTTGGCCAGTTACTGCATACAAAATGGGGAAAAATACCATTGAGATTTTAAAATCTATATTTGTTTATTTATTTATTATAGCTAATTATATTTTATTATTTTCATAAATCTTATATATTTCATGATTTATATTCATTTTACAAATAATAATAACAAACCCAAAATATCAGGAACACTACTTGAACACTGTTGGTATTGACAAAATTCCTATCAATTATAGAAGGCAGCTTTACTTGGAACAGCTTAAATCCTGTGACAAAACCTTTCATAACATCAAACAACAACATATGTCTATCCCAATTCATTTATTACAAAGGACTTGAAGGTAGATAAAAGTGCCAAATCTAGTCTAAACATTGGGCTGACTGCCCAACAAACCAATAATAATATGTTGATGATGGTGTTGATGCTATACTAGGAAGTGATGTGAGCTACATTCGAGACCATTCTCACCTATAGAAATTGGATGGCTATATAGAAACTGCTAGTGGAGATGACAATATTCTAGCTCAGCTATTTAAAATCCTAAAAGATAAAGCTGTTAAAGTGCTGCACTCCAGCACTCTAGTATTCCAGCAAATTTGGAATACTTAACAATGGGCATCAGATTGGAAAAGGTCAGTTTACGTTCAAATCCCAAAGAAGGACAATGCCAAAGAATGTTCAAGCTACTGTACAATTTTGCTCATTTCACAAGGTTCTGCTCAAAATCTTACAACTAGGCTTCAGCAACATGTGAACCAAGTGCTACTGGAAGTATAAGTTTGGTTTTGAAGAGCAGAAGAACTAGAGATCAAATTGCTAACATTCACTGGATTATGGAGAAAGCAGAAAATCCAGATCCAGAAAATCATCTTCTATTTCATTGACTACAATAAAGCCTTGGATTGTATGGATTGCAACAAACTGTGGCAAGTTCTTAAAGAGACAGAAGTACCAGACCACCTTACCTGTTTCCTGAGAAAACTGTGTGCAGGTCAAGAAGCAACAGTTAGAACTGGACATGGACCAATTAATTGGTTCAAAATAGGGAAACGAATATATATATTGTCACCCTGTTTATTTAACTTATATGCAGAGTACATCATGCAAAACGCTGGGCTGCATGACTCACAAGATGGATCTAGGATTTCCAGGAGAAATATCAACAATCTCAGATATGTAATGATCCTACTCTAATGGCAGAAAGTGAAGAGGAACTAAAGAGCCTCTTGATGAGGTTGAAAGAGGAGAATGCAAAAGTTGGCTTGAAACTAACATTAAAAACTAAGCTCATAGCATCCACTTCCATCTCTTCCTGGCAAATACAAGGGAAAGAAATGAAAGCAGGGACAGATTTTATTTTCTTGAGCTCCAAGATCACTTCCCATGGCAACTACAGCCATGAAATTAAAGGACTCTTGCTCCTTTTAAGGAAAGCTATGGCAGCATATTAAAAAGCATAAACATAACTGCCAACAAAGGCTTACATAGCCAAAGCTATAGTTTTCCCAGTAGTATGGCTATGAGAGTGGGACTATAAGGAAGGTAAAGCACCAATGAATTGGTGCTTTTAATTGTGGTGTTGGGGAAGTCTCTTCAATTGCAAGGAGAGCAAATCAGTCAATCCTAAAGGAAATCAAGCTAATTGTTCTTTGAAAAGACAGATACTAAATCTGAAGCTCAAATACTTTGGCTGCCAAATGAGAAGAGAGGACTTATTGAAAAGACCTTGATGTTAAGAAAGATTGAAGGCAAAAAGAGAAGGGGACAGCAGAAGATGACATGATTAGATAGTGTCTTTGACACAATGAACATGAATTTGGGCAAATTCTGGGAGATAATGGAGGACTGGGGGCTGGTGTGTTATAATCCATAGGTTTGCAAAAAATTGGACACAACCTAGCAACTGAACAACAACAATAATAAATATTGCTGTAGGCGATATATTTTTATTAACTTAAAATAGGATTGCTTGAGGGAATGCTTACAATTTCAAAAAAAAACTCCATAATTCGAACAGCACTGCCTAAACAAGTGTATACCATGTAGATAAAAATGCAGCTAATTATCACAAGCATTTCAGATTTTTGAGTGAATTTTATATGTGTGTGAATCAAAGACATATTAAGTGAAAGGGAGAAGCTAGCAGACCAAAAAAAGGCAATAATGCATTTAAAGAAGTTCATTTTATTTATTGGACTTATGTGTCGTCCATTTTGTCTAGAAGTGACTCTTTAAAAATTAAATTTAAAAGAAATTAATAAATTAAGATGGAGTTAGAAGGGCGACAGTGAGAGGCTGCAAAAAATCCTTAGTATTGTATGCATTTACCATTCATCATATAATTCAGTAAAATACATAGATAATATGCTTATCTTAATTCTTATAAATGCTAGCATCTATCTTTCATTCTTCCATCATTCCTTGTATGTCTGCAACTGCTTTACCTTCCCCTATTAAATTCTGACACTAGAACTAACGTCTCCTATGAAGCTTTTCCATCAGAAAGTGAAGACACTTAGAGAGGCTGGAGAATTTAAGACAGGTTGAAAAGGAAGCACCAAGTGATTTTGAAGAATTTCAGAATTACCCTAGAAGAAAAAATTAGAAGCAGATACCCCTTTCATAAGAGGAGAAAACTGGGGAAATAAAATCATATATTAAATAGTAGAGCATTTTCATAGTAGAGCAACTAAAGTCAATGTAAATTTGTCAGGGGAATCATATATATTTTCTATAATGCCATTAGCAGTTTGCCCTTTTTTTAAAAAAAAATCATTTTTCTTTTTCTTCAGCATACCTGAGAAGAATACTGTTGGAAACAAATAAGATAAAATAATATCTTATTTTGTGAGTGTGTCTTCAGACTTTAATCTTGAAAAACTTGCAAATGAATCTTCCCATATATAATAATGCTTAATAATACAAGTTTTCCTACTGTTCAGGAAATGTCAATGCTTTATTCTAATGGGTTGGCATGTCCAATAAATCAGCCTGTTTTGTCATTAAGCAAAACTGTTTAGAGCCTCAAGATTAAAGTCTGAAGATATATTCACAAAATAAGATAGTATTTTATTTATTATGTTTCCAACAGTATCCCTCTCAGTTATGCTTGGAGAAAAAGAAAAATGATTTTTTTTAAAAAAAAATGGGGGGCAAACTACTAAAACAATTCATGGCATTATTCTAGAAGGCAGGTATCCCCCTGACACATTTCTTGTTGGGAAAAAGGTCAACAATCATTGTGAAAAGCATTTGAGATTAGTCTCAAATATATTTGTTCCCCAGACCATCTGGGTCATTTTAGTTCTCTTCTTACCTGTGGCTGCCTGGTTGGAAAACAAGAAGATGGTAACAAGGAGGAGAAAGGCCTTCATGATTGAAGCTCAGAACAGCCTGTTGAAGAGGCAGGAGTCTCTAAGTCAGATCAAGTGGGACTGAACAATTATTTGCTGAGACTATTTATGAAGCTTTAAGGAGCACAAGGGTCAAAGGTGGTTTAATTTTTGGCAACCTGGGTGAATGACAATATCACAATTACATTGGCATTCTTTTTTTTTAATCTACTTTCTGGTGGGCTGTTTCCTGAAAGGATTCAGGATTGGAGGAGAAAAGAGGTGGATTATAAACTGCCTTCCTGAGTTTCAGAACAAAGTTCAGTCAGTTAAGCATTTTTTTTTCTCCAGCAGAGATGCAAATGCATGATGTGAATGTCATTCCTTTGCCCTTGCTGTTATTTGGCATTGACAGATGTAATCCTTCTGTACATCAGATTCTAGTTATTAAAACAGCAATCATAGCAGATATACACATTTTGTAAATGTGTGTAAATGCATGCCACATACAGTATTTGAAAAGTGAAGTAATACTCTCATTGGCATTTACTACACACAGACGCACAAACACAGTAGAACAATATGAGATTGCTGATTATAGTAAGCTTACTAGATGAACTTGTAAGAACTATGTTAAATAAATTCCTTTATATTTATAACAGTTTTCTCCATTTAATTCTTTTTTATGTAAAGATTTTATTAGTTTTTCCCTTATATACATATGTTAATTTTTCAACCAGCATGCTGTCTGGATTCAAAAGCGCTAATACATAATTCCTAATCCTTGGTTCTTTCCTCTAGCCATTTGTAGAATGACTCCCAGATTTGGTAGTATTCTGTTTCTTCTTTATCTTTCAATCTCATAGTTAATCTGTCCATCTCTGTGCGATGTAGATTTATGTCCATTTTTGGAGGGGCGTGGCTGAGGGTTCATCTTGTGGAAAGATGTTGTGGGAACTTCTAAATCAAATAAAGATGTAAAATGGATTATGTCCTTAGTGTTTGTCAGCTTAGGGAGCACTGTGTGATGAAGCCCTTTGTCTTTCAGTTGTTTCTCAGAGGCTGGGTCAGTCAGTGCAGTTACTCCATTCTCAGCCTGTGTGACAACACCTTTTTTTACTGTTGAGGTAAAGGCAGATTGTTGATTAAATATCTTGTCACAAGGTTGCGTGGTTAGTGGGAATTGTTAGAGGGAATTGTGGGCTGCTTGAACGATAGGAGAATTCTCATACATTGTGTTCTTGCTGGCAGCCACTCTGCATGTAGTAGATCTATCAGAGTGAATTCACAGCGGAGCAGCTGGCTCAGGGACAGCCTAATAGCTTTGCTATTGCTCCAACGCCCTCTATTTACTCTCTTGTCATAAATTTGCAAAGTAACCTGGTTAGTTTGCAGACTGTAGTTATATTGGTCATCTCTTAGGCCTTTGCCTGATTGAGTGTTTTCTCTGTAGGTGTTCAAATTTTTGGGAGGAGAACAAGATCCTTCTCTACTTTCATTTTCTGAGTTAGCCATCCCATGTCCGTCCATGGTTATCCTCCCAAGTCCTTCTACAGTATTTGGGTGGCTCCTAACAAACTTTGCAAAAGATTCTTTCAGGCAGTCGACCTTATTTATGACAATAGACAAGAGATCATATATTGAGTTTACAACCTGGCTCACATCCTATTTGACTGTTGTCTGTATAAGAGGGTGAGAGACAGGTATCTTGGTCTATATACCAAACGAATGACCCATTGGGATCCCCATATCAAAATAACTTATCTTATGTCCGGTCAGAACTTGAAAATAACATTTAACGTAGCACAGTATTTAAACAAAATGATCCGGTTAAGATCTGCATATGTGGGACTGATTGGGGAGTTTACAGTTTGAGCTGTAAGCAAACATTGTCTAAAGAGGAAGTCTGTCACATTTTCCCCCTTCAAATTTGCTACATCTCCCTCCTGTGTAAAAAAGGCTGTTGCCGGATTCCAAGGAGGGGAGCCATTCTCCAAGAGGGAGGAGGACAACTCCACAAGCTGTCTACTCTCCAGTTCGGTTTGTAAGTCCCATTCCAAAGAGTCACATAAATTAAATTTATCTGATAAGGTGCCTGAGAATGAGTTACTTACTGGAGCAGACTGTCTGTTTGCAATATAATCCTCCATTTTCTGCTGCTTTAAAGGCTTGGATATACTTTCTGCTGCAGAGTGCTGTCTCTTCCTTCTTTTCCCCATTCAAGTTTGTTAAAACAGGTTTAAAAATAAGTTTAAAACTATGGTTTAAAAGGTTAAAATGGGTTAAAAATGGGTTTAAAAAGTTTAAAAGGGGTAGGTTAAAATACAATATTAAAAGAGGTTAAAAAGTTAAAATAAAACTAAAGTAAAATAAAATAAAACTTTTACTTTTGGAGGAGCTCTTTACAGCCTTTGCTGCCTCTCCACCATCTTGGCTCCGCCCCCCAACACAATCCGATTTTCTTTATACGAAGTTGACATTGTCAATTTCTAATTTCTCTCCCATAATTTTTTACCATTTTTCTAGTTTAATTTAATTAATTTAATTTAATAACATTTATATACCGCCCTTCTCCCTGAGGACTCAGGGCGGTTCACAGGGCAGAATAAAATACCAAATACAAACATTAAAAAGAGATTAAACAGTTGCCCTAGTTAAAACAATAGGAGTACAATTCTAAAAACCCCAAGATAAAATTAAGAGACCAAAAATAAAACAACCCCACCGATCCCCATCAGGCTAGGCCAGCTTGTACAAACAAAAATGTCTTGAGATCGCGACGAAAGGAGCGAAGATCGGGCGCCATCTGGAGCTCTACCGGTAGCTGATTCCACAGCTCCGGAGCGCCCACAGAGAAGGATCTCCCCCTGGGGGCCACCAATCGACATTCTCTGATCGGTGGCACCCTGAGGAGGCCCTCTCTGTGGGAACGCACAGGGCGCAGGGAACTTGATGCCGGCAGCAGATGTTCCCTAAGGTACTCCGGCCCCATACCATGGAGGGCTTTAAACACCGTTACCAGTACCTTGAATCTCACCCGGAAGACAACTGGCAACCAATGCAGCTCACGGAGCAGAGGTGTAACGTGGGAGTATCGGGAGACTCCCAACACAACTCTCGTGGCTGCATTCTGTACCAGTTGGAGCTTCCGGGTGGTCCTCAAGGGCAGCCCCATGTAGAGAGCAGTAGTCCAGACGAGAGGACACGAGCGCATGAGTGACCGTGCACAAATCATCCCGGCTAAGATAGGGCCGCAACTGGCGCACCAGGCGAACCTGGGCGAAGGCCCCCCTAGTCACAGCTCCTATATGGTCTTCCAAAGTGAGCCGTGAATCTAGGAGGACTCCCAAGTTGCAAGCCCTATCTACGGGGGGTAATAGTTCACCCCCCATAGCCAGAGGTGGAATGTCCGAATAGACCCGGGATGAAGGTATGCAAAGCCACTCAGTCTTGTCGGGGTTGAGTTGAAGTCTGTTCCTCCCCATCCAGACCCGAACCGCCTCCAGGCAACGGGACATCACGTTGAGGGCATCACTGGGGTGGTTTGGGGTCGAAAAGAAAAGTTGGGTATCATCAGCGTACTGATGATACCCAACTCCAAAGCCACGAATGATCTCACCCAGCGGTTTCATATAGATGTTGAACAGGAGAGGCGAGAGGACCGACCCCTGAGGGACTCCACAAATGAGAGACCTCGCGGTCGACCTCTGCCCCCCTGCCAACACCAACTGCGAACGTCCCTGTAGATAGGAGGAGAACCACTGTAAAACTGTGCCTCCCACTCCCAGTCCCCTGAGACGCCGCAGCAAGATACCATGGTCGATGGTATCGAAAGCCGCCGAGAGGTCTAATAGGACTAGAACAGAGGAATGCCCCCTGTCCCGAGCCCTCCAGAGATCATTCACCAGCGCGACCAATGCCGTCTCCGTGCTGTGCCCGGGCCTGAAACCCGATTGGTACGGGTCTAGATAATCCGCTTCATCCAGGACCAGAGGGAGCTGATGCGCCACCACACTCTCAACAACCTTCGCAAGAAAGCGAAGGTTGGAGACAGGACGAAAGTTGTTCAATACAGCTGGGTCCAAGGCAGGCTTCTTGAGGAGAGGCCTCACCACCGCCTCCTTCAAGACGGCGGGGAAGATACCCTCACTCAGAGAAGCCGATATAACTGCCTGGAACCAGCTGCGTGTCCTCTCCCGGGCTGCATAGACCAGCCAGGAAGGGCACGGGTCCAATAAACATGTGGTGGTGCTCAGCCTCCCCATGATCCTGTCCACTTCCTCCGGAGTCACAGAATCAAACTCCTCCCAGGTGATATCGACAAGACCGCCCGTGTCCTGATCGTCAGACTCTGCCCAGTCAGAGTCCAGACCGGTCCGAATCCGAGCGATTTTGTCCGACAGATGTTGGTTAAACTCCTCGGCACGACCCTGCAAGGAATCCTCCCTCACCTCCTGATTTAGGAGGGAGCGAGTCACCCTAAACAGGGCGGCCGGGCGATTATCTGCGGACGCGATAAGGGTGGCGAAGTGGTTAGACCTCGCCTCCCTTATCGCAGCGAGATAAGACCTAATGTAGGCTCTTAGTCGCAATCGGTCGGATTCGGATCGGCTGGACCTCCAACCGCTCTCTAGGCCCCGTCTCCAGCGCTTCATCTCCCGGAGCTCCGCAGAGAACCATGGAGCTCGACGGGATCTGCACCGGGTCAGGGGCCGCAGGGGTACAACTCGGTCAAGAGCCTCAGTGGCCGTCCTTTCCCAGGCTTCCACTAAAATTTTCACCCACCTTATCAGTTTCTTTAACTTGTTCACTTTCCATCTCCAAAATTAACAAAAAATTATAATTTTCTTAATTAATTTCTCATCAGAAGTTAACAATATCTTATCAAATATAGTTTGTTCTTTATAAAACCTATACAGTTTCATGTCTTTTTCATATCTATTTTGCATCTGTAAATGTGCCCACTACAACAGGTTGATACCCTGATTTTCCAGTTCTTGTCTCAATTTTAAAGTCCCATCAATATTTAGAATTATCTCTATATGTCTAAATTTTTTCAAAGTCTACCAAGTTTGGATGTAGAAAAGCTTCCATTGTTGATAGCCACCCTGGAATTTTTACATATATTTTAGTTTTGATTTTTTCCCCATACTGTTAACAAAGCATTTCTTATATAATGATTTTGGAAATACTTATGAATTTCATTTTTACCGTACCACAAAAAAGCGTGCCACCCCAGTTGTAAATCGTCTCCCTCCAAATATAACAACTTTTTATTTCTGAGAGTTATTCATTCTTTCACCCATGTTACTACAGATGTTTGGTAGTACAAAGCCCACTCAGATAGCCCCAAACCTCCATTTTCCTTAGCATCTTGTAACATTTTCATCTTTATTCCAGCTTTCTTTCCTTGCCAAACAAACTTCAAAATTAATGAATTTAAATCTTGGAAGAATTTTTTTCTCAAGTTTTATCAGAATTGTTTGGAATAAAAATAAAATCTTTGGCAATATATTCATTTTGACTGTTGCAATTTTTCCTACTATTGACAATTGCAAATTCTTCCACTTTTCCAAGTCTAATTTTATTTGTTTCAATAGCCTTATATAGATTTCTTCTTTTATTGCTGAGCATTTGGCCGATAGGTATATATCAAAATATTTGACCTTTTTCACTATCTGTACCTCTATTGTTTCTGACATTCATGTTTGTTTGTTTGTTTTTGCTTATCCGTAAGATTCTTAACTATTACCTTAGTTTTTTCTCTGTTTATTTTTAATCCCACCATTTCTCCATACTGTTCTATCTTTCCCCACAATTTAGGAATCATCTCCAGAGGTTCTTCCAAAATAAATACTAAATTGTCAGCAAATGCTTATAACTTATATGTGTCACCTTTTATCCCAGCCCTTTAATTTCTGTATCTTGTCTAATATTTCTATTTAAAACTTCCAGAGTGAAGATGAATAACAGAGGGGATAGTGGGCATCCTTGCTTTGTGCCTTTTCATATCTCAAAGCTCTCAGTATAATCTCCATTCACAATCACTTTGGCTGTCTGTTTATGATATATTGTTTTTATCATATTTATGAAATTCTATCCAAAGTCCATTATTTGTAATTGCTGAATCAAAAAAATTGCCAGGAGACATTATCAAATGCCTTTGGGGCATCTAAGAATACTAGTGCCAGTTGTTTCCCTGGGTGTAGCTCATAATATTCTAATACATCTATTATCACTCTTAAGTTGTTTTTAATTTGTCTCTTTGGTAAAAAGCCATTTTGATCTGGATGTATAAATTCAACTAAGTATTTTTTTTCAGTCTCTCAGTCATTATTGAAGTAAAAATTTTATAATCCACATTGAGCAGTAAAATCGGTCTGTAGTTCTTAATCTGGGTCAAATCGGAGTCTTCTTTTGGTATTAGAGTAATATTTGCTTCCATCCATGTACTGTAGATGGGAGTCTAGCTTCTAATAAAAGTCCATTACAAACATCTTTCAGTGGTTCAGTTAGTGTCTCTTGGAGATTCTTATGAAGTCCATCTGGACCTGGTGTTTTCCCTTTTTCTTTTTGGTCTTTTTATGGCCTCTGATATTTCCATCATTGTAACCCTTTCATCTAACATAGTTTTAAATGAGTTTTTAGAAGATTATTTTCTTCCAGATATTTTACAGTTCTCTTTCTTGAAGTTTCCTCCTTATCGTACAATTCCTTGTTGTATTCTTTGATTATCTTTTTTATTTCTTCCTTTTTATATTGTAGGTGACCTTTCCCATCTAGTAAGTTATGTATCTTTTTTTTTCTTTCTGTTTTTTTAAGTTAAGCTAACCATCTTCCATTTTCAAAAAAAAGTTCTGTTTCATTCTCTTTATCTGTTCTGCCACTTTTTTCTGAGACCAACAGATTTATTATGTCCATTTCTCTTTCCAAAGTCTTTTTTGTGGATTTTTTTGCAGTTCTGATTCTAACTTTCCAGATTTAGTTCTGTTGCCCTTGAGTACCGCACCAGCCCAAGGTTTACAAAAATCACCCAAGTACTGAATGTTGAAACCAAGATGATAAGAATTAAAAATTTTCAACTCAAAACCAAAATGAATAAATAAAAAACCACAACAGCATTAAAACATATTTTCACTGCCTACCTAAGCATGATTTGAAGTACAAATCTCATTTTTGGTGCAAAATTTATAATAAGTGTGCTGTCTCAGAGGAAAAGAAAGGAAACTGTTTTTCCATTTGGGAGGATGTGACAAAGGCAGTAATGTATTGACAGGTTCATATGGGTGCTATCTTAGCTCTTAGGCCTTTACCCATGGCCAATTAAATGTATGCTTGAAACTTTATCATAAAACAACATATACATACCCATTGCCAGTCCCTAATCTGCATTACTGCTTCTGTTCCAATTTGCAGGTGAATTCTGATATCTCTATTTCAAGTGCACAAGATATGTTAATCAGAGTAATTGGCTAAAGACTACAGCTTTACTTCCTCAAATGTTACTAGCAACCAAAATGTTACTAGCAATTAAAATAGTGATGTAAGAATGGGCAAGGATAGGAGAAGTCAAAACTCATTTAATGTCCCACAAGGTAAATCTTTAATTCAAAGTTATAAATTCATCAGCATGTCTCAGAACTATTAGAATTTTGTTAGAGACATTGGTGGGTTGATCCCAGAAAAATCTTGCTATTGGAGGGAGATTAGGGAGGGATAATTTGTAATCTTTTAACCTGCGCTATATAATAGCAGAAATATAATGAGGGCAAAGAGTTTAGTAAAATTCCATCCAAACTGCATAACATTCTCTGCAATTCCTGAGTCTTTGAAATAGTTGAAGCTATTAAGGGACAAATATAAAAGAAATTTCAATAATCAGTTTTAAGTAAAAGTCACATTTTGGGCAGAACTATCCTAGCAAGGAGAAAGTTTTTGGTTTTCTTTTTAGCCTGATAATTATTAATTGCTCAGTGATTATATTATTTTTATATGATCGGAATTTTTTCTCTCTCCAGTTCTTTGGTCCAATGTTTCTAGAGCACAGTTTGGCAGTCAAAATAGAGTGACATAAAAGTTGAATAAATTAATTAATTAATAAAGCAAAGTACATCAAAATGATGAATAAAGTAAGGTACATCAAAATCATATTCTCTTGTCTAGAAATGTAGAGCAAACTGAAAATCAAGTGTTCCACACTGGCAAAAAATCCCTACCCCAATAAACTATGAAAACTAACAAATTTGGTTGCCAATTTCTGCAACAGAATTAGATGGTTAATAAAAAAGCAAAACTACCATACATATTGATACATTATGCAATTATCTTTTCTGTACAAAGGGATAATTTTCAAATGGCTTTATCCATGATCCCACTGAGCAAGAAAAATCAATCTCAGTATTTTGTACAATACATTCAAGAGACTGAGAAAGTTGTGTTACATTATATATTTTTTTCTCTTTCTAATGTGTTTTCCCCCCACTAAATATGGCAGGAAGCAGTAGGGAATGAATAGAGCTTTTAGTTGCAGTCCAGCTATTGATGCCTAATATTGTTTATAAAAAGGTGTAATATCCTTGCAACTAGGTAGGACTTACTTCTGGAGAAATATGCATAGCAATGTGTTTTATGTCCCTTTAAAAGTTTAAGTTACTCATTAATTTACACTTATTGCAACTGGAAAGTTACAGGTAGGAATATCAAGTCTGGGCTGCAAAATCCAGAGAACTAATAGATGGTCATCAAAGTCATTCAGAGAGTTCCAACTTATCTGGATATGTGTAGGCAAGAACTAGTAGCTCTAAACTGAACTAAAGTATGGTTGGGCTGGTGAAAAATAATTAACTGAATTCAACATTCCCATTGTCATGGGACATGGTTTTGTTGCTTTCTCTTGGAGGAATGGAAAGAAAACTGTTTAAACCTGACCTTCTAGTTAAACTCTGTAAATGCAGATATGTTCTAGGCTTGTGCTTATCTGGCTACTGCTAGCAACAGTAGGAACCAATATCTTTGTCTTGACATCATGACAACAGAATCCAAGAACCAACTGCCTTGAGCATGTGGGGGACAGCACTAGTGCTTACCCAGAGGGGATATCTATCTCAACAATAAACATGTACTGGCATATCCAGGACATTTAGAGAGATTTATGACTATGCATGAATTTGTATCCACATTGTTTTGCTAGATAAACTTGCCAAGTTCAGGTGTTATATCCAGTCTGGTAATTATCAGAGGTACAGGCATGTACTTCATGGCCCCCAAAACGATATTAAACTTCTTTCTCCTCTTGCCTTTTTCATGCTGCCTCCCATTTCCCATCTCTAAACTGTTAGGAATAACTTTAATAAAATAAAGTGCTTTGGCAGGTCATTCCTACTACCTGTAGCTGCCCATCAGCTCTGGATTTTGGCCAGGGAGTCTGGCATCAAGGTGCCAGCTTGAGCAGTATGCTTATTTGATTCATATACTATTCATATACTATTCATATACTCAGTACTAATATAGAAAAACAATTAAAATACTTTTTATTGAGACTGTTCCAGTTAACAATAAAATCTAGGCTATTATGCTGTTCTAGGATACTGCATTTTAGCTATTATAGATTATCAGAGACAGAAAACATGTTGTTAGTTGTGAAGTCATGTCCGACCCATTGCAACCCCATGGACAATGTTCCTCCAGGCCTTCCTGTCCTCTACCATCTTCTGTAGTCCATTTAAGCTCACACCTACTGCTTCAGTGGCTTCATCCAGCCACCTCATTCTCTGTCATGCTGTTCTTCTCTTGCCCTCAATCTTTCCCAGCATTAGGCTCTTCTCCAGTGAGTCCTTCCTTCTCATTAGGTGGCCAAAGTATTTGAGTTTCAACTTCAGGATCTGGCCTTCTAAAGAGCAGTCAGGGTTGATCTCCTCTAGGACTGACCGGTTTGATCGCCTTGCAGTCCAAGGGACTCGCAGGAGTCTTCTCCAGCACCATAGTTCAAAGGCTTCAATTCTTTGGCGCTCAGCCTTTCTTATGGTCCAACTTTCATAGCCATACATTGCAACAGGAAAGACCATAGCCTTGACCATACTCACTATTGTTGGCAGGGTGATATCTCTGCTTTTTAGTGTGGACTTGTCTAGATTTGCCATGGCTTTCCTCTCCAGGAGCAAGAGTCTTTTAAATTCTGGGCTGCAATCCCCATCTGCGGCGATCTTGGAGCCCAGGAAAATAAAATCTGTCACTACCTCCATTTCTTCCCCATCTATTTGCCAGGAATTGAGAGGGCTGGATGCCATGATCTTGGTTTTCTTAATATTAAGTTTCAACCCAACTTTTGCACTCTCCTTCTTTACCAGCAACAAGAGGCTCTTTAGTTCCTCTTCATTTTCTGCCATTAGAGTGGCATCATCTGCATATCTTAGGTAGTTGATATTTCTCCTGGCAGTCTTAATTCCAATTTTTGATTTATCTAGCTCTGCCTTTCTCATGATGTGCTCTGCATATAGGTTAAACAGGCAGGGCGACAGTATACAGCCTTGCCGGACTCCTTTCCCAATTTTGAGCCAATCAGTGGTTCTGTGTCCAGTTCTCACTGTTGCTTCTTAACCCACATATAGGTTTCCCAAGAGACAAATAAGATGGTCTGGTACTCCCATCGCTTTAAGTACTTGCCACAATTTGTTGTGATCCACACAATCAAAGGTTTTAGCATAGTCAATGACGCAGAAGTAGATGTTTTTCTGGAACTCCCTAGCTTTCTCCATGATCCAGCATATGTTGGCAACTTGATCTCTAGTTCCTCTGCCTCTTCGAAATCCTGCCTGCACTTCTAGTAGTTCTCGATCCACATACTGCTGGAGTCTAGCTTGTAGGATTTTAAGCATACCTTTACTAGCATGTGAAATGAGTGCAATGGTGAGATAGTTTGAACATTCTTTGGCACTGCCTTTCTTTGGAATTGGAATGTAAACTGATCTTTTCCAATCCTGTGGACACTGTTGACTTTTCCAAATTTGCTGGCAAATTCAGTGTAGCACTTTTACTGCATCGTCTTTTAAGAGTTTGAATAACTCAACTGGAATACTGTCACCTCCACTAGCTATGTTGTTGCTCAGCTTTCCTAAGGCCCACTTCACTTCACATTCTAGGGTATCTGGCTCGAGGTCAGTGACCACCTCATCATGGTTATCGGGGATGTTAATCTCGTTCTTGTATAGTTCTTCTGTGTAATTTTGCCACCCCTTCTTAACCTCTTCTGCCTCTGTTAGGTCCTTGCCATTTTGGTCCTTTATCATACCCATTTTTGCATAAAACATTCCCTTCATCTCTCCAATTTTCTTGAAGAGATCTCTGGTCCTCCCTATTCTATTGCTTTCTTCTATTTCTTTGCACTGTTCATTTAAGAAGGCATTCTTATCTCTTCTAGCTATTCTCTGGAATTCTGCATTCAATTGTGTGTATCTTTCTTTTTCTACCTTGCCTTTCACTTCCCTCTTTTCCTCAGCTATTTGCAAAGCTTCCTCAGACAGCCATTTTGCTTTCTTGCATTTCTTTTTCTTTGGGATGGTTTTAGTTGCTACCTCTTGTACAATGTTGTGAACCTCTGTCCATAGCTCTTCAGGCACTCTGTCTATCAGATCTAATTCCTTAAATCTATTTGTCACCTCTACTGTATATTTGACAGGGATATGATTTAGTTCATACCTAAGTGACCTAGTGCTTTCCCCTACTTTCTTCAGTTTAAGCCTAAATTTTTCAACAAGAAGCTCATGGTGTGAGCCACAGTCAGCTCCTGGTCTTGTTTTTACTGACTGTATAGAGCTTCTCCATCTTTCTCTGCAGAGCACATAGTCAATCTGATTCCTGTGTTGTCCGTCTGGTGATGTCCATGTGTAGAGCCGTCTCTTGGGTTGTTGGAAAAGAGTGTTTGCTATGACCATCGTATTCTCTTGACAAAATTCTATCAGCCTGTGCCCTGCTTCATTTTATACTCCAAGGCCAAACTTGCCTGTTATTTTGGTTATCTTTTGGCTTCCTACTTTAGCATTCCAATCCCATGATGATAAGTGTAATGTATTGGGCTTTGTCTTGCTTAGGAATATCACGTGGGGTTAATTGCTGGAAGGTTGCTCAAGCAGGGAAGCTGACTAATGGCTCCCAGCTCCTCAGACAACTTGTCTCCAGCCCAGCCATTGGCTGCTTCTAGGGCAGCAATAGGTTGCTTTAAACCTATTGGCACCGCCTAGAGGCCAGGATATAAATTGCTGCATTCACAGCCCTGTTCCTCAGTTCAGTTCCTGCAACCAAATAAAGAATGATTCTTGCTGAACTCACTTGCCTCACATCTCGTCAATCAAGCAATGAACCCAGTATCTAACAATAAGGACATCATTTTTTGGTGTTAGTTCTATAAGGTGTTGTAAAGCTTCATAGAACCGGTCAATTTCATCATTTTCAGCACTGGTGGTTGGGGCATAGACTTGGACTACTGTGATATTGAATGGTTTGCCTTGGATTCGAACTGAGATCATTCTGTCATTTTGGGGATTGTATCCCTGTATTACTTTTCCTACTCTTTTATTGACTATGAAGGCTACTCCATTACCTCTGAGGGATTCTTGCCCACAGTAGTATACCTGATGGTCATCTGAATTAAATTCACCCATTCCTGTCCATTTTAGTTTGCTGATTCCTAAGATGTCGATGTTCAGTCCTGTCATCTCTTGTTTGACCACGTCCAGCTTTCCTTGATTCATGGATCTTACATTCTAGGTTTCTATGGAGAAAAAATCTTTACAGCATTGGACTTTCCTTTCACGACCAGATACATCCATAGCTGAGCGTCCTTTCGGCTTTGGCCCAGTCGCTTCATTCTTTCTGGTGCTACTCGTACTAGCCCTCTGCTCTTCCCCAGTAGTATATTGGACGCCTTCCGACCTGAGTGGCTCATCTTCCAGCATCATATTTTTTTGCCTTTTGGTACTGTCCATAGGGTTTTCATGGCAAAGATACTGGAGTGGGTTGTCATTTCCTTCTCCAGTGGATCACGTTTTGTCAGAACTCTCTACTATGACCTGTTCATCTTGGGTGGCCCTGCACAGATTAGTTCATAGCTTCATTGAATTATGCAATCCCCTTCGCCACGACAAGGCAGTAATCCATGAAGGGGACAGAAAGCATGTCTACACACAAAAACATGTATACACATGAAACAAAATGTGTCAGAAATTATACATTCAAGTGGAATAAAATGATAAAAGAGATTGTACCCATAGCAGGCTACACCTTAATATAAGTGTCAGGTAGCTGCCAAATTTTCCAATCTGCAGAGGTGGGATGCTCTGGAAAATATTGGAACACTTTATTTACATTCTGGATCATGGAAATTTGGCAGTTTTTGTAGAAAGAAATATTTCAAAATATAAAATGACTCATGCTGTTCTGGATGGCACACATGATGGGACATGATAGCAGTGTCCCAATATCTCAGGGGCTGCCACAAAGAATAGAGAGTCAAGCTATTTTCCAAAGTGCCTGAAGGCAGGACAAGAAGCAACAGATGGAAACTAACCAAGGAGAGAAGCAACCTAGAACTAAGGAGAAACTTCCTGACAGTTAGAACAATTAACCAGTGGAACAACCTACCTCCAGAAGTGGTGAAAGCTCCAACACTGGAAGTTTTAAAGAAGAGACTGGACAACTTCCGGGTGGCTCTTCAGCGGTGAGGATTGTCTGATTCGACTGCCGGCCCTTCGATCCCGTTGAAGCGGCAGAATAGCCAATGATCAGCTGTTCCACCGCTCAAAAACCCCTCTCCTCAAGCAAAGAGGGGAGGGGGAGCTTCCAGGTAGGGGTAGAGCTCCCCTAGTGGCCCAGAACATTTGTTTTGGGGCATGAAGGGTGAGAGCCCCCCCGAAGCCTGGGAATGCTCTGGAACGAAGGACTCTTCTGCTTAGGCAGAACAAGACTCTGAATCCACTCCTGCCGGATCTGATTGTCATCTCGAGTTACGGTAGCAGCAGAGCTGATGCAGAAGCAGTATAAATAGCAAGTACAAAGCTTTAACTCTGAAACTCAAACTCTCTTCCTACTCCAATGATTGTTTTAAAGAAGGGGAAGATGGCGCCTGATGAACTTTTTTTTTAACAAGAAATGAAAGTGTTTTTCTTCAAAGTAAAGTGACTGCTTGAACTGAGTGGGAATATGTAAAATGGACTATCAAACTTTAAAAGAGCTTGCTATAATTTGGAGGTACTAAAAAGTTATTTTCAAGATTTGGTTATTTCACAGTTTAACTATAAAGTAATAAATGGACTAGAAAGTGAAAGTGTGTACTGAAAGTCATCAGTCGCAAAAATGGCTCCCAAACCGCATAGACCCATTTTTAAAAGTACAGAGGCATTGCTTGTTCAGCAGTCTGGAACGCAGTCTTTGAAGTTACCCCCCCCGAAGCTGCTGCATCTGTATTGACTTTAAAAGATTTACAATATGCTTTAAACGATGCTTTAAAAACCCAGTCTGAAAAAATATTTGAGAAGGTGGCAGAATTTATTGAAAAGGAATGCAAGAAAATAAGGGAGGATACTTTGATGGCACTTCAAGTGTTCTCAGGCTGTATTGAGAACCTGGATGAACATGTGAAAGAAGTGAAACAAAATAATCTGATGCTGGAAGCTAAAATAGGTGAAGTGGAGAATAAAATGGAAAAACTTGAAGATGAAATGATTGTCAGAATCCATTTATATCATATTCATAAATGTATGTTTAAAACATTATTCCATGGATTCTGCCATCTCCCGAAGATGAGGAAATGGATTTGTATTGAACTGGTATTAGGCATTTCAAAGGAAAAGAGAAGCCTTTTGAACTGGGGAAACAAAAGGAGGGGCTAGCATCTGGCTTGTGTCATGGAAGAGAGCAATAAATATAAAAGGTCCTAAGTTCCTTTTTCCCACGAGAGGGATGATACGAGGTAAATGATGGGGGACTGACCAAATGGGGTTAAGGTGGGGTTAAACCGGGAACTCTTTATAAGGGGTTAGTTCGTGGAACAATATTAAGTCCTGTCTTATTCCTACAACCAAGCATGTCATAGTAAAGATTTCTTTTTGGACTAGATTTGGCTCCAAGAGTTTTGTCTTCCTAAGTTTGGGGTGGGTCCTGACAATGATGATGATGCAATATAAAGATATGGAATTTGCCTTGAGAATCAGAGGTTTGAAGGAGAACCTGCAGGAGAATCTGGAAGAGACGTTGGTGGTTGCTTTGGCACCTATTTTGGAGTTTCAACCTGAAGATTTTTTTGGGAAGATAGATAAAGTATTTCGTGTTAATTCTTGGATTGCTAAACAAAGGAAACTGCCAAGGGATGTGGTTGTGTATTTTACAAAGAGAAAGATTAGAAATGAGATCATTCAAATGTCTTATAATAAAAGACTTACAGTGGCTAATCAGGAGGTTTTGATTCTGAAAGAGATTCCTCCAAGAATTTTGAGAAACAGGAAAGATTTTTTCTTTCTGGCAGATGAATTAAAGAAACAACAGCTTCGGTTCAGGTGGGAGATACCAGTGGGGATTGTGGTGAATCATTCTGGAGAAAGATATTGCCTTAATACACTAGCGAAGGGATGTGATTTTTATTCTAATGTATTGAAAGCAGGCTCACTGTCATCCTCAGAAGTTAAAAAAGGAAAGGAAGAAGAAGAGCGACAGTTACAAGAAATAGTTTCGGAAGCTGTGCAATCCTTGGTTTTATTTAAAGATCTTAAGATTCAAAGAATGACACGGGCTGCATCTAGATTCAAGGAATAACAATAATATTAACAGTAGAGATTAAAGTCAAGTGTATGTAAGGAGTACATTGATAGAAACAAGATTTAGTAATGGAATTTGTTAAAGATAGTAGGATAATCAAGAACTAATAATGGTGGATATTTGGGGATGGTATTTACAGTAGATCTTAAAAATTAGTATGTATGTATTTAAATTGCTAGTCTAAATGTTGGAGATGTGGTTGTGATGATGCAATGTATTATTATGTATGGTTGAATTGTAGAATATTACAATTTTAAAAGTTAAAGTAATTTAGTGGAATATGTAAGATTTTTAAGAAAAAAGATAAGGTTTTTCTTTTCTCTTCCTTTTTTTCTTTTTTCTTTGTATAACTATTTTTGTAGGGTACTATTATAGATTGTATTGTTATAGAAATTAAATTTAATAACTATAGTAGAATTTTTGATACTGTTATATTGGAAGAAGGCTGATTTGTTTATTATAGAAGAATGGATTTTGAAAGTTTTCAATTAGGTAGAAAAGGTAGAATTTGGAATATGTGAAGAATATTTGTAATGGAGATATATTGTGATGTTTAAAGAGAGTTAAAGCGCGATTGGATTTAAAGTGTAATTATAGTTTGTTAGTATATTTTAGATTAAGATTGTGAAAATAATACCCTGGATTCAGCTTTGGGAAGTCAGGGGGGGTGGTTGCGTGTGGGGATGGTAGGGGTATTGGGTGGGTTAGGGTATGGGTTAGGGGTAGGGGGGATGGGGTTTATGTTTTTTTTAAAAATGTACTTTAAAACCTTTTTATAAAAAAAAAGAAGAGACTGGACAAAATGGTATAGGGTTTCCTGCCTGAGCAGGAGGTTGGACTAGATGACCTCCAAGGTCCCTTCCAACTTTATTATTATTATTATTATTATTATTATTATTATTATTATTATTATTATTATTATTACTATTACTATTATTATTTACCAGAATATCACCAGTAACTTCCTATTTTAGAATACTTATTCCAAGACAACTGCCAGACTGGCTGAGAGCAACCAACTGATATAGTCCTAAAGAAAAATGGAAGTTCTAAGTAAAACTGAAGCACCTTAAGCTTGGAAATGGGATGTTAAAGAATAGTAATTATATGCAAGGTACTAAATTAAATACTTTAGAGCCATAGGCTAATAGTCAAATGGCCTAAGATGACTGAGGCTATGTATTCTCAAGCTGGTACCTTGGGAATACAGCCAGAATATGCATCATAAGTACAAAGTCATTGAATAAAGGAAGACCACTGCATATATAAGACTACCTTGTATCCCATTCAGATTTGTCACATAAGCTGAGGTTTCTCCTGGATTCACAGCTCCTTTTTGAAGAGCAGGTGGCAGCCATGTCTGGGGGTATTTGGAGAACTGTATCTTAGGCACCAATTATGCCTGTTCCTATACTGGAGGCAATGTTCATGGTTGATCACTCCTCAGTCACTATTGATTGTACTACTGCAACATGCTTTACATAGGACTGCTCTTAAAGACCATCCAAAAGCTACAGTTGGTCCAAAATGCAATGGCACAGGTACTTACAGATGTATCTCTTTATGCTCATGTAAACCTGATACTCTGAGATCTGCATTAACTTCCAATAGGCACCCAGGGACAATTCAAGGTGCTTGTTATCAGCTATGAAGCCTTACCTGGTATAGGAACAAGTTACTTGCAGGACTGCCATCTCTCAAAAGCATATGCGTATGGCATAGGGAGGGCATTTTCCTGATACATTCTTATAAATCTTGTCATCTTATGGAACTAGGAAGTGTGCCTTTTCTGTGGTTGCCTTTGTTCTCTGAAACAATCCCTTCCATATATGTATAATTATATACATTTAATAAATTAATAAAGAAAATAAAAATAAATCCCAACTTATTCTTAATGCCTAACTTTCCTCTCTGGCGTTAGAGGCCAGTTGAGTAGAGTCCCCTTTTAGATTCCCTTATGGTCTTTGGTCTTTGGTCACCATTTTTATATTTTGTATTTTATATTTAGATATTGTTTTTCTTTTGTGTATTTTGGGGAAGGGGTTTGTTTACTGTTTGCTTTTTGTTGTATGCCATCCAGAATCACCTTTTGTGAATTGGGAAACTTTATAAATCTAGTAAATAAATAAATAAGCCCAGGTAATACTTGAGTAAAAGACCAAAATTGTTTATAAGCAAAAGCTACTAAAGGCCACGTAACTAAGCATCAGAATTATACTAGGGGGGTAAATAAGACAGAAATAGTAAAAGAATAATTTCACTGGAATTAAAAATCTTAGAATACTTATTGTTAGTTAAGTCTAAGATTTACATAAGCAAACTCTCATAAGCCAAAATCTAAATACTTAAAGACAAATAATTGGCCTTGAACCAAAGTGCTACAATTAAAACACAGTGCCTTCAGATACCAAATCCTAGAGCTAGGGGAGGGTCTCCAAATGCTTACAAATGTTTCAAATGTGGAGTCAGAAGAAGGAAAATTAAATCAAAAGTAATGAACATCCTATTCTTGCCTTTGGCTTCTTCATCCTCTTTTCATTCTCTTTTCTTTCCCATTAAACATCATGGAATATATATTGTCCAAAGAGTAACATTTATTTAAGAGATTTATATGCTCTTATGTATTCACTCAATATCCAGGTTCTTGATATGTTTGAGCAGTGGACAGAGGAAGGCCCTTCCAGCATTAGCAAGGAGTTGAAAAAGTCAAAGATAGCAGCCACAACCATGTGATCACAGCCCTGCCTCTTTTCATTTTCAGTTTTGGCAGGTGGCCTGATTGTAGCTTTATCATAATTTTTTTGAGCCCCACCACAGACATCCCTGTGCATTAGGCAATCCCCAGTCTTATCTTAAATAGCCATGTGCTCATGTAATCAGGAAAGAGAAATATTTGCAAGCTGTTGTTCATGCATAAATGTTCCACCACAGCAGTGGAGCCCTGGAGTAATTGGTAGATGCACTGCATTGTCCATGATGCTTTAGACTAGGATGCTAATTGAGACATCAGCAATGGTCTTTAAGAGAAAGCTAGCAAAAACCCTGGAACTTCAGAATCATCCTGTAATACGTTATTACTGCATTCAGTCTGGTGTAGTCAGTTTGGCTAGAAACTGGGAGAGTGTGAGTTCCAGTCCCATCTTAGGCACAAAGCCAGTTGAGTGACTTTGGGCAGTCACTTTTTCTCACCCCTAGGAAGAAAGCGATGGCAAACTATTTCTTAAAAAAAACTTGTCAGGAAAACTGCAGGGACTCATCCAAGCAATCCCTGAGAATCAGATATGATTGAATGGAATGGGAAGAAAACTGCTCCTTGGTGGAGCAGTGGGCTAATGCCTCCTTAAGTAACACCAGCTGCCTGCAATTATTGCAGGTTCGCATCCCACCAGGCTCAAGGTGGACTCAGCCTTCCATCCTTCCAAGGTAGGTAAAATGAGGACCCAGATTGTTGGGGGCAATAAGCTGACTTTGTAATAATGCCGCTTGGGGTGTGTGTGAAAGCCCTAATAAGCAGGCATATATATAGAATGAAGGCTACTGCTAAGCTTATAAGCCGCCCTGAGTCTTTGGAGAAGGGCGGGATATAAATGGAATTAAAATAAAATAAAAAAATCTACAAAAGTTGTAATTAGTGAGCTCTCATAAAGACCAATTCACTGCCTGTCACAAAATCATATATCCTTCCTTTCCTTACTTTCTTTTCATCATGATGGATGGAAAATCTGGGAAGAAATATATCAGTTTCTGCAGAAACTATGAGCGGTTTGGGCTTTAGTATTCTACTGCTTTAAGTTGAATATAGACTAGTTGGTAATGAAGACTAATTTAAAAAGTCCCCTTTCATATTCACATGTCAGTCCTGTCCACCCCCTTGGCCCTTGGTGCTCTTGTTCCATTTGGACCACATCTACCATGGTCCTGATTAGTGGATTCTCCTCCTTCCTTAGTGGATTAGTGGATTCTCCTCCTTCCCTCTTGGGGTGTGGGTGTGTGGGTGTGTTTAAATGTGTACTTCATTTGGGCTGAAAGAGAAAACTTTTGTCAATTTCATATGGTTAAAAAAACAGATTCATCCTTTTGTTGTAAACAAAGAGGTCCACAATGCACTATTTCATAAGGAAGTTGTAAAAAATAATCTCAAAGCTTTTCTCTTTTTATTGATAAACTTGTTTTTAAAATGGTCCAGGAACCAGAGATGAGGGATTGTTCCTGCCATAGCCACAGCAGACAATAACCTATTGGAGTGGCGGTGTTGCCTCCAATAAAATGAAATTCAGCAGGCAAATTGGATAGGGCTGTTTGAGCCAGCATAAGCCAGAAAGCATTAACATTGATATGTGGTAGAAAAGATTGAAGAAGGTCACATTTCTGGTAAGCTGAGGCTGGTAGGTCAGTGGCCCTCCTTATGCTAGGGAAAGCAGTTATGTGGCTAAATCATTTGTTACCATATCATTTCCAAATGGTAACAATCTATGAAAGAGTTTGAATTCAATGGAACTTTGGAAGAATCCTGTTTTATTCAAACTGTTACTTCTTTTTGAATTAGTTTAATTCAAAGCACACTTTTTAAAAAGAAAGTGTTCCAGAGGTACAATCTCAACTAATTGGTAGTAGTAAGATATTAGAGATGTCTATGGAGATTCTCAGTCATCCAGATCATGGTGGTCCCAATGGTGCTTTTTCAAAAAGCAGCTGGACTTGAAGATGTTTCACTTCTCATCCAAGAAGCATCTTCAGAACTGAAATTTATTCAGAGCTGAAGATGCTTCTTGGATGAGAAGTTAAATATATTTAAGAGAAAAAACAAAGAAAGTCCAGTTGCTTTTTGAAAAAGCACCTTTGAGTAATTGAGATGCTTTCTTCAGCCTGCTACTTTTGCTATAATGGCTTGGATGAAATGGTAGGATTTGTCATCCAATACATCTTGAAATTGTCTGAATGGGAAAATCAGTAATAAACACTCTCAAGTTTGCTTTAAGATCTGTATTTTATTTGAGTTTGTCAGTACGTTTTACAAGACTAAGGAACATTAATAGAAAAAAAGGAGATACCACTCAATGCAAATGAATAAAGTTTTTTTTTTCTTTTTTTATGTTCAAACTCTCATGGGCATCCCTGAAATTGCAGACTTCACAATTTACACTGCTTTTGAAAAAAAAATGACTTCTTTGATCAGAGAAAAGACAATATCCATGTTTATTGCTGACTGTAAACCCCTTATGAACTTTTTGCATGAAACGGGGAAAAATGAACTTATAATTTATGGGTTTGATGATTAGACCGGCTAGATTCTAGAAACAAGAGAGACGTATTGTAACCATAAAGTAAGAGGCAATTGTATAACTGTACTTATAAGTACTGTAAAGGAAATTGGAAGCTACTTCTTTGTTTCTCTTTTCTCTCATTTTTATTTTAGTTCTTTTTTCTTTCTTGCACTTTTAGCTTTTCTTTTATTTCTTCTCTTTTTCTTTTTTTTACTTGAAATTAGTTTGTATTAGTTTTTATCTTTTTCTTTAAAAAATCTTTAGAGGGAGAGAGAGATGATAGATATAAAAAAAACTTTCGAGGGGAAAATGTGGAAGGCACAAGAAACAAGTACATGCAAATGAAGCAGAAGATGCATAATTGTGCAGATATTTAAATGAGATATATTTTCATGCATATCACAAGGGAATACATTATACTAGCTCTGTAATTTATCTTTTGTAAGTAAAAATGTAAATTTCTTCCACAGAATTCCAGAAAAGCAAGTAGTTTCTAAATCTTTCTTTTCCCTTCTTTTGGGCCTTCCTTTGTTTAAAATATCCATAACCTTTTATCTTTTGACATTACAGCCTATTTCTAAAATTTACCTAATTATTTCTTAATTTGGGATTAACTTTTATTTCCAAATTTCTATGCAGAGAACTCTAGCTGATTTATTTAATCCTTTCTGGAACTTCCCTTAAGTCAAAAAATGAATAAATGTAAAAGGAGAGGAGAGGTTGAACAGGAGTGTGAATTTATTTGCAGAACATTATGGCTGTTTTGTAGTCCAAACAAATAACTCTTTATTCTTGACTTTGAAGCTGAAGCCACCAATTTCCAAAGTCAGCATATATTTCTCTAGAATCCAGAAGTCTTGCTTTGTCTATGGTTGAGTTGAATAACCCCCTCTCTGATTCCAAGGACTAGAAAGAGAGAAAGAACAGTTAATTAAAATAAAGTATTTTTCTTTGCCACATACAAAGTTAAAAAGTAGTTATTCTGTCCACCATCTATTTGCGCTACCATTGTAGTAATTAATAGAAAGGTAATCACATAAGCAGGAGCTGGCTTGTTTATGTCACTCTAAAAAGTGAAACGAATAGAAAGGTTTGGAAGAACATCTGTGCAATATAATAAATTGTAAAAGCGAAAGGCATACACTTGAGGAGGAAGTTGATTTAGTTGACCTTCAAAGCTTCGTCTTTGAATTCTAATAATTTAATCTGATCTGAAGTGCTAATAAAGAGAAGGGTTTCAATAAGAAGCCAAATCAGATATAAGGTACATTCTGCATAAAAGAATCTCTTGAGATAATTTATCACCTTGAAGTTTTGGAATCATGAGATTTGGAAGTTTCTAAAGTAAAATTTCCATAACTTTGCTTTAATACTGCAATACTGGTATGGAAAACAAATAATTGCTTGCCTTTTGTTTGAATGGAACCTTATTTAATTTGTGATTCCTAACCATAATAGTTGAAATGTAATTATGCTTCTATATTTGCATTTCTCTAAATTTTCAAATGTATTTTTTTAAAAAAAACATATATTAGGGGAAAATGCTTAAAAATATGAATACTAGTAAAATTTATTTATTTATTTGCCACTCATTTCAGATCCAACGATTACAGGCAATGTTCAAATCTGAATTTTCTTAAAGGGAATTGTTTACAAAACTACACCAAATTAGGCAAAATTGCACACACACAAAATGCAAATATTGGAATATTAGAATATTTTTGTCTCCAAGCCTTTAATCAAGAGCATTAGTTACTCTTCTTTGCACTTTTTCCAAAGTCTCAACATCTTTTTTGTAATGTGGTAACCAAAACTGGATGCAAGATTCCAGATGTGGTTTATAAAACAGTATTAATACTGATTTTGATTCTATGCCTCTGTGTATACAACCAAGGATTTTATTAACTTTTTTGGCTGCTGCCACACACTGCTGGCTCATGATTGAATGATCATCCACTAGGACTCAAGGTCCCTCTCACAGTTACTGTTTTTGAGCCAGGTTTTGCCTAATCTGTACTTGTACCTTTGGTTTTTCCTGCCTAGGTGCAAAACTTTGCTTTTCTCCACATTAAACTTCATTTGTTGGATAGAGCCCATTTTTCTGTTAGAGTTAATTAACAATTATATCAATGGAAGCAGTTTGGCCTATTGGTTAAGTCAACCGGCTAAAAAGTGGGAGACCATGAATGTCAGTCTTGCCTTAGCCATCATGAAAGCCAGCTGGGTGACTTGGGCCAGCCACTTTCTCTCTCAGCCCAACCCCCCTTACAGGGTTGTTGTGGGGAAAAGGTATGTCGGATATGTTTAATGTCTTATTTGTGCAAGCAATAAAGGCAGGAAATAAATAAATAATCACAAAAGAAATGCATACAAAAGAAGAACTGGCAGCTGGATAGATTTTTAAGAAATCTTATTAAGAAACAGGATAACAAATCATCATGAACATTTAAGTCAGTGAGACTTACCATATTTTTCCATCTATAAAATGCACACTTGTATAAGACGCTCTGGCATGCAAGTTTCTCTGTGCCAATCAGCTGTTCAACAGAGCGCTCTGCCGAACAGCTGAGCCGGCAAATCCACAGGTTTGGCTGGCTGATGATCTTGCCAGCTCCCCCCTCCCATTAGTGGCAAGCCTACAGGGGCTTGACACCTGCACCAGGTGGCATGGCAATCCACACAGGCCTGCCCTGGGGTGCAGAGGTTACCATTATTTTTCTGTGTATAAGACGCTGCACTTGTATAAGATGCACCTGATTTTTGAACAGGGTATATGCAGGGAAAAAAAGCTTTTTATACATGGAAAAATACGGTATTTCTCAAGAGATATTTTGAAGTATTTCCTTCTTACACACACACACACACACAGAGAGAGAGAGAGAGAGAGAGAGAGAGAGAGAGAGAGAGAGAGAGAGAGAGACCTTCTACTCAGAGTTAAGGAAAATAAGATAAAACAATTCAAAGGACAAAAGCAAAATTAGTCTGTAAATGCATATTCCTGAACTCAAGAGTAGAAAGACAGATCTTCTAAAGTCAAGCAAAGTTGGTGTCAATTTGGACACCACAAGAGAAAATGTCCCGTCTTGTGGCATACATAAAACTTATCTATTAACAGTCAAAATTCCTGGACTTACTTGGTCCTTTTAATAAATACAATAACTTTTGACTTACGATTTACAGCAAAGCAGGCTTCCCCACTCACATGTCCCTCCAGTAGGTAAAGTCGCCCCAGGGCAGGAGTAACGTTTACAGAATCCATGATGACTCCTCCTGCATTCTAAGGTATCAGGGGCAGGCTGAGAATTTCCTGTGAACAATCAACAAAAACAGTGAGTTTGTATTGGCGGCTTCCCTATTCATCTTTCTCTTAGAAGTTTTATTTGGAGACAGAAGCTAGGATGAGGGGATACTGGGTACTACTGGTCTAGGTAACAGATTTCCTGTTTGAGATACTTCAAACCATTCTTTCTCAGGGTGCTGTGCATCAATCCTATTGCTTTTTGGGGTTCCTGCCCATTTGGAGTGATGCAAAGCTCCCTGACCAAACAAGAAACTTTGTAGCTTCATTTCCCTTTTTAAAGTGATGGGCATCATCAAAGCAAATCAGCTTTCTGAAGCTTTTTAAAACCCACAGGCCAAGGGGGTTCAGGAAATTCAGGTTTCTTGAAATTAGACTTTCTGGCATGCTCCCAATTTTCCTAACCTTTGTAAATTGTTTAAGTACCTGAGCACAGTATTACCTGTAGGTTATGACAACAGTGAAGTCAATATACTGATTAACCTGCCATTCAGGAGTGAAAAAAGAATAACTTGATCAGAAATAAGTAAAGCACTTTGCTGCCATCTGATAGTAGTCCTACTAATGTTGCATTATTTGATATAATAAATAACTAATATAATTATAAACTTTTTTTAAAAAAAATTGAGGCAAGTCTTTTGAAAAGTTACTAAATAATTCCAATTATCAATTAGTCAATAGCTTACAATTATCTACAGTGGGTGGGTAAGATGTTATACTGGTCCATGAAGCCGCTGGGTATTCATTTTAATATTTTTATTTGCTAGATTAGGCACTTTCAAGGGAACCAAGAATCTCATAGTTGTATTTATTTCTTCTTTTGTCCCTGAAAAATATTTAATAAGATCAAAGCTCTTATTATAAAACTAATACTTTGATGTATCCCTTTCCTTTATTTTCTGATTCATTTCAAATGTTATATTTGTCTTGCCGCCAGAAGTTGTGGATGCTCCACGTTAAAAGTTTTTAAGAAGAGATTGGACAACCATTTGCCTGAAATGGTATAGGGTCTTCTGCCTGAGCAGGGGGTTGGACTAGATGACCTCCAAGGTCCCTTCGAACTTTGTTATTCTGTTATTTAATTTTGAAGCAAAAGTTAATCACAATGCTTGTTACATTAGTATTCAAAACTGTAATTGCTATTGATAGAATATTCACATATCTACTCTATAATAATTATTCTAATCTATATTCTAATATAATAGTATTATATAAATATTGTTTTATTGAAATAATATACTGTATTGAAACAGAGAAAAAAATGGCCATTTTAGATGGCCTGCATGGGTAGATTTAATAATATGTTAAAGGCTGAACTATTTCTTTATTAATACTTTATGAATATACCTGTATTTGCTTCAACTGTCATTCATTTAATTACTGTTTTATAATATTTTTATTAAATTTGTAATATTATATTTTATTGTACTTTATCATATCTTTTATCTGTCTTCCTGTATAAAGAGCTGTGCACATTAGTTTTACTTTATAAATGCTAGTCATCAAAATCCATGCTCATTAAAAATGTGAGAGTTGCTCTATTTTAGTATTCAATTTAATGTAAATATTTTAATCTGTATCTCTCTTATTTTCCCCCCGTCTCTTACCTGGAATAATTTGACTGAAGAACAAGAGAGCAGCAAACAAAAGGAAAAGGGTCTTCATGGCTGAAGGCTGATGTTCTCCAGATGTGTTAGGCTGCTTGAAGTTCTTAGGCTGCTTGACATTCTAAGGAAAAGAAGGGGTCTGGCTATATAAGACTTTCAGAGAACTATGACATCATGAAACTTGAGGAAAACCTTAATCATTAATATAATTTGGGAAACCCAGTTAATTCCATTTCTAAATACAGGGGCAGAATTGCAAAATGTCTGATGTAATGCACCACTTGCTCTTCTAGACCATGGAGTACAGCCAGGTAAGTGAGGTAACAGTCACCAGATACAGAAGTCTACTTTTGCAAAATGGTTGTGGTGCCAGAGATTTTGTCACACAGTCTCAACTATGCTAGCCTTGAATCAGACTGAGGCAGAAGTTATCATTATTAAGCTGGAGAATTTGGAGGATTTTTCCATTATTACTCCACATCCATATAGTTAATGATTTTCAAATGGTGATGTCACAGACTGTAGGAGTATAATCTGATGATCCAGAGCTGAGTGCAGCCATATAAAGTCTTGATTACTTTTATTTATGACCCCCTAACTATTCCTAAATTGCATTTTCAAGGTGATAGGAAATCTGCAATGTGTCAGGACATTACCTTAACTAATGCATAGAATTAACTCCTAGATTTCATCAGCCAGCATACTGATTCCCCTGCATTGAAGCATGAAAGGAGCTTCTTTTCATATTCGTTTGAAGAGTTCCTGTCTACCTTTAACCGTACCCACTCCCAAACAATAAGAAAATGCAATCCGTGAAAGGATTCTATTACACTCTTCTGGTGACTTGCCTTCTAGTTTCATTCCTATGTATAATTTTGTAAATAGAAAAAAACAATCACACCACTTTGTTATTTTACCATGAGAGTTGAATAGTATGATCTCAGATGCTGGGAGGCCACATACAGCTATCTTTCATGTCTTAGTTGATAAAATAATATCTTCCAGCTTTTTTCAATATTCTTTGCTTCCTGGAATGGCCTGATCACTGTACAGCTTCTTAAAGTTTAATGTCTAATCTCCTTCTACTTCCATGAGAATATTTACTCAGTTATGAACCATACTATGAAACACCAAAATCCTCAAGGAAATAGTATTATTGTTAACACCAGTGCTAACAAATGGTAACAACTACTCAAATACGTCTTACATTAGCAACATGGGGGGGGAACATTAATGTATAACCTCAAATTTTCTAAGCTAAGGTTCCCCACAATTTTCTTAAAACTGAACTTAAAACTAATATGAGGATTCCTTTCTACCTCCATTTCCTCAGGGAGAACTTCATTCTGGTTACTGTTTCTCCTGCTGTGGATCTACTTGGAATGAAGCAACTAAATTATAGCATTGTTCTTTTTTCTACTGAAGGTAAAATCAGGCCCCATTGGAAGTAAGTACCAGTAGTTTTGTTTTGAGTTTCTTGACAGAGAAGCCTAGCCAGTGGCTTTGGCAAGCACCACACAAGGTGTAGTCTTGGCTTATAAAATGAGATAGAATTGAAGACAGAGTTGATTATATTATGAATTCCCACATCACGTTATTCTCCTGTACAGAATGAGCAAGCAGCATTCACTCAAGAAGGCAAGTTAAAGCAGCCAAGACCCCTGCCAGGTTTTACTGACTACCAAAAAGCTTATTGAGGAAATAGGGAGGAAGAGATTATCTTTGCAACCCTGCTTTGCTGATAAAACATATCTGATAGCCGGTGTAAGAGAGAGATGGCCCCTAAGCCAAATAATTGTTTGGGATGTCTAGCCTCACTTACAAGGAGGGGGGAAAGAAATGAGGGCAAGCCTATCAGGGCAAGCCTAGTGGGAGACTTTCTGATTGAAGACTGTGCTGAGATTAAGGAGAGAGACAACAGATATTTAGAAGATTAAAGGAGATGTGAGAGAGACCAGAGAAAAGGAATGCTTCTCTGTAGGCGGAGAGGGCAGCCTTAGAGAAGGATCCAGATGCTGAAGAAACACTCAGGAGACAAATATGGAGAAAGGCAACACCCAAAAAGTGGAAGGCAATATGTCCAGTTCAAGACAGCCATGGTGGTGTTGTGGTTGGAGTGCAGAACTGCAGGTTACTTCTGCCGACTGCCAGCAGTTCAGCAGTTTGAGTCTCACCTGCTCAAAATTGACTCAGCCTTCCATCCTTCTGAAGTCAGTAAAATGGGGGCACAGGTTGTTTGGGGGCAATATGCTGACTCTGCAAACCACTTAGGGCTGTAAAGCACTGTGAAGCAGTATATAAATCTAAGTGCTATTGCTATTAATGGAGTAGTAAACTGCCTGGATCTGGTAAGGACATAAACTAGGTTTCTGGGTGAAAAGAAGTCACAGGAGCAAGATTAAGTTGCTTCAGAACTTCCAATCAACATTAAAAAAATCTTCAGAAAGCAATATTTATCATGATATCTGTAATTTTTATTTATTTATTTATTTATTTTTATTTTAATTCCATTTATATCCTGCCCTTCTCCAAAGACTCAGGGCGGCTTACAAGCTTAGCAGTAGCCTTCATTCTATGTATATGCCTGCTTATTAGGGCTTTCACACACACACACCAAGCGGCATTATTACAAAGTCAGCTTAATTGCCCCCAACAATCTGGGTCCTCATTTTACCTACCTCGGAAGGATGGAAGGCTGAGTCAACCTTGAGCCTGGTGGGATGCGAACCTGCACTAATTGCAGGCAGCTGGTGTTACTTAAGGAGGCATTAGCCCACTGCTCCACCAAGGCTCTTGGTAATATATTGGGCTTTGTCTTGCTTAGGAATATCATGTGGGGTTATTTGCTGGAAGGTTGCTTAAGCAGGGAAGCTGGCTAACGGCTCCCAGCTCCTCAGACAACCCATCTCCAGCACCACCATTGGCTGCCTCTAGGGTGGCAATAGGTTGCTTTAAACCTATTGGCCACTGCCTAGAGGCCAGGGTATAAATTGCTGCATTCGCAGCCCTGTTTTTCAGTTCAGTTCCTGCAACCAAATAAACAATGATCTTTGCTGAACTCACTCACCTCATCTCATCAATCAAGCAATGAACCCAGTATCTAACACTGGCAATGAAGGTGGGATCCTGCTCCTCCAACTGAGCTAAAGAGTCACTAGGGGAGAGGCCGAACACGCCTGGCAGGAAAAGCAATTCCCCCCCCTATGGTCAGCCTAGCAGAGCCACGCTAGTGACCACTTGCCCAGAGGACCAGTCCCTGGGCAATGGAGGAGCAGGAGCTGCGAAGACCAGCAAAAATGACAAAGGTCAGAAAGCTGGAAAAATTTGACATAGCTCACCCAGAAAGGGTCAAGAACTATCTACGCGTGAATCAAGTTGCCGAGGATGGCCTGAAGGCTGCTACGCTCCTTTGTGTGTGTGGCCCAGCCACATTTGATATCGCAGAGAACTTTTTTGCGCCAATACCATTGGAGTCTATAACATTCACGGACTTGAAGAAATGGCTCAGAGACCACTTCCAGTCCAAGCTGTTGGTAATCGCTTGGCGCCATGCATTCGAACAGAGGATTCAGCAACCAGGTGAAACTGTGTCTGAATTCATCACAGCGTTGAGGCAGGCCACATGCCTGTGCCAGTTCTCTGATGTTGAGGAGAGGCTACAAGACCGGCTCATCTGCAGTCTCTGGAATTGAGAGTTACAGCAAAAACTCTATGCTAAAGAGACTCTGTCATTCCCAGACGTGCTGAAAGAGATAGTGATGGACGAAGCCACCAGCGGGGCCCTATGAGCCATGAGGCCTGCCAAAACAGCACAGCACAAGGAAGCTGTCCACCATGAGGATGCCGTGGTGATTCTTCCCACCTCATTAAGGGACAGGGTATTGCAATCGCTTCATGAAGGTCATCCGGGTATTGATTGCATGAAAGCTTTGCCATGAAGCTATTTATGGTGGCCAGGATTAGATAAAGCCATTGAGGCTCAAGTACATGGGTGTTACACATGCCAGCAATCTAGGCCTGAAATGCCACATGCTCCCGTCCACAGGTGGGAAGAGACACACACACCCTGGTCAAGGATTCATATAGATTTTGCTGGGCTCTTTCAGGGACAGCTCTTTCTTATAGTGGTCGACAGCCACTCTAAATGGCTGGAAGTTATACCAATCACAAATGTGACTACTGCTAGGACCATCCAGGTGCTTAGGAAACTCTTTGCAATGCACAGGCTGCCAGACATCGTAGTGTCCGATAACGGGGCCCAATTTACTGTGGCAGAATTTCAGGCTTTCCTGAGGGCAAACCTCATTAGGCATGCGACATCGGCTCCATTTCACCCATCTAGTAATGGTCAAGCCGAACGAATGGTGTGCACCATGAAAGAATCATTGAAACGCATAGTGACTGGGGAATAGCACCACAGACTGGCCGACTTTTTGCTCTGCCAACATTCCACACCGTGCACAGCAACAGGCAAAAGCCCAGCAGAGCTGTGCTGGGGGAGGCGACTAATAACGAAACTGGACAGGTTGCACCCACACCGGGTGGCAGCTGAGGCCTCTCACCCAAAACCCCCGAGGGGGCTGCAGGTGAGCGATGTGGTGTGTGCCTGGAACTATGGGCATGGGAACTTGTGGGTGCCAGGGAAAATCACCAAAACGTTGGGCCCGCTCTCATACGAAGTGGGCCTAGAGGCGGGCAAGTCATTCATTGCCATATCGATCAGCTTAGAAAGCATTTTCTAGAATGGCCACAAAGCGAGGACTTCATCCCAGGTCCCATCCATGGACTGCGAACCAGCAGCCAGGCTGATCAATCCATATGTTCTGAGGTTCCAAGCAGTCAGAGCAATGGGGAGGTGGCTGTAGGGGGGCAAAGCCCAGGAGTGCAGCATGGGACCCCTGAGGGAGAAAGCCAACCAGAACACTACAGCCACTGTACTAACTGCAGAATGATTGGACTGTGGGTTGGGCCGACCTGGAATGGCCAGCCAGAGAATTATGAGTCAGCCAGACTCGCTTGAATTTATGGACCCTGGTCTACCCAGCCCGGCGGGCAAGCTGGTAGGCCAGGGAATGCCTGGCTCTCCCAGGCATTCCACGAGGGTTCGCAAGCCTCCTGCATATTTACAATATTTTGTTTCAAACTAAGTGAGCTATAATTTTGTATGTGTCATTGATTTGCTACTAGCCAGGAGAACCTCTGTATTAGTAAGTACGGACAAAATATGTACACTGCATGTTACCTTTGTATCTCTGTAAAACTTGTAATTGCTGTAATCATTCCCTTTTGTTGTTATAATGTGTGTACATTCTAGGGGGGAGGGGTGTAGTGTATTGGGATTTGTCTTCCTTAGGAATATCACATGGGGTTAATTGCTGGAAGGTTGCTTAAGCAGGGAAGCTGTCTAACAGCTCCCAGCTACTCAGACAACCCATCTCCAGCACCACCATTGGCTGCTTCTAGGGTGGCAATAGGTTGCTTTAAACATATTGGCCGCCACCTAGAGGCCAGGGTATAAATTGCTGCATTCACAGCCCTGTTTCTCAGTTCAGTTCCTGCAACCAAATAAACAATGATCTTTGCTGAACTCACTCGCCTCGTCTCATCAATCAAGCAACCCAGTATCTAACAATATCCATTATATCACAGAGTGATATCTATAAAGCATATGGATTGAACAATATCTCCTTTGGCCTCTATTGTTGTTGCTGTTGTTGTTAGAGAGGTTTTTATTAGAATGGCCACCTAAAGTAAAAAAAAAGTCCCAAAATGAATTCTCATCTCCAGACCATTTAGGCCTGGAAGCCATGCAGGAAAGGCATTGAGAAGGGCTGACCCACAATATCTGGACTTCTTCTCTAGCCCTGTAGAGCCATGCTTACCCCAGATTCCCGCAAAGCAGATATTGTCCCCATATACCAGAAGAGGTGTTGGGCAATACAGCTATGTTTCTGTTATACACAATTTAGCTGAATCACCCAAAATGTGAATCCATAATACGGGTTACTGAATTTGGTTTTGGCTTTGCATATTCTATAAGTTAGCTAATATGGTTATTCAAGAAACTCTGGTTAAAGAAAACATGATTAGTAACTCCTGGCTATAACTTTGACCTCAATTAGGTTAAACCATTCCATCCCAGCCTTCTTGGTTGAGAAATTTCTTGTATATCTATGGCAACATGTCATTTTTCCATATTTTGAAAGTACCTTTTCCCCCATCCTGTTTTCCTATTTTATTATTGCTAACTTGGACTTGGTCTCTAGAGAACCAGGAATATTTTCAAAGTCAACTTTTAGAGATGAGTCAGTTCAAACTCAATGTTCCATGTCTCCTGTTCCCTATCCACCCCCACAAAAGGCAGTTGATGTGTTTTCTGTCAGGTCTTTGATGCCAAACCCCAGAAGGAGGCACGGAATGTAAACTGCATTTCCCAAAAGCGTTTAAAAAATGTTGTTGCTCATTTTTTAGTCACTGGGGCTACAGTCTACTCAATTTCTGTTCTACCCTATAAAGACTAATGAAAAAATTCTCCATATCCAAAAGTTATATAAGCACAAACCATTCTTCTTCCTCCTCCCCTATCCAATACATTTACTGATTAACTGGACCAGAGAGATAGGCCCAGTTACAAAGACATTCCACTGATATCTTTCCATCTTTGATTGAATCAAGGCAAAAGCTCTTCTACTAACAGATTTTTCCCTTCCCTAATTTAATTAAGGCTAGGACTTCCTATCCTGTTCTTGACTGAATCAAAGCAAAGCTTAAAAACATTGTATTCAATGCCATCTACTTAAGACACAAACAACAAGAAAAATAGAAAATATTTATGAGAATCTGAAGATTCTCAATCATCCACGGTTGTCCCAAAGGTGCTTTTCCCAACAGGAATTGCTTGGTTAACCTTTCTTGGTTTGAAAAATAGCTTTAATCAGAAGTATTCTCTGTAACCTCTTTGAAACTAATTACTTCATTGCGAAAACACTTCTTATCACTGTATTGGACAAACTGCTGGGAAAGGGCAGGCTTTTCTAGAAGTTGTCAAAACAAGAACCATTAATCACAAATCCCATGAAATGGACAACCAATCATGCTATTCGTAGTGGGAAATAAATTCTCTATAGAAACTTTTTACTATAACAATATTCCACTTTAATAACCAGCTTTCTTTCTCAGTATTGAGGTCCATTCTTCTTCCTCCATGACAGCCAAAAATATGAACACACTTAGATTAGATCACAATGTGCATTGACTTATGGATGTGTAAATGTACACTGAAAAGGCAACCATAACTGTGTGATGAGGGAGAAAAGGCTTGGATGTCGTGGCTTCAAGACGTCTCTAACACAATAATGCCTCTCAAAATTACCAAACTTTTAAGCACAAGCCAGAATAAATTGTTAGATAAATTGAATCTGGCATTTTAGTATTTTTCCCTACTTCTTTTACATCACATTTATGAAAAAAAAGTGTTTGATTTTATAAGAGTAAATTAATTGGGTGGAAATCTTACACCACTCTAGCAAAGCTGTACTGTAATACTTTAGATGACCACTAGAGGAAAACAAAGAGTTAAAATTTGCTGGTATCATCTTGACTTCACAGTATAAATGTTCTAGCACAGGAAGGACCAGGTTATTCATGCTCGCCATAGACAAGTTTAAGATGTGGAAACTTTAAAAGAGAGAGAGAGAGAAGAAAAATGATAATCCAAATGTCTGTCTATTTATCTATCTAGCAAGGAATGCAAAAAAGTACCAAAGAAGATCAATTTGCAAAGGGGGAGGGGGCGATAGTCACACTGCAAGTTTCACCACTTCATTGCTCTTACTTAAAATTCCTTATTTGTTATCTGCTTGTTCTCATTCAGGATAGTTCAAGAGCTTCACTTGTTGTTCCTTTAAAATAATGTCTGGGCTCTATTACAAATCAGCTAACATTCTTCCCTCTCGATCCTCTTCCTTCCTTTTTTCTTCTCCATAGATAAATAACTTCTCAAAGCATTTGATCCATTTCTGTCATACCCTACTCCAGGGGTAGGCAACCTCGGCTCTTTTGTGGCTCATGGACTGCAACTCCCAGAATTCCTGAGTCATTTCTATATCATACTTGCTTTCTGAAAGCCTGAAATTTCTCCAACATCATTACCAATATTTTGCTTTGTAGAAGAAGGAAAACAACAGATTCTTTTAGCTTTTATTTTATGCTCCCTTCCAAATGTAAAATATCCTTTTAGAAGTCTGGTTGCCAGAATTATGCATCTATTCCATATATGTTCCTTCATTTGGTTGAAATCTTAAATATAAAAGGCTGGTGTCCTTCCTGCCAGGCTTGGGAAAATTTCCATATTTGGCACTGAACACACCCTACTGTTTTCTTATTGCAGTTTCTGGGATATTCCAGATCCATCTCTCCTGGGCTGTTTGCTACTTTTCTGTCCTTCTGTGTGACTGGCACATGAAATACAGCTGTTTGCATGATTTTCTTGTCTTCTTTCTTGTTTCTTGTCTTGTCTTGTTTCTTGTCTTGGCACATGAAATACAGCTGTTTGCATGATTTTCTTCTGAGCAGGGTTTATTCTAGTCAAAAACAGTTTGTGGCATCTCAACAATCAGCAGGAGGCTCCACTGTGGTGGGCAGGGCCGTCCCTCTTAATGTCTCCTGTTGTAGGAATACTGTGCTCTTGGTCAAATATTAGTCATTGCTCAGATACAGTTATGAAGAACTATTCCTCCTTTTATATTCCCCTTGCCTTAATTGACTTTCTTTATGCAGTGATTTTAGTGATTAGGTTATGAAGAACCAAAGGGTTATGGGGAACAAAGCATTCAAGATACTACCAAATAAACCAAAAATGTATTTTAGGAATCAGGTAAGCAAAACGCTCACTTGAATTGATTTTCAATGCAAGCCTTGTATTTTTGGGACCAATATAGAGACTGAAATTTAGAATTCAAATTTTATTTCTCAAATTTGGCAATGCAATTCTATAGCTTACTAAAGAAAAGTGGACAAAATGCATCACAGATAATACTATTTGCAAGCCAAAACTGAAGGTAAAACAGTCTATAAGGCAAAAATTGGAAACAAAATAATGTAAGGTCTAATCATGTCTTAACATACATGCTGTACCTAAAGTATTTAATGCATTCTTTAGCAACAATTGGAACAGAACACATCAAATTAAAATAGAAGCAAGGAAAAACTGTGAAGTAGAAACTGATTAATGTGCCCATTCCTGATAATCAGTCAATTACTCCCCACCCTGCGGAGGATGTAGCTCTTCAGTAGACATAAATGACAGCAGGTTGACTCCTGGATTTTCTGTTCCATCCAAAATAATAAACCTTTGCTGAAATCTTCTGTGATTTTGATCATTCCTAATCATGGGAAGCCTGTAGTCCACTGGATATTGTAAGTCAGCTTATTGCCCCCAACAATCTGGGTCCTCATTTTACCTACCTCGGAAGGATGGAAGGCTGAGTCAACCTTGAGCCTGGTGGGATGCGAACCTGCACTAACCTGCACTAATTGCAGGCAGCTGGTGTTACTTAAGGAGGCATTAATTACATTAATTTCATCCAATTGGCTTTTGGAATGGATAATGAAACTGGTTGCATCTGTAGTTTTGTAAAAACAAAACAAAACAAAACAGAAACAAAACCAAAATGACACTGAAATTGATTGAAATACAGGGACCAGAGGACCCAGAACACTAAATTCTGAGATGGATGACAACAGTTGCAGAGAGGAGCATACACACAGTATATAACATAGGGAGCATATGGACAGAGAGTTGAAAGAGTGTTTTGAAGCTAAAAATTAATGGCTGCATTGCTTCTTTATATCTGTGGATAACAACCTAAAACTCTCAAGTTTTCTTTCTAGTTTATAACACAAGGGATCATGTTTTCTAGGTGGCATATCTGCTTGAAAAAGTACCATCAACTTCTAATTCTTGCTGACTGTTTTTAGGGAGATTGTGCGTATGTATAAAATATTGGAAAATTAAGATAATTGGATGTTGAAAGGTAATTTATTTTATTGTGATTCTAGAAAAAGGCAGTCAGAAGATGAAAATACCACTCAGAGTCCTATAATTCAAGATTCTTTACTAAAGTAAATTCATGCTGATAATTTGTCTAAAGCAATGTTAAAATTAAAATGTCATTTCTATAAAAGGTAATAATGAAACAAAGGTAGCTTTTTTCAGTGTTGGGACAATCCAAAGAGCTTGATTGATCAGTCTTATCAATAGTCTGAGTCATGTGTTAATTCAACTGAAAGTGTCTTCTCAGTTAATTAATTCAACTCATGCACTTGAGTCTTGTTTCTGTTTCCTGTACTACCTTATCATGCTGCTAGAATGCCTTTTCATTTCGGAGAGCTGAAACCTAAAACAGAATGGAATAAACCTAAAACTAATCAAGCTGTGCTCCAGCCTTTACTTTATTACTGAGATGCCCTACGCACAGTCACTCATGTGCTCGTGACCTCCCGTTTAGACTACTGCAACGCTCTCTACATGGGACTGCCCTTGAGGACCACTCGGAGGCTTCAGCTGGTGCAGAATGGGGCTGCGCGAGTTGTGATGGGGGTTTCCCAATACTCCCATGTAACACCTCTACTCTGTGAGCTGCATTGGCTTCCGGTTGCCCTCCAGGTGAGATTCAAGGTGCTGGTGATGACCTATAAAGCCCTTAATGGCTTGGGTCCAGGATATTTGAGGGAACACCTGCTGCCAGCATCAAGTTCCCTTCGTCCAGTGCGCTCACACAGGGAGGGTCTTCTCAGGGTGCCGCCAGTAAAAGATTGCCAGCGGATAACACCCAGGGTGAGGGACTTCTCTGTGGGTGCGCCTGCCCTCTGGAACCAGCTGCCTGTGAAGCTTAGGACTGCCCCTGACCTTCGTTCATTCCGCCGGGACCTGAAGACCTGGCTCTTTGAGCTCTCCGGCCCAGGCTGAGCTTTTTAACTGTTTTTTTTTATTTTTAGGGATAATTAAATCTTTTTAATTGTTTTTTAACTTTTGTATTTTGTATTGGTTTGGTTTTAAATACCCTGTAAACCGCCCTGAGTCCTTCGGGAAAGGGCGGTATATAAATCTAATAAAATAAAAATAAATAAAAAATAAATTTGTTTTTCTCTTTGTTGCAGTCTCTCAAGGCTACTTGTTTGACATTCACATAGCTCCACTGTTTGGGCATCCCCATTAAGTAGAACTCAAGGTCACATGATCCCAAAGCTCTGTCTTTCCCTACCCAAGTTTTTCAAATAAACCCAAAGAAATTATAAGTTCAGACACAGAAGCCCCAGTCACTAGATTTTTGTGGAAGGTATGATAGCCCCAGAAAGATAAATTTATTGTAAATTGGGGAAAAGTCTGTTTTTCCTACAGTCCTTTATGCCTCCTGTTCCAAATGCCTTACTTCTTCACTGTGGATGACATTTCCCATGGGAACAATGCAATTTGATTCTGAATTGACTTGCATAAAGATTGAGTAAAGAATGTGCAATCTTCATAAGCATTTTGAAAAAAAATAATCTTGAACCTAAATGGGAAGGATTTGGCTAGATTCACATGATATACCATGCAAAACTATGGATTGGGTGATAGCATTATTTTATTGCATTTACTGATTCTGAGACTGTTTTAACCTTTGAATGTTAAATTTGGCTAACAGAAAGATTTTTATTTTTCTTGAAGATGTATATCTTTCTGTACCCTAGCTTTAATAAACTTTTAATTCACCAGAAAATGGTTGATTAAATACTTTAATCAAGCAGGTATTTTAATAAAAGCAAAATAACTTGCAGCATACTGTTTTCCTTCGTGTTTATAGGACATAGAATATAAAACATAGAATCATAGGTCTGGAAGGGATCTCAGAGGTCTTCCAGTCCAACCCCCTGCTCAAGGCAGGAGAACTTTTACCTTTCCAGTCAAATGGTTCCCAGTCTATTTTTGAAAACTTCCAGTGATGGAGCCATAATCACAGGAGACAAGCTATTCCATTGATCAATTGTGCTCATTGTTAGAAAAATTCCCCTCCTTCTAGGTTTAACGAGCTTCCACCAATTCGTTCTTATCCTTTGGATATGGTTTGTAATACAATTTATGTGTAAAATTTAAATTATCTGATGAATGACATGCAGAGACACCAAGGACATTAATTGGAATGTCCCTAACTGCTTGTTTTCCCCATCCCATATCAATATAACTGCTGTGCGCAATTGTCTATGAGAGCATCTTCAACATCACTATAAAGAACAGATTTGTCCTAAACAATGCCAGGCAAAAACATCATGCTGTGATTATTATTATCATGACCATGATTATAGTATTATGATTGTGATTATGATCATGCTGCTAGGAGAGGAAAGGAGAACAGAGGAGGGGGAAGCAGGAGTGGAGGGAGAGAGAAGAGAAGAGAGAGAGACTGGGCTTGTTAAATTAATTTTATATCTGCTTGCCTACTGTACTGTATTGTTGTTGTTGTTAGTTGCGAAGTTGTGTCTGACCCATCGCGACCCCATGGACAATGTTCCTCCAGGCTTTCCTGTCCTCAGTGTACTGTATACAAGACAACATTTTGGGTAATTTATAAACAATTATAAATTTTGAGAACAATTCTGGCCATATTAAAATTAATAATTGTTTAAGACTTTGAAAAGAAGCACCAGCATTTTAAATTACGGACATCAATGAAAAAGAAGCAAATGAGACAGAAATGTTGATTTCTTCCCTCTATATCCTGCAGTCAGTTTTCAACATTCTGTATTCCTGAGACTTTATTAATAAACTAAAAAATGAAAATATTCTTCAGTGGCAACCTCCTTACAATGGATACCATAACCGAATCTGGAAATGTCCTGGTCATGCAGAAAAGTAACCAGACAATCTTTATCCAGGACAAGGATCAGCTGGATTATGGGTATTATCTGGTAAAAGATTTACTTGGCTATTAAACCACTCTCTTTTAGCAGAAGAAATGAGCCAATAAGTACTATATCTCCAGTCATGGAAACTGGCAATTTAAGGAAAATGCCACATCTTCCGGTTAACATCAAGATACAAAGAAAGAAAGAAACAACCAATCCAATTATTCTTTTGTGTTGCTGTCATTAATACTTACATGTGTAATGAAATGATAATGATTTAAAAGTTGAAAGGCCTTGAGATTGCCAAGGTCAAAGGCAACTCAGCCAAATTCCTCCTTTAGCTGCAGACACTTTGCATGTGATTGTCAAGAAATGTTGCAATGGCTTATTTAGAAAATCATAGAAAGTACCATGTGATTGTAGCACTCTTTCCCTTCTCATGTTTCCCATATATAGAAATTAAATTATTATTATTATTATTATTATTATTATTATTATTATTATTATTATTATTATTATTATTATTATTATATATTCATGTGCTTTTGTCTTACTTGCCATAGATCTGAGTAATATGTCCAAGAAGCAATTTGGAAAGGCACCAAGCCTTAATTTCTGCATGAAATTTATGAGGCGTTTGTTATCAGTGAGGGACAACCAAGAGCAGCTTGTCCATTTTATAAATAGATTTATTTTTCAGGAACTGTAAGCATAGTTGCCTGCTGAAGCAGTGACTGGAAAGGTGGTAAGTCAGTATTGTACTAGCCCCTAGAAACAATATGCTAAAGGAGATGTTCTTGGAACAACAAAAAAAATCCTTCGATCACACAATTCCTTAAAATAAAAAAGCAAAAGCACACACAGCACTCAGAAAAATACCTGGTCCTTTGCAGAAAGAGAGGAAACAGAAAACCTGCTAATTTCAACTTTTCTTCCTTTCTAAACATATCTGTGGATGAGTACAGTTGGAATAATCCTTGTATCCTTAAAGCAAACAAACAAATTGCTTGTATACTTTAAAAGCTAAGCTGTTGACGGGATGAGGAAAAGCACAATTATTTTGAAGAGTGCCCAGCAAAGAAATGGAAGTAACTACAATTGTTAAACTGCTGTGTGTTCCCAATGCTTCAAATCATGTTCCAGAAAACGTTTCAAGTTTCCTAGTGAATAATGTCTGTTTAGGGTACTTAGTAATCAGTATTATCCAGCAGTCTTCAAAGGTTTACCAATTTCCAATGTGTTTCCATTACCTAACTTGAAATTATTAGGAAATAATGATTTTATACTAACAGCTTATGATAGACTAGGATTTGAGAGCAGCAGGGGGGAGGACTGTGTGTGATTATTATGAGTGTGTTTTTGTGGGTGGAATGAGGATGGTCTAGATATCCTGATGGTGCTGAGAACTAGTGAATCTAAAGTGTCTCAGGGTATCTGGCTTTCTCTCCCTGGACAAATGGAAGACAGTATGTACTAGGGGCAGCTGGATTGGAAAATGGGGCTGCCTTTGATGGGGGGTAAGAGCAGGCCAAAGTTTTATGGTGCTGACAGGCAGGGGAGGTTATGGGGAGATGTGGAATGGGCTATTCCTAGGGAAAGCAGAACCATTGTCTTATTCTGGGTTCATATTCCAGGAATCTAGTCACAGTCCCTGCATCCATTTAGAGGCACCATTCATCTAGGATCTAATCCATGATGGAAGACTGACTTTTGATGTGTGACTTAGGCCCTGAAGTCAGGGGTGGCCCTTCTAGAAATATGACCAGCTGGGTTTCCAATATGGCATCAACTGGGCCGGGGGGGGGGGATGATTGTTATCCAAGGATCCTTTGCAGCTTATAGAGGTTCTGGTCCACAGAGCACTAGATGTGACACCCTGTTCATTAAGATGGCTTTAGGGATCAATTGAGATTGTTGCTGCAGTACCAACATCCCTGCTACAAAGCAACCTCTCTGCCTGAAGTCCTTGATTCCATCTTTCAGTTAGCAATGGAGTTCTTCAGACTAATGGTCTAAGAGAATGTCAACCTCCCCTCCTAGGATGGGATCTGAGGTGACTCAAGAATTCCTGACACAAGATAGTGATCACACTATTTTCCCTGTCAGAGCCATGGCTATGTGACCTGAAATTGGGGGAGTCTGACCCTTATCATGGTCAGATCATACCTGAATTATCATGAGATTCTCTAATGCCACTATCTGATGCAGGAGGCTGGTCCCATTAGGTCTATCCTAGAGACTGATAGGCCTGGATGGTTTTCAGGTGGAGCTAAGAGTTATTCCTCTGGTTTATTGCACAATCCATTTAAAGCCTTGGTCACTGCTTGGAATAGGGGACATTTGAGGCTTTGGATCAGCTCATACCCATGTGACCATTTCCTTCTACAAGCCCCATCACTCCTCAGGGTTCATGGAGGAACTGAGGCTGTTGAAATGAGAAAAGAGCTGTCTAGAGGATTGCTAGTACTTAATAAAGACTGAAGCCAACTAGACATGGATTAGAACCACTGTAAAGGCCTACTTTTATCAGTAAGGGTGGCAAAGTATCAGTATTTCTCCATGCTTATTGCATCTCCAGTGAAAGGAAAGCCTCGTGGCTGTGAGGCTGGAGGTGCTGGTGAGAGGGGGTGGAGGTGCTGATCTACAACCTGGTTGTGTCCATCAAAGCCAGAATGCACTCAGCCTTAGATCCACAGGGCAGCCCTGGAACCAGCCCTGGAACCAGCAAGAAGTTGCTCCACTGCTTCTGTCCTACCCCCTAGGTGTGCACACAGGAGACAGGCAGCACCAGTGTCCTGGGTGAAGTCAGCCTGTGGGGAAAGACAGCCAGTAGGGATGCCGGACTCTGCTTGCATGCATGCCCCGGCCTGCCCATGTGGGATAGCAAGACCGGCAGCAACATGGCAGTGCTGGCAATCTCTCCCCCTCCCATACCACTTCCTGAGTGTGGAGGAAGGAAAGAGATGAGAAGGCAAAGGAATAAAGGGAGGGAGGGAGGAATGGAAGGGAGGGAAGGAGGGAGGGAGGGAGGGAGGATGGAATGGAGGAAGGAAGGGAGGGTGGGAGGGAGGGAGGGAAAAAAGAGAGGGAGGAACAGAGGGAGGAAAGAACGGAAGCTGGGAGGAAGGAAGAGAGGAAGGGAGCAAGGAGACGCAACTTGATTAGAGATGCCCCAGTTCATACCCTTTTGCTTCAATCCTGGATCCATTCAGACTTGGGCTCAAAGGAGAAAGCAATTTTATGTTCTCTTTTGTCACAGACAGGACTTTATTGGCAATCCAAGTTAACACTGGTATTCTTGAATTGTCAACTCTTAGGAAAGTATCCCTTCCTTGTGTGTTGCAAACAGACATTTCCAATGGGGAAAAAAGGACAAAGCAGAGTAAGAGAAAATATTTTCCTTTGCTATATGTCCAGTCTGAATTAGACCATGGCAGGGTCCCTGCAGGAGAGCTCTTTTAAGGATTATGTATTAATAGAAAAGCAACTAACTTTCTTCTGTTCCTAAATACTGAAGCTGTTGCACATAAAAAAAATATAGAGGTTCTGATGAACTATCACAGTCACCATTTTGACAGTTCTGCTGTACGTTGTCTGTGGATGTCCCCACTAAATGCAAGCATGGGATAAACTGAGCCTGGTGTGTTCTAAGTCTTTTAAGTGGCCACAGAATAATAGCAAAAGTGGCATTTGATCACAAGGCAAGGAGACATTGAGAAATGTTTCCCCTTTTGCATTTGACCATCCAAGAAGGGACAGGAAAGGAGAAAGATAAAGAGGAAATATAAACAAAAAGAAGGAAAGGGGGGAAGGAAGAAGAAGGAAAGGAGAATGAAGAGGGAAGGAAAAAGAAGAAAGGGGGGAAGGAAGGAAGGAAGGAAGGAAGGAAGGAAGGAAGGAAGGAAGGAAGGAAGGAAGGAAGGAAAGAAGGAAGGAAAAGGAAGGAAGGAAGGAAGGAAGGAAGGAAGGAAGGAAGGAAGGAAGGAAGGTTATAATGAGACAAAGGAAGGATCTGAGGGAAGTCCTGCCTTAGCACTTGGCCCTGAGCAGCTCTGCTGCCCTTTCGCCATCCACTTGTTCCCTCCTCCTGACCTCTCCTGGTGGTCTTCCATCCTATCTCTGAGGATGCTTATACCTCTTTAGTGTCAAATTTATCATGCAAATGGCTAAAATAAGTTCCACTTTCTTGGGATAGCCTCTGCAAAGTCCTTGTGACAGAATCATCTATCTGTCTACACTAAGGAAGCCTTTAAGTGTCCACCAGATGAGCCTTGCCTTTCATACAAATTTAAATCCTGTTGCATCAGACATCGAACTTGTGAACGCCCCTTTAGTTTAGAGAACTTCACTGAATGAGTGGTGCTTCTTTTGCTGGAATGTCACAAGTGTGGTCTTTGGAAATTCTTAACATGGTGAATTTAATACTTCTTTTCTAATGGCAATTTTTATTGCCTCTTAACTGCCCACATAAAACTGTGTGTGGAATGGAGGGACAATGTGCCATAATATTTCACAGATGAACCCGAGGCTGCAGAAAAGGGAATAAGGTGACTTCATAAACCAACCCTGATGAATAAGAATTATTAGATCCATTCATGCCTCCCTCTCCTCCCAGTAGAATCCATGTACAAAGATTGCACTGTATAATATTTTGTGGGTGATTATTTAATAAAAAATAATTGAATGATTGCATCATATCAATATATTTCCAATTATGTCCAACCATTTAGGAAAAGCTAAAGAAAATACCTCTGAATAAAGCATAGAAAATCCATCACCTTCTACATGAATGCCTAATGGAGTCTGGATTATAGTAGAAGCTTTAAAAACATGAGAAAAATCTTTGCTGGTTTGAATGCTTTCAAACAATTATTCTTATTAAAATAATCTGGCTTTACAAATGATTGTAGGTGTTTTACTGTGTCTCAAAGTCATTGAAAGACATTTTGGGAATATTAAACAAAATCCAATATTTATCCAAAGTGTAAAACCCCCAAAGATTCTAATCAATCATTAATTATTAAACACTCATGGTTTATACAATGACTCACAATTCTGGTCAAAATCATACTGGTCAGATAAGACCTGAGTAGCCGCAGCCTCCTCCTTGTGGTTTTCCAGGTTGCTGTTGAACAGCACAATGACTTGAACTCTATAAGTGAACATAGCACAATAAACTGGACCCTTCCTGGCACTGATATATAATGTGTGTTACTGATTTTGAAGGTACAAAAATTGAACTAGAATTAATAACTGTTATGTGCTCATGGCTACTTTCCTTTGTGACCAGAGGCAAGCTCGCCTGACCAATAACCAGCCAAGGCACAGTGAAGGTCTTTTGTTTTGTTTATTGCAATAAGTGGGGAGAGAAGCTATCAAAGCTTGGTTCTCTCCATAGTTTCAACCCAAAATATTCCCTTCTTTATAAACCCTGTCCTGGCCACCACATCCCTCCTCTTTCCCCATTGGCTGAGGTACTATGAGGTTACACTCTTTCTGACCGCCTCCTACCTATTTCCTGCTACATACTAAATCATGCATCACATCATTAATAATATAAAATATTAGACATATTCAGTTGTTGTTTTTGAGTTCTGGACCCCTAAGAACAATAGGTTCTTTCCTGTTTTTCAGTTTAGTTAAGTTTTCCTGGCTAGCCATTTCCTCTTACAGATTTTTTTATAGCTTGTCTTTTTCTTTCCCACTCTAAGACCCAGCTAATTTTTGCCTACATATTTATCTTACATCCTGCCTTTATGCTATCCTTTCCTGTTTCCAAGCCATTATAGTTTTTGGTAAGCTTCTTTGTCCAGGCAGTAAGTTTCCACTGCAGCAAATTCAATTTTAAATTTCTTTTTCCATATTAAATTTTTAAGATCATTCCCTTACTTCTATCAATAACCAGTCAATCTAGATTATTCAAATATGTTTGGCAAACAGTGTGCAAGAGACATGCTTCCCATTAACATAATCATTGATTAATTTAGAGATTTGGTGTTTATGTGATTGTCAAGAAATGCTGCAATGGCTCATTTAGAAAATTATAGAAAGTATCATGTCATTGTAGCACTTTCTTTCCTTCACAAGGCAACATCTTGCCTTCCAGACTTTATTTTTCTGAGGAGACAGGGATCCTATGCACAATGTTCCCATTGTTTTCAGATTAGTGCACTCCATATAATTTTACTTCATTCAAAGATCATTACCTCTTATCAGCTGTTTGTGAAGAAGCCTTCCTCTTAATTGTTTAGTGAATCATACTTTATACTAGAGAATGGGATGAAAGGCTGTTCTAATCCCAAAGACAAATTCACTTGTATCCTTAAAGCAAACAAATCAATTGGTTGTGTACTTTAAAAACTAAGCTGTTGATGGGTTTGAGGTAAAGCACAATTATTTTGAAGAGTGTTCAGCAAAGAAATAAAGGAAGCTGCACTTGTTAAACTGGTATGTCTTCCAATGCTTCAAATCGTGACCCAGAAAATGTTGCACCCATACACAGGAGTCAGTTCCTCTTTTCTTCTACATTTTTGTTCTATGTTCAATTTTTCAAAAGAATTTGTGCCGACCACCAACAGTCATCTTTTCCTATTATAGGTCAACAACAAGCAAAAGCCAACTGCTAGTTAGCAAGTTCAAATCTAAAACATGATTAATTAATTAGATCACTCATAAAATAGGTATTGATATATTTTTCCTTTCACAGTCCCCACTTCTTGTCCATAAGGACAACACTTTTATTTATTATTTTACAAATTTGGATAGGAACAAGGGGCGCAAGCATCACCATGTTGTTTAAGACAAGATGCGGCTATTTACCTGATGTTTCAACTGGAGCTTTTGTAGATTTATGACCTACAAGGGAAATCTACTTCCAATGGAATTATAGCAAATTAAATGTTATCCTAAGAGGGAAAATACGTGTCTGGGCTATTCAAACATCTCATTGTAGCATATATTGGATTCCCAACAGACAGACTAATGCTTAGGCACTGCATAACTGAAATAACAGAAGGATGCTCCAAGGGAGGGGGGCGTTCAGATGACATCACAGAATATGTTCGGTCCCTTATTGGAAGAGAAATATTTGAGGGGGACAGAGTTACATTATGCTCTACAGCCCAAGTGTTCATTGCCATCAGAGGCGTTGTTGCAGGTTTACAACAGAAAGAGAACACACACTTCCTTAACAATATAATGACAAGATAAAGGAGCACTATAATGCAAAATATAGTAAGAAGTAACACCAAGATTTTTTCTCCGAAACCTGAGAATATCCAAGAAACCTGAGAATATCCAAGAAAGTATATTCCAAAAGCCTCCAGTGTCAAAAGATCCAAAAGGTGTAACAGAATCTTTCTTATATTCAATGCTTGCTTTTTGAATTTTAGAAATATCATTAAACAGACTTTGATTACTGTCTGGGATAAAAACACAGCAAGAAAAAGTTCACAGAAGAGCAACTAAAATGATCAAAGGCCTGGAGACTAAAACATGAAAAACAGCTGTGGGAATTGGGTTTGGCTAGTCTAAAGAAAAGAAGAAATAGGGGAGACATGATAGCAGTGTTCCAGTATTTAAGGGGCTGCTACAAAGAAGAGGCCGTCATATTATTCTCCAAAGTACCAGAGGGCAAGAGAAGAAACAATGGTTGGAAACTGATCAAAGTGAGAAGCAATCTGGAATTAAGGAGAAACTTCCTGACAGTGAGGATAATCAACAGCTTGCCTCCAGAAATTGTGAGCATTCTATCATTGGAGATTTTTTAAGAAGAAGCTAGACAGTCACTTGCCTGAGATGGTAGGGGAGGGGAGGAAATTCATAGTAGTTTTGGAATAAAAAGAGTAACAGATGAGAGCTGGTAAAATTAATTTTCTTTCCCTTTGCCTAGGGTACTGTATACAACTGAACAGTTGGGGTAATTTATAAAGACAACTAAGAGAGTTCTGGCTGTATTTTTAAAAAAATATTATTTAAGACTTTGAAAAGAAGCACTAGCATATTGTGCACACCAATGAAAAAGAAGCAAATGAGATAAAAGTGCTGATTTCTTTCTTCTTTATCCTGCAGTCAGTTTTCAACATTCTGTTTTCCAGAGAACTTATTAATAAACTAAAGAATGGAAATGGAATGGAAATACTCTTCAGTGGCAATCTTACAATGGGGACCATAACCTAACCTGGAAATGTCATGGTCACGGAGAAAGGTACCCAGACAAACCTTACCCAAGATAAGTAACAGCTGGATTATGGATATTATTGGGTAAAAGGTTTACTTGACTATTAAACCACTCTGTTTTAGCAGAAGAAATGAGCCAATAAGTACTGTATCTCCAGTCATGGAAACTAGCCTTTTAAGGAAAATACCACCTCTTTCAATTAACATCAAGATACAGAGAAAGAAACAACCAATCCAATTGTTCCCCTTTCTTGCTATCATTGATATTTGCATTTGTAATTAGAGGTACATCCCATGACGATGATTTAAAAGACAGAATGCAACATACCTTCCAGGCTCTTTTTGGTGACTGGATAGAGAAGAGTTAACCAGCTGCCTTGAACTTGCCCTAACCATGAAGACTTGGTGTGTCCTCCTTCTCCTCACCTTTGTGATTCTTTCTGATATGGGTAAGTCAGTTCTGATGAAACTTTTACACTAACATTCATGATGAAGCTTTAGGCTCTTCAGAAAGAAACATTTACTTAATCCATATAGACTTACCAAACTGAACAAGTAGTCAGATACTTTATTTTGCATAGTTTATTCAGTACTTTAAAGTTGGTTTTATAAACTGCTTATAAATCTACTATTTTTTTGGAAATTTTTTGTAAACCTTTTCAAGACTGAAGCAATACAGTACTAAAATGCTTTAAACCAGAAAGTAAATAAATAACCAAGCTCCTTAAATTTCATCTTAAAAAATCTAGGATTCTGATTAAAATTTTATCTAGAAAAAAATATCTTCCAATTTGTTTCCCCTAAGGGTCTCTTTTTCATACATTTTCTTCCTAAAACAATACATTTTAGTAACTACACTTTTCCTAGGAATTTAGATGTACAAAGTCTGAAAAGGGTGTGTTTTGGTGTATGATTAGTTTCTCTTCCATCTCTAGGTGAAGCAGTGAGGATACTGGATTCGAGAACATGCATAAAAAATAAAGGAGTTTGCAAAAAGTCATGTCCTGATCCTAATGCAAAAATAGGACTTTGTCACGTCAACGAGCCTTGCTGCAAATCGTAAGGTGCAGAAATTGAAATATTCATAGCATTTATTTCATTTTGTTTCATAATTAGGATGAGACGAATTGTTCCATGTTCTGTCCATGGCAGTTCTCCTCATAAGCTTATACCTCTTTCATGTCAAATTTATCACCCAAATGGCTAAAATAAGTTCCACTTTCTTGGGATAGCCTCTGCAAAGTCCTTGTAACAGAAGCATATATCTGTCTACATTAAGGAAGCCTTTAAGTGTCCATCAGATGAGCCTTGCCTTCCATGAAAATTTAAATCCTGTTGCATCAGATATCAAACTTGTGAAAGCCTCTTTAATATAGATAACGTCACTGAATGGCACGTGGGTTTTGACAATTGTTAACAAGGTGAATTTAATGCTCCTTTTCTAGTGGAAACAAATATTTTTCCAAACTTCACTGGGATCTCCACTTTCACATTTTTCTATCTGAATTCCAATAAAGAGCATCCCTCTAAGACAGGGCTGTCAAACTGCTGGCCCACAGTCCGGATACATCATGCCAAAATCACACCCACCCCATTGCCAGCAATGGAAAAAAAGTTGTGATATGTCACAGCACGTCACATGATGTTATGAATTTGACACCTCTGCTCTAAGAGAAAGGCTTCCAACTGTGGGACGGGGGATGCCTTCCACCCACCAATTATTTCCTCAGGTATAACATTTTAATTGAATGGATCTAGTTTCCTCCCTTTTTTACATGAATTTCAGACTAAAGGGATTTTTGGAATGACTGGTACTTACATACCCACCAAACAGTGGAGTAAAAAAAAGGATTAAAAGATAATAAAGGTACCAAAATAGGAATTTGAAATGGTAGTTTAACCATAGCCAGTTACCTGATACTGAGATAATCTGAAATAAACCTTTGATAATCTGTAAACGGAATCATGAATAAAGAAATAGAGTGGATTGGAATGGAGATGAAGCTAATCACAATGGGGCAAGGTGACTTAAATGAAACAAAGGATCCCTTGTATGATTAAATCAATCTTTACTGCCAATCCAAACGTACTGGTTCCAATAGTCCCAGGGCTTTTAGACTTGGGACTGAATTTCCCTCCACACACCATCCTCCAGGCCATCTGCTTTTTGACTCTAGGGATGGGTCTCACTGAGAAACAAACACACACAGAGAGAGAGATACAAAATACACCAATTTTTCACCCTATAAATCCCACTTTCTGCCTATGAAAGGAAGGATTGTGTACTCTTGAAACACTGAAGAATAGAAATAAAGTCTGGTATATTTTCAGATATGGGTAGCATGATTTTATATGAATGATACTATTAGAAAAGAAGGATGATGAGGATATGGTCTTCCTTTCCATTAACACAGGAGGCAAAATGTTCTATAGAGACCCATGGCCTCTTAACTGCCCATATAAAACTATGGGTGGGATGGAGGGACAATGTGCCATAATATTTCACAGATGATCCTGAGGCTCCAGAAAAAGGAATAAGGTGACTTCATAAACCATCCCTGATCAATAAGGGTTATGAGATCTATCCACGTGTCCCTCTCCTCCCAAGTAGAAACCATGTACAAAGATTGCACTGTATGATATTTTGTGGGTTACTAACTGCAGAAAAATGAAAAATAATTGAATGATTGCATCATCTCACTATATGTCAAATTATTTCCAACTTTTTAGGAAAAGCTAAAGGAAGGATGTCAGATCAAGGCATGGAAAACCATCATCTTTTACATGAATGCCTGATGAAACGTAGATTACAGAAGCTTTGAAAACATGAGAAAAATCCTTGCTATTTTGAATGCTTTCAAACAATTATTCTAATTAAAATAATCTGGCTTTACTAATGATTGTATGTGCTCTTCTGTGTCTGAAAGTTATTGAAAGACATTCTTGGAATATTGAACATAATTCATCACCAAAGTGTAAATCCTCATTGATTATCCTAATCAGTGATAATCATGAAATACTCATGGTTTATACAATGACTCACAATTCTGGTCAAAATCATCCTGGTCAGATAAGACCTGAGTAGCACCAGCCTCCTTCTTTTGGAAGTTGCTGCTGAACAGACAATGACTTGAACTCTACAGATGAACCAATAAATTGGACCCTGGAACTAATATACAGTATGTATTACACACTTTGAAGGTACAAAAATGGAACTAGAATGAATAACCTATCAATCTAGATTATTAAAATACGTTAGGTTAGCAGTGCAGAAGGCTTTTCAAATAACATAATACATAACTTAGAGATTTTAAGCAGCAGTTAATAGGCTAATAGCAGTAGCACTTAGACTTGTATAGTTTACAGAATAGAATACAGAATAGCAAAGTTGGAAAGGACCTTGGAGATCTGCTAGCCCAACCCCCTGTTCAAGCAGGACACCCTGCTGACTCAGGAATTCTGGGAGCTGAAGTCCATGAGCCATAAAAGAGCCGAGGTTGCCTACCCCTGCAAATGGCTGGCCAATATTTATTTATTATTTATTTTATTTTTAATTCCATTTATATCCCGCCCTTCTCCGAAGACTCAGGGCGGCTTACAAGCTTAGCAGTAGCCTTCATTCTATGTATATGCCTGCTTATTAGGGCTTTCACACACACCCCCAAGCGGCATTATTACAAAGTCAGCTTAATTGCCCCCAACAATCTGGGTCCTCATTTTACCTACCTCGGAAGGATGGAAGGCTGAGTCAACCTTGAGCCTGGTGGGATGCGAACCTGCACTAATTGCAGGCAGCTGGTGTTACTTAAGGGGGCATCAGCCCACTGCTCCACCAAGGCTCTTCTTCTTTATCTTCTTTAAAAACCTCCAGTGATAGAGCAACAACAACTTCTGGAGGCAAACCATTCCACTGAATATTGATTGATTAATTGTTAATTAATGGATTAATCATTCTCATTGACAGGAAAATTTTCTGATTGTTAATTGATTGTTTAATGGATTAATCATTCTCACTGACAGGAAATTTCTCCTTAATTCTTGGTTGGATCTTTCTTTGTTAAGCTTCCATCCATTATTTCTTGTTTTGCCTTCAAGTGCTTTAGAGAATAGGTTGGTCCTCTCCTCTCTGAGACAGTCCCTCAATAATGGAAGACTGCTATCATGTTACCCCTAGTCCTTCTTTTCATTAGAATAGACATTCCCCTTCCATACAATCATAGGATTTAACCTCCAGCCTCCTAATTATCTTTGTTATTCTTCTCTGGACACTTTCTAGAGTCTCAACATCTTTTTTGTAACATATTGATCAAAACTGGCTACACTATTCCAAGTATGATCTTACTAGTGCAGAAGAAAGGGGTACTAATGATTCAAGTGATCTTGATATTGTCCCTTTGTTGATGTAGCCCAGGACTGTATTGGCTTTTTTCGCAGCTGCAGCATACTACCAACTCATACTTAAATGTCCACTAGGACTCCTAAATACCTTTCAGAGTTACTACTCAGTTACTACTGAGCCAGTACCACATATTCTGTATCTGTCCAATTTGTTTTTGTTGCCTAAGTGTAAAACCTTACTTTTCTCACCAGTGAATGGTATTTTGTTGGATAGGACCTATTGTTCAAGTCTGTCAGGATCCTTCTGGAATTTAAGACTATCTTCTAAAGTGTTGGCTATTCCCCCCAGTTTGGCGTCATTTGCAAATTTGATGATCTCCCCATCTATCCCTTCATCTAAATCATTTATGAATATGTTGAAGAGTACTGGGCCTAAGACAGAATCCTGGGATAACGCACTGCATGTTTTCCTCCACATAGATTGATCAGCCAGTTATGAATCCATCTGATAGTGATATTGTCTATCTCACATTTTTTTATCTTACCAAGAGGTAGGTTGTGGTCTACTTTGTCAAATACCTTACTGAAATATACTATATCCATAGCACTTCTCTGGTCCACTATTTTAGTCACTTTGTCAAAGAATGCAATAAAGTTTGTCTGGAATAATGTGTTTGTGACAAACCTATGTTGGCTTCTAGTAATAACTTTGTTTGTTTCTAGGTGTTTGCAGATCCATTATTTGATTAACTTTTCCAAGGTCTTCCTTGGTATTGAACTCAGGCTGACTGGTCTATAGCTTCTTGGGTCCTTTCCCCTCCCACCCCCTTTAAAAAAAACTTGGAACCACATCAGCTCTTTTCCAGTCCTCTGGTGGTCCCGGATGTCAAGCCCAAGGAACCAGAATTGCTTGCTTATCAAAGTTGCTTGCTTTTCAGAGTTGGTTGCTGATAAGAGTTGCTTCTTTACTATTGCTTGCCTATCTATAAGAATCTTGCCAGACTGGCTGCTTCAGGGACTCTGTTGTTGTTGTTGTTGTTGTTAGTTGCGAAGTCGTGTCCGACCCATCGCAACCCTATGGACAACTTTCCTCCAGGCCTTCCTGTCCTCTACCATCTGCTGGAGTCCATTTAGGCTCACACCTACTGCTTCAGTGACTCCATCCAGCCACCTCATTCTCTGTCGTCCCCTTCTTCTCTTGCCCTCAATCTTTCCCAGCATTAGGCTCTTCTCCAGTGAGTCCTTCCTTCTCATTAGGTGGCCAAAGTATTTGAGTTTTAGCTTCAGGATCTGGCCTTCTAAAGAGCAGTCAGGGTTGATCTCCTCTAGGACTGACCGGTTTTATCACCTTGCATTCCAAGGGTCTCACAGGAGTCTTCTCCAGCACCATTGTTCAGAGGCTTCAATTCTTTGGTGCTCAGCCTTTCTTATGGTCCAACTTTCACTGCCATACATTGCAACTGGGAAGACCATAGCCTTGAGTATATGCACTTTTGTTGGCAGGGTGTCTCTGCTTTTTAATGTACTGTCTAGATTTGCCATAGCTTTCAACCCCCGGAACAAGCGTCTTTTAATTTCTTGGCTGCAGTCCCCATCTGCAATGATCTTGGAGCCCTGGAAAATAAAATCTGTCACTGCCTCCATTTCTCCCACATCTATTTGCCAGGACACTGGGGGAGGTCAAATTTGTGTCACTTTCTGTTCTGCAAAGATTCTAAGTTTGCTAATCTTTTCACTCCTCCCCCCACCCTAACTGGAGATGCCACCACACTGCCACCACACCAACTGACAGGAGTCCAAATAATCCATTTCATCCAGGGTCTTCTGAAATTGTTACCCAATCACCTTCTCAACCACATTCTCTAAAAAGGGAAGGTTAGAAACAGGATGAAAGTTGTTCAATATGGTTGGGTCTAGCAATGGTTTCTTGGGAAAGGGTAAGTTGACATCTCCTTAAGGGGTGGAGTCAGCCTGCTCTCTCAAAGTAGAATTAATCACCACCAGAACACATCATCTTCCAGGAGACTTTCAACAGTTATCACAGATCTAATAGGAAGAGGGTTGAGCTCATAGCAATGAAGCCCTACCGACTTCTTCATGCCCAAGCATATCAAACTCATCCCCTTGGGAACCATTAGTCCACACATTATACCAATCGCACTTCTATACCACACAACAATGGAGAGAAATTTAGGAGACCCAGTGTGCTTTAACAAGATGCTCTCAGCACCAATAGAACTCCCTCATTAACCCCCAGTTTTATACACCCCCCCATTCATACACATATTCTCTACTCATACTTAAATCCTTTATTTTCACACAAACCTTCCTCAAGTCACCCAAATCAAGTTTAATCTCTAACAACCCCTACCAGATCACTTTCACTGATTGGTGGGATAGGATGCACCACCCACCAACCACAAAAGTGATCCTATCATTCCCCCCCCCCCCAAGCAAGCTCTGACCTAGCAGAGAGGCCAATGTTCCCCTTACCAGGAAACATAAATCCCACCCCCCTAACAGGCAAAATTCACAGGTATAAGCCAGTCAAAATCCATCAGATCAATAGAATATGGGTGAGTTTCAAAAGGCTACCCTACAGTCCCTCTGAAGAATATAGGTGATAGCAGAAAACAAGCACAGAAGTAAATCCATAGCCACAGCTAGAGGCTAGAGGCCCATACTGCTCTCTTCATATGCCTCTCATTCTACTGTGAGGGTTCTTTGTTTTCCAAGGATTAGACACACATAGAAGATAGCTGTACAAGGTATGTGTTTATTGAAATGCACACCTTTTTAGTTATCTTCCATACTTCTAAGCTTTGTAGGTTGATGTAAATAAGACACCCAGAGTTGTTAGATATGAGATGGTTGGCAAATAAATTTTATAAACAAACAAATCTTTGAAGGTTAGTCCTTATAGCAAATACAAGTCTTAACATTTGTAAAGCATTTTACAAACTTTCCCTCCATCCCAAAATTGTTGCATTTTTTGATTCAGTGCTGCCTCCACATGGTTGCTTATCTTCTGGTTGCTACCAAGCCCCAGGTTAAGCTCTAAGCTAAGTTCCATCACAATGGGTTACCATAGCTTGTGATCCTGAGATTTGATTGCTTCTCACAGAGATAAAATTGGATGTGCAGGGTAATCCAAAACAGTTCACTCTCTCCTGCCAAATTCAGCTCAAGAAGGCCTCTAGCCTAGACCCACTTGGACTAGACCCAAGCTCCATACACTCAGACTTTTCCTCCTGAAAATAAACCCACATAATTTACCCAAAAGCTTTAGTTATTGCATCTATTTGTGTTTCTATCTTCATGCCAATTTAATGCAGAAATGGAGGCTTGGTGTCTTTCCAAATTGCCTCTTGGATTTATTGATCAGACTTTGGGGCAAAAATGGCAAAAGTACATAACATATAAAGGAAACACAAAAGGCAAATATGTGCAATGTATGTTACTTCCTTTTAGCTTTGAACAGTAGGATTGAAGTACCATTCTTCTTCAAGATTTGTAGCATTTTGGATCAAGGCATTGTTAGAAGCACTCTTACTATTCTCTTCTATTAATTTTATTTAGGAAGAGGAAGGAAGAAAGGAAGAGTTTTATTGAGTCATGGTCTGCTATGTTTTCTGTATTCTGAAGCCAAGAGTAGCAAAGTTGATGATATGTTACACTCAAAAAAATTTTTTTTCAGAGATTAGAGTTGAAAGATATTGGTACTGAAGCCCCCTCATAATCTCTATACTATTTATATTGGTCATGTTCATTCAGCTGATAATTACAAAGTTATGGTTCCAATGATAAGACCAACAAAATCAGAACTGAGGCTATGGATTTCCTCAAAGAACATGTTTATTGGTACAAAATATTGGCATGGTCAAAAGTGAACCAAGTCTGAAATACCCTCCAAAGAGTTACTCTATTACAAAGTTAAACTTCCCACCACAGCGCTAGGCAATCGGCTACGCTCCCCAATAGAATAATTTGGCAGGCTTTCTAACAAAATGTCCAACCCTCTAAGCTAACTGATAGAATGACTTTGGTTCACACAGGAACCATAATTGTTTAGACTAGCAACAATATTCTGCATCCCCTCCCTTTCTTGTGGCAACTTAGAACGAGCAAGATGGCTTCAGCCAGGTTCATTGTAGAGTTGATATATAAGCAGCATCTGGAAGCATTGTCTTCTCATTGTTCAGCCTAGCTAACAGGCCATGCAAAAATGATTGAGCTTAACAGTTAAATGAGCATGAAAGCACACAAGATTCTGAACATGAATGGTTAGGTAGAAAGTAATTGGCCTCATCCATCTCACTGCTCATATAACTCAAAAAATTGACTTGGCCCCATGTGAAATTTTCTTCAGGATTAGGACAGTCCTTCAACCCATTCTCTAGTACTGTATATGTTATGAATCACTGAACAGTTAAGAGGAAGACAAACAGATGATAAGAGGTAATGTTAAGATTTTTAAATGAAGTAGAAGTTTATGGAATGCACTAGTCTGAAAACAATGGGAACACTGTACATACTGTAAGATCACCATCTTCTTGAAAGATAAATTCTGGAAGGCAAAATGTTGCCTTGTGATGGAAAGAAAAGTGCTACAGTCATATGTTATTTTTTAATGATTTTCTAAATGAGCTATTGCAACATTTCTTGACAATCACATAAACATCATGTGCAGAATAAGGGAGGAATTGGCCTAAATTGCCTTTGACCTTAGTAAGCCCAAGGTATTCCAACATTGCTGAATCAGATATTAAGGCGCATGACTTAAAATTGATCATCAGAGCCAACAATTGTCCTAGACACAGAGTCATGTAAAGGGAGGAATAAACTTGAAGGAGAATCCACAATTAAACTACATGATCAATTCATTTTCTTCACCTTCCCTCCCCATTCTTAGATGATATAAGTCATGTTAGGACTTTCTTCTCTGCCTAACTGTCCTGAAGACCTGGTTCACATGATTTTAATTTAATAATTTAATAATTTAATTTGTATACCGCCCTTCTCCCGAGGGACTCAGGGCGGTGAAGATAACATTTTAATATAGAAAAAGAAGAATGAATTTTTTTGGATAGTATTATCTAAATAAGAACCATGTGTTCTAAACCAGCCCTCTTCTCGCACCCCTAATCAAAGGAAGAGTCTGGAAAGCGTCCAAGATCAAAAGGCTTCTGCCAAGTTTTAATTACACTGTTACAAAAATACAAGAGCTTGACTTCTCAAAGAAAAAGTTGCTTTCAGCAACTAGCCCCTCCCCAAACACTTCTTTTATAGAGAGCTCAGGGCGTGGTCTCCCTGTGCCTCCTCCCGAGGAGTCCCATAGCCTTCCTTTGTTTGTCCCTGCTCGTCTGCCTCCTGCGTCGGGCGTCCTTGAACAGGGCCAGCTGTGGGTCATCATCCTCCGCACTCTCGGGCTCACACAGCTGAGAAGAGGTTCCCGGCTGAGGACTCTGCAAAGTCTCCAAATCATCATCAGCCGGTTCGTTTCCCTCCTCCCCCACATCTGAGTCCTCCGATACATCGGACCCGGCTGTCGGGCCCACAGGCTGGCCCTGAGTCACAACACTATCCCGCACCGCAGGGCCCTTCCCCCGGGTCTGCCGATCCGGATGCGGTCGGGATGGGAACTGTTCGTGAAAAGCAGTCACCAACGCAGGGGCATGAACGGCGGTCGCGTCTTCCCATGTGAAGTCCTCCGGCCCGTACCCTTTCCACTCGATCAGGTACTGGAAGCGACCTTTCAGCCAGCGGGAATCCCTGATGCTGGCGACCTCGTACTCGGGGGTGCTGTCGCCATCACGAGGTCCTGATGGGGGAGGTTCCGCTTGGCGAAGTGGACAAGCCGGTTGTTCGGGGACCAACAAGGACCGATGGAAGACGGGGTGCACGCGCAGGGAACGTGGCAGAGTTAAACGATAGGCGACCGGGTTGATGACGGCCTCGACTGGGAACGGTCCAAGGTAACGGTGGTCCAGCTTCCTCGCCGGCCGAGTGGATGGTAGGTTCCTGGTGGACAGCCAGACCCGATCCCCCACCGATAATGGAGGCGTATCCCTTCTCGACCGATCGGCGAACCTCTTGTAGTCGGCCTTGGCCTTCTCCAGCTGCCGTCGCACCAACCGATGGATCGCCTGTAACTCCGCCATGAATTCGTTCGCTGCCGGCTCCGGTGAGTCCACGGGAGAAAGGGGGGAAAAACCGAGGGTGATAACCCACATTGGCCAAGAACGGTGTCATCTGCGTGGAGGTGTGCTGCGAGTTGTTAAAGGCAAACTCGGCTATGGCCAAATAGTCCACCCAATTGTCCTGCTGCAGGTTAACGTAGCAGCGCAGATACTGCTCCAAAATGCCGATGACCTTCTCGGTACCCCCGTCGGTCTGAGGATGATGCGCGGACGAGAGGCAAACCTTAATGTCCAACGCCCGCATCAACTCCTGCCAGAAGCGGGCTGTAAACTGGGCCCCCCTATCGGAGACGACTCTATCGGGAAGGCCGTGCAGCCGGAACACCTGTTGGATGAACATGCGACTAGTGGCGCGAGCTGACGGTAAGCCGCGACAGGGGATGAAGTGCGCCATCTTGGTCAACATGTCCACCACCACAAACACTGTCGTGAAGCCGGAGGATGGGGGTAGATCCGTCAGAAAGTCCATGGACACAGCCCCCCAGGGTCTCTTGGGCGTTGGCAAAGGCTGCAGTAAACCAGGCGGGGCCCCTGTCGCTGACTTGGCCTGCCTGCATGGGACGCAGGAGGTGACATAAGACTGGACATCGTGTCGGACTCGGGGCCACCAGAATGTACGGGAGACCAGGTTCAGAGTCTTGAACAGGCCAAAATGCCCCGCAGCCGGGTTATCATGACATTGGCTGAGGACGAGTCCCCTGAGTGGCCCTCCTGGAACATAGAGCCGGTCACGATAATACAGGAGTCCATCCGTGACCGACCAAGGCGAATCTGGCCCCACCTCTTCCTTCCGCTGAGCCACCCACGCCTCCTGCTGCTGCGCCTCCCGGATCCGAGCCCGTATATCCACCGGCTCCCGCACCGCAGCAAAAGACTCGACGGGGATCACGGTCCTGGGCGGAAGCTTGTCTTCCACTCGGGTGTACTCGGGCTTCCTGGACAGAGCATCCGCTCTCTGGTTGTGCCCGCTTGGTATGTACCGCACCCGGAAGTCAAACCTCGCAAAGAAGAGGGACCACCGGATCTGGCGTTGGTTCAAATTCCGAGCGGTCTGCAGGCTTTCCAGATTCTTGTGGTCCGTCCGGACCTCGATTTGATGCCGCGCCCCCTCCAGATGATGCCTCCAAGCCTCGAACGCCGCCTTGATGGCCAGCAGCTCCTTCTCCCAGATGGTATAGTTGCGCTCCGAGGGATTCAATTTCCGTGAGTGATACGCGCAAGGGAAAAGGGTACCGTTGGGCGTCGCTGCCTGAAGTAACACGGCCCCAATGGCAATGTCGGAGGCGTCCGCCTCCACGACAAATGGCCGTTGCGGGTCAGGATGCTTCAAGATGGGCTCCTTCATGAAGGCGTCCTTCAGAGCTTGGAACGCCTGTTGTTCGGGGGCGTTCCACTGGAACCGAGTCTTCTTCTGCAGGAGCCGGGTGAGGGGGGCTGTCAAGGCAGCAAAGCCAGGGATGAATGTCCGATAGTAGTTGGCAAATCCAAGAAGTCGCTGAATATCCTTCACGCGACGCGGGGGTTGCCAACTCTGCAGTGACTCAACTTTACTCGGTTCCATGGCGATGCCCTCAGGAGAAATGCGGTGACCCAAGAAATCAATGGTCACCTGGTAGAACTGGCACTTCTCCAACTTGGCAAACAGCCGATGATTCCGGAGGCGCTGCAGGACCTGACGGAGATGCTGATGATGCGCTTCACGCGACGGGGAGTAAATCAGGATGTCGTCCAGGTAAATCACAACAAACTGGTCCAACAGATCCCGAAAGACGTCATTCATAAAATGCTGAAACACAGCGGGGGCGTTGGTCAGGCCAAACGGCATCACCGTGTACTCGAAATGTCCATAGCGAGTACCAAACGCCGTCTTCCACTCATCACCCGGCCGAACCCTGACGAGGTTGTAAGCTCCACGCAGGTCCAGTTTCGTGAAGATCTTAGCCTCCCGGAGTCGGTCCAAGAGCTCGGGGATGAGGGGCAGCGGGTAGCGGTTACGCACCGTGATAGCGTTGAGTTTCCGGTAGTCACAGCAAAGCCGTAACTCGCCCGACTTCTTTTTGACGAAGAGCACGGGCGCAGACACTGGCGAGGACGAGGGCCGGATGAAACCACGAGCCAAGTTCTTCGTCAGGAAGTCCCGCAATGCAGCCAACTCGGGCTCCGACATGGAGTACAAACGCCCCACTGGGAGAGGCGCATCAGGGACTAGGTCAATGGAGCAGTCGTAGGGCCTGTGCGGGGGTAATTGGTCCGCCTCTGACTCGCTGAACACGTCAGCAAAGTCGGACAGTTCGGGAGGCAAGGAAACCCCTGAGGAACCCTCCACCTGGCCGGCACAGATATGGCGGGTGTGGTCCACGCACTGCAAACTTGGGAAGGTGACCAAGTTCTGAGACCAATAGATCTGTGGATCATGCGCCCGGAGCCACGCCAGTCCCAAGACCACGGGGAAGTGCAGATCCGAAGTGACGTAGAACTGAATGGCCTCCACATGGGTACTGATGGCCATACACACGGGTTGCGTGGCGGCCGTGATAGGCCCGGACAGGAGCACTCGACCATCGATGGTCTCCACAAGCATGGGCGGATCCACTGGACACTGGGGAACAGCCCATTTGGCCACAAAGGCCGAATCCATAAAGTTAGTGGTAGCCCCAGAGTCAATTAAGGCATGGACTGGAATCCCCTCTGACTTGCCAGGGAGGATCAGACGTGCCTCCAAAATCAAATGCCGTGGAGGTTCACAGGCACCGTTGGAACGGCGTCGCTCGGAGTGGATGTTGTGGGTCGCCCGATCTTTCACACCGTCTAGATCGGGCTCGGGCCGTTTCCCGATAACAAAGCAGGGGACTTTCTCAGGGCAGGCTTGGTCACTGACGCCCGCTGACGCTTCTTCGGGCAAGAAGCAGCCAAATGTCCAGGGTCCCCACAGTAAAAACACAACCCCTCCGATCGTCGTCTGTCCATTTCCGTCACCGATAGACGGGACCTGGCGGCACCCAGCTCCATTGGCTCCTCCCTCTGGACCGGGGGCTCACGCACAACAGGGGCGGCAGGGGTCTGTGGGGTGGCACGGCGACTCTTACGCTGCTGCAGCCGGGCATCGATCCGCAGACAAAGATGGATCAGCCCATTCAGGTCTGAGGGAGTGTCCACGCGGGCCAGCTCATCCAACATCTCCTCTGACAAGCCATCCTGAAAGGCATCCACGAGCGCAGCCTCATTCCAGGCGGAATCCTGGCTAAGCAGCCGGAAATCGCTGATATAGGCCTGTAGAGGGCGCTGACCCTGCCTCAAAGCTTTCAGGCGTCGGGTGGCCGTCTGTGCCTTAATCGGGTCCTCGTACATGAGGCGCATATGGTCACAAAACCCCCCAAAGTTATCCAACAAAGGGCTAGGCTGTGCCAACAGAGGCGTGCCCCAACGAGCTGCATCTCCCGACAGAAGGCTCAACACGAATCCCACCTTATCTCGGTCAGTGGGGAAATCAGCTGCTTTCACGCTGATATAAAGCTGGCATTGTCCCAGGAAGGCAGGAAACAGTTCTGGATTACCAGCGAATTTATCCGGCATAGCTATCTGACATTTCCTCCTGGGTGGGGGGGCAGCATGTACCTGAGCCTGCAGTTGTGCCACCTGAGTGGCCAGCAAGGTGAGTTGCTGGTTGAGCTGGACATTCTCGGCAAGAAGCTGCTCCATCGTAGTATTAAGGGGTGGGTGGCTGAAAGCAAACTGTTCTAAACCAGCCCTCTTCTCGCACCCCTAATCAAAGGAAGAGTCTGGAAAGCGTCCAAGATCAAAAGGCTTCTGCCAAGTTTTAATTACACTGTTACAAAAATACAAGAGCTTGACTTCTCAAAGAAAAAGTTGCTTTCAGCAACTAGCCCCTCCCCAAACACTTCTTTTATAGAGAGCTCAGGGCGTGGTCTCCCTGTGCCTCCTCCCGAGGAGTCCCATAGCCTTCCTTTGTTTGTCCCTGCTCGTCTGCCTCCTGCGTCGGGCGTCCTTGAACAGGGCCAGCTGTGGGTCATCATCCTCCGCACTCTCGGGCTCACACAGCTGAGAAGAGGTTCCCGGCTGAGGACTCTGCAAAGTCTCCAAATCATCATCAGCCGGTTCGTTTCCCTCCTCCCCCACATCTGAGTCCTCCGATACATCGGACCCGGCTGTCGGGCCCACAGGCTGGCCCTGAGTCACAACACCATGGTGGTGCAGTGGCTAGAATGCAGTATTGCAAGCTAACTCTGCCCACAGCCAAGAGTTCAAACTTGACCGGCTCAAGGTTGACTCAGCCTTCCATCATTTAGAGATTGATAAAATGAGGACCCAGATAGTTGGGGGCAACAGGCAATAGAAAATAATTCAACCAGTGTCTTAAACTTCAAAAGAGCTGATTTTAACAAACACTGGTGGTACTCAAATATTGTCATGTCCTAAAAGTGGTACTATCTGTGAAAAGGTTGAAAAGCCCTGAACTAGAAGACCTCCATGGTCCCTTCCAGCTTCTATTCTATTCTATTCTATTCTATTCTATTCTATTCTATTCTATTCTATTCTATTCTATTCTATTCTATTCTATTCTATTCTATTCTATTGCTATAGTATTAATGTCAGTTTAACTAATTATATCTATCACAGCTTGTCTAATGTGACTCTTCCCCCTTGTACAAAATATTTTAGTAATGGCATTTCCATATTAGAGTTTGATATACATGTGATTTATGGTCCGTATTTATGTTCAAAAGACATTAAAGAAGTGTGTTTGTGGAAATATGTAGATGAAAATTTACTATTTACAATTTACTTCCATCCCTGGTGCAAGTAAAAATGATCCTATGTGCTGCAGAGTATCGTGTGATCTCTTCTCCTAGAAGATTACTGGAAAGTGTGCTCTTCCTCCAAATTGCTGTCCGAAATAAGAAGCGTATTTCCTCAATATCATGAATCTGCAACATTAAAACATTATTTCAGTTTGTCCCACACAGAGATTACTCCATGACTAGCTAATGATGAGTAAGTTTCTCATCATAACCATATCCCAGTTCTGGCATTACAAACAGCTAAACTCATGTAGTAATCCACATTTCCCAGATAATGTCTTATTGTTCCATTAGAAGAAACACCATTCTGAAGATGCTTCTGAACTGAAGCATCTTTAGTGTTGATATTTGTTCCTCTTCAAACTCAAATCCTGAGCTATTTAACTTTGCTTTCAAAGATCTTCTCACCATAGGTGTCTTTATGATATACCTCTTTTGCTGAGATGCCTTAGATTGGTTTCTCAAGTGGTAGTTAATAGTTTTTTTGGATTATATCCTTGTATCTATTTTATAAAGCTTAAAACCCACAGAAATGTACACTTAGTTTTCTATGCACATTTTACATATATGTGTATTTTCTTGCCTTTTTTTAAAAAAAAGAGAACTGCAATGAAACATTTTGATGTGCTTCTATGTTTTTTGCTTGTTTTATTTAACAATAATAGAGAGGAGAGCCCCCGGGGGGGGAAGTGATCCGGAGAAAGAATTCTTTGCACTGACACACCTAGTCAAAGTGCCCATAAAGGCTTTCACAACGTGGAAGGAATCCAGTGATAGCATACTATGAAATTCAGTAGGAGAAGCTGAGGCTACTGGGGAGATGAAAAGATTTGTGTTTCAGTGTCTATCAAAATACCCCTAAAATATTATTATTTATAAACTAGAGAGTTGTAGCAAGCCTTTTTTACTTTTGCACGTCTTACCAAAGGACAGTGGTGTCCCAAACACCATTTGTTTATACTAACTGTCTCTTCTTGATTGTGTTATGTTAAAATTGAAAAAAGCACTGGATGATTACATCATTTCATTCTGTTTTCTGAATAGCAATGGAGGGTTGTTGTTGTTGTTTTTCCAAATCCTTTAATACAGGTGAAAGAAGGCAAGGAACCACTATCTTCTGCTTGAATTTTCTACCAAATCTTTGTAATAGGACCAAGAAAACTAAAGAATCTGTGTTTCTTTACTGTTTTTATATACCAGTCCAGTATCTGATTTTTTTTCATATAAATGATGCTTCACTTCAATGGTTACATAGCCTAGACATGGGTACCTGAATACAGTAATATTTTTAATATTTAATATTGTGTTTTTAACTTAGATAAAATATCAATATACATTGCAACTCCATAATATAATGTCATATACTAAAATACATCCAATAAATCTTTATTTTCAAGAAGATGTGCTAGTGATAATATAGAATTGACACCATGCATTTTTGAAATTTCACCATAGAAACGTATGATCAGTCATATGCTCTCCAGACTGATAATAGATTTGAAGGGACTGGATTGAAGCTGATTGCTAGAATCTCAAGCTCCCCACTGAAGCCTGGTGGACTGCATTTCTTGCTAGTTTTTACTTTATTTTAGAGAAATGAGGAAAAACATGCACAACATATATAGAGAGAACTGAACCCTGAGCATCCCATGCTTAGGTCACTCTAGAGTGGAGAAGGATTATTTTGATGTGGCATTACTATTTAGCATTATCAAAAACAGAGGCTTTCCTTTTTTAATTAGAAAAAGGTGGTGCAAATCATACTGTGGAAAATCCATTTTGTAATGTTATTTCTTTTTCATAAGTTTAGAATTTATGGGTAATGTGGTTAATTTGACATCATTTTTTTGCCTGTTTGGAAAGATATTTAAAATGAGATTATAGGCTTTCATTTAATATTGCTTTTTTGATATGAGGACCTGGATTATTTCCCCCCATTTTTTGCCCTCTCGCCAGGCAGAAAGATTGCTGAAACAAACTGTCTTTTCCTGAAATGTTTTTCCCATAGCTAGCTCTTCCCTATAAAGTACTAAGTGCAGGTCAGGCAGGACATTATAAAAAGAAATGTTATTGGAATGAGATGGCAGCAGCCAACAATCTTTGCAGTATCTCTCTCTCTCTCTCTCTCTCTCTCTCTCTCTCTCTCTCTCTCTCCCCCTCCCTCCCTCCCTCCCTCCCTCTCTCTCTCTCTCTCTCTCTCTCTCTTGCTCTCTCTCTTTCTCACCTTGTGCTTCTGGAAGTTTATCAATGTTCCAATATAGTCCACAGTTCTGTGATCTTAATTAATTGATTAGAACCCTTCCTTGATCTGGCAACTGCTGCCTGAAACTGACCAGACCTTAATCATTGTCTGCCTCAGAAACTAAATAGGGCTAGAGCTGGTTGTTGCTTAAAATACAATGCAGACTAATGTATAATGAGGCAACAATTTTTGAATCAACATGTCATAAATGGGCAATCCTAAAGAATAAATCCAAAATCCAGCGTCAGGGTCCATGACTACTATGGGATTGAAATTTGGCAAAGTTGTGACCACTTCAGTGCTGCCATAATACTCCCTGTAAGCTTCTTATGAGGAAAGTCAATGAGGGAGCCAACAGGAAGTCAGAAGTCACTCCTGCTCCCACTGCTTTTTTGTCCCCCCTCTCTCCCTCCCCCAGACATTGTTCTATTTCACTGTTTAGGTAAGGAAATATCTCTGAAATGATAACCCAATGGGTCATGGGTTGTCTAGTGTAATATAATATAATATAATATAATATAAGGAGCCTTGGTGGAGCAGTGGGCTGATGCCCCCTTAAGTAACACCAGCTGCCTGCAATTAGTGCAGGTTCGCATCCCACCAGGCTCAAGGTTGACTCAGCCTTCCATCCTTCCAAGGTAGGTAAAATGAGGACCCAGATTGTTGGGGGCAATAAGCTGACTTTGTAATAATGCCGCTTGGGGGGTGTGTGAAAGCCCTAATAAGCAGGCATATACATAGAATGAAGGCTACTGCTAAGCTTGTAAGCCGCCCTGAGTCTTCGGAGAAGGGCGGGATATAAATGGAATTAAAATAAATAAATAAAATAAATAAATAATGTTTTACTATAAAATACGGTGGCTGTGGGGAGGGGAATCCCTGCGGCATGTGGCTCTGAGCCTCAGGGGTGGGGGTTGCAAAGGCCGGGCGACAACGCTGTAGCAAGACACCAGCATCACTCCCAGTGACAGGACCTCTGAGTTCTGGCACCTTTTTTTTTTTGAAAAAAGCACTGGTTTTACACAATCCTATACATAAATACTTTAGATGAAAATGTATCTTTGCATCTTTTTTTAAAGCTTAGTTTACTGGATATACTTTAAGCTTTCCTTGAGAATAAATTCTTGGGTCCACAATATTTATGCTTAATTTGTTCTATGGTATATGTTATATATACTTCCCAAACAGTTTCTTTTGAAATTTAGTATACCCATATTTAATTAAAAATACAATTAAATAACATAAACTATTGCCATCTGAACAATACACAAGCACCTTTCCCTGAAAACATCCCTGAGAAATAGATATCATGTATGCTCAGTTTTCCTTCAGAAAATACTTCTCCCTTCTCTCAGAAGGGAGACTAAAGTTCCATTCACTGATATTCTAGACTCTTTCTGTACTGAAATAATTGCCTTTGTCATCACAATATTCTCACATCTATTGCAGAAAAATTTCATGGCTGCCACCTTGTGACCATCCAAGCTCTTGCAGTCCTGATCTAAGAGCCATACTCAAATTTTAATTAATAAAAGATCTTTTAATGTTAGGTCTATAAACCTTTTACATGGTTTGTGGTAACTTTAATTCTGGAAACAAAAGCTAGAAAATGAGCGTAGGTGTGATGCAGTGATTATATTCTGAGTTCAGTAATCTCCAGTCTATAATTCTCAATTAGATGAACATTTGAATGGCCCAGTAAAAGAAAGTATATTTTCGCACTAAAGGGGCTGCTGAAGAGCTTCTTTTTAGCAGCTGCCTGAAAACCTCTGAACTTCAATCATCTCTTAACTTTCATTAACTATCAATAGTATGTTTACTCTTCACTGGACAGTTTAGAACTGGAGTATTTCTTAGGCATATTTTCCCCTTAAGTGTGTTTGATTAATTGATTGATTGATTGATTAACTGATTAAATGCCATCAGGATGGTGTCAACCCCTAGCAACCACATAGATTTTCTCCATAAGAGTCTGTCCCTAATCTGATCATTCAAGTCTTCAATGCTGCACCTACTGCCACTGTTAATGAGTTCACCCACCTGTTAATGAGTTCACCCACCTCTTCTTCTTTTCTTTCCCTTTATTAAAGCCTTCTCCAGAGAACTAGGTTTTCATATAGAGTGAAGGGTACTTGGATAGTCATTTGAAATTTGAGTAGAATTCTGGACTTCCGGGTGGCAAGGCTCCGTCGATGGCGGCCGTTTCAGCCATCAGCCCCACTGTTTTCCTTGTTGCCGCTAAAAACAGCAACGATCAGCTGTTTGGTGGCTCAGAAACCCGCTCCTCGGGAGAAGAGGGGCAGGTGAGCGCTTAGGTAGGGGTAGAGCTCCCTAGACCACCAGAACTCTGGTGGTTGAAGGGTCTGAGCCCCCCCCCCAAAGCCTGAGTTTGCTCTGGACTCCGGGACGCCTCTTCTTCAAGGCTTTGGAGCAGAGCAGGACACTGCAACCATCCCTGCTATCGATACTTAATTGTGGATTACTTGAACGCAGACAAAGCTGTGCAGGAGAATGCTGTAATAGCAAGTATTTGAACTTTAACTCTGAATACTTTGAGAGAAAACACTGCAAGCGGTGTGGAAAGTGAAAGTGCGTAATAGAATTAATTGGACGTTAAAATGGCTTCCAATTCAACTAAAGTTCCTAGAAGTGCTGGTGCTTCGCCAGTCCAGCATTCATCATTACAGGCTCTGATGCCTCCTCCTGTGGCACCCGCACCAGCATTAACAATAAAAGATTTGCAAGATGCTTTACAAGATGCTTTGAAAACACAATCCCAACAAATAGCTGAACTTATTGTGGAGAAGAATACTGAAATAAGAGCAGACATTTTGGCTGCATTTCAAGGGCTCGCAGTTTGTATTGAGCGTTTGGATGAGTGCGTGGAAGAACTTAGTCAAAACAATATGAGATTAGATGCTAAAATGTTGGAGGTTGAAAATGTGATGGAAAAGATTGATGATGATGTAGTTATGATACAAATCAGAGATATGGAATTTGCTGTGAGAATTAGGGGCTTGAAAGAAGATCCTAAGGAGGATTTGAAAAAATTACTGGCACAGGCCCTTGAGCCAGTTTTGGAGCGTTCAGCAGAAGATATTATGGGGGATATAGATAAAATATTTTGTGTTAATTCTTGGATTGCAAGACAAAGGAAGTTACCTAGAGATGTGGTGGTTTATTTTTCAAAGAGATCAGTTAGAAATGTGGTTTTTCAAGCCTTCTATAACAATAGATTTACAGTTGCTGAGCAAGAAGTTTTAATTCTGAAAGAGATTCCTCCAAGAATTTTAAGGAAAAGAAAAGAATTTACTTTTTTGGCAGATGAATTAAAGAAACGGCAGATCCAGTTTAGATGGGAGATTCCAGCAGGCATGGCGGTGATGTAGGCAGGCACAAGATATCGTCTTAATACAGTTGTGCAGGCACGAGATTTTTTTTTTATTTAAAAAGTTTTACAATACATTTTGACTTTAATCCCCCCTCCCCCACCCCTATCCAACCCTCCCTATCCCTCTCCCCCACTCCCTCCTCCCCCCCGACTTCCCAGAGCTAAATACAGGGCATAAAATCGAAAAACAAACATAAACACCCCTATGTTATCAACAATAAACTATAAATTCTATCTCTCTCTAGCTCATATAAAATGAGTACAAACAATATTAATATTACAAATAAAGTAGAAAAGAAAAAGAGGAAAACAGAAAAAGAGCTTTACTCAAAATAAATTTTCTTAATCCCAGTCCTTATTCATATTAATTTCAAAAAAAAAAGAAAAGAAAAAAAACTTTCACCTGCTATTTGCATTCTCCCACCTTTCTCTAATTTCCAAACAAATTCTCAGTTATGCACCAAAAGCGCCTATCTCTGTTAATCTTAATAATCTCCGACCAAACTAAACTATGATCAAAAATAGTTCTTGCATGTATCACGCCAAATGTCTCGCAGTTCCAAATCATCCTTAAGTTCAAATAAAAGTTCAAATAAAAAGAGTATATATAAAAAAGATTTAGGCAATCTCTAAGACAACTTGTTGTTAATTAGGAGCTTACATACCCATTCTTAGTTCAACACATACTTTAAGTCCATAACCCTAATATACTTTTCTAGCAAGCAAATAACATCAATCTTAAATTGTGTAAAATATTAAAAAAAAACTTTCTTTCTCCTCTATAATAATTTTACTCCATTGACATTCTAATCTAAAAATTTAATCAGCAATCTTAACGCCCCAAAACTTTTGGAGCACCTCTGTCATGACCCCCAAAACTTCTTTAGACCGCTCTCCTCCCACATCTTCACTGTAAGCACACTTTGAAGATTCCATAACTTTCTGCTGGTCTTGCTCTTGCTCTCGTCTCGCTCTTCTTAGGGCGGCACGCATCATCTTTTGGCCTCCTGCAGCAACCGATGAGACTGTGACTTGATCCCCTCCAACACCATTGTCCTCTGTCTGTCTATCTGCAACATCTTGAAGCTTTCCCACACCGTATCCTTTTGCAGCTTCCAAAAATGATAGGGGGGTTGCTTTTAACACATTACTATAAAAATCACGTGCCTGAGCCACAGTAACCAAACGATGTCTTTTACCTTCGTGCGTCGCCACCAATCCAACTGGAATCTCCCATCTAAACTTAATATCACGTTTCTTAAGTTCCTGTACTAGAAATGCAAAATCTTTCCTTCTCCTTAGGATCTTCGGAGGGATCTCTTAAAACCAAAACTTCTTGATCAGCCACTACCAAATTAGTATCATAAGCAGCTTGAATGACTTCATCTCTAATTACTCTCTTTGTAAAATAAACCACCACATCTCTGGGTAACTTCCTCTGTCTTGCAATCCATGAATTTACACGAAAAACTTTGTCCATATTTCCCTCAATTTCAGATGCTGACTGGCCCAGTACCCCTTCCAGAGCCTCAGAAATCAGCTGCTTTAAATCTTCTTTACCATTCTCCTTTAAACCCCTAATTCTAATAGCATACTGCATCTGATTATACTGAACAAGGCTCAATTCTTTGTCCATTTTATCCCTTATATTTTCATTTTCTAATACCTTTGCTTCTAATATAGAGTTCTTTTGACTGAGATCCTCCACTTTTATATCCAGCTGTAGCACACATTCAGCTACGGATTCAACCATAGACAAGATGTCCACCCTCATTGCTCTCAGCTTCTCTTCCATCTTCTTCTCCAATTTCTCCATTTTCTCCTCCATTTTCTCCTCCATCTTTTTCAACTTTTCATCCATCATATCAGACATCAATTGTGCATGCTTTCCAAGAGCGTCTTGTAAATCCTTAAGCGTCAATACCGGGGGAGATGCAGGAGGAAGCAAAGCTTGCAATGAGGTCTCTTGCACCAGGGAAGACCCCACATTCCGAAGAGCTTTAGAAGTTTTAGCCGCCATCTTCCCCCACTTTCACTTATTACGCACTTTCACTTTAAAGCTATAAAATCCATTGAGCTAGAGAGTAAAAATAAAGAGTCCACTTCACCTTGACCTCCTGTACCGCTCTGCCTGCATCTTGATAATCAAAAGTATTTCCTTTTGGCAGGGGTGGTTGCTAACGCCTGGCTCTGCTTCAAAAATCCCAGAGCAGAGGCGCTGCGCAGCTCGGAGCAACCCAGGCTTCGGGGGGGCTCATCCTTCAGCCGCCCAAGCTCTCAGCTCAGGCGGCCCCGGAGAGCTCAACCCCTACCTGGGGCCTCACCCCCTCTTCTCCCGAGGAGGGGGCTTCAAATCCATCTAAACAGCTGATCGGCACTGTTTACGATGGAAAAACACAGCTGCAGAGCGGGCAGCCCAAAAACAGCTGTCTTCGGCGTCGTGTCGCCACCGGAAGTCCAGGCACGAGATTTTTATTCTAATATTTTGAAGGCAGGTTCTCAACTTTTTTTCTCCACCCCGAACCAACCCAGCGATGCCCTCGCCTGGAGGCAGTCCAGGTCTGGATGGGGAGAAACAGGCTTCGTCTCAATCCTGCCAAGACTGAGTGGCTGTGCGTATCAGCATCTCGGGTTAACCAGACTATTCCACCTCTAACGATGGGGGGTGAGGTGTTACCCCCCCCCCGTTGATAGGGCTCGCAACTTGGGTGTCCTCCACGTCAGGCTCCGCCCAGTCATTGATTGGTTTAATTTAACACAAGGGAGATTATTGAATATTGAGGGTCATGATTTGTTATTTGGCTGGCATGCATATTTATTGTATGATAAGGAGGTGGATAATGTTTTTAAGATACATATATTAAGGTGTGCTCTGTTGCGAGTATGGAAAAAATATAGACATAAGTTGAATTATGAAATTCCAATTTGGGCAATACCTAAACATGCCATAGAAAATATAAATGTTGGATTTAAACATGATGTGACTACATACAAAGAAATTTTTAGGATGGAAAGGAATGTATGGCAATTAAAGTCATATAATATTTTAAAAGAAGAAAAGATTGTACAAACGTGGTTCCAGTATGGGCAGTTACAAGCAAGATGGAAAGAAGATCAGAAAGTTGGTATTTCGATAACTGATGGAAATTTGGCAAAACAAATTAGAGATCAAGGTCAAGCACATATAAGAAGGAGATATAATGCATTGATAGAAATTGACTCAAGAAATGGAACTCGTTAAAGACTGTATGATAAAGTAGGCTCAGAATTTTAAGGAGGTTATAACAATGGATACTTGGGAAAAGATTTGGGTCAGAAATGTAAAATTTACACAGGCTCAAAATTTAAGAGAGAATTTTTATAAAATGTTTTATAGGTGGCACTTAGACCCTAAAAAATTAGCAAGTATGTATCCGAACTGCCAGCCTAAGTGTTGGAGGTGTGGTTGTGAGGATGCAATGTATTATCATATATGGTGGTCTTGTAAAAAAGTTAAAGCTTTTTGGATTAAAATTTGGTGGAACATGCAGAAGATATTCAAGAAAAAGATACGGTTTTCTCCACAGTTATTTTTGTTGGGTATTATCACAGATTTTACTGTTATAGATACTAAATTCATGTTGAATTTAATTATGGCAGCAAGACTCTTAGTTGCACAATATTGGAAGAAGGAGGAACTGCCTACTATAGAAGAGTGGACTTTGAAAGTTTCTAACTTGGCGGAAATGGCTAAGATTTCAGCATATTTGAAAGAACAGTCGCAACAGAGATATATTGTGGAATGGAGAAGATGGATCGAATATATTCAGAATAAATATGGGACTAAAAAGTTTCATTTAGCATTTGAATAAGTATTAGTTTTATATGATGTATTATTAGTTATTTGTTATTTGTCAGTAATATAGTTATGTTTAAGGCGGGTTAAAGTGCGATAGAATTTAATGTTTTATGTTAGCTTGTTAGCATATTTTAGTTTAAGTTTGTAATATTTATACCCTGTATTCAGCTCTGGGAAGTTGGGGGGGAGGGGAGGGTAAGGGAGGGTAAGGGGTAGGGGAGGGGAAGGGAGGGAGTTTTTCTTTTTTAAAAAAATGTACTGTAAAACTTTTCAATAAAAAAAACAAATATGAGTAGAATTCTGAGTCAAATCTCTGTGTGTATATGTTGAGGAATTTCTCAATTTTTTACCCACATGGGTGCTGCCAGTATAGCAATATCACAAAACAATCACTGCCACTAGATATTCAATATTTGACCGACATTTATCTTGCTTGTTTATGGCTACAAAATCTACTTCCACCAATATTGTTTCTCCATTTACCTGGACAAATTTGGAAGAGGAAAACAAACATAGCAACAAAGTATAGAATTCTCATGGCTGAACCTCTGGCAAACTATGGTCTTCAGAAAAGATGTCAAGTCAGAGAATTTATGGAGAATGAAGTTAGAAACTTTCTTAGATAGATATAATGATGAAATTTATTGCCTAGGCTACTTATTAATAAGTAACTGCTTTTAGTGATGTAGAACATCTGTAGACTATGGGCTGTTGATTTTACGTTTCAAATAGTGATCAATATCATGGTACAACTAAATATTGGGTAATTAGAATGACATCCAAGTTACATCAAGTTTTTATTTTATTTATTTAATTATTTATAGACCTCCTTTATTACTTTTATAAATAACTCAAGGTGGTGAACATATCCAACACACCTTCCTTGTCCTACTTTCCCCACAATGACAACAACACTATGAGGTGAGTTAGGTTGAGAGAGCCACTGGCCCAAAGTTATCAGCTGGCTTTCATGGCTAACACGTGACTTCAACTCCTGGTTTCTTACTTTCTAGCCTAGTGCGAAATTAAGGGAGCTTACAAGGATGTGTGCTAATCATACAGAGAAATTACCCTACATAAGCCCCCTTTATATGACTATTTGAATGCATGGAGACCTATAATAAATGAAGGCAATGAATGGAACACCATCCATACTTGGCCTCTCCATTTCCAGAGGTGAATCTGAACAGAAACAGTACTCACACTGGCTTGAACATTGGTACATTTCTCTCCAAAATCCAAGGCACAAGCAATGTTCCAGTCTCACAAAAAGGTCTATCTACATTTAAGGAACATGAACTTAGCTTTACTTTAGACCTTATAAATATTTAGAAATCAAGGACAGAAAGACGCCTGTGTGTATAGCCTCGACCCAGTTAGCAACCCTCCACTCATTCAAACTTAAACAGGATTTTTATCAAATATTTAGAGGTAAGGCATCAGCCTATATCCAATTCATATTTGAGGTGTGAAATTTAATTTTGGCAAATGTAATTTTGAATGAAATTTACTTTCATTCAAAACCAGTACCAGATTTCATGCAAATCTAGTTTCAGATTTGTAAATATTAAGAGTTAATATGAAGAGATTCAAAATTTAGATGATTTAGATAATTACATAAAAGATTTGACTAAATAGTGGCCAAAGGGAACATAGCATAGGCTGCAGCTGCTCTTTTTTCGCTTTGTCCTTTTAGCAGAATAAGATAAAAATAGAAGAGAGAATTATTGTGTAGTGGGTCCGACGCAAGAGAGATGCCAGCCGGTGTGTGAGTTCAGCTCTTTATTGGAAGGGGAAGTGAACTGAAGAATGAGGGCTACCTGGCCTCCTTATATACCTGGCCAGGTAAGCTAACAGCCAATGGGGTTGGCCCTAGGTTTCCCGCCGAAACTGTCCAGGCCAACGCCCCCTGAGGGCTGTTGCTATGCAGATGCCTGCATACATAACACCCCTCCCCCCTTAGAGAAGACCCACATAACAACAACAACATGCAACTACTATAACTATGAGTATATATATAAAAAAACAGTGGTGTCCTTGTGTGAGGATCACTTGCACACATAGTCCGACAGGTAGGCTGGTGTCCTGTGTGGACGGGTGGATCGTCTGGGTGTGCTTGGCCCCTGGGCTTGGACCGTGAGTTCCTGAGGCCTTTGTGCAGGGCTGCAAGGAGCCGGCATCAGGAAGTCCTCCTCCTCTGGTCCCTGCCCTGTGACGTCCTCAGCTGGGTTGACCCCTCCTGGAGTGTGGTCCTCCTGTTGACCGTGTGCGTTGAGTTCAGGGACGTGTGTGATGCGCTCAGGGGCGTGTGTGACGTGCCCAGGGACTCTTCCTCTGAGCTGATCGATGTGTCACCTTATGCGTCTGTCCCCCTCCACCCCTACAATGTACGAAAGGGGTCCTGTTTTCCCAACCACTGTCCCCGGAACCCAAGGATGTCCAGCCCCATAGTTCCTTGCCCAGACCAGGTCCCCCAGGTTGAGGACCCTGTGTGTGGATGATGATGGCAATGATGATGGTAGTGATGCTGGTGGTGATGGTGATGATGGTGATGATGGTGATGTTGCCCTACCGGTTTCAGCTGCTACCCGGTCTGGGTGTAGGCGGTCCAGCTTGGTGATGAGGCACTGTCCCCATCGCAGTTCTGCTGGGCTCTTGCCGGTAGCCACGCATGGTGTTGTGTGTTGGGCTAGTAAAAATTTGGCCAGTCTGTGGTGCCAGTCCCCGCTGATGATGCGCCGGAGTGCGTCTTTGGTCATCCTTACCATCCGTTCGACCTGCCCATTGGTAGATGGATGGAAAGGCGCAGAGGTGGCGTGCCTAATCCAGTTCGCCTTCAAGAACGCCTGGAAATCCGCAGCAGTAAACTGAGGCCCATTATCAGACACAATTACGTCGGGGAGGCCGTGTGTGGCAAAGAGAGCTCTGAGCACCTGGATTGTCCTCCCCGAGGTCATGTTGGGGACAGGGACTACCTCTAACCACTTGGAGTGACTGTCCACCACTACTAAAAATAGTTGACCCTGGAATGGCCCCGCATAGTCAATGTGAATGCGGGACCATGGCGTGTGTGTGGTCTCCCACCGGTGTACTGGTGCATGTGGCACTTCTGGCCTGGATCTCTGGCACGTATAACAGGCCTTGACCCGATCCTCAACCTCCTTGTCCAACCCGGGCCACCAGAGGTAGCTCCTAGCCAGTGCCTTCATCCTGACCACCCCCGGGTGCCCTTCGTGTAAGGAGTCCAATACCCTGGCGCGTAGTGCGGGTGGAATGATGACCCTGCTACCCCAAAGGAGGCACCCTTTGTGTGTGGAGATTTCATCGCGTCTAATGAAATAGGCCTGAAACTCTGGTCCCAGGGATTTGTCCTGCCACCCTGTGCAAACCCATGAGTGCACCCTGCCCATGATGTTGTCTGTGGCTGTGTGGCTGGCAATGTCCTTGGCAAGAACTGGGCACTCGGGTAGTTCCTGCAGGGCTAGGATCTGTGTGGCTGGTGATGGGTCTGGGTCGTGTGTGTCTAGGGGGAGCCTACTTAGACCGTCTGCGTGGCCCATCTCCTTCCCTGGCTTGTGTACCAGCTTGCAATTGTATGCTGCAAGGAAGATGGACCACCGGAGCATCCTGGGGGACAGAATCTGGGGGGTTTGCCTGTCTGTGGTGAACAGGCCCAGGAGTGGTTTGTGGTCCTTGAAGACAGTGAACTCCCTGCCATATAAGTAATCGTGGAATTTCTTGATTCCTGCCACGATTGCCAGGGCTTCTTTGTCTATTTGGGCATAGTTTCTTTCTGCTCCAGACAGTGTCCTAGAATAGTATGCTATGGGGACTTGTGCCCCGTTGGGCTCAAGGTGGCTTAGGACAGTGCCCACACCATAAGGGGATGCATCGCAGGCGATACAAATGGGCTTGGACTCGATGAAATGGGTTACTGTGGACTTGTCCGACAGCAATGCCTTCAGGGCCTTGAAGCTCTGATCATGGGTGGCCATCCAGGCCCATGTTGCCTGTTTGTCTAGCAGCCTGTGGAGCGGTTCAGCGATGGCTGCCTTGTGTTGGAGGAATGTATGGTAGAAATTCAGCAGACCCAGGAATGCCTGAAGCTCTGCTTTGTTCTTGGGTGTGGGTGCTAGTTTGATGGCCCTCACCTTGGATTCTGTGGGGTGGATTCCCCTGGCGTCTACTCTGAACCCCAAAAATTCTGTGGAAGGAACGCCTATGCTGCATTTTTCCTTTTTGAGTTTGAGGCCAGCTGTGCGCAGCCTTGCCAGCACTTCCCTAAGCCTCCCTGCCAGTTCCTCTGCTGATGCTCCTGCGATCAGGATGTCATCAAAATAGGGGCAGACTCCTGGAATGCCCTTGAGTGTCTTTTCCATAACCTCCTGGAAAATGCCGGGAGCAACGCTGACTCCAAACTGCAGCCTGTTCACCCGGAACGCCCCCCTATGGGTTACTATGGTTTGGATGTCAGCTGTTTCCCTAGTGACCGTGAGTTGCTGGTACGCCTGTGCAAGATCGAGCCTTGCAAAAATGGCACCGCCTTGGAGGGAAGCGAGAACGTGGCTGACTGCGGGAACCGGGTAAGCGTGCGGGTTTAGGGCGTGGTTCACCGAGCACTTATAGTCGGCGCAGATCCTTATTTCCCCGTTGGATTTGAGGGGGGTCACGATGGGGGTTTCCCACTCCCCTCCATCTACGGGCTCTAAGATTCCCTGGGCCACCAACTTGTCTAGTTCGCGCTCGATTTTGTGTTTGAGCGCAAACGGGACTCGCCGCGGCCAGACCCTAACGGGGGAGACGTTCGAGTTAAGCTTGAACGATATGGGGGGCCCGGTGTACTTGCCTAATGACCCGTCAAAGACATCGGCAAACTCCCGGCAAACGGCCTCAATGGAGTCCCCCTGGATCCGATGGATCCCGGATACTGAGATTCCCAGGGCCTCAAACCAGTCCAGCCCAACCAGGCTGGCTCTGCGGCCCTCTACCACTACAACATCCAGGTGCCCTTCACGACCCTTAAACCCCACTGAAATGGTGGCCTCCCCCTTCACCTTGACCGGCGAATTCTGAAAATCGGTCAGGGTTAATTTAGTAGGCCGTAATTTAATCCGTTGCTAGCTCCAGCTAATTATGTGGTTAAGGGTCTCGTCCGAAATAATCGAGACCGCTGATCCGGAGTCAAGCTCCATGCTGCAAGGGACACCTTGCAAACGGATTGTTAATCTAATTTTGGGTTTGAGCATTAACCGTATGGTTAATGGCCAGCCGGCTCTCGACATAGCCAATTTTTGTTTTGGTGGGGGCCCCAGTACCTTTGAACGGCGGTTCCTCCGGCTGCAGCTCGTGGATCTCCTCTCGGGGGCGGCGGCTACGGCAGACGGCGGCTATGTGGCCTGTTTTCTTGCAGGCCCGGCACGTGGCGGACCAGAACTTGCAGAGGCTGCGCATGTGGTTCCCACCACACCCTGCACACCTCTGGGGAACGGCAGTGTTGCTGGGAGGCCTGGGCCTGTCTTGGCGTCTGGCTCGCTGGTCGGGGGTCGACTTCCGCTGGAGGAGGTCGATGCTCAGGTCGTCCTCCTCTGTGGCCCCTTGCCGGTGGACGCTGGTTGTCTGGTTGCCGGGCCGGGTTCCCTGGCAGGCTTGGACGGCCCCGCAGGCCGCTTCGTGGGCTAGGATGATGTCCTCGGCTTCCTGGAGAGAGACCTCCTCTCTTTCGAACAGGCGCTCCTGCAACCGCCTGTCGCGTAGGCCGCAAATCAGTCGGTTCCGTAGTCGCTCCTCCAAATTTGTGAACCTGCAAGCGACGGCAGCTTCCCGTAGGGCGGCGAGGAAGTCGACGCCGGTCTCATCGGGGCGCTGGTCCCTTTTCTCGAATTGTGACCGTGCAGCCACCTTGGAGCGCCGGGGCCTGAAATGTGCATTGAGCCTGGCCACGAGGTCTCGCTACGTGACGGTGTTGATGGCCTCCTGGGGGAACAGGTTCGCGGTGACTTCCAGCAGCGCTGGTCCCCCAAGGCAGAGCAGGGCGGCCGCCTTTGCACCGTCCTCCGATATCTGATTGAACCGCATGTACAGTTCAACGTGAGCCAGGTAACGGGTCCAGGTTTCGGGGCGGCGGGTCTCGAATTCACGGGGTTGTCCGGCTCTAGCCATGGCGGCAGTTGGTCGTGGATGTGGCGCTTGGCATTGCCGGTTCGGCTGGCGGTCGTGGGGGGAAGAAGGAAAAATGCCTTTCCCTTCAGCTCGTGGAGCGTTTCCCCAGAGACTTCAGCTCTTGGTCAGCAGCAATCCCACCTTCGTCGCCACTATTGTGTAGTGGGTCCGACGCAAGAGAGACGCCAGCCGGTGTGTGAGTTCAGCTCTTTATTGGAAGGGGAAGTGAACTGAAGAATGAGGGCTACCTGGCCTCCTTATATACCTGGCCAGGTAAGCTAACAGCCAATGGGGTTGGCCCTAGGTTTCCCGCCGAAACTGTCCAGGCCAACGCCCCCTGAGGGCTGTTGCTATGCAGATGCCTGCATACATAACAAGAATAGAACAAAAACAGTAGGAATGGTAGACCCTTTTGAACCAAATTTGACAAATTTTAGTTTGCAGAACAGGTAGTCCTTAACTTACATCCATTTATTCAGCAACCATTCAAAGTTACAGCACCACTGGGAAAAAAATGGACATACAAACAGTCCTCAAAGTCCTGTTATTGCAGCACCCCTGCAGTCACATGATCATGATCTGGGCATGATTGGCACTTGCAACTTTCCCTGCCATATTCCCACAAGCAAAGTCAATAGGGAAGCTGGCAGAGAAAGCCACAGGTCACTGTGATTATTTAATTTTTCTCTTGCCCACAGCCATGCTTTCCTTCTCTGCCTTATCTCTGCCCGCATAAATTCTATTGAAAATCCAAATCATATCCTGATCTCTCCCAAGCCAATTTGACTACATGCCTTGAATCAATTCAAATATTTGATTTAAGAATGATTTCATCAAATTTGCTTTAAACTGAAATTCATCTTCAAAGCTTGCATGTTATTATTATTATTATAATTTTATTAATCACATGTTAAAATGACCATTTTTGGTTTGAATTATTTATTCATTCATTCATCTATGTGGCTCCTAATGCCCATTTCAACTGGAAAGCCCCCACCCCCAGTTGTTTCCTATTTATTTGGCACTTAAAAGACTTCACTCTTTTTTTAAACCCCAGGTAATAAGGTAGATTTTCTTTGTGACATTTTCTCTGTAACCTGGTACTTCAGATCTTCCAATGTCAACTCCTCACCACTATAATTGAGTCCATCAATCTTGATTCAGATCATCATCATCTTTTTCCTTCTACCGTGGTGGCACAATAGTTAGATTGCAGCATTGCAGGCTAATTCTGCTGACTGTCAGCAGTTCGATTCTCACTAGCTCAAAATTGACTCAGCCTTTCATCTTTCCAATGTTGGTAAAATGAGAACCCAGATAGTTGGGACAATATGCTGACTCTGTAAACAGCTTAGAGAGGGCTGTAAAGCACTGTGAAGCAATATATAAGTCTATGTGCTATTGCTACCTTTCCCAGGATTAGAGCCTTTTTTCACATAATATGCTTCCGATAACATAACATAACTTGAACATAATTTGAACCAGGTCATTTGTGCCTCACATGATTAGTCTGTTTTGTTATGTCTTATCATCCATTTGTTCAGAATTTTTTTAAAAAATACTTCCAGTTAGTTATTTGTTAGCTACTTAGTTTATATGTACACAATTATAAAACATTTTTTTATCTTACAGAAAAAGATTTTTAAACAAATGTTAGCCTCTGTTAGTGTTAATAATCTTTTCTCGTCTTTTACTGGAAATAACTATAATTATTACATTTCTAGAGTGCTTTCTTCTAACTTATAAAAAAAATTGGTCAATCACAAAATGAAGTAAATATGTCAAAAGAGGAAGGAGGAAATATGATAATAAAGGTAAAGAAGTCAGCAAGATAGGTATTTTCCTGTTAGCAGGAAGGTTAAAAGCAGGTTAAGACCTATAAATTACTTGAAATAAGATAATACACCTTAAGAAACAGTAGGAAAATTCCATGGCTTTAAACCCTTGGGGAGTATATCTGAGTGACTGAAGGGATTGCTTAATACAGTATTATACATCTGTTCCGAGAAAAAAAATGACCCATGACTTTAGAGCCCATTTATACGGCCCTTGGGTAATAATGTAAATTCCATTAACAGTTCCAGACAATAAATTACCAAGTTGATCTAATTATTTCTTTATTTTCACAGAAGCTGGTCATTTTGGCTTTTATCTACATAACTAATGGAAAGAAATAAAATCCAGTAGAGTCAAAAGAAATGCAAGTGTCTTTCTCAGTTGATTGTCCAGGTCAGCTATGCAGCCCTGCAGTAAAGTATGGGGAGATCTCCAATTTCCAATTTTGAAAATTAATGAAGAAGGTCTTTTGTCAGGCTTTGCCTCTCAGAAAGAACTGAACTATTCCGGCAAATGCAGAAGAAATCTAAGAATTTCTAAGTAATAGTCACTGAAGAAAGTAGGAAGACATAATCTAGTTCAACACTGCCAGGATTCAATGCAATGCATGTGGCTCCCAGTCCTCCTCTGCCATTCTGGAAAAAAGTGGGAATAAAAAAAGTCCCATTGAGAGAATGGGGAGGTGGAGGTTTGGAGAGCTGGTGCCTTTCAGGGCCGCAAGGAACACGAATGAAGGCAGCAGCTCTCCAAACAGGGGGTGGAGGTTTGGAGAGCTGCACACACAGCTCTCCAAACTGCCACCATCCTGTTTGCAGAGCTTCCACCTTCGTCCATGTTTGACGGAGGTGGCAGATCTCCAAATGGGTGGCGGCGGTTTGGACAGCTGCAGGCGCAGCTCTCCAAACCTCCACCATCCCGTTTGCAGAGCTTCCGCCTTCATCAAACATGATCTCCAAATGGGTGGCAGCAGTTTGGAGAGCTGCACACGCAGCTCTCCAAACCTCCACCGTCCCATTTGCAGAGCTTCCGCCTTCGTCAAACATGATCTCCAAATGGGCGGCGGCAGTTTGGAGGGCCAGGAGGGGCAGGGCATTCAGGTGGCTCTGGCAACACCCGGGCTGAAGATGGTGCCGCGACCCAGTGCCCATCGCCAGGGAGACCCACCACCGCTGCCGTGCAGGTGCCTCCCAAAGTTGCAAGCTTCGCACGGGAAACCCGGCGTCTAGGGAAGCGGCAACGAAAGGGCCGCCTCCCTTTCCCCACACCCAGCTTCAGTTGAGAGTTTTGCACTCTCAAAGTTGGCGAGGACTTTTCAGGCTAGCTAGCAGAAGAGAAGCCGGGCCCTTCCTCCTTGGGAGCCATGAGCAGGTGCGGGAAGCAGTGCAAGCACGGCCTCGTGAAATTTTCCTGCACCCTCTTCAAACTCGTCATGGGCAGGCTTAGCAAAGGTAAAGGCAAGGAGTAAAGGCAATGCAGGAATGGCAGGCGGCGGTGGCCGCAGCGGAGGGAGGGAGGGAGGGAAAGGAGCGAGAAGACCAGCCGATGCCGTTCACCAATCGTTGGGTTTAGGGAGCGGAAGGATTCCCGGTTCCCTTTGGAGAGGGCGTTTGCTGCGCTTGTGGCGTTTTGTGGGCCGAGAAAGGTGTGCTGTTTGTTGGGTCACTTCTGGGCAATCACGGGGGCCCTGGATGATGTGGTGTTTTGCAGCAAAGCCTGGTAGGAAAAGGCTTCATTGGAACACGCTTTCCTGCTTGGGGGGCTTCTGAAGCTACGAATCGCCCTTTCCAGTTTGCAGCAGTAGTGGCAGCAGCTGGAAGGCGGTGTGTAAACCAGTCCGCAAACCTCTTGTTTCCTGGGGGGCCGAAGAGTTGGAGCCTGTTGTTTTGTGCATGTGTGCACATGCGCGTGCATGTGCACCCTTCTTTGTGGCTCCCAGTTTTTTCTTTTGTGAGGGAACCGGTTCCAAGTGGCTCTTTTACTGTTTCAGCTTGCCGGCCCTTGCCCTAGGGTGATCAAAATAGATAAGGTGGTCATCATAATTATGACCCTGCACATCTGGTATCTGTCTCAACTACCCCTGTGGAGCTACTGGCTTTAAGAAACAGTGCTCAAAAACTCAAAAACCAAAAAGTTTGGGGTTTTTTTGCAGCTGACATAGTGGACTACTTGGACCCTTTCTTGCGTTGTGTTGACTCAGCTTCATCAATCATTGATGTCTGTAACTGTCAGATTTTCTGTTATGCTATTTTTCACTGACAGCAGGAGAACTAAGTCACAGTTTTAAGCCTTATCAAAGATTTAATAAAAAAACCACTTCTTTTCAGGTGAATATCTCTACATGTTTTGTATTTGCTATCTGTGTTTTTATGATAGTGTATATTATTTCAAGGAAGGAAGGAAGGAAGGAAGGAAGGAAGGAAGGAAGGAAGGAAGGAAGGAAGGAAGGAAGGAAGGAAGGAAGGATTGAAAGCTTTTGGATTTCAACAATTAAACTCTGGAGCTAATCTCACTTCCTGATAAGGTTCTGATCAAGTCCACACTTTTGGAGGAAGTAAGTGTTTCAAATCTTTTTCACTGAATGTAAACTCAATTTTGGCATGGAAACTGCTTTGTGGTAGACTCTCACCAGGGACAATATGGAAAAGTGTGGGCCTGACTTCACCATCAACATTGGATTTGAGCAGTAGAGTTTTCAGTAATCCTATTTCTTAAGTAACATTTCCAGATAGCATTATTGCTCAGTGCTTGATCTCATGGCAGTTCCATTTTGATCACTTACAGAATTTTCATCTTATCTGCATGCTATTAAAAAGCTATAATAAATTCTTGAGTGAGATCTTTGGAGTTTAGAGTAGGTTTGTGTCATTATTTCTACCTTTCTTTTCAATCCAGATAGATTACATTGACTTAATGTCAAATTGGACATTTGCAACAGTTGGAGAAATGTAATATCCATTCTAATATTCAAAAAGATTCAGCTGAATACAAGACTGTGGCCCTCTCAAACAAGACTGTGGCAATTTGTGATGGCCTATGCACCTGAAGAAGCATTGGAGGGGAGGGGCAGTTTTAGCAACACAGAGCTTCCCCAGAGAGAGACCCAGATTAAGAGACTGCCTAGTCCTGTGCTGGATGGGGGAGGGGAGAAGGGGTTCACGGTAGTCACACACCCTGTGATCTTTCAGAATATATATAGTAGTTTAGAAGTTTATAGCCTTACAGTAGTTTGGCAAAATACTGGTCTTTAGTTGAATCCAAATAAAGGGTAGGATTTGACTGGATTCAACCTGACACCAGTAAGCTTAAAACAGTAGAAATGAAACAAAATGCCAGTGATTATAGAAGATGGTGGGGATGGGGAGATAACATTCAAATCCACTAGTGAATACTTTGAACGCCCTCGCTGAGTACCGGGCAAAACAATCAGGTGTTCAATGCTTTCTTGAAGGCAGAGGCAGAAAGGCTGGGGCCATGTGGATTTTTGGAGAGCAGAGATCAGGTGTAGCATTTTTTTCTTCATCTTGCCAGTTCACCCATACTGATATTTATATTAGTTATAAATATATAAATATATATTCCTTCATATATATTTGTAACTGATAACATGGGATGAAGGAATACTTAGATCTCCTTGCATTCACCCCCTGCACTGAATCAAACTTGGACCTTTCTCACTTACTCTTTAGTGGTCTCCCATGGCATGTCTAGATTGGCCCGAAGATACTGGCTAACTTTACTTTCCAAACAAATCCTGAGAGCTACTAGCATTTCTTCCATGAACTTTTAGTAGAAGTTAGAAACAAACTGGCATAAGCTTTTAAAGAATAAGTACCTGGTTAATGAATAGCAATTGGTTAAATAGAGTTTTGAGCAACTCAATGTACTTCTCTGCCTCCCACATAAAAGAGTTAGCCAACCATGAAATGAAGCATGTCAAAAGAAGAAGGCGAAAGGATGATAATGTGGACAAAGGAGTCAGCTGAATAGGTATTTTCCCATTAGCAGGAAAATCAAAATAGGATTAAATTATATAAAGTAATGTGTGTTCTGAAACAGTAGGAAAATTCCGTGGTTTTGAATCTATGTATCCATGATGGAAGTGATTGATTAATACAGTATTATACATTAATTCCGGGGGGAAATGAACAATGATGCAAGAGCCCATTTATATAGCATTGTCCTCAGGTTATAATGTGGTTGCTATTAACAGTTCAAGGCAATAAATTATTGTTCTCTCATGTTCTCCCACAGCATGTCCAGGTTGGCTACGTGACACTGGTTTATAGTTCCAGTCAAATCCGGAGATCTAGTAGTATTTCTTCAACATAAATCTTTTCTGACAACATCTGGTAGAAGGTAGAAGCAAACTGGCATGAGTCCACAAATAATAAGTACCTGGTTAATAAATAACAATCAGTTAAATTGTGTTTGGTGCACTGTTCTGCAAATTTTGGAAGTCAGGTATCAGATAAAAATAGAGGAAAAAAGTCTTATTATTGTTATATAGTTTGTTACATGGCCAACCCAGATATTTTGACTGGATTTAGCATTTTTGTCCACCTACTGACTCTTTCTAAAGAATCTGGGAAAGGCAAATATTGTTTAATAATATTAAAGGTAATGTTGCAGAATGTAAGCCATTCCAAATAAAGCTCTTTTGTAGCTGACTGGTGGTGATTTTGTCAGTCCTGATGGTGTTTAAGTGGTGTTCCAGATATTTTGGAACAGCATCTACTACAATACTATCCACAGTCATTCTATTTGAAGGTTTTTATACTTTGTGATTTTCTCCAGTTTTTTTTCTTCTATACAACTCCACTATCCAGATTTTTTTGTCTTTCTTATCAACAAGTATAAAACCTGGGAAGTTACATGACAAATACTTGTTTGTTTAAAGTCAAAATTCCCAAAGCACTTTAAGCTTCCTCATTTTCTAATACTTTGTCTATTTATTTGTTGGTTGGTTTGTTTACTTCCTTACTTTCTTATTAAATATGTATCTTCCAGAATCACACAGATCATAAAAAGAAAAATAGGAAAGCAGTTAAAATTTTAAAGCAATGCATTTTTTTAAAAAAAATATATGTGGAAAACCACCAGTGGTCCCATCAGTTCTTGCTTGCAAATATTTCAAAGCACCATTATTTATTTAAACTATTATTATTATTAAAATACAGATAATCTCCAATTGAATTCACAGTCATAACTAAAGGCCTAGAATTAATAAGGTAGACTCTGAGGATGTAGACAGTTCCAAGCAGGATTATTTTTTCTTTTCTGACACTAGGATGTTCACACCTGATAAATTCAAATTTTACAAATATCAAGGGAGTCCTTTAGATCAGACATGTCAAACACAAGTCCTGGGGGCCGGATCCGGCTCGTGAAGTTGTTTCATGTGGCCCACGAAGCCACCCTGGAAACAGTGAGGGAACGGCCCCCACTGCCTTGGCCCTGATCCAGGCTGACTGGGAGCCAATGTACAATTTCGTGGTGGTCATCTATGCTGAAATACATTCAGTCTTAGCTCCACAAGGCTGTCTGGAAACAGCGAGGGACCGGCCCATGCCGCATCAGCAGTGCCCCCTGGGCGCACGCTGGGGAGGTATCACCCTTTGTGAGGAATGAAGAAATCCACCATCACCTGGAAGTGGCCAGCACATCGCCCTGCCTACTTCGGGCAGGCTAGGGGCTGAGCAGCATTGCTCTTCTCTTCAGATTTGTGCCACCTGGCTCAGCCTCTCAGCACTGTGAAGAGAGTGCCCCGCTGCTTGCCAAAACTGGGCAGACTGGGGGCTGGGCAACATTGCGCAGGTAACATTGACTCTCACACTGCTCATGGCATCCCCTCCCCCAGAGCCCACCAAGCCGGATATGTGAAGTAGGTGAGGGCCATGTGCTGGCCACTTCCAGGTGATGGTGCATTTCTTCATTCCTCATGAAGGATGACACTTCCCTAGCTGTGTTTCTTGCCTGTTTTTCTTCCTCCCTCATCTCAAATATTTTCCCACCACTCTGTTCTAAGGAAGGAAGGAAGGAAGGAAGGAAGGAAGGAAGGAAGGAAGGAAGGAAGGAAGGAAGGAAGGAGAGGGAGGGTCTGAGGGAAGTCCTGCCTTAGTCCTTCCCTGATGCCCTTTCACCATCTGCCCCCTCCTCCTGGCCTATCCTAGGGGGTCTCCCATCCTATTGCTAAGGAAGCTTTGGATACAAAACCAGGTCTCCTCACATGGAGAGGGAGTAGACCTCTCTCTTGACTTTGCCCTCATACCCAGCATGAGCAACCTTGCTAAGGAGAGCAAGCACAGCAGCAGCAGCCTTGAGGAGGAGGTAAGTGCAGCTGGGTGCCCTCTTGGGGAAGTGGGGCTGGGCTTAGTGCTGCTGGTGCTTGAGGGCTGGGCTGGGCATTTGCCCTCTGCGCCACCATCCAGCCCATCCCCCCTTCATGGCCTGAGAGGAACAGTGAGGCTCCTCCAAGTGGACCATGCCTTGGCACTTGCCCCGGTCCCATCTCCTTCTGCCAGAGACCCTCAGATCTATCCCACGCCTGCCCTGGCCGCCATAGGCACCCTTGCCACAAACGATGTAGAGCTGGCCACGCCCACCCAGTAAGCTGCACCCACTCAGTAGGCCACACTCACCCTGGCCACACTCACCCGGCCCCCTGAGGGCAGCTGCAATGTGGCCCTCAATGAAATTGAGTTTGACACCCCTGCTTTAGATGCTGTTCCAGAGGCTTTCTTTTTTCATATGTTTTCAACTTCAATTTCTAAATTCTGATTCTTCAGGGTTTTTTTCTGATTGCTTTACCTCAATCCTAACAGTATCCACTATAACAGGGGTGTCAAACTCAATTTCATTGAGGGCCACATCAGCATTGTGGTTACCCTCAGGGGGGGCGGGGGGGGCGTGGCCTACTGGGTGGGTGTGGCTGGAGTGCGTATGGCCTACTGGGTGGGCATGGCCAGCTCTACCTCATTTGTGTCAAGGGTGCCTATGGGGGCCTGGGTGGGAGTTGGACAGATCTGAGGGTCTCTGGCAGAAGGAGATGGGACCAGGGAAGTGCCAAGGCATGGTCCACCGGAGGAGCCTCACTGTTCCTCTCAGGCCATTGGGGCTGGACGGTGGCATGGAGGTCAAATGCCTAGCCCAGCCCTCAAGCACCCATGGCATAAGCCCAGCCCCACTTCCCCAAGGGGGTGCCCACCTGCATTTACCTCCTCAAGGCTGCTGCTGCTGTGCTTGCTCTCCTTAGCCAGGTTGCTCATGATGGCTACGAGGGCAAAATCAAGAGGGAGGCCTATTCCCTCTCCATGTGAGGAGACCTGGCTTTGTATCCAAAGCTTCATTAGCAATAGGGAGACCCCCCCAGCATAGGCCAGGAGGAGGGGGCAAGGGGATGGTGAAAGGGTAGCTGGGCAGGACTAAGGTAGGACTTCCCTCAGACCTTCCCTCTCCTTCCTTCCTTCCTTCCAAAGAACAGAGTGGTGGGAAAATATTTGAGATGGGGGAGGGAGAAAAACAGGCAAGAAACACAGCTGGGGAAGTTTAGTTTATTAGTTTTATTAAATTTTTATACCGCCCTTCTCCCAAGGGACTCAGGGCGGTGAACAGGGCATATGATAAAAATACAAAACTACAAAAGTTAAAATAGAATTAAATTAATGCCCACGATAAAACAATAAAATATAGCAATATTTAAAACCCAAATTAACTCCCCATCAGGCCAGGCCAGCTTGTTCAAATAGGTGGGTCTTTAACCCGCGCCGGAAGGAGCGGAGATCCGGTGCCATCCGGAGCTCCACCGGCAGCTGATTCCACAAAGCCGGGGCGCCCACAGAGAAGGCCCTCCCCCTGGGGGCCACCAGCCGGCATTCTCTGACCGGAGGCACCCTGAGGAGGCCCTCTCTGTGGGAACGCACAGGGCGGAGGGGAGTTGACGCCGGCAGCAGGTGATCCCCGAGGTATTCCGGACCCATGCCATGTAAGGACTTAAAAACCATCACTAAGACCTTGAACCTCACCCGGAAGACAACTGGTAACCAATGCAGCTCACGGAGCAAAGGTGTAACATGGGAGTACCGGGAAACTCCCAAGACAACTCTCGCGGCCGCATTCTGTACCAGTTGGAGCCTCCGAGTGGTCTTCAAGGGAAGCCCCATGTAGAGAGCATTACAGTAGTCAAGGGGAGAGGTCACGAGCGCATGAGTGACCGTACACAGGGCATCCCGGTCCAGATAGGGCCGCAACTGGCGCACCAGGCGAACCTGGGCGAAAGCCCCCCTAGTCACGGCCACTATATGATCTTCCAGGGTAAGCCGTGAATCTAGGAGGACTCCCAAGTTGCGAGCCCTATCCACGGGGGGTAACAGCTCACCCCCCATAGAAAGAGATGGAACATTTTGAATGTCCCGGGATGCCGGAATGCACAGCCACTCAGTCTTGTCAGGGTTGAGTTGAAGTCTGTTCCTCCCCATCCAGACCCGAACCGCCTCCAGGCAACGGGACATCACAGCGAGGGCATCACTGGGGTGGTTTGGGGTCGAAAAGAAAAGTTGGGTATCATCAGCATATTGATGATACCCAACTCCAAAACCACGAATGATCTCACCCAGCGGTTTCATGTAGATGTTGAACAGGAGAGGCAAGAGAACCGACCCCTGAGGAACTCCACAAACGAGAGACCTAGGGGCCAATCTCTGCCCCCCTGCCAACACCGACTGCGAGCGTCCCAGGAGATAGGAGGAGAACCACCGAAGAACCGTGCCTCCCACTCCCAATCCCCTGAGACGCCGCAGCAAGATACCATGGTCGATGGTATCGAAAGCCGCTGAGAGGTCTAATAGGACTAGGACAGAGGAACATCCCCTATCCCGAGCCCTCCAGAGATCATTCACCAGCGCGACCAATGCCGTCTCTGTGCTGTACCCGGTCCTGAAACCCGATTGGTACGGATCCAGATAATCCGCTTCATCCAGGACCAGAGGGAGCTGATGCGCCACCACACTCTCAACAACCTTCGCAAGAAAGCGAAGGTTGGAGACTGGACGAAAGTTGTTCAACACAGCTGGATCCAAGGCAGGCTTCTTGAGGAGGGGTCTCACCACCGCCTCCTTCAAGACGGAGGGGAAATTACCCTCACTCAAGGAAGCAGATATCACCGCCTGGAACCAGCCTCGTGTCCTCTCCCTAGCTGCATAAACCAGCCAGGAAGGGCACGGGTCCAATAAACATGTGGTGGAGCTCAGCCTCCCCATAATCCTGTCCACTTCATCAGGGGTCACAGAATCAAACTCCTCCCAGATAACATTGACAAGACCGCCCGTGTCCTGATCGCCAGACTCTGCCCAGCTGGAGTCCAAACCGGTCCGAATCCGAGCGATTTTATCCGACAGATGCTGACCAAACTCCTCGGCACGACCCTGTAAGGGATCCCCCCTCACCTCCTGATTAAGAAGTGAGCGAGTCACCCTAAACAGGGCGGCCAGGCGATTATCTGCGGACGCGATGAGGGTGGAGAAGTAATTACACCTCGCCACCCTCATCGCAGCGAGATAAGACCTAATATAGGTTCTTAACCGCAACCGGTCGGATTCGGATCGGCTGGACCTCCAGCAGCTCTCTAGGCCCCATTTCCGATGCTTCATCTCCCGGAGCTCCGCGGAGAACCATGGAGCTCGTAGGGATCTGCACCGGGTCAGGGGCCGCAAGGGTACAACTCGGTCCAGTGCCTCAGTGGCTGCCCTTTCCCAGGCTTCCACTAAGGCATCCGCCGAGTTGTGAGCGACGGAGGCAGGTGGGGATCCCAGCGCTGCCTGGAACCCATCAGGGTCCATTAAGCGCCTGGGACGGTACCATCTAATTGGTTCCGTATCCCCACGGCGGGGGGTGGTAAAACGGAAGACCAGCCGCAGGAGGTGATGATCGGTCCATGACAGGGGCATGATAAATGGAGAGCCCCCACCAAGATCATCCAACCATCGTCCAGATAAAAAAACTAGGTCCAGGGTGTGGCCTCCCTCATGAGTTGGTTCAGAAATTACCTGCGTCAGGTCCATGGCCGTCATGGAAGCCATGAACTCCCGAGCCAACTCAGATGACCCTCCCAGGGATGGTAGATTGAAGTCACCCAAAACTAAAAGTTTGGGGAACTCAATCACCAAACCGGAGAGGACATCGAGTAGCTCAGGCAGGGCTGCCGCTGTGTGACTAGGCGAAACGTACACCAGCAGCAAGCCCAACTGCGCCCCCGAACCAAACCTCAAAAAGAGAGACTCACACCCGACTATCTGAGGAACGGTGGTCTCCCGCGGACATAAGGTCTCCCTGATAACTACCGCCACTCCCCCGCCCCTACCGTGAGCCCGGGGTCGGTGTAACGCTCGGAAACCTGGTGGGCAAAGATCAACCAAAGGGACCCCACCCTCTGGGCCCAACCAGGTTTCGGTAATACAAGCCAGGTCCACATGCTCACCCTCCACCAAATCCCGCACAAGGGGAGCCTTATTAACTACGGACCTGGCATTCAGGTACACCAGCCGGAGCTCAGGAGGCTGCGCATCCTCGCTCCCGGCACCTCGGGGAAGAAACAGAGGGTCGGAGCGCGTCACCGCTTGTAAACAGCGGGGACGGCCCTCCCGGTAACGATACGGCCCTCTGTCCATACGCCTGCTGCCATACCCCAGTGTCGTGGGAATCGGTAATCCCACGACCCGCTCCTGAGCCCCAGATGTAACCACACCCCGCTCCCCCTGAACGCAGTCAGACCCAGGCCTGGCCTGTACCGTGGTTGTATGGCCACCCCCCATAGTCAAACAACCATTACCCCTCGCCCCTCTCCCTAACCCCCTAAAAAATTTAACTAAAAAATTAACCAGGGGCCTCCTATTAAATTTGGATCGAGAGCCCCTGACCTTACCCGGCCATCTCTCAGGGTCCCAATAATTGGGCCCTTCATTGAGACTGGGAGTGGCAAAAAAGGCGGGACGCACCCAGGAGAGGGGGGCACCCCTGAGGGCGAGCAAGTCCGTGCTGGAGTATCTGTACATAAGTCTAACAAGTCCAGATAAGGCAGTCCCATAATGGAAAAGTCCAGTAGGAGGTTCTACAGGAAGGGAGTGAAACATTCGGGCCATCGACCAACCTACTGCCACCCGGTTGGGTGCTCCCGGGGACAGACCCCAACCCGTCCTCCCACGACAGGTCGAGAGTCTGAGCCAGGGGGATGGTCCAGAATGTACACCCTGGGGGGGCATAACCCATAGAGCTCCCACCTCTATGGGTGTACCGATGTGAAAGCAAGCCGCTCTCCCACTGCGGCTTGCACCCAGGTCCGTCCCAGTCCAAAGGGGAATAGAGAGGCAGATGAAGAATTAGTAATTGGCAGTCCACCGGAGCTGCTGCGGCCATCGCAGACCAGATGAAAAAGCACCGACCACCGCCATATCGCTGCCGATGGAGCGGGCCAGCAAGCCCCGAAAACGCCGTCGTCGCCATCACCGTCGGAGGCCGGAACAAGGCAAGCGAAGCAGCAGCACCGCCGCCGTTGCCGCGGTCGTCCTCTCCACTGCCCAAGGCAGCCCGAGGACGCCATCACCGTCGCCACCTCCGCCGCCGGCAGCGGCGCGAAAAACAATACCAGGGACATCCCTGCCACCAAGCTGACCAGCAGTCGTCCCCTCCGCCGTCGAAACGGCCCGAAGACGCCGCAGCCGCCGAAAGCGGCCCGAGGCAGGTCCAACAGAGAGATCCCCGCCGCCGACGACGACGACATCGCCGCCAACACGGAAGCGCCAAAATGGAGGCGCCGATCAGCTGGAGCTCCGAGGCCACCGCCGATCAGCTGGAACTCCGAAGCCGCCGCCGACATCGCCGCCAACACGGAGCGCCAAAATGGAGGCGCCGATCAGCTGGAGCTCCGAGGCCACCGCCGATCAGCTGGAACTCCGAAGCCGCCGCTGACATCGCCGCCAACACGGAAGCGCCACAATGGAGGCGCCGATCAGCTGGAGCTCCGAGGCCGCCGCCGATCATCCTTCGTGTCATCCTTCGTGAGGAATGAAGAAATGAACCATTGCCTGGAAATGGCCAGCACATGGCCCTCGCCTACTTCACATATCTGGCTTGGTGGGCTCTATGGGAGGGGATGCCATGAGCAGCATTAGAGTCGATGTTACCTGCACAATGCTGCCCAGCCCCTAGCCTGCCCGGTTTTGGCAGGTAGCGGGGTGCTCTACTCACAGTGACAAGAGGCTGAGCCGGGTGGCATGAATCTGAAGAGAAGCACAATGCTGCCCAACACCTAGCCTGCCCGAAGTAGGCAGGGCCATATGCTGGCCACTTCCAGGCGATGGTGCATTTCTTCATTCCTCACAAAGGGTGATACCTCCCCAGCATGCACCCAGGGGGCAGTGCCAACACGGCACGGGCCAGTCCCTCGCTGTTTCCAGATGGACTTGTGGAGCTAAGACTGAATGTATTTCAGCATAGATGACCACCACGAAATTGTACATTGGCTCCTGGCCAGCATGGGCCGGGGCCAAGACAGCGTGGGCCATTCCCTTACTGTTTCCAGGATGGCTTCACGGGCCACATGAAACCACTTCGCGGGCCGCATCTGGCCCCCAGGCCTTGTGTTTGACATGTCTGCACTATAACATCACCAATGCACCAGATGTACGTTTTTTAATGTCATGACAGAAATGTTATAAATAAGGTGGTTCCCTGTTTGGATTTGAAAGTCCTGTAAGATCTTAACCTGCTTCTTTTCCAAAACCTTCTCAACTTGAGGGTCCCAGGGGTTCTTGCTCCATTCAAACATAAAATTCTGAAAAAAAATTCAGTGAATCATTTTGGCAACTCAGTCTTATACAGTAGTTTGTTAGTGAAATTTTGCTACAGCCACTGATCAAATGGTAAATTGCTTCATCTTTTTCACTACAAAGTTGACATTATTGCTCATAATGAATTTTCACTTTCATGCAATTAGTCAGCAAAGTTAGTTCTTGAGTCACTAAAATAAAGCCTTCCATTTCTATTATTATTATTATTATTATTATTATTATTATTATTATTATTATTATTATTATTATTATTATTAATTATTATGGCATAGCCAGTGAGATGTTTAGACTCGATTTGACATTTTTGTTCATCTTCCCAAGGACCTGGGATAGGCAGATGTTTGTTTCATAGTGTTAAAGCTATTGTTACAGGATGGCTCCCGACCTTCGCTCCTTCCGACGCGACCTAAAAACCTATCTGTTTGAACAATCCGGCCTGGTCTGATGGGTTTTGTTTTAATTATTATTTTAATGTAATTTATCTTCTGCATTTGGGCACTAGGGTTTAATTTACTTTCAATTTCTGTATTTGGGCATTTTGATATTTATGTCCCTGTTCACTGCCCTTAGTCCTTCGGGAGAAGGGCGGTATACAAATCAAATAAATAAATAAATAAATAAATATAAGCTATCCCAAATACAGCTGCCTTTTGCAATTGACTGATGGTCATCATTTCTTTGTTTAGTTGTATTTTAACAAACTAGAACAAAGGGGGCTGTTGTCTCTAAGTGTAGCGTTCTTTTTAGGAAGTAGTGGCTACAGCTTCCCCATACACTTAACCCCATAAGAAGCTTTACAGGACCAAGGCAATACACTGGACATTGTAAACAATATGTGTTCTCTTTCTTCAGAACTCAGAGTTTTTATGAAACTTTTATTCAAGTACCCTTCTTCTCATTTTTCATCTCCAATGATAGCAAAAATTTCGAGACAGGAAGCCAAATAGTTGAATAACACTTTACATGAAATTGTAGGTCATAGTAAACTGACGAAACCATGCATACCTGTGATTATGTTTTCAAATGTTGTCATCCTAGACTTGGAAAATTCCTTTATTATTTTAAATAAGAAAAAACCTTTTTATGTTTACTGGCTCAACGCAGCGAGAAAAAATGCCACTAATTTTCAGCAGAATTGGATGAGGCCACAAAAAGATCCTTGAGGACAACATGAGGCTCTTAAGCTATATCAGTCACTCTTTTTGAAACTTACAATAGGAATTAGCTTTATCATATAAGTATTGTTATTCTTCTGATTTCATATTCTTCTTACATATTTATAGTACAGTAATAATCATCTTAACTTACTGGGTATCTGTGATGGAAATAAATATCAGCCAGAAACTGTCCTCTGTGGAATGCAGGCCTTTACAGTTGAAGACAGTGAAGTGTTCATAAAGTGACTGTCAACAGATAAATATTTCCAATCTAAGATTGGGAGAAAATCACTGGCCCAGTATAACCCAACTGTCTTGCATGTCTAAGGGATGACTGGATCTCTTTCCTCCTAGTCCAACACTTTAACTACTACCCACACTGGCTCCCAGATATGAGTGTTGGAGACAAAGGGGGAAGGGAAACTTTAACAGAATTGAAAAGGTCTTCTAGCCCAACCCCCAGATCAAGCAGGAACCATTTCAGACAAATGGTTGTCCAATCTCTTCTTAAAAACCTCCAGTGTTAGAGCATCCACAACTTCAGGAACTAAGTTGTGCCACTACTTAGATAGTTTTATTTTGGGAAATGTGCTTATTTCATCTCAGGGTAATATCCAGATGCAACAGGCTAAATAAAATCCTATCACCTATTCTTCAGAGACAGCTACAGCAACACAAGCTGTTGCCTGTCAACTGTTTCTGTTTTCTTGATTGGTTTTCCCAGACCCAGACTCTGTTGTAACAATCAGCAGGACAAGCAAAAATATTTGAGCAAAGTTTTATATAATCTATTGTATAACAAGAGCAAACATTTGATAAATCTTCCACTTAACTGATCATGTATAGCAATGATAATATAATAAAATAGAGATATATAGAATTCCTTCTATTTAATGAGCCACACCAACATTAACTAGGAAACAGTTACCACAGCTGAGAACATTTCCTTTATGAATGTATCTTTTGTATTGTTTGAGGGCTATGCAGAATTGCTTTTACAAGAACAACATAGTTTCTTACATGAAATGTGCCAACATAGATCAAATATCTGGGCCAAACTTTTAGAGGAATAGAATTAATAGTTACCAGAAAGATAATAGAATTAAAACTTATATATCCCCACCCATTTCATCATATATTTTCCACCTTTACTTCCTGGTTATTTAGTTCATTTGTAGAACATTTCATGTTGTGTATCGATTCATTTTTTTAAACGTCAATGTTAGTCAGTTACATACTCTGAAATTGTGATTTTATATGATTGTCTAAAACTCAATCATAAGATAGCATTAGTATCTTCTACTTTATTAGACTGTTGGGTTAATATAAATCTTCTTTGCTTCTATCTACCTTAACGTTACCATAGAGACCCAGTTTGGTCTAAGGTGCTGTTGAAAGAAAAATCTTCATCAGGGTCCAGTCCAAGCCAGGAATAAACAAAATGGAGACTGCTTTAAAAAGAAGGCTGCAGTTTATTGAAGAGCAGAGGCATGCAGAAATGTGGTTCTGAGGAAGCTGACCACATGTAGCTGGGAGCGGTGGGTCTTTATACCTTCTTGGGCTTTTGTATTTGCAGTTGTTTTTCCTGTTCCTGTAGCATGAACTTTGACCTGAAATTTTGAGCATATTGTTTTAGTATTTTGATGGTGGTGGGTTAATCCTATTATGTCCTAAACATCATGTCTTTAGAGTTTGGGTGGGATATGTAGATTTTTGTTTTGTTTTGTTTTTTTGTTTTTGTTTTTGTTTTGTTTTTTTGTTTTTTATAAACCGCCCTTCTCCCGAGGGACTCGGGGCGGTGTACAGAGTAAGGTAGGCAAACATAATGAAACAGTACTGAAAAACAATAAACAAAACAAACTGGGACCCCAATTAGAGCTATCAGGCCAGGCCGGACTGCTGGAATAGGTAAGTCTTCAAGTCGCGCCGGAAGGTGCGGAGGTCAGGGGCCATCCGGATTTCAGTTGGTAAGCAGTTCCAGAGGGCTGGCGCACCCACTGAGAATGCCCTCCCCCTGGGGGCCACCAGCCGACATTCCTTGAGCGGTGGCACCCTGAGGAGGCCCTCTCTGTGGGAGCGCACAGGGCGGTGGGGTGTTGACATTGGCAGAAGGTGCTCCCGTAGGTAGTCCGGACCCATGCCATGTAGGGCTTTGTATGTCATTGTTAGCACCTTGAACTTCACCCGGAAGGCAACTGGAAGCCAGTGCAGCGCACGGAGGAGAGGTGTGATATGGGAGTATCGGGAGGCTCCCAAAAGTGTCCGTGCCGCTGCACTTTGCACCAGTTGAAGCTTCCGAGTGGATCTCAAGGGCAGCCCCATGTAGAGAGCGTTACAGTAGTCTAGGCGAGAGGTCACAAGGGCATGGGTGACTGTACGTAAGGCATCAAGGTCCAGATAAGGCCGTAGTTGGCGCACCAGTCGAACCCGGGAGAAGGCCCCCTTGGTCACAGCTCCTATGTGATCTTCCAGGGAGAGCTGTGAGTCTAGGAGGACACCCAGGTTGCGGGCCCTATCAACAGGTGGTAGTAACTCATCCCCGATGTTAAGGGATGGGATGCTCTGAGTAACCTGGCTTGCCGGTACGTACAGCCATTCAGTCTTGTCCGGGTTCAGTTGAAGCCTGTTCCTCCCCATCCATTCCCGGACCGCTTTCAGGCAGCGGGACATCACGTCGAGGGCATCACTGATGTTGTTTGGAGTTGAGATGAAAAGCTGGGTGTCATCAGCATACTGATGGTACCCTACTCCAAAGCTACGAATGATCTCACCCAGCGGTTTCATGTAGATGTTGAACAGGGTCTTTGTCTTTTTAATCTTATCAACTTCTAGCTTTCTGGCTCCAACCTTTCTGAATAGGATGATCAAATCTGCATTTCTACAGACCTGGCCTCTGCCTAGTTTCTGCTTGGGGGTCTATCAAGAAAAACTGGGCTTTCTTTTCTGCCTTTAAGATCCTTTGGGGAAATATAATATTCTGCCTTTTAATATTCCCAAAATATTTCTTTCTCTGGGGAGGGGGGGTTTGCTGTCTTCCTACAGTGCTGACCTAGAAACCAAAAGACTGAGTTCTAATCCTGCCATAGGTATGAAACACTGCTGGGTGACTCAGGCCAGTTACTGTTCTTAGCACAAACCATCCAAGTGGAAAGGCATGTTATGTATGTTCCCTGTCTTGAGATACCTATAAAGTAATAAAGGTTAGATAAACTTCTAATATAAATGAATAAATGTAAAATAATGAGACAATCACTCACTTTTGTAACCATGCACATTTAATATTTCACAAAGAACAACAATATTTGCTTTTTCAATTGAGCTTTATTTACAAATCTAAAAAAAATGTTTTTTTGCTATCAAAATTTGCAGGACAAAGAGGCATATGATTAGGAATAGGCCTTACCCTGTTTGTATACACTTATATGATTAATGGGATTGGCTAAGCACTTAGAAATTACTTAGGCTTAAATGACAGATATATGACTAGGAACACTGAGAAAAGCAGATACTTTATTTGTATTTTCTATGTTTGTCTACATAAAGAAATATGTGCTGTGTTTCTGAGCAGTTTTCATTATTTACTGGAATCTTGGCCTTTTGTACTCTCTCTCTCTCTCTCTCTCTCTCTCTCTCTCTCTCTCCACCCCCCACCCCTCTCTCACACAGACTTTGTCTGTCTCAGTACAGAATACAGAATAACAGAGTTGGAAGGGACCTTGGAGGTCATCTAGTCCAACCCCCTGCTAAGGCAGGAAACCCTATACCATTTCAGACAAATGGCTGTCCAGTCTCTTCTTTAAAACCTCCAGTATTGGAGCATTCACAACTTCTGGAGGCAGGTTGTTCCACTGGTTAATTGTTCTAACTGTCAGGAAATTTCTACTTAGTTCTAGGTTGCTTCTCTCCTTGATTAGTTTCCATTCATTGCTCTGTCATCTCTGTCTCTGTCTCTCAGTCTCTGTCTGTCTCTCATCATTGTATAGGAAGGAAGAAAAGAAAAGAAAAATTCCCCTAACCAGACTTGCCAAACATGTATGATTTTTCTCACAAGCTCAAAATCTATCTCTATAAAAGGAAAAAGAATTTCAGATAATTTATTGTGAATCTTACCAACTTTCTCTGAATTTTTTTACTTATGCTGGAAATCTTGATACTTTGGACTTTGTTCATTTATTAATTACACAATCAGTGTTACCTTCTAATCTAATAATTCAGCATTCTTGAGTAAACTACCTGAAACTCTGGCTACATATATGTGTGAATATAAATATGTATTTTTATGTTATATTAATGAAAGGATTATTTTTTTTCTACTCCTAGACAATCAGCTAAAAACTGTATTTTGTAGTTGGCTAGAAAAGCAAACCTAGTTTAGTGCTTGAAATACTGACTAAGCTCAGAAGCCAATTAAAATGATACATTTGGATAGCAAATGGTGGAAGGAGTAGTATCATATTTCTTTGACTCTATATTTCCATTGGGAAATGCCTGAAGCACCTGTCTTTGGAATTCAGCTTATGACAATTAAAGATTTGTTTAGGAAAACCAACCCTTTGATTTGGGACCATTTGAACACTTCAAAAACAGGAGAGTTCTGCATGTGCACAGAATCTCAGTCACATTTACAGTTAGTAGTAGTACATAGCCCCTCCATTTTGACATATGAAAACTGAGGTTAACTTTCTTTGTCAAAGCTCTTTGAAGGGGTACTATCAACAAAAACTACTCTTTTAAAACTTTGCAAACCTTTAGTGACTACCTTCTGGTGCATATAGACCATTCTTCCCAAATCTCTGAATGCAGTTTTCAACCTCCTATTAACCTGATTAACATTCTTTTATATCCAGGTGTGGGATGGGGACTAACAGACAAAAGTGGGAGGGATCTGCTAACACCCTCTAGACAAAAGCAACCACCATAGATGAAATTTGGGCTTTGTCCACCTGTCGGCACTGGAAAAGGTAAGAAATAGGAGATGGAAGCAGACTTTCATATGAGCTGGGGGCATCTCTCAAGGGAATAGTAGTTCTCTTTCTTTGTCTGTTTAGCCTAACCTTCAGTTTTTCATCATGGAAGGCAAGCTTTGATATATTTCTTATTTCCTATAACTGGTAAGAACAGAATGATGTATAAAGATGTCAGAACAGGGCATGGAATGAGACGTACAAAAAAAAATAGAGATAAGCTTTCTCCAGGTAGGACAAGATTTAATATGTTAGTTTTTCTTGGATTATTAGATTGTTTCTTTCCATATTTTGGCTGCATGATTCTGTAGATCACAAAAGAAAAGTAAGGGATGCAGGGCACCTGCAACTCATGGATTTCTCATTCTTGCTCAAGAGTGGGACTTCCAGGGGAGGTGTGCTTAGGCCCAATTTATGGGCAAGAATGAAGGAAGATCATGGCTGCTTAATCTGCTGTTGAAGTCAGCAAAAGTTCTGGTTATTTACAGATAGCAGTATTTCTGCATTTTTTCCAGTCCTTAAATTTTTGAATATTCTTAGACACAGTCATTTAAATACATGATAAATAAGCATAATAAAATATCAGCTTTGGTCTGCAACATTCATAGGAGAGGGTAAAAAACAAAAAAAATGGCAATAATGACAGATTTCTGTCCCTGTAGTATGTGTGACTTCTATTGATTTGCAGACATATATCTGTGCTCACAGCATCCTGAACTCTGAATGAATCTGAAAGTGCTCAAGAAGTCTGAGTCAATCTTAGATGAACAATATTGGACATTGTGCATTGAGAGATGGATTTGAGCAGGTCAGGCTAGTTTTCAAGAAGCAGACAAATTATCCAAAGGATTCTGTCACCAGAAAGTAATAGGTTCTGTAGCAGTCTTCCATTTCTAATTCAAAAGGTTAGGGAAGCCATACATGCAGATGCATGCATACCAGCACATAGATAAAGATATTGTTATGTACTGGGCTTTTTGAGGGAATACCACATGGGTTGCTGGAGCAGCTAACGGCTCTCCAAGAACCCAGAGTACAAGTATCCTGTGCTGCAATTGGCTATCTCCAGGCAGCAATGGTTGATTCAAACATATTGGCTGCTGCCTAGGGGTTAGACTATATATTGCAGCTGGTTGCAGCCATTTTCCCCAGTACAGTCTTTGCACGAATAAATGATGAGTTACCCTGTACTCCGTTTCACTTCTTCATTCCTGTGTCAAAGAACCCGCTATTTAACAGATATCTTGTAAGTATCTTACAGATATAAACAAATAATAGCATCATGGGCAGAAAGAAGGTATGCATATCATTTGCAGGTTTACTAAAAGTTCTTTGAGAGAAGTAATAAGGACTTTCAGTTGCTCCTGACAATATACTTTTCAGGTTTGTAATAGTGATGAATAACTGTAGCTCGGATGTCAGAAGAGGGTAAAGGTTCATTCTCCGAGCTTCAGGGTTGGTTCCTGAAAGTTTTGTTACCAGCCTAGGTAACATCTTCAGTGGAGTTCAGGTGTTAGAAAGTGTTTTTGGCTACTTCTGATAACTATGAGAGGCATCTAAACTATGAGAGCATAAAAATAAAAGACTTTGAGATTGCCAGTCAACAGAGTCTCAATAACCCTAGTTCTTAGATGCACTAAATTGTTTAGGTAGAAATGAGCATCTTTTCTTGGAGCCCTGATTTGTTCATAGTTATACTTCCATTGAATCAACAGGAGTAAATGTGGATCCTGGAAATACACCACAGAATTCTAACATGTTGCAGGGGAATCAGCGTCTGTTCAGATAATCATTATAAATTTTTTTGCATGGATGTCTATGGAGATTCTCAGTCATCCAGGTCATAGTTGCCTCAAAGATGCTTTTTTAAAAGGCAGTTGGACTCTGTTTTTTCCTTGAGGAAGAAGAAAATATTTTGCTTCTCAACCAAAAAGCTTCAGAACTGATGATGCTTCTTGGATGAGAAGTGAAATATTTTCTTTTCCCTCCTCAAGAAAAACCCCAGTCCAGTTGCCTTTTGAAATGCACCTTTGAGATGTTTTGCATGGATGGAGGTTTTTATATTTTTACTTCAGGGGTCGAATTTAATTATTTTTAATTGTTTTTTTTAATTTTTGTATTGTATTGATGTTTTAAACACCTTGTAAACCGCCCTGAGTCCTATGGGAAAAGGGCAGTATATAAATCAAATAAAATCTAAATCTAAATCTAAATGGTGTTCCTATGAGAGAGTTGGGGAGAGGTTGTGGTTTCAGTATGGATCAGGATAGCAGTTGTCACTTTTGTTGAAAGAAAGATCTGCCTTATTCACCTTTGTCAATGAGGGTACTAACTCAGTATTTCCCAACAGGAATATTTTCAGTCTGTGAATGTTGAAGTTTTTACTTGATCCATCAGCCATGAAGATGTATCACCTTTTCTTTTTGACTCTCTTTCTGAAAGGTGTAGTTGGTCCAGGTACAAAAATGAGCAATCTTTAAGCACATTGCAATGCAATATATTACATTAATACATTAATATAGTCATAATGTGTGAGAGGAAATTATGCTAGATATCTTTATGAAATACTTTAGGTCCTTTCAATGCGATATAGATATGCTAAATATGCTTGTAAATAATATGTAAAGTATCCATGTTAGCATTCCTTTATTAAGTAAACATTTTAAAAACTCATGTATATACAAGGCCCACAGACATTGGACAGCATTCACTTTTGCACCATACTCATTATAGTTCCCTGTTTAATGTAGAGTTGTAGGTATGCAGGGAATATACATACATACACAAAGGAAGAGTCAATACAATACACTAGTTGTTGCTGTAGATATAGGTTATTTCTGTAGATATTTCTTAGATATTTCATCCAGAATCATGCTTAGGAATGTGTTATCTGTGAGATATTTTTACTGTATATATTTGTATTTATAAATAATGCACAAGGGAGTTTTAAATATATATATTTAATTTTTCATCTAGATCCTGCTGGAGGTCAACTTGATTGTCAATATCGTTTTGATGGTTTCTGTTCTCCAAAAGACCTTCCCTGCCCTCACTGTTTTTCTCCATATGGATCTTGTGAATTTGACTTCCAGTGCTGTGCCAAGTAAGTCAGTTTTCCCAGGGTACAGAACACAGATCTTATGGATCAAACAAAATTGTTATTTGGTATTTTGCATTTACAGTTTCCAATCTCAATTTTAGACTGTGTTTTGAATTTATGGTTATTTCAATTCAGGCATCAATATTGCACATGTAGCAATAAAAGTGATCCATATTAATTTACACACTATAATATAACTAGCAAATTACTATTAATTGTCTACATAATGCATTTACTCCAGATTAGCATTAAAGACATAACATTGAAATTTGTGCTTTTCATGGTTCCTTAGTCTTGGACACAATAGGGACACGACAGATCACTGCCTAGCAGATTAGTGGGCATAATGGAATATTACTTGTTCTACCCTGTAAAATTCAGTAAGGTACAAGAGATCGTCCTTGTAATTTTCTCTTTGTAGACTATATGCTATTTTAGCAAAGGTATATGATAGCATGTATAGCATTCAGATTAAAGGGCTAAATGCTCTTTTAAAAAAAAGATCTTCAAAGGCATCCATTGCAGAATCCTTAACATTTTATTTTCCCCTTAATTTCATGGCAATTTAAAAAATCCACTCATGTATAAACCTACAATCAAAAAACTATCAATTATACATTTAATTAACATATAGCCTAATCCTTTATGGGCAGCAGTTAAGATGCTGGGCTTGTTGGTTGGAAAGCCAGCAGCCCAAATGTGAGACCTGAGTGGGGAGCTGGCATCCTTGCCCCAGCTCCTGTCAGCCTAGCAGTTCAAAGGCATACGACTGCAAGTAGATAAATAGATAAGTTAATAAATTGGTACCACTTTGGTGGGAAGCTAACAGTGCTCTGTGACATCATTCTTGCCACATGACCATGGAAATGTCAATGCTGGTTCAATGGCCTTGAATTGGAGAAGAGCACTACCCCCTACATTCAGCAACTATTAGCGGAGTAAAATCCGCAAGGACTACTTTACCTAGTCCTTTATACCTACAAAATAATTTTCAACTTGAAATAATTTATTCCTTTTCTAATATACAGAAAAAGTTGGATTCCAGAGTGTGAATATGAAACTTCACCAGCTGAAAGTTTTTTTCCTGAAACAACAACTTCACAAATATTTTATGATGAAGCTGAGGCACCAAAATAAGCTAGAGTGACAGTCATTCTTGTAAGTTGGTGTCGCTCAAATTAAACATAGATGTATTTCTTCCTTGTTCTGATTAGTATTGTATACACTAATGTTCAGGGTAATAATTATAACACTAGATAAGCTGTGACCTGCTGGGTCATCAATATTTCCTTACCTAAAGAGAGAGACAGAATGACCACAGTCGTATAAAAAAGCAGTGGAAGCAGGAGTGACTTTTATCAGCTTCCACACTGAGGAGTTTCTTTGGGTAAAGCTGACAGGGACCATTGAAAAAAAATTCCTTCCTTCCTTCCTTCCTTCCCTCCCTCCTTCCTTCGTTTCTTCCTTCAATCAATCATTCCCTCCCTCCTCTTTTCTTTCTTTCCTTCATTTCTTTTTCATTCTTTCTTTTTTTCCTTCCCTCGCACCTTTCTTCCCTCCCTCTTTGTTTCTATCACCCTTCCTTCCCTCCTTCTTCATCCTTTCTTCCTTGCTTCCTTTTCTCCCTCCATTTCTCATTAACCATGATCTCAATTACCAGTATTTTATTATTCCCATAGTGGCAGCTATAAAAAATGGCTGCTTGTGTCGAACAGATGCTTCCCAAGCTTCCATCTTGCCCTTCTCATCCTCATTTATGGCTACCCTATATTGTTATTTAAATTATTATCAGAATCTGCTGGCTTTATATAACCAATATGACTATGGTTATTACAACTAATTTTCTTCTACATTATTTTTCAGTTCCTGCTAAGTAAAAACATCTGAGTATCATCTAACAGTTGATGGAGGCTTTAAAGATGAATTTAATTCCCAAAAATGTTGGTTCTTATGAGTTGCTGATAAAAAAAACTGTGATATTGTCAAGTGCGGAAGCTGGTATGCATTAAAACTGATACTTTCCATACTTCATGGCCATGCCTCAGTTCTCCATTCTTTCTGCGGATGCTTTTTTTCACACCTTCAGGAACTATTCCTCAAGAGAAATCCATGCATTCTAAAAAATATGATGGATTATATCTGGGTAAGAATGTAATAACCATGTTAGATGCCCCCCAGGTTCTGCTGTGCTGCCTCATCACAGTGGGGCAGTGTTCTTGGGTGAGATGAGCAAAGAATACCAGGAGTGTATGTTAACAGTGCATATTCCCAGCAGGGTTACCCAAGGCATGAAGGTCACACAGCTACACAGCTCAGAAGATCACTTGCCAGGCATGAAAGATCAGGCCCATATATGAAAGTCTAATTAAATCAATTTATTGCTAATCATGTCTCTGCATGGAAAACCTTTCAACTAATAGCACCTGCTTGAAGTTAAATGAGGGTTAAATGGAATTCAAGGGGGGGTTAGACTTAGTTCACTTGTGGCTACATAGGGATTCCTGACTGATTCCTCTTTTAACTCTGCCACCAGGTTTTACCACTCCTTCTCCTACATCACTTTAGTAACAATACCGGCCTTAGCCATGAAAGCCAGATGGGTGACTTTGGGCCAGTCACTTTCTCTCAGCTCAATTCACCTCACAGAATTCTTGATGTGGGGAAAGTAGAAAGAAACAGGTGTGTTGTATATGATATAATACTAGACAGAAGGCTCCTCAGACAGTACTCAACATGCTACAAAGGATCTATTGGAGTAAATGGTGTTTATAACAAGACTCAGTTAAAGTTTTGGGGGCATCTTGATCCTGATGTTGCCATACAGCAAAGAAAATCCAGAATTACAGTAAATAATGTGTAACATAAGAAGCATGAACAAAGAAAAGTGCAGAACAATGAAAGATGAAATGAAATGACTACAAATAGACATCTTAGACATCTAGGAATAGAGATGGTCTGGAATTGGACAATTTTGATCAAAACATTACTCTTCTTTTTAGTTGGGACATGAAAAACAAAGCAGAAGTGGTGTTATTTTTATAGTTAGGAAACTGAAAACAAGAACAGCGCTTGGCTACAGAAGAAGAGGAGGTTTTTATGCTCAAGTTTTATGCTTAATTCAGTTTGAAACAGAAGAACATGCAAGCAAGATGAGTTGCCTGTATTTGGAACAGGCATGTGAAAGTTGAAAACATTAAGGAGGAAAGTGGATTTTATTTTGTAGCTTAGGAAACTGAAATAAAGCAGGAAATCAATTTAACCTCTCCAATGATTTCTTCAAACAACCAAAATAATAATAATAATAATAATAATAATAATAATAATAATAATAATAATAATAATAATAATAATAATAATAATAATAATTTTATTTATATACCGCCCTTCTCCCGAAGGACTCAGGGCGGTGAACAGGGCAAACATATAAAAATACAAAAATACAAAAGTTAAAAAGAATTAAACATATGCCCAAGCTAAAAACAGTAAATGCATATATTAAAAGTGACAATAAAAACCCAACCCATCCCCCATCAGGCCAAGCCGGCTTGTTCAAATAAATGTGTCTTCAGATCACGATGGAAGGAGTGAAGGTCGGGCGCCATCCGGAGCTCAACTGGCAACCGATTCCATAGCTCCGGGGCGCCCACAGAGAAGGACCTCCCCCTGGGGGCCACCAATCGACATTCTCTGATCGGTGGCACCCTGAGGAGGCCCTCTCTGTGGGAGCGCACAGGGCGGAGGGAAGTTGATGCCGGCAGCAGGTGCTCCCTAAGGTACTCCGGACCCATGCCATGTAGGGCCTTAAACACCATTACCAGTACCTTGAATCTCACCCGGAAGACAACTGGTAACCAATGCAGCTCACAGAGCAGAGGTGTAACATGGGAGTATAGGGAGACTCCCAACACAACTCTCACGGCTGCATTCTGTACCAGTTGGAGCCTCCGAGTGGTCCTCAAGGGCAGCCCCATGTAGAGAGTGTTGCAGTAGTCCAGGCGAGATGATGCCTCTATACAGTTCAGAACATACTGTGAAACTACAGGAACTGATGGAATACCGAAATATGGCAAGCAACAGAAGAATCACTAAAGTTTCTAACCAAGCCATCACAACACAACTAGACAAGGACACAATGGTCAACTGATTGGAAGAGGTCAATCTACATCCCAATACCAAAAAAAGGAAATTTAACTCTAATTTCATGTGATAGCAAAATCATGCTCAGAATCATATTTTGTAAGATTTCAGCTCCCCATTATAATTTTTATTTCAACAATAGCAGAAAAATGATTAAATATTTCCCTATAAATATGTAAAACTACATTAACATGCTATATCAACACTATCTGATCCATGCATTTCTAAAATTTCTCATAAAATATACTTACTAGGTCAAATCAAGTTCCCTTCATCCAGTGCGCTGACACAGGGAGGGTCTTCTCAGGGTGCCGCCGGTAAAAGATTGCCGGCGGATAACACCCAGGGGTAGGGCCTTCTCAGTGGGTGCGCCTGCCCTCTGGAACCAGCTGCCCGTAGAGCTTAGGACTGCCCCTGACCTTCACTCATTCCGCCGGGACCTGAAGACTTGGCTCTTTGAGCTCTCTGGCCCAGTCTGAGAATTTTTAACTGGGGTTTTTATTTTTAGGGATAATTTAATCTTTTTAAATTGTTTTTTAACTTTTGTATTTTGTGTTGGTTTGGTTTTCAAATACCCTGTAAACCGCCCTGAGTCCTTCGGGAAAGGGCGGTATATAAATCTAATAAAATAAATTAAAATTCTGCCTGTTAAATATTCTCAATATTTTAATAAAGCAAAGGTGATGGTGGTGTGTCATATTTCTACTTTAAAGACTAAAACTGAATTATTTTCTCTCTCAGCTTCAGTTGAATCTATAGATTGCTCTTCTGGGGTAAAAAATCAACATTCTTCTACAAACCCATTTAGTTGAAGATGAGGTACTAATTTAAATCTAGTTGACAAGGCAAATGGGATCCCTTCCATTGGTCCATAAATCATAAATTTTATTGAAATAATATAATAATATCAGGAAACAATGGAGAGATTTTTTTAATGGGGACTTGTCCTTTCCTGATTCCAGCAGAGATGTCCTTAAAATGTCCTTATACAAGATGTATAAGATGTCCTTATACAAATTTTTCTGAAGCCAGCAAGACTGAGACCAGTGTATTTTGCTTTCACCTAAAGTATTGTGGGAGAAACAGCCAGACAAAAATATTATATAGTGTGGTCACACCTACCTATTAACAGTCCTGGGATTCCTTTGACTTTCCTGCTTCACATATGATAAATGTTACAATGAAATTGGTATGCATCAGGATAAAGGGGGAACTATCTGACCAGACTAATTATTCTTACACAAATAAAATCCAAGCCCATTTTTTCAGGAAGACAGATGGATACCAGAGTAAAGAATAGCCAGTGGAGAAGATACTCTGAAAGTTCTTGGTGTCAATATACTTTACAAACTAGGCAAATACAAATTCAGTCTTTAAGCATGTGTTTTTCTTTCTGTTATATGGTTATAAGGTTTTTTATGATGCTTTTAAATAATGAAGGCTTAACAACATAAAATTTACATATAGAAAATATTATGTATAGAAATATGATTAAAAGTACATAAAATAAATGCAAGCCGAATATTTCTCCAACTGTTACTTTGCCTCTAACATATGAGCCAATCTACCAAAATGCTTTTCCAAGCTTCAATCCATGCAGAGCTTATGATCTTTTTAAACTAGTAGTTGGGCTAAATATTAATATAGTATTCTCATCAAAATATTTATGACAAGATGTTCTTTGTACAATATATTATTTGAATCACTCTTAGCAGCATGGAAGAAGAAAAGAATTACAGCAGTGAAACAATATAAAATGTTTATGGCTGCAAATTGACTGCAGTTTCTGTATTCTTGAAGGGAAGAGACACTGGGAAGAAGAGAATCTGGATAAGAAAATCAAGCTATGTCATCTGAGCATTATTAATTTTTGTGATGTGAATTGCAAACTGCAGAAATCTTTTAGGTTGCAACCAGAAAATTGTTGCTAACACAGCACAAACTGAGCAGAGTGTAGTCATGCAACGTATGTCCAATTTGGGATGTTGTAGTGACCTGGAAGCTTACTTTACCTGAAAACTCATTGTCTTCAATGAAAACACACACTATGTTGAGCAAGACATCCACCAACATAACATTGTCATTTTACTTCCACACAACATTTGACACTAAGGCACCAACAATGGCATCTGTAGAAAGAATATGAAATATTACTTGTAGATTGGGCTTGAATAGTTTTTGTGTTCTACATAAGCATACACAATTGTCTCTTCAAGCATAAAATGACATTTTCCTATACCCATTTCTATATTTTTGCAAGAAAAATAATCAAGGAGAGAACCAACCTAGAACTAAGGAGAAAATTCCTGACAGTTAGAACAATTAATTAGTGGAATGACTTCCCTCCAGAAGTTGTGGGTGCTCCATCACTGGAGGTTTGATTACCATTTGTCTGGAATGGTATAGGGTCTTCTGCTTGAGCAGAGAGTTGGACTAGAAGAACTTCAAGGTCCCTTCCAACTCTCTTATCCTGTATTGGTACTGAAATTCGCATTCCTACAATTTTCATATACTTTACATTTTACATGCTTTTAATCTGTCATGACTTAATATCAGATTGAGGACAAAGTACCATTTAAAGACTAAAGAGGGGAAGGAGTATTTCAGACAGCCTCATGCATGGGTGGGAATGAGATGAAGGCAATATCTTGAATATAATACTATATTTTTCCTTGGAATCAGATTTGTATCTTGGTGGCTACATGGGTTAAGTCCATGCAGGTTTCTAGAGGGCATCTTCAGAAGTGGTTTGTGACATGTGCCTGGAAAAAAGCTGCCAGAACAGGTTTGTGTCACATTTACACAGCTGCTCAGATAAACTTCTTTTTCCATAAGTGTTCAATTTCAATTTGTAAATTCTGGGGGGTTTTTGTTTTGTTTTTTTTTCTGGCTGCTTTTCCTCAATCCTAGCAGCATCCAGTATAACATCACCAATGCACCAGACTTACATTTTTTCAATGACTATTATATCAGAAATTTTAAGAATAAGGTGGTTGCCTGTTTGGATTTGAAAGTCCCATAAGATCTTAACCTGATTCTTTTCCAAAACATTCTCAACTTGAGGGTCCCAGGGGGTCTTGCTGCATTCAAACTCAAACCTCTGGCAAAGTTTCCAATAATTTTAGCAATTCAGTCTTGACCATATTGTACATTTCATGTAAATAGCTGGTAAATAAAGACTTCCATTTCTTTCTTCATCACTCCTGGTATTATTATTATTATTTTTGTTGTTATTATTGTTATTGTTGTTGTTTGTTGCAGTCAGTGAGATGTTTACACTGGATTTGACATTTTTATCCACCTTCCCAAGGACCCGGGATAGGCAGGTGTTTGTTTCATAGTGTTAAAGCTATTGCTACAGGATATAAGCTATCCCAAATAAAGCTGCCTTTTGTAATTGACTGATGGTCATCATTTCTTTGTTTAGTTGTATTTTAACAAACTAGAACAAAGGGGGCTGTTGTCTCTTAGTGTAGCATTCTTTTTAAGAGGTAGTGGCTACAACTTCCCCATTTACTTAGCCCCATAAGAAGCTTTACAGGGCAAAGGCAATACACTGGGCATTGTAAACAATGCATGTTCTCTTTCTTCAGAACTCAAGAGTTTTTATGAAACTTTTACTCAAGTACCCTTCTTCTCATTTTTCATCTCCAATGACAGCAAAATTTTGAGACAGGAAGCCAAATAGACAAATAATACTTTACATGAAATTGTAGGTAATAGTAGGTAGGTCCATCAAGTAAACTGATGAAGCCATGCATACCTGTGATTATATTTTCAAATGTTGTCATCCCAGACTTGGAAAGTTCCTTTATTATTTTAAATAAGACAAAACGTTTTTTACGTTTACTGTCTCAACATAGCGAGAAAAAATGCCACTAATTTTCAGCAGAATTGGATGAGGACACAAAACGATGCCTGAGGGCAACATGAGACTGTTAAGCTGCATCAGTCACCTCTTTTTGAAACTTACACTAGAAATTAGCTTTATCATATAAGTGTTGTCATTGTTTTGATTTCATATTCTTCTTACATAGTTATAGTACAGTAATAATCAACTCACTGGGTATCTGTAACGGAAATAAATATCAGCCTGAAACTGTCCTCTATGGAATGAAGGCCTTTACAATTAAAGACAGTGGATGTAGTCTCCCATGTTCATAAAATGAGTGTCTATAGATAAATGTTTCCAGTCTAGGTTAGGAAAAATCACTGGCCCAGTATCACCCAGATGTCTTCCATGCCTAAGGGATGTTTGGATCTCTTTACTCCTAGTCCAGCACTAGTCCAACTATTACACACACTAGCTCCTAGATTTTGGGCAATGTGCTTATTTCAATGTCAGAGCAATGTCCAGATTCAACAGGCTAGATAAAATCCTATCACCTATTCTTCACAGACAGCTAGAACAACATAAGCTGTTGCCTGGCAACTGTTTTTTGTTCTCTTGCTTGATTTTCCCAACCATTGTTTCTATTGTAACAATCAGCAGGACAACCAAGAATATTTGAGCAAAGTCCTATATGATCTATTGTTTAACAAGAGCAAGCATTTTAAAAAATCTTCCACTTAACCAATCATGTGGAGCAATGACAATATAATAAAATAGAGATATATAGAAATCCTTCTATTTAATGAGCCACACCAACATTAACTAGGAAACAGTTACCACAGCTGAGAACATTTCATTTATGAATGTATCTTTTGTGTTGTTTGAGGGCTATGCAGAACTGCTTTTACAAGAACAACATAGTTTCTTACATGAAATGTGCCAACATAAATCAAATATTTGGGCCAAACTTTTAGAGGAATAGAATTAATAGTTACCAGAAATATAATAGAATTAAAACCTATATATCCCCACCCATTTCATCATATATTTTCCACCTTTACTTCCTGGTTATTTAGTTCATTTGTACAACATTTCATGTTTTGTATCGATTCATTTTTTTAAACGTCAATGTTAGTCAGTTACATACTCTGAAATTGTGATTTTATATGATTGTCTAAAACTCAATCATAAGATAGCATTAGTATCTTCTACTTTATTAGACTGTTGGGTCAATATAAATCTTCTTTGCTTCTATCTACCTTAACGTTACCATAGAGACCCAGTTTGGTCTAAGGTGCTGTTGAAAGAAAAATCTTCATCAGGGTCCAGTCCAAGCCAGGAATAAAGAAAATGGAGACTGCTTTAGAAAAAAGGTTGTAGTTTATTGAAGAGCAGAGCCAGGCAGAAATGTGGCTCTGAGGAAGCTGGCCACATGTAGCTGGGAGTGGTGGGTTTTTATACCTTCTTGGGCTTTTGTGTTTGCAGTTGTTCTTCCTGTTCCTGTGGCATGAACTTTGACCTGAGATTTTGAGCATGTCCTTTGATGGTGTTGAGTTAATCCTGTTATGTCCTAAAGGTCATGCACATATAGTAAATGCAAGAATGAAATTTTCCTGTAAATGAACTTTACACATTCCCTCCTGACAATTTTGGGCTGTTTCTTAAAAGCACACAGAGAGAAAGAAAGAAAATAAAACATTTCTCTTCACCCTGTTTTGCTGGCTGAGCAAACAGGGTGAGAGTATTTTCCTTTGGGTGGCTTATTTTGTCAGAATTTCTACCAGAATTTTAAAATTCTTGTTTCTAGGTATTAGAGACACCCAACAGTTAACATTTACCTTGAAGACACACAAAGACCTTCACACACACACAAACATAGATATAAAGACAAAGAGTAAAGGAGAGGAAAACAGAACACTCAGTTTTCACACCCTGGTCATTCCCACTATAAATCTGTAACTCAAATTAGGGAAGACACAAATCTTGACAAATATATCACATGGTTTGCAAAGAAGACAGAGAGGAGAGGGGGGAAATCAATATTCCTATATTTTATTTTTCTTTTCTTTTAAGTACCTTTACTTAGCCAAATTGGTTTTTTCCTGCTTCATCCCTGAGCAGGGTCCACTCCTGCATAATTTGCACACATGCTTCTTACACATTCCTGCCTAGACAAGCAATTTGTCCCTGCCCAGGCATTCATCTGTCTCCCTAGAGGAGACCCTGGTGGGATCCTAAATCCTGAGCTTCCCATGCTCTTTCCTACCATCTGCGATGAGACTCCAAGGCTTACTCCTTGGTCCCTCGCAACCTGCGGAGCCACACCACCTGCGGAATACACTGCCCCCAACAGGTGGAGGTACCTTCCAACCTGTGGTAACCCCTCAGTTTTTCAGGAAAATGGCCTGGGAGGACTCTGTCCATTGTGATTTCAGAGTATAAGGGTACCTCCTTTCCAGAATAGGGCTCTGTTCAGTGATTCTTAGCTAGTTGCTCAAATCTGATTCTCTCACTCACTTTTCCATTCCATTTAAACACAGCCTTTCCCTTTTCCCTAACAAAAGGTCCTGCACTCTGGCCAACCCCCCCCCCCCATGCTTTCCAGGGTCTGCCACTTGAAAAGATCTTTTGGCGGTTAGGAAAGGCCATAGGAAGCAAGATCCAAGTGTGATTGGGAAAATGGTATTCTCATTCACAGAGAGAGACATACACACATTTCCTTTGCTCCCCTGAGCTTTAAAGTTAAAATTTAGAGGTACTCACCTTCTTTCCAAAGCAACCTTTGAGCTCAAACTCCCTTTACTACCCTCATTCCAAATGGGCAGGGTCTGGGAAACCCATCCACCAACACAAGGGGTCTGTTGCCAGTCTCAGTCCATCAGAGAGGTTAGCTTGAAGTCCCATCTGGTGTGCCAAATTGTTAAAAGAAAAGTCTTCATCAGGGTCCAATCCAAGCTGGAAATAAACAAAATGGAGACTGCTTTAGAAAGAAGGTTGTAGTTTATTGAAGAGCAGAGCCAGACAAAATGTGGCTGTGGAAAAGCTGACCACACGTAGTTGGGAGTGGTGGGTTTTTATACCTTCTTGGGCTTTGGTGTTTGGGGTTGTTCTTCCTGTTCCTGTGGCATGAACTTTGACCTGAGCTTTTGAGCATGTCCTTTTGGTATTTTGATGGTTGTGGGTTAATCCTATTATGTCCTAAAGGTCATGTCTTTAGAGTTTGGGTGGGATATGTAGATTTTAGGGATCTTTGTCTTTCTAATATCATCAGCTTCTAGCTTTCTGGCTGCAACCTTTTTGAACAGGATGATCAAATCTGCATTTCTACAGACCTGGCCTCTACCTAGTTTCTCCTTGGGACTATTAAGAAAAACTGGGCCTGCTTTTCTGCCTTTAAGATCCTTTGGGGAAATATAATATTCTGACTTTTAATATTTCCAAAATATTTCTTTCTCTGGTGGAGGGTGCTGTCCTTCTACAGTACTGACCTAGAAACCGGGAGACTGAGTTCTAATCCTGCAATAGGTATGAAAGAAAGCTTGGTGATTCTGACCAGTTATTGTCTCTCAGTCCAAACCATCTCACAGGGAAAATAGGAGGAGAAAGGAATATTATATATCTTCCCTACTTGAGATACCTATAAAGTAATAAAGGTCAGATAAACATCTAATATACATAAAATAATGGGCCAATCACTCACTTTTGTAAACATGCACATTTAGTATTTCACAAAGAACAATATTTGCTTTTTCAAGTGTACTTTATTTATAAATCTATAAAAATGTTTTTTGCTATCAAAATTTGCAGAACAAATAGGCATATGATAAGGAATAAGCCTTACCCTGTTTATGTACAGTCAAATGATTAATAGGATTGGCTAAGCACTTAGAAATTACTTAGGCTTAAATGACAGCTATATTAATAGAAACTCTGAGAAAAGCAGATAATTTATTTGTACTTTTCATGAATTAACACCTGTTTAACTTTCCAGAATAATTCCCAGGGCTATATGATCTTGGTTAATTTATTTATTTATTTATGCGTGCGTGCATGCACACATGTATGTAGAATGTGCTCTTGTATTAGAGGCAGTGCTTTTTTTGTAAAAGAAAAAGGTGCCGGAACTCACACATGTCATACAACCCACCTTGCCTACCCTACAAGGTTCCATCCAAAAAAGGTGCCGGAACTCCGTTCTGAGCATTCTATGAGAAAAAAAGCCCTGATTAGAGGAAGGATTAACCAATAGCTGACTCTGCCACAAATTCCTGCTCCATTATAGAAAATTTAAAACCAGTCAAGCAATGTCAGAAGGGCTGCTTTTGTTCCTCCCATTCTTGTTTTAGTCTCTTATACCTCCACCTGACACCTCCACCTTCTCTATTTTATTTTTCACTTGGAATTTAACAGACTTCCTTCAGATAATAAAAAGTGGGTATTAGGGAAACTGCCTTCATCTTCTCAGTTTGTCTGTCAGAAAAAGAAAAATGTGTTGTGTTTCTGGGCAGCTTTCATTATTTACCGGAATCTCCGCTTCTTATACATTTTCATTATCCATTCTGCTTAATCTGCTGTTGATGTCAGCAAGAGTTCTGGTTATTTCCAGATAGCAGTATTTCTGCATTTTTTCCGGTCCTTAAATTTTTGAATATTCTTAGGCACAGTAATTTGAATACATGGAAAATAATAAATATAAAATGTTAACTTTGGTCTGCAACATTCATAGGAGAGGGTAAAAAACAAAAAAACAAAAAACAAAATGGCAATAATGACAGATTTCTTTCCCTGTAGTATGTGTGACTTCTATTGATTTGCAGACATATAACTGTGCTCACAGCATCCTGAACTCTGAATGAATCTGAAACTGCTCAAGAAGTCTGAGTCAATCTTAGACAAACAACATTGGACATTGTGCATTGAGAGATGAATTTCATCAGGACAGGCTAGTTTTCAAGAAGCAGACAATTTATCCAAATGATTCTGTCTGCAGAAAAAAATAGGTTCTGTAGCAGTCTTCCATAGTTCAAAAACCCAGGGAAGCCATACAGGCAGATGCATGCATACCAGCACATAGATAAAGATATCTTGTAAGTATCTTACAGATATAAACAAATAATAGCATCATTGGCAGAAAGAAGGCATGTGTATCATTTCCAGGGTTACTAAAAGTTCTTGGAGAGAAGTAATAAGGACTTTCAGTTGCTCCTGACAAAATATTCTTCAGGTGTTAGAAAGTATTTTTAGCTACTTCTGATAATTTTAAGTGGCAGCTAAACTATGAGAGCATAAAAATAAAAGACTATGAGATTGCCAATCAACAGAGTCTCAGTAACCCAAGTTCTTAGATGCACTAAATTGTTTGCGTAGGTGAGCATCTTCCCTTGGAGCCCTGATTTGTTCATAGTTGTACTTCCAATGAATCAAGAGGAGTAGGTGTGGATCCTGGAAATGCACCACAGAATTCTAACATGTTGCAGGGGAATCAGCGTCTGTTCAGATAATCATTATAATTTTTTTTGCATGGATGTCTATGGAGATTCTCAGTCATCCAGGTCATAGTTGCCTCAAAGATGCTTTTTTAAAAGGCAGTTGGACTCTGTTTTTTCCTTGAGGAAGAAGAAAACATTTTGCTTCTCAACCAAAAAGCTTCAGAACTGATGATGCTTCTTGGATGAGAAGTGAAATATTTTCTTCTTCCTCCTCAAGAAAAAAAAAACCCAGTCTAGTTGCCTTTTGAAAAAGCACCTTTGAGATGTTCTGCATGGATGGTGTTCCTATGAGAGAGTTGGGGAGAGGTTATGGTTTCAGTCTGGATCAGGACAGCAGTTCTCACTTTTGCTGAAAGAAAGATCTGCTGTATTCACCTTTATCAATGAGGATACTAACTCTGTATTTCCCAACAGGAATACTTTCAGTCTGTGAATGTTGAACTTGATCCATCAATCATGAAGATTTATCACTTTTTCTTTTTGACTCTCTTTCTGAAAGGTGTAGTTGGTCCAGGTACAAAAATGAGCAATCTTTAAGCAATGTATTACATTAATACATTAATATAGTCATAGTGTGTGAGATGGAATTATGCTAGATGTCTTTATGAAATATTTTAGGTCCTTTCAAAGTGATATTGTAGATATGCTGAATATGCTTGTAAATAATATATAAAATATCCATAATAGGATACCATTATTAAGTATACACTTTAAAAACTCATGTGTAAACAAGGCCCACAGATACTAGACACCATCCACATCATTTACTTGCTGGTTTGTTGTTGGATGCATATTTTGACTTTTTTCAGAGACCTTAATGTGGCATGCACAGAAGTGTCCTTCTTAATAATTTTGTGAAGTAGTTTGTGCAGAAAGAGAATTGCTGATCCTAAGACACTCAATAACAATGTGGTTTTTCTAAGTTCAGGAAAAATGTCTTAACCATTTTAACCACTGTGCAAATTCTGGAGAACCAACCTAGCAGCTCAAAAGCATGCAAATGTGAGTGGATAAATAAGTACCACTTCGGTGGGAAGGTAACAGAGTTCCATGTGGTCATGCTGGCCACATGACCATAGAAATGTCTTCGGCAATACTGTCTCAATGGCTTTGAAACAAAAATGAACATCGCCCCCTATTGTCAGCAATGACTAGTGGAGTAAAATCCACAGGCACCCCTTTATCTTTACCTTGACCTAATCCTCTCTACCTACAAAATAGATTCTACTTGAAATAATTTATTCCTTCTCTAATGTACAGAATATGGTGGCTTCCAGAGTGTGAATATGCAACTACACCAGCTGAAAGTTTTTTACCTAAAACAACAACTTCACAAATATTTTATGATGAAACTGAGGCACCAAAATAAACCACTGTGATAGTCATTCAGGTAGGCTGGTTTAGCTCAAACTACACATAAATATTTTTCTTCCTTAGTTCTGATTCGTATTTTATATACATATTCAGAGTAATAATTATAACACTAGATAACCTGTGACCTGTTGGGTCATCATTTCAGAGATATTTTCTTACCTAAAAAGAGAGAAACAGAATGACCACAGTCATGCAAAAAAGCAGTGGGAGCAGGAGTGACTTTTATGAGCTTCCCCACTGAAGAATTTCTTTGGGTGAAGCTGACAGGGACCATTGAAAATTATTCCTTCCTTCCTTCCTTCCTTCCTTCCTTCTTCATTTTTTTCTTTCTCTCCTTCCTTGCCACCCTCCTTCCCTCCCTCTTCCTTCTTTCTGCCTTGCTTCATTCTCTCTCTCTCCCTTCCTCATTAACAATGATATCAATTACCAGTATTTTATTATTCCCATAGTGGCAGCTATAAAAAAGGTGCTCATGTCAACCTGGTGCCTCCCAAGCTTCCATCTTGCCCTTGTCAGGTTTATTTATACCTAACCTATGTTTTTATTTAATTTATTATCTGAATCTGTTGGCTTTGTATAAGCAATGTGACTGTGCTTATTACAATTAACTTTTTTCCACATTATTTTTCAGTTCCTGCTGTGTATTGTACAATCAATGACGATCCTGTATTTCTTACCAAGAAAACCACATGAAGAGAAAATATAAAATTATTAATGATAGAGTACCAGACAGGAGGCTCCTTGGGTCAGATGGTATTTAACATGCTACAGAAGAAGATTTGATTATCTTTTGTAGTAAATAGTATTTGCTAGCAGCTTGGACGCTGAGCTTGTCGATCGGAAGGTCGGCAGTTTGGCAGGTCAAATCCCGAGTGCCGTGTAGCAGAGTGAGCACCTGTTACTCATCCCAGCTTCTGCCAACCTAGCAGTTCGAAAGAACGTAAAAATGCAAATAGAAAAATAGGGACCACTGCGGTGGGAAGGTAACAGCGTTCTGTGCAGCGTTCGGCCACATGACCACGGAGACATCCTCGGACAAGCGCTGGCTCTTCGGCTTTGAAACGGAGATGAGCACCGGCCCCTAGAGTCAGAAACGACTAGCATGCATGTGCGGGGGAACCTTTACCTTTACCTTTATATCCTGCCCTTCTCCGAAGACTCAGCTTTTGTTGCTGATGCTGCCATACAGGAAAAGAATGAACAAAGTAAAGTACAACAGAAAGAAAGATGAAATGATTACAGATAGACATCTTAGGTATCATTAAATTGAGATGGACTGGAATTGGACAATTTTGGTCAAAAGATCACTCTGCTTATTAATCAGGACATGAAAAACAAAGAAAAAATGGTGTTGCTTTTATAATTAGGAAATTGAAAACAAGAACAGCGCTTGGCTGCAATGCAATTCAATGACTAAATAATATTAACGAGACTTTGTGGATAACTCTTTAATATAATGATCATTCAACTTTGTACTCTAACAACCAATGCAGAAGAAAGGGAGGTTGATGAGTTTTATGCTCAATTCAGTTTGAAACAGAAGAACATGCAAGCAAGATGAGTTGCCTGTAATTGGAACTGGAATGTGAAAATTGAAAACATTAAAGAGGAAAATGGAATTTATTTTGTAATTTAGGAAACTGAAATAAAGCAGGAAATCAATTTAACCTCTCCAATGATTTCTTCAAACAACCAAAATGATGCCTTTATACATTTCAGAACATACTGTGAAACTGCAGGAACTGATGGAATACCGAAATATGGCAAGCAACAGAAGAAGAATCACTAAAGTTTCTAATCAAACCATGCCACCAAAACTAGACAATGACACAATGGCCAACTGGTTGGAAGAGGTCAATCTACATCCCCATACCAAAAAAAAAGGAAATTTAACAGTAACTCTAATTTCATGTGATAGCAAAATCATGCGCAGAATCATATTTTGTAAGATTTCAGCCCCCATTATAATTTTTATTTCAATAATAGCAGGAAAATAATTAAATAATTCCATATAAATATGTAAAACTACTGCTTCAGTGGAGCAGTAGGCGTGAGCTTAAATGGACTCCAGAAGATGGTAGAGGACAGGAAGGCCTGGAGGAATGTTGTCCATGGGGTCGCGATGGGTCGGACAAGACTTTGCATCTAACAACAACAATGTAAAACTACATTAACATGCTATATCAACACTATCTGATCTATGCATTTCTAACATTTCTCATAAAATATACCTACTAGGTCAAATCAAAATTCTGCCTGTTAAATATTCCTAATATTTTAATAAAGCAAAGATTGTGGTGGTATGTCATATTTGTACTTTCAAGACTAAAACTGCATTATTTTCTCTCTCAACTTCAGTGAAATCTATAGATTGCCATCTTATGGGGGGAAATCAACATTCTTCTGCAAACCAAGTTAGTTGAAGATGAGGGAGTAATTTAAATCTAGTTGACAAGGCAAATGGAATCTCTTCCATGGGTCGATAAATTAGTAAATTGAAATAATAAAATATTATCAGGAAATGATGGACAGATTTTTTTCCAATGGAGACTTGCCCTTTCCTGATTCCTCAGAATTCAGCACTGACAATTTAATTTCCTTAATTTGGAAAACAGTTGTGTGCTTTTAATTTTTCACTGAGGTGATCCTATTCTTTCTCTTTATTGTCATTATAAATTAGGATTCCATCCAAATGAATTATGGACCTTTAAATAAGTAGTGAGGGACCTAGAGATATAAATATGGCTGTGGCAAAATATATGGAATTGTCAATAATGATAGCAAAGTGGGACATAGTATATACATAAAATAAATTTTGAATGATAAGCATCCAAATTCTGGAGAGACTTGACTATCAAACTTAGTTACCTATCTCAAGTAGGTAATACCATGACAAATCAAGTACAGCTAACAGATGAACAGACGAAAGCTGATTATTTATCCAATAAGCACATAAAGATGGGAGTCAAGCATCAGTCTTTGAACAACACCTTCTTCTGAAATGACAAGGCACATCCAGGAGGACACCTGAAGGACAGGTCTCATTGGGTTGTAGAATGCAGAATCCACCCATTGATGCACAAGTAAGCAGAATGGCTTCTATAAAGTGGTCTTCTGTAAAAAATAAAATGTTTATCAGAGCTCTGAAATCTTCTCTTCACATTATCTTTTCAACATTGCTGCTATACAAGCAATTCAACCATTAGGCAACATAGGCAAAATGGTACATCATACATGTAAATACAAAAGGGCATGAGCTGTATGTCTGAGCTGTGATTCATGCAGTATAGGTGGTCCTCGATTTACAATAGTTCATTTAGTGACCATTTGAAATTACAACGGCACTAAAAATGTGACTTACAACCATTTCCCACACTTACAACCACTGCAGCATCCCTGTGGCCACATGATCAAAATTGATAATTGACTCATAATTATGATGGCCACAGTGTCCTGGGTTCATGTTATCACCTTTTGAGGCTTTCTGGGAAGAGAAGTCAATGGGGAAGCCATATTCACTTAACAACCGTGTTACTAACTTAACCACTGCAATTATTCACTTAACAAAAAAGGTTGTGATTGCAATGATTCACTTAACAAGAAAGGCAAGACAGGTTGTAAAATGGGGCCAAATTCACTTAACAGCTGTCTTACTTAACAAGAGACATTTTGGCCTTAATTGTGGTCATAGGTTGAAAACTACCTATATAGACATTTATCAAATAAAGAAATGCCTAGAGCCTTAGAAAATAGCAGGGTTAAAAAGATACCTTTTACAAGCTTTTCTGAAGCCAGCAAGGCTGAGGCCAGCATATTTTGCTTTCACCTAAAGTACTGTGGGAGAAACAGCCAGACAAAAATGTATATAGTGCAGTTGTGACTAGCTATTAACACTCCTGGGATTCCTTTCAATCCATACTTTGACTTCCCAACTTCGCATATGATAAATGAGATAATAAAATTGGTAAAGGGAGAACTATCTGACCAGACTATTTTTTCTTACAAAAATAAAATCCAAGCCCAATTTTTTAGGGAAACAGATGGATACCAGAATAAAGAATATTCAGTGGAGAAGATTCTCTGAAAGTTCTTGGAATCAATATCCTATTATTCTTTACAAACTAGACAAATAGAAATAGTTTTTAAATATGTGTTTTTCTTTCTATTGTATGGTTATAAGGATTTTTTTTCTTATGATGCTTTTACATAAGGAAGGCTTAGTTTAACAGCATATAAAATTTACATATAGAAAATATTACATATAGAAATATGATTACATATAAGTCAGCATAAAAGTAAATACAATAAAACATGCAAGCCGAATATTTCTCCAACTGTTACTTTGCCTCTAATATATGAGCCAATCTCCTAAAATGCTTTTCCAAGCTTAAATCCATGCAGAGCTTATGATCTTTTTAAACTAGTGATTGGGCTAAATATTAATATAGTATTCTCATCAAAATATTTATGACAATAAGATGTTCTTTGTATAGTATATTATTGAATCATCACTCACCCTGAGCAGCATGGAAGAAGAAAAACATTACAGCAGTGAAACAATATAAAATGTCCATGGCTGCAAATTGGCTGCAGTTTCTGTATTCTTGAAAGGAAGAGACACTGAGAAGAAAAGGGTCAGGATAAGGGGAAAAGTGATGTCATCTGAGCATTATTAATTCATGCGATGTGAGTTGCAAGCTGCAGAAATCTCTTAGGTTGCAACCAGAAAATTGTTACTAATAGAGCACAAAGGCAGTTTTCAGTGACCTGTCATATATTTTTTGTACTCTCCCTAGCTTCCAAAAGCATATTGTATTAGTAACACAATAGTAGTGTGCTGAGAATGGTAAAGATGAGGGATTAAAAAAATTAAAATGGATTCAACTTATTAACTTCCCTGTTGCTGTCCTGCCCTGTAGAACAGCATGTTACCCTGAGATCCAATCTTAACAGGAAAGCTGTGGAAACTAGTATCTTTCCCCAGGCACTGGGCTAGAATTGCAATAGCAACAGCACTTAGATTTATATACCACTTCACAGTGCTTTAGTCTTCTCTAAGCAATTTACAGACTCAGCATACTGCCTCCCAACAAATCTAGGTCCTCATTTTACTGACCTTGGAAGGATGGAAAGCTGAATCAACCTTGAGCTGGTGAGAATTAATCTGCTGAACTCTGGCAGTTGGCAGTCGGCAGAATTAGCCTCTAATATTTTGCATTCTAACCACCGCATCACCAAGGCTCTTACATGAATCTGGTTCAGTTGTATATTACAGGTGCATTTTCTCTCCAGTCCTTTCTGTTTTTATTGAAATTTAATCTATATTTGATGTTCCTTTGTAAATCACCAAGAGTTGCTTGGTAAATATATCTTAAAATATATTTAATTTTAAATATAGAAGTAATAAGAGAAAATAGCTTGGAACATCTTGAGAGATTGCACTGTAACATACAGCAGAGGTCCCCAACCTTTTGGGACAAGGGATCGGTTTCAAGGAAGACACTTTTTCCATGGACCTGGTGTGTGTGTGTGTGTGTGTGTGTGTGTGTGTGTGTAGGGGAACTTTCAGGATTATTTAAGTGCATTATTTTTATTCTAATTTTTCTAAGTAAGTGAGGGAAGTCAGCTCCCCAGAAAAGGAAATATTAAAAGGGCAGAAAAATATATTTCCTAAGAAGAGGTTGAAGAGCCAGGAAGGCATGCCCAGTTTGATTAATAGCTCTAGCTCTCCCTCCCCCAAGCTCTGTACAAATGCAGATGTAGGAGGCTAGAAGCTTAGGAAGACAAAGACACCTAGAATCTACATACCCCACCCAAACTCTAAGACAGGACATAATAGGATGGATTGACCCACAACCGTTGAGAATACCAGAAAGGCACACCTAGACTCAGGACAGAATATGTGACACAGGAAATACAAAGCCTAAAACAGGAAATAACCAAACAATAGCGTCCAAGGGGTATAAAAACCCATGCCCCACATATGCGCAGTCCTTTTCTGCTGGATCCATCTTTCTATCTGGCTATCCACTGCAATAAACTGTAACCTTCTTCCTAGAGCAGTCGCCATGTTGTTTATCCCTGGCTTGGATGGAACCATGATAAAGACTTTTCTTCCAACATAAGCAAATAAATAACGCACTTTATTTCTATTATTATTATTATTACATTGTATTAGATTAGACCAGTAACTTTCTGCTTCTAAGAAAATGGGAAGGAAAAGAGACAGTCCTAAACTCAGGCTTCCAGCAAACCAAACCAAAGACCCAGCACATTGAGGAAGTGCTGAAAAAACCATTCAGAGAGGGAGGGGAGGAGAGAGAGAGAGAGACCAAACTAACTCTGCACTGCGCAAGCCCAGCAGCCTTGGAAAAGGTGCGAGTGAGAGAAGGATTCCCTTGGAGACAGAGTAAAGGAGAAATGTAGCTTCTCCCCTCCCCCATTTCAAGCCTGGTAGGAGAGCTCTTGGCTTGCGAACTTGAGAATTGCAACTTGTTACTTTGTATGGGGGGGAGGGAACTTTAGTCTTGGGTTCAACTATGTATGTGCTGATACTTTTTTTCCTGAATAAAATGTTCTTTGAGGAATAAATCTTTGCCTTGAAGTTCTTTTAAAAGGTTTCATCTGTCGGAACCATGACAGGAGTGTTGTTTGCTTCCTGACTGATGGTCCAATCTTAATCTTGAAGTTTATCTATGCTCATCTGGGTGTTGATTGTTGGGGAGGTGCTTTGGTCTTTTTGTTCTGTTTCTGGCTTGTTTATTGTCTCTTTTGCACAATATGTAGATATTGTTAATGCAGTACTGCTTCTTTTGGAACCTGGTGATCATTTTCCCCACCCTTGTTAACCTTTTCATTTATCCGAACAGGACCTCTTTCAGTTTCTGCCTGGGCTTGCGTGTTCTCTCTGTCACAGCTGGCCCTTGTTTTCCTTTTCTGCTACTTGTCCATACATCTCAAGTGAGCGAGGCTTGCAGTTTTCATCTTAGCCATAGTTCTGAATTAGGATCTCAATTAGCATCTATGAACATAGCAATTCAAAGACCATTGGAACATGGTTAGGGACACAGGTTTCAGTTTAACCACTTCTTTTCTATACTTACTGTAATTCCATAAAAAAGGCATTAATAATCAATTGTTTATCAATGAGGTAAACAAGAGCACATTTTATCTTTCATTTAAATTTACTAGGAATGTGTCTTTCTGTCTCTCCTAAGGACATAATGTATTCAAGTTAGTGCAAGTTAAAGCATATTAAATATCTTTATGTATCTTCCACATAATATTCTCGCTCCTCATAATTGGAATATATAGGACTTCTCCTGCCCTTGGATATTACATTATCAAGTCAGACCTTGATAATCAGCACCAGGAAATTGTTTTTATATCTTTATTTCATTGATGCCAAAGGATATGCTTCTCTTCTTTCTATTCCTTACATTGATTCCCCATTTTGACAAGTCCTTTCCCAGAGTGAGGCACTGATTACACATTGACCATGGAGAGATAACAAGTCATCCTACTTCAGGGAGCAGGTCAGTTAGCTAATCCTGAAAGGCACAAGCCAGAACAAGCATAAAAGAATGTACTTTCTATGTATCAAAATGACTAATGTAGTCTACTTAGATTACCTTGGCAAAGCAAACATTATGGACTTCATGGACTCAGCTAGGTTGAATTTCCACAAAGGAACTTAAAATACAATCTAATACATTGAAATAAGCCAACATCTCATAAGCAATGTTTCCTTCCATTTTGGTTGGATGTGCCCTTTTTCTATGGAAGGGGAATACATAATATAGCTTATTTCTTTCCATCCCCATTATGTAAGAGCTAGTTTGGTGTAGTGGTTAAGGTGTTGGCCCAGAAACCAAGTGACTATGAGTTATAGTCCTGCTTAGGCATGAAAAATGAGTTGGGTGATTTTGGACCAGTTGCTCCCTCTCTCAGCCCAACTGGCCTCACAGGGTTGCTGTTGTGGGCAAAAAAAAAATGAGGAGGAAAGAGTATGGGCATGCTTTCTTCCTTGACTTGTATATGAACAGAAAAAGGCTGGGTAAAATGTCTGTTTAAAAAATTACTTTTTTCTCTTCCAAGCAATAGTTAAAATTCTGTGTTTAGAACTTAGTGTGGGCTCTAAACTTAGAAACTAAACTTATTGGGAGAGCAAACTTAGAATCTGGCTTCTATAAATATAAAGGTTGCTTTGACTTTGCAGATTGCTCCCTCTTGCGTTTTAAATCACTACTGTAGTTCACTTTCACCACCTGAGTTTGTCTTTATGAGATAAACTGAAAAACATAACACCACCACGATATTACACATACAGCTGTATCAATGGCACAGGTTGAAAACTAGTAATATAGTAGTACAATAACTACATTCATATAACATGCTGAAACACAATATGTATGTTAGTTTTAATTTAGGCTGTGACTGCAACCTAGCCTGTGTAGCTTTTAAAATGTGATTTATAGAGATGTACTATGTCTGTTCAGAGAATACTAGCCTTGTCAACAATATCTGATTAAGCAGATCATAGTTACTGGGGACAATCAAAAAACAGCCTAGCCATCAGTCAGTCTTGTCTTGCCTGGGCCCTTTCAATTATCAGTATTAGCATATAGTAATAGTTTAATCAATGGATAATAATAATACGGTAATAATAATAATAATAATAATAATAATAATAATAATAATAATAATAATAATAATAATAATAATAATAATAAAGTTGGAAGGACCCCACTTTTATTCTTTTGCATTAATACAGCTCCAACTGCTTGAATTATGAAGGGCTCCCCTGAGCAAGGGTGCTTTAGAACCAGTTCAGCAGCAAATAGTCTTTTTAAATTCTTAAAAGCTGTCTGAAAACTCGTAGTCCATGCTAGCAGTTGGCCAGATCAGCAAAAGAGGGAATAAATTGACAGTAGAAGTTAGCAAACCCTAGGAAGCTCTGGGGCTGTTTGTGAGTCTTTGGAAGTTGCCATTCAATTATAGCTTTCACTTTGGCTGGGTCCATTTCAATGCCCTCATTGGAAATTCTATAGCAAAGATAATCTCATCGGGTTTGGTGAAATTCACATTTTGACAATTTGACATAAAGTTTGGCATTCAAAAGTTTCTTTAACACTTCTCTGACCAGTCTTATGTGGTCAGTCATATTCATACTGTATATCAGGATGTTATCGAGGTACACCAGAACCCCTTTGCATAAATGATCATGTAGGACCTCATTAATCAACTGCATAAATACAGCTGGGGCCCCCTGCAGTCCAAATGGCATGACTTTGAGCTGGTAGCTTCCCAAGGGGCAGTTGAAAGCCGTTATCCACTCATCCCCCTCCCTTATTCTCACCTGGTAATACGCTTCTCTCAAGTCTAATTTAGTGAAGACACTCCCCTTCGCCAGGTGAGTTAGTAAGTCCTTCAGGAGTGGGAGAGGGTATTTATTTTCCACACTCACAGCTTTGAGACCCTTATAGTCCATGCAGAGATGAAGAGACCCATCTTTTTTTTTTAACAACACAGGGGCTCCCACAGTAGACTTGGCCCGTTCAATGAATCCACTTGCTAGGTTTGTATCCACATATCGCTGCATGACCTCCATTTCAAGGGGAGAGATAGCGTACATTCTTGGTCATGGAACTTTGGCCCCCAGTTGCTGCTGGCCCCATTCTGGTTGTTGGTTAAATGGCTGCCGGGGCCCCTGCTGTGGCTGTTGGACCCCTAGTTGCTGGCTACCCCATTGGTGTTGCTGTATGCCCAGGGGTTGCACATTTGGGCCCTGCTGCCCCGCCCTTGCTATAGTTGTCTGAGGGGAAGCTGCTGATGGCCAGCAAGAAGTCATGGTACCACCTGCTGCTGTAGGCCCCTCAATGGTTGTTGGATAGATGGGGGTTGCTGTCGTCTACTCTGTTGTTGGACTGCAGGGAATTGTGGCACCCTCTGCTCCTGATCTACTAGAAGTCATGTTAACCTCAATTGCTGTGGCACCTCCCTCAATTGCAGGCCCCTCTGTAGTTGCTTGTCACTCAGGGTTGTTGTCCTCCAACTAGCTGTTGCTCTCCAGGCTTCTACATCACCCCAAGCTGTTGCAAGGCCTCTATTAGCTGATTTAGGCCCAGAGGTTGTTGCCCCTCCCTCTGTGGCGATTGCCATACTCCCCACTGCTGCAGGGGTCCTAGGCTCTCTTCCTAGGGCTTGGAGGGCTATTGGCTCTGTGAAAGGGGGGCCGGGGGGCTCTCTTAGCAGGAGCTGTTCTGTGCCCCTCACTTCTACCTCTTCAAATGTTTCTGCTAGATAGTCAATTGATTGGCTATGGGCTGCAGACAGATATTTCCACTCACCCAAGTATTTAGTCTCAGATGGCCTGGCAGCTCTCCACCGGTCTGGGGAAAGTGATATGCAGGAGTCTCTTTGTTGTCACTCCACCTCCTCTGCCTTTGAAGCCCTTGGGGATGGCAGGGCTGCTTCAAGGCATTTGGAGTCTCTGCTGGGCTTAATCTACGCTGATGACCAGACCAATTCTCCTGGTTGTTTGAGTCTAGTTCCCAGCTGGGAGGATTGCTGAATCCCTTTTCCTACTGGCTTCTTCGCTGGTCCTTCCCCCCCTTGGGGTGGCTGCTTTTGCTGGGGAGCTAGCTTCAGGCAAACTTTCCTTCTCCATGATGGAAACTCTTTGCTGACTCTTTGCCAGCCTGTTTCCCAAACTTTGAGACAGTGACAGGAGTTCAGGACCCCCTAGTTAGTTTGTAAAGTTGGTGGATTCCAGCTTGATGTCAAGTTTCCAATGGATGAGCTCTTCAAAGAACTCTGAGGCATTGTTTCCCTTAAAAGTCTTTTATTAGAGCCCTATAATAAAAAATAATTGTTAGAAGCTGGAATCCCCCTCCCCTTAGCACAATAATATTAAACACAATTCTCCTCCTTTTGTTGCTGTCATTAATCACATTCTCCAGTTAGTTTGAAGGGTTAGTTCTCCCTCCTTAGCGTAAACCCCACAGTTCTTTCTTATCATCTCTTGTTACATTCAACCTTGAAACTATCCTGCTACTGTTGTTTATGTCTAACTAATTTCTCATGCATTCTTCCTTCCCCCTTCCTTCTTCAACTAACTTTAACTCTAAAAGTGATACACAAGTACAAATATGAAATAGCTGCTTCTTCATTTTTTGTCAAAGCAAGAACAAAAGCTTCTTTCAATGTAAAAAACAAGAAAACATTTAAGGAAATGATTGGTCCATTAGTGGGAGAAAGTGGCAAGAAGGTGACAAGCAAGAGGGAGAAAGCAGTACTATTTAACTCATTTTTTTTGCATCTGTCTTTACCCAAAGGGAAAAAAACAGTCCAAACTATCAAAAACAGTTCTATTAAAAAACAGATTAGAAACACAAGTTAAGATAGGGAATAAAATGGTAAGTGAGCACCTGTCCAATCTAGACAAGTTCAAATCACCAAGACCATATGAATTACACCCCAAGGTTCTGAAGGAACTGGCAGATGTGATCTCAGAACCACTGAACTATATCTTTCAAAGATTCTGGAAAACTGGAAAAGGACTGGAAAATAGCTGAAGTAATTCCCATCTTCAAAAAAGGGGAAAAAATAGACCCAGGAAACTAGAGACCTTTAGCCTGACCTTAATACTTGAGAAGATTCTGGAAAAGATAATCAAACAACGAATCAGCAAACACCTAGAGGCAAACAAAGTCATTACCAAAAGCCAACATGGTTTTGTCAAAAACAGATCATGCCAGACAAATCTTAATGCATTCTAACCAAGTAACAAAATTAGTGGACCAGAGGAATGCTGTGGATATAATTTACTTGGACTTCAGTAAGGCATTTGATAAAGTAGATCACAACCTACTACTTGATAAGATAGAAAAATGTGGGTTAGATAGCATCACCACCAGATGGATTCGTAGCTGGCTGACCAGCCATACTCGGTGTGTGGTCCTCAATGGAACTGCATCCACATGGAGGGAAGTGTGTAGTGGGGTGCCCCCGGGCTCTCTTCTGGGCCCACTGCTCTTTAACATCTTCATCAATGATTTGGATGAGGGGATAGATGGGGAATTCATCAAATTTTCAGATGACATCAAGCTGGCAGGAATAGCCAACACTCCAGAAGACAGGCTTAAGATACAGAAGGATCTTGAATCTTGAATCTTGGGCGCTATCTAACAAAATGAAATTCAATGGTGCAAAACATAATGTTCTACATTTAGGCAAGAAAAACCAAATGTACAGGTATAGTATAGGTGGTACCTTGCTCAATAGCAGTGAGAGGGATCTTGGAGTCCTAGTGTGGACAATCACTTAAATATGAGCCAGCAGTGTGCTGCAGCTGCCAAAAACACCAACACAGTGCTAGGCTGAATTAACAGAGGGATAGAATCAAGATCATGTGAAGTGTTAATACCACTTTACAATGCTTTGGTAAGGCCACACTTGGAATACTGCATCCAGTTTTGGTCACCACGATGTAAAAAAGATGTTGAGACTCTAGAAAGAGTACAGGAGAAAGAAGCTTTTTTTGAAAGAAGCTTTTTATCCAAGTGATTTCCCACAAACACAAAGAGCAGTGTTTGTCAGCTATGGCAACTTTAAGAGTTGAACTGCAACTAGGAGTTTAACTGCAAACATCTTAATGTTCCCAAATCTGAGAAACACCAATGTAACAAAAGAGGTAGAAAATGAATTGCATCTTAAACATTAAAGTGGGGAAATATTTATACATAGAGGAAGCATCCTGTCACACTCTACAATTAATCCTGTAATTTCTTATATCAGGTGTAATGAATACATTAAAAGAGGGATGGAATCAAAATTACTTGAAATATTAGTACCACATTATAATGCCTTGGTAAGACCACCTGGAATATTCCATCCAGTTTTGGTCACTATGATATAAAAAAGATGTTGAGATTGTAGAATGAATGCAGAGAAGAGCAACAAAGATGATTAAGAGACAGAAGCTAGAAAATGCAAAGAATGATTGCAGAATTGGGTTTGTCTAGTTTAATGAAAAGAAGGACTGAGGTGATATGATAACACTGTACCAATATCTAAGGGGCAGCCAATATCTAAGAAGATGGGGGTCAACTTATTCCCCAAAGCACCTGAAGGCAAGACAAGAAGCAATGGATGAAAACCTATCAAGGAGAGAACCAACTTAGAATTAAGGAGAAACTTCCTGACAGTGAGAACAATTAATCAGTGGAATGACTTCCCTCCAGAGGTCACTCGAGGTTTGATAACCATTTGTCTGGAATGGTATAGGATCTTCTGCTTGAGCAGGGAGTTGGACTAGAAGACCTTCAAGGTCTCTTCCAACTTTGTTATGCTACTATTGGTACTGAAATTCACACTCCACATTTTACATGCTTTCAATCTGTCATGACTTGATATCAGCTTAAGGACAAAATACCATTTAAAGACTGAAGAGGGGAAGGAGTATTCCAGATAGCCTTATGCATGGGTTGAAATGAGATGAAAGCAATATCGTGAATATAATAGCATATTTTTCCTTGGAATCAGATTTGTTTCTTGGTGGCTACATAGGTTAAGTCCATCAGGAAAGGGAATGGGTACAAATACCTCAGTGATGCACAGCCTTGGTAATCCTGGAAATACCCTATGCCAAGAGGTCTGTTCCCTGAGAAAAGCAAAAACCAAACTCTCAGTAAATGCCATCACAAATTCTAAGGAGTATCAGAAGGCAGCAAATCTGGGCCAGGATCAGGAGCTTATTCAAGGAGTATCTCTATAATACCCAGATATTTGGTTCATCCTTTCCTTTTCTCATTCCTTATTTTTCATGGGAAACACAGTAACAGTTAATGCAGTATTGTGAAACCAAGAAAAGGAGGCAGAAATGAGGAGGTTGGGGTGGACATTGCAAGCAAATAAAGGACTAGCAAAGCTTTTTTTTTTCAGTCCTTTCTTCATTAACCAAAAAGGGAGAATATTTGTAGCTCAGGGTTGAAATGACCCCCACTTTCTTCAAGTTTATTTATATACATAAACAGACAAATTTGCACAGCTTGTGCTCTGCAGCAGATGTACATTAAATCACTTGTCTCTCATACTGTCCTAGCTGGGTAACCTGAGTTAAATAAATTGATTTTTATTTTGGATATCAGCTGATTTCTGCCTGATTCTCCCAATTGCAGCAATTGGGCAGATATACATAAGAGTCAATTGAAGAATGCCCCAGTTATCAGTGCTGACTGTATTGTGTATTTTGGGGCTGCCACAGATTATCAGCATATGCATGTACATACATTTAAAATGGCATAGACTGCAGGCAGAATAAGAAAGAAAGGGGAATTGCATTACAACTTGCAAATACAAGTTGTAGACATCAGAGAAGAGAATGCTTAGTCTTTCCCATGCAATTTCAATAAATCATAATCAGAAGAGAATAGAGCTGGAAGGGACCTTGGAGGTCTTCTAGTCCAGCACCTGGATCAAGCAGGAGTCCCTATATCATTTCAGAAAAGTGGCTGTCCAGTGTCTTCTTAAAAACCTTGAGTGATGAAGCACCTACAATGTCTGAAGGCAAAGCTGTTCCACTGGTTAATTGTCCTCACTGTTAGGTAGTTTCTCCTTAATTCCAGGTTGCCTCTCTCCTTGATTAGTTTCCATCTGTTGTTTCTTTTTTTTATTGAAAAGTTTTACAGTACATTTTTGAATACAAAACCCCTCCCCTCCCCCTCCCCTCTCCCCAAACCTCCCCAACTCTCCCCTCCCCTCCCACCCTCCCCGACTTCCCAGAGCTAAATACAGGGTATAAAAATACAAACAAACATAATCTAAAATATGCAAACAACAATAAAATATTAAATTCTATCGCACTTTAACTCTTAATAAAATAACTACAAGCTAGTTATACATCATATAAATCCACTACTTATTCAAATGCTAAGTGAAACTTTTTAGTCCCATATTTATTCTGGATATAATCAATCCATCTTCTCCACTCCACAATATATCTCTGTTGCGATTGGTCTTTCAAATACGCTGAAATCTTTGCCATTTCCACCAAATTGGAAACTTTTAAAGTCCATTCTTCTATAGTCGGCAGTTCTTCCTTCTTCCAATATTGCGCTACTAAAAGTCTCGCTGCCGTAATTAAATTCAACATCAACTTAGTGTCCACAACGGTAGTATCTGTGATAATGCCCAATAAAAACAGTTGCAGACAAAACTTTATCCTTTTCTTGAATATTTTTTGCATATTCCACCAAATTTTAATCCAAAAAACTTTAACCCTTTTACAAGTCCACCATATATGAAAATACGTTGCATCCTCACAACCACACCTCCAACATTTGGGCTGGCAGTTCGGATACATACTTGCTCCATCTGTTGTTTCTTGTCTTGCCTTCTGATGCTTTGGAAAATAAATTGATCCCCTCCTCCTCGTGGCAGCCTCTCAAATACTGGAATACTGCTATCGTGTTCCCCCTAGTCCTTCTTTTCTCTAGACTGGCCATTCCCAAACCCTGCAACCGTTCTACGTATGTTTTAGTCTCCAGGCCTTGCATCATCATTGTTGCTCTTCTTTGCACTTTTTCCAAAGTCTCAACATCTTTTTTGTAACGTGGTGACCAAAATGGATTGCAGTATTCCAGATGTGGCATTACCCAGACTTCGTAAAGTGGAACTAATGCTTCATGTGATTTTGATTCTATGCCTCTGTTTATAGTTCTATTAGAATTAGGCTAAGATGCTTGTTCTGTATTTCAGTTTTTTTTTATTTACATAATTTATAACTTCAGTAATAGCAATTCACTAAGCCTGGTTCCTCATATAAATAATAACACAATGGTAGTATTGCTCTAACAAACAAGGCTTTTTTAAAAAAAATAATATGTTTCTGAGCTGAAAAATCTTAACAATAATACACCTGTCAGGTAGGTTGACTGTATAGAAACGAGCATCTCAAGGTCCCTATTTAAGTTCGCATTCACAAGGATTTCGCTATGAAATTACAGTGTAATTTATTATTTTGAAAAGTTAATGCGATCAAGATCCTTCTGAATTTTGAATATATTATACAACTGTAACATATTAATTTCATCATCTTTTTGTAGGAGATGATCCAATTACTGCTGCTTCTTGTTCGCTGGCAACAACTATTAAATGAGCTGTCTGATGGGGTTCATCATCCTACTCTGAGGTCTTCAGGCCTGTTGGCAAAATCAGTCTTCAGGACCTTGAGGAGGTGGATCACAGAGAGAACGACACCACAGAGAAGGCCTTTTTTCTTGGTCCAATTAGATGGACCTCCTTAGGAGAGGGGACTCATGATAGTCTTTGCCTTTCCACTCTAGTAGTCCTAGATGTGAATGGGGAAGACACTTCAAATAATATCAGTAATTCAATTATGTCTTGAACCAGATGACCAAACACTCTGGCCAGGGCATCCTGGGATCTCACCTGACCCATTCTACTGACCCCAATGACCAGGAGTTTTGCTCCATAGATGCCAGTGGAAATCAGTCTGGAAGTAACTGTTCAAGAGCCTTTGGACAATGAGGATCTTATGGACATATTGACTTGGAGTTTCCAAGGGCCCTGAAAAGCTAGCCTGTCCAACAATGGGAACAATGCTCCACAGCCTGCTCTCATGCAGGCCAAATTGAGAGAATCCTCAGTCATCACAGGGTTTGGTTGCTATTGAGTTCCACATAATTAACTATTCTAGAGATTTGACAAATAGAACTATTAGAGCAGCAATAGTAATAGTACTTAGACTTATATACCACTCTACAGTACTTTACAGCAGTTTCTGAGCAGTTTATAGCATATTGACCCCAACAATCTGGATCCACATTTTACCAACCTCAGGAAGATGGAAGACTGAGCCAACCTTGAGCTGGTCAGGCTTGAACACCATGCAGTGCTTGATTTGGACAAAAAGGTAAATCCAAATCATGCTACAACTCATTTAGGCTTGAATATTATCAGCAATTGCGCAGAATAAAAACAAATTTCTTCCAGAAAGTGATTGATTGATTCATTGATTGATTGATTGACTGACTGACTGACTGATTGATTGATTGATTGATTGATTGATTGATGTATAATTCCACCAAGGAAGTATACCAACAAATAGATAATATCTCCAGAAAGTTTTGTAGGAAGCACGAAAATACTTTAGACTTGAAAGGAAAGCTAAAAGCAATGAAAAGCATTTCTTTTGGTAATATCAGTAGCAAATGGAAGAAGGAAGAGATGGGCCTTTTGTTAGAATATTGTATGTTAACAATGTTAAACGTTTACACTACAAGGCTACAAATGCAAATACAGAGTTGATTTTCTCCCATTGTTGTTTTCATATAAGCTAGAAGAGAAACAACTACAGTACAAATACCTTCAGACAGTTTGGATGTTTTTTTCTCCGCTGCACTCAGTGCACTCTCTGCTGATCACTCAGGAAATAATATTTTTAACTTACTCATTTTTTTATTACATTTATATCCCGCCCTTCTCCAAAGACTCAGGGCGGCTTACAAGCTTAGCAGTAAGCTTACAGTTCTACAAAGAAATATCCTGTTCATTCTGCCAACACATAATTTTCAGCTATGTTCCATTATAAAATAAATGATTCTTTATGTGATATGCAGCCATATTTCCATTCAAAGTTTTGTCAATTATAATGTTGCCATAAACATTGTTTACATTCCTGTGTTCATTGTCCAGAGGTAAAAGTGAGAAGTTAAAGCTTGTTGACTTCACAGAAACTGATATTTCCAATACTTCTAAATTTAAGGCTTACAAGACTGCAAGATAGCTTTTCCTGTTTCATGCCTTCAGTGGTTCAAGGCATATGACACAGAATGTACTACAGCTAAACCACAAACCACTTACCATTTTAAAATCTTACTTAAAAAGACCTAGGATAAAACAGTTGCATTATGGAGACTGGCAGTTGTTTAATGTGGTTACCAGTCACATTGCCATTATTAGACAATATTGGCCAGGAAAAGAAAAACAGTTTTAGCAATTACAACACCTGGATATGTGGATTCCATGCCCCCATCATCCTTTGATGAGGATTGTTTTAGCCTGCTTAGAAACCATGACCCACAATATCTCAGGAGACTATCCAGACTCAGGATAGTACACATCTCAAGAAAGATGCATGTACATCCAGATCACTTCTACTTGGACAATGTCTTATTACAAAATACATTGTTTTCAATTACAAAAGATTACCGATCATCTTTTAATTTAATGTCTCTATCCTATATGTGCTATTTCTAGAGTACTTCAAAAGTCTTCTAAGCTCCAAATTTTTTCATAATCTTTGTTCTACCTTCTCTTTTACTATTCTCCCTAAGGTCTAATTAGAAGAATTCTATTCCTTATTATTTCATAATTTCATTATTCTTTCAAAAAATACAATTGCAGTTCTATGTTAACATCATCTGTTCTGGTCGCAGTCCTGCACGCTACCAACTATTTCTTCCTTGGCTAAATTATTTCTGGGTAGGTTTCCATTGATTTCCATAAAACCATAAAACCCATCCAGTCTGTCTTTTGCCTTTTCTTCTCCAACCTTTGGCTGGTGCTGCTGGAATTAAGCTTCTCTGGCATCTTGTCTCCAAAGGCCTTTCTTTCCCTGATCCTCAGCTATAGAGGAGCACTTCAGCAGCCTTGCAAAACAGATGTGGACATTTATGACTGCAGATATATCTCCTACAGGATTTGGGGTTTTCTCTTTCTTTCTTTCTTTCTTTCTTTCTTTCTTTCTTTCTTTCTTTCTTTCTTTCTTTCTTTTATTTTATTTTATTTTATTTCCTTCCTTTCCCTCTTAAGTTTTCTTCTTCTCTCTTATAGCACATTAAAATCTAACACTTCTACTAATATTCCACTATTAATTTCCCCTATTACATAATATTTTTGTCTTGTTCATGTCTGAATTATATTACGGAATAAGTAGTTTTTGAACAGAATTTGAAATATAATGTTTAAATATACATTAAAGTGGATAAAGCTTGTGGAGCAGATTTATTATTTATTTATTTATTATTTAAATTTATATACCGCCCTATTCTCGTAGGACTCAGGGCGGTTTACAGGGAAAATTAAAATACATAACATACAAAATTAAAATCAGTTAAACAAGATGTCTCTTGTTTAATCAACAAAATGAGATGAGCATCAAACATTTATACCTGTTGATCTCAAAAAAACCATCCATGGTTGCCGGGTTTCCTTTCAAATTCTGTAGCAGGTATGTCTGGAAGAAGCCAAGAAAGCAGGAACTCTGCAACTGTGCACATGGTTCAGATGGCTCTGAAGGGGAAAAAATGGATGATCAAGTCACACTTGAAACTTGGTCTGGAAAAATATATGACCAAAAGGAAGGTAACAAAAAATAAACCTCTCATCCAGCTAAAATTCTAGCCAATGCCATCATTTTATCTTTGCAGTTTGGTTAACTACCTTTTCCTACTCAAAGATCATGCTTCCTTGTTGGTTACCATTACAATAATCTGTAGTGCAATACATGAGCCCAGCAAAACTCATGTAGCAGAATGTTATGTGTTTACCATCATAACATAATATAACTGGGGTGGGGGAGAGAGAGAGAGAGAGAGGCTGCATTTTTAAAACTCTCCTTCTCCAGTTGTGATGCTGTAAGTCCAAAGTCTCCTCAGACATCTTTCCGACCCAACCTCAGTATATGCCACAATCACAAGAAAACCTTTAGCAGTGAGTCCATCATTTTGCCCACTGAGATGGGAAACTGTGAAACTTACAAGTGCTCTCTCTAGGGTGCATGAGTTACAGTATGTGGGTGATGGAAGAAAATCTTTATAGTTCTCTAATTGGTGTGACTGCCTAAACATTATCTGCTTTCATATAAATGAATGAATTATTATACGGTATACTGGTAAAGAAAAGTAAAGTACTGTATGTGAGGTCACTATTTCATGAGAACGCATCTTTCTTTCTGGTATAATCTAGCTTTTGGTTATCAAGCAAACACTTTTCAAATATATTTGCAATATATAAGTCAACATTTCTCTTGCAGCTTCACCCATTAAAATAATATATATTTTGCAACCGTTTTATAAACATGAAATTGACATGTGCTTTGAATTCTACCCTATCTACTTTAACATTATTACCTCACATTCTTTCTCATAACCAAAGCCAGAAAACTATATATTCTTTCCTATGAAAGAAAAAAGAAAGAATATATTAAAGAAATTAACACTCATCATAGAATATAAAGACAGTTTATTTTTTTAGTGATGGATGACCTAGCTTAGAAATTAATCAACTGCCCAATGATGACTTCCAAATAAATAACACAGATTAGCAGTATAAAGATTATATATTGTCCAATAATCAGGTGCCAATATGTACGCAAAGAAAAAATGAAAGGCTTCAAAGAGAACTGCAGGCAAATACTGGGCAATGAGTACTTAGAATTCAGACAGAAATAGCTGGGGGGTGGGTTTCTTAATTATTATTATTTAAAAAGTTATGTGTATTGCTATCAAGACTGTTATGTGAACAGCTTTATAGTTGAGACCATTGGTAAAAAAATATTGTTGAACAGATGAAGTACAATGAGTTTTCTCTTCAGCAATCTAGAGTCACACAAACTGAAGACCTCCTGCTTCCCAATTACATGCATATTCACCAGAAAAGAGTTGATTATGCTATGAATGCAAGTTACACAGTGGCTACAATAGAAGAATATATGAGGGAAGAAGGAAGAAATGGAAGAAAATACATTCAGAGTGGAGGAAATTGGCTGAATGAAATAAATTATGAAAAAAAGTTAAGTAAAGTAGACAAAGTGCAGAAAAGGATTCTGGAGTGAACGAACAGTATTCTCTTACCTGCAGCAAGGTGGAAGAGAAGGATGATGGGGGGAGGGAGAGAGAGAGAGAGAAGGAGGGACAGAAACAAGCTCATTGCTGAGTTTTCTTTCAACTCTTACAGTTGCTGGAACAAAGCCACACCAAAGATCTAGATCCAAACCTCAGAAGATGTTCTTCTGCTTATAGAAATGTGAAGACAATGTGAAGACTAGAGCCTTGGTGGAGCAGTGGGCTAATGCCTCCTTAAGTAACACCAGCTGCCTGCAATTAGTGCAGGTTCGCATCCCACCAGGCTCAAGGTTGACTCAGCCTTCCATCCTTCCGAGGTAGGTAAAATGAGGACCCAGATTATTGGCGGCAATTAAGCTGACTTTGTAATAATGCCGCTTGGGGTGTGTGTGTGAAAGCCCTAATAAGCAGGCATATACATAGAATGAAGGCTACTGCTAAGCTTGTAAGCCGCCCTGAGTCTTCGGAGAAGGGCGGGATATATAAATGGAATTTTTTAAAAAAAGTGTGCCAGTGTGTGCCTCCTGGAGCTGTGCATTCAAATTGTGTAGGATACATTTTTAAAATGAAATAGCATAAACCATATGACAATTTCATATTGAAATAGAAATGATCTGTTACAGAATAATCTAAACCAGGGGTAAGCAATCAATGCTCTGTGTGAACTCCCTGTGTTCTACAATTTTTGTGGTTTTGTGATATTGTCACCCCCAGCTACTGTATATTTAGCAGTATATTTTTACAATGCCTATAGTTTAAAAACAATTAAAAAGTCTCACACTAACCAGTAAGATTTTTTTTTTAGAATTTGAAGAAAATTGTTTTTCTTAAATGGATTTTTGGCCCACACTTCCTTCAGCATTTGGTTCCAATGCCTAACTCTTCATATTGGTAGGAAAAATACTTTTGAATTGGTTGTCTCTCTATATATGCTAGATATATAAATGTCAAGGAACTTCACTGCATGTAGAATGGACATGTCCATTGTTCGTTCCCTATTGGTTTGACATTAATATTAATGTGAGCAAAGTTCTTGGGGGAAAAACTATGATTTAAAATTGTTAATAGTTGCTAAACGTTGAAAATATTCAAAATATTTTATCACTAGATTTAAAAAAAACCAGGAAAATTACATCACATACAAAGTACCTTAAGAAAGATGAACCTCCTTCTTGCCTTCAGGAAGATCAACACTTTTCTTTATAAGGAAGTCACAGTTCAATAGCCATCCAGTTCAATCTTATGGTGTCTATTTAGAAATCATTCTCACCAAACACAAACACTTGTGGTAATGCAAGTGACTGTAGTTGCTTAGGGAGTTATAAGACATAAGGCTGGACTCAAAGAGGGCAACTCTGTATGGTATTTTTTCATGTTCAAAGAAGACACTTTGTTGTGCATTTCATCTGTGGTCACAGAAATGTCTCTGCAGTCCCAGTCTGGAAGCACAGGGTCCATCATGATCAGGGCACTGGAATTCCATTGTTGTAGTATATGTAGGTGTTATTCTGTATTGTTGTTTATGGTTTTCTATCAGTTTTCAGCAGCACTTTTCTTCAAAACAAGTTGGAGGCTTCATAATAAAGGGCTCACAGATGGGTTCTGTCAGTAGCTACAGCTTCTAGTTGCCTAGGCTGAATGTCATAGCGGCATACAGTTTCTTTCACAGTGTCTATGTAGCACTTGCATGAACAATCTTGAGGTCTCTTGCAGACTCCAATGCAATATAGAGCAACTGAAGAGGCATATGATAGTCATCTATTCTGGTGACGTGCCCCATTTTATGTGGCCTCTGATAATTAAGAATTCAATGTTGGTGGACTTTGCATGAGCCAAGACCTCCATTTTGGAGACATTGTCTTGCCAACAAATGCCCAGGATGGAACAAAGACTGTGCATGTGAATTTTTTCAGTTGTTTTATATGCCTTACAGATTCCAGGACTCACATCCACAGTGGAGGGAAGTGATAAGCACAGTTCTGTAGTTTTATGAAGATATGGATGATGTGTTGATTGAGCACTGTTGTATGTAGCCATCCCAATGCTTGGTTGATCTTGCTGATTCTGATGTTAAATGTCTTTGACCAAAGACCCATCACTCAAAATGATGCTTCCTAAGTATTTAAAACTATTTCAACTGTCAGTCGGGTATCATCAATAATGATTTTTTAATCTATGGGCTTGGTATTTGCCATGGGCTAGTAAAGTACTTAAGTCATGTTCAGGCGGTTAGTCAGACTAAAGAGCATAGATGCATTTGAAAAAAATCAAAATATTTTTAAGTGCAAACTTAAAGGGAAAAAACAGCAGCAACTAGTGAAACTTCCGTATATGCCTGCATCCAATGTTTCCTTTCTCCAGCTTTGCTTCATTCTTACAAGAACACTTAGAAAAAGGGTTTCATATTTAAAATATAATCAATAAAGCTCAAAATAACCTGTATAAAATTGCTCTTCTAATCCAATGTGGGATTTTACCTAATTTTTTGTTGACTTCAGTGAACAAGTTTGAAAGGCCTCACTGTTTTGTAAGTCTTTCCCTTTTCTTGGAAATGACTTTCTTGGAAACAACTTCATTTCTTCTCCACCAACCCCAAGTTCTTAGCCTCTCTTTCAGGAACTGCGACAGTCATGCTGGCATGACCAGTTCCTCCTGTGCCCAGAGAGGGGCTTCTGCCAAAGATGCCAAAGATGCCCAAAGCAAACTGCAGGCAAGGCGACAGCATGCTGAGCATAATGGTGAGGGCTGTGGTAGCCTTCTAAAGTGCCCCCGCCAGGGACTCTTACCTGCAAACTTCTCTCTGAGGGAAAGCAGAGCCTTCAGAAGCCCCTCTCTGGGCAGAGGAGCTCAGTACTGCCTGTCTCCTCAGTGTTGGGATTTTGGCGGTTAGGACAGTGCAATGAGCCTTGAGGCCTGCAGCCATGAGCAGCAGCAGCTGCACAATCAGATCTTGCGGAAGAACAGGGTAGAACAACAGCTAATGACCCTCTTTTACCGGTCTACCATAGAGAGCGTCCTCTCATATGGTATTGTGGTTTGGTATGCCGGTCTGACAGCCGCGGATAGGAAAGTATTACAGAGGGTAGTGAGCACAGCACAAGACATTGTGGGCTGTTCCCTGACACCACTGGATGACATCGCCAGGGCTCGTTGCCTTGGAAGAGTGAGGAAGATTCTCAGGGATGACTCACACCCTGGACGGTATCTCTTTACTCTCCTACCATCCGGTAGGAGATATAGGAATATAGCCAGCCGTACCAACAGGCTGAAGAACAGCTTTTATCCGTGGGCTGTTAGGCTTTTGAATGGGATGTAATCTTATGCAGAGTTGACTTGGGAGGCCGGTGTGTGGTGTAGTTGGTTCACATAGTGTGGTGGGATGGAGGGTTTGTTGTCACTGTGTGTTGGGGGGAGAGAGCACAGGGGGAGGCTCAGCTAATCTCAATGTACACATGTTGTACTTTGACAATAAAGGTTTATTATTATTATTATTATTAACAAGCCTCGAGGCCTGTAGCTGTGTGCAGCAGCATGATGCACCATGTGGGTGTGCATCCACAAAGCGACCGCAGAAGAACTCGGGCAGTGGCATGACAAATGTCAGGGTGTGGGAGGTCTGGCTCCAGCAGTCTTAAGATAAGAGGGTTTGGGGCACCTGGGGGAGCTCCATCACCACCACTCCCTGCTTGATTTTTACACATGCATCAGGTATTATTTAATTTTTTTATTAATATTTTAAAACTCTTTCTTATAACATAATCTAATTGTGTGCCTCTTTTATTGTTCTTATTTAAGTATTAAACTCATGAAACAATAAACTTCCTTTTTTATATACTTAAAACAGTCATTAGGGCAGAGAACCAGTTGTTAAATTATTTGAATCTCACCACTGCATATAACTATATCTAATGTGTGTTTAAAAAATGAACCATTAATCATTGGCCACCAAGCTCAGCCCGGAATTGCTTAAAATGGCCAACCTGATGGATGCCAGTAGTAATTGCCTGACTTTATTATATATTTTCTTTTCCCAAAAATTATTGGAAGGAGGGTTTCAAGAAAGCTCCAAGACTTGCTGGTTGGTTCAGTGAAATACTTCTGGCTTTCTATGAGCCCAGGTAATATTTGGAAATTATATCATGTCCATTTTGTTTCAATTATGGGAATGTCTTAATGCATGGGAATAGTGAGTTGGCCCCTGTGATTCCCTCCAGTAGAGGTCTTTTGGCCATTCACACACAATCCCTATTGAACTCTCCCAGTGCTGACTTTGGCGTATATGGTGCCACTAGGCCACATCAACAGATGGTGCCACATCTCACCAAGGTGAAAGATTTGCAGTTTTAGAAAGATTCTGAAAGAGGGGTATCACTGGTGTTCCCTGAAATCAGTGACTACTCAGTCTTTGTCTAAATGTGACTCTGCAGTTTCTCACCCTCCTGGAGACAATCTATTCAGTCAACACTACCACCATCCACTTTTTCCAGAGAAATCTTTCCTAGTGTACAATCACTTGGCAGTATGTATTTAAATATGCGTGTGCATGTAGAAACTAGAATAAAATGAGAAACAAAAACCCTTCCTTTGCAGGATTTCTAAAACGTACAGCTCTAATTTATTCTTTGGGGGAAAGCTTTTTAATTTAAATCCAGAAAATCATTATTGATGTAATAAGATAGGCAAGGCCACAGGAAATGAGATTTTAGTCATTACTAGGATCCCAAATACTTTGGCCACCTAATGAGAAGGAAGGAGTCACTGGAGAAGAGCCTAATGCTGGGAAAAATTGAGGGCAAGAAAAGAAGGGGACAACAGAGAATGAGGTGGCCGGATGGAGTCACTGAAGCAGTAGGCGTGAGCTTAAATGGACTCCAGAAGGTGGTAGAGGACAGGAAGGCCTGGAGGAATGTTGTCCATAGGGTCGCGATGGGTCAGACACGACTTTGCAGCTAACAACAACAGGATCCCAATATGCCAGTTTCCTTCTGTCATAAATTCAGGAGGCAATCTTGACTCTTGTACAACAATATTGCAACCAATACTTTGTCACTTTCTTCCTCTTGCCCTCCCTCCTTCAAATGCTTATGTACTGTACATATCCTCATAGTAGCTTCTCAAAACTTTTTGTGAACCATCTCATATACATGAATAATAGTATAAGAAGAGGCCCCTTTAAATTAAGTCAGATGCTACATTTCTATAATTTGCAGATTCTTACAACCCAGAAGTTTGAGGTGGAGTTTGAAATAATTAAAGTAATAAAGATAGGATACAAATAGATGGGAATTTGCCAAGACAACTAAGGAACTTTGACTCAAATAACAAAGCTCCATATCTGTAACAAGTAGTTGGTATCAGAGGAACTTCTACTTGTATCATGTGTAATATATTTGTGTATATGTATGACTGCTGTTTCTTTATAAAGTTATTCTTGTGCAGTCCAAATTTGATATTCTTCTTATTGGCAGTAAAAGGGGGAGAGAATTGTCTCACCACACCAGCCAGAATGAAAAATGTTGTTTTTGGGGAGAGTTGCTCCACTGAAACACACACACAGAGAGAACACAAACTATGTCTCCCTTGTTTCATCCTGCATCTCACAGGGACCACTACTGCAGGTCCACTGCTCTTCAGGCTGATCTGGTTTTCCTAACAGAAGGTTGGGTTTAAGACCTGGCAGATATGGGGGAAGAACCTAGCTTGAAAGTTCCAGGCTCTCCCACAACCTGAAGCAGAATAGCCCTTGAAGGTAGGGTCCAAGAAATGGGGAAGGGGGGAAGAGATACATGGCTGTTCCCATTCCCAGCAATCAACTGACTGTGCTATCATCTGAATGGTCTGCAAAAGTGGCCAAGTTTATCCCCATGGCAAAAATACAATGACTCTTTGACTGTTTAATAGGGAAAACACCCGGTTACTTAAAGACACATTTAAGTTACCTCAGGTGTAAGTGGAGGTGAGATGAAAACCATCTCATGAGCTCATAGACAGAGGAAAGTTTATGGATTTAATTGCTCGTCACTTCATAAGAACACGTTAATCAGATTCAAATTACCCTTTGCAACCGGTGCTTTCAAAATGCAATATCAAATTCAAGTGTTCAATCCACATGTATTAAATTGTTTGGTTACAGTGTTATTTCACAGCTTGCTGTTACATAAAAGTTTGAAACATCTTCCATTAGGGCCACAATTGGCTGAATATTGCACACCAGAAAGGTTTTTTTTGTTAGGGAGCATGGCTGTAACCTCCCAGGTTTTCACAAGTGCTTGTTGTTGGTAGTTTCACTGCAGAAAAGAAAAAGAAGATTTTATTATTGATGAGACTTTGTCTAGCCCAAAACAATGGACAGGTGTAGACAGGTGGGAAGGGGGAAAAGATAATTTTAGATTTTATAGTGAATCTAATCAGTACATTTCTTATTGTTTCTATTGTCCAATCGCTAAAATGTAACAAGCTATGCCTGGTCACATTGAGGTTCTGCTTGAATCTCTCTTGATCATAAAAAAAAATCAACAAGCTCATCATCCAGTACCCAACAATAGTTACCTACATGTCTCAGAGAAACCTACAGGCAAAATTTCTTGTACGAAATTGTACGAAATTGGGAATTAAAGAGATGGACCTTTTATCTCATAGTATTTATAATGTGGAGTTCAGCCATGCCATTATCCTAGCCCAAGAGTCTTCAAACTTGGCCCTTTTATGACTTGTGGACGTCAACTCCCAGAATTCCTCAGCCAGCATGCTTGGCTGAGGAATTCTGGGAGTTGAAGTCCACAAGTCATAAAAGGGCCAAGTTTGAAGAGCCCTGGACTAGGCATTCCCAGTCTATTCTACCAAACCTCATTCACCTCCAATTTATTTTCTCAAACTCCAGATCAGAAGCACTTTCAGGAACTTGGTACTTTCAATTAAGTGAAGGTAAAATGTCTGCTCAGAAAACTGTTGAAAAAGCTCAAAATGGTGTTGTTTAATCATTGTTTAAGAGAAGGTTGGAAGTCGTTGTACTTCAATAACTAGCATTTTTTTCTTTCTATTTTTTTCTTGCACTTTCTTTTTGCCTTCTTTTCTTTTTCTTAATAATAAAGAAGTCAGATTGCTTTTTCTTAAATTGCTAATGGGGCTTCTCAATTAGGCTTTCCAGATATAAGCTATAAAACTCCAGATGACCAATAGCTGATAGCAAATAGAGAAAATGCTTATTACCTTGCAAAGAATGATGCTTATATGCAGAATTTTGCAACAGAAAAGTGCTATGCCCACATATTTCCCATATCATAACTAAGAAAGAAACGGATCTCACCAGTGGATGCTTGCAGCACTTGGCATTAATGCCACAGTTGTATGGAAGACTTCCATTCTCACATTTTTTTTGGAGGCCAACCTGGCAGAAGCCACCATTCTGTTTACAGGCATCAGGTTGTCCTGCATTTATGAAAAAAAATATTATTTGAATGAACAATTGTCATTGAAACAGAATAGTTATATATTTCATATATAAATTGATAAAAATGGGGACGAAATAATGTGACTGACCACATGTAGCCAACATATTTCCTAGTTGTATGGCTCTTGCAGATTTCAAATATTTGACAAGATTATCCAGTTGCACTCCTTAAATTAATCCTATGTCAGATCGGTAGAAAGATCCCAGAGGCACTTGCAATAATGAAAGCAGCATCACGCTGATATGAAGAAACCTCCAGCCCTTTTCTATGCATGTTGTATAAATGCACAAAAAGGGCAGAACTTGCCACACTATCAACATGATGCTATTTTCTTCATATACTCCTCTTGTCTGTTCCATGCATGCTACTACATTATCCCCAATATTGCATGTGGAAACTAATGAACCCCCAAAAAGAATGGGTTGTCAAAGAATATTGAGGAATAGCAATATAGTCTGATCTTCATCCTCTTACGTCTGACTTTTAGCACAAACATGTGCCAGGATAAAGCACTTTCATGCCAGATGGAATGCTGAAAGTTGAGCATTTTTAGTATATTTCTTTCGGAAGATGTCCCAAAACAACTCCTGCCTGATTTCAGTGGTTTCGAGGCACTGCAGAGAGTTGGGTCAGGTGGTCTCTGAAGTCATCTCAAATCTACAAATCGATGACTCAGTAGCAAAAAATGGCAGGCCCTGGGCCCTTTTGATAGTTTTAAAGTGTGGCTTGGAGAGATTTTAGGATTCAAGAGGGGCCTTCAAAAGAACCACATGTTTAAGGCTAGCTTAACACCAGCTAGCTCCTCAAAGCACCCTTTCTTCACCGACAGCTCTTTTGTATTTGTGAATCACTCACCAAAGTTATCTTTTTATCTTGAAATGAATTTCATTTCCCTGGACTTTCCACAATACATTACTTACTATTTTTGTTGCAATTACCACCATTATTCTCACAGTTGTTCTATTTACATCCTCATTTCCTCTGAGCAGTTTCCAAACTTTACACGAATCCCTAATTTAATCCTCAGAATAGGATCTCTTATGGGACAAGACAAATTCAGAGAGGGCATTTGGCCAAAGGTCACCAGGGAGCCTGGTGGCCAAACAGAGACTTGGACTGGTCTCTCCCCAGTCTAAGTCCATCACTACATTACTCTGGTTGCCATGCTAAAGTTTCACAAAAATTTGATCGAAGGGATATAAACTACATGTGTTCTTTATTTAGCAACTAAAATTTGGACTAGCAATTTGGTTGTTAGGGCAAGCAGATCTGAGAAGGTCATGAATGTGATGATTGATTACAAAGGCTCTTTTCCATCATCTTTGGAACTGAAAATGGTTGCTAAATGAGCACTAACTATAGAAGGACATATTGGAAATTCTGAGAGCATTAAATGCATGCATAACCAGAGGGGATGAATTCACAGGAGTTTTGCTTGGTTAAAAAAAGTGGTTCCTACACTGAGCTTAATCCAGTGAGCAATAGTAGGATCTTCCTGCTTTTATCAGAATTCTCACCATAAGCTCTATCCTGTGAGAGAACGTGCAACATTGCAATGTACATAGACAGGGACATTCATTTCATATGTCTGCCCATCTGGCTCCTTCCTGCAGATATCAGTGGCTTAGTTAGTTATCCAAAATTGATTTACTAGTTGAAGAAGAATTTTAGTATACTATTATCACCCAAAGGTAATATTGGGGCGGGGGGGAGAATGTCATAGCTCCCAAGAAATCCTAGTTAAGGGATAAAATTTTGCTTCATAGAGTGCTGACTTCCAAATTAATGTTTTTCTATCAATAAAAATTCAGGATGATTAAAGAGCCAGAAGACCCCAAGCTGACTGTCTGGGGTTACAAAACAAAGAATTTTTTAATGGAAAAGGGTTTGCTGAAAAGAAGCTGTGGTTCACTTTCCAGTTTTGACATTCCTTGCATTGCTTCTTCTATATTTATTTAGAAAATGAAGCAGATTGAGATAAACATCATGCAGAGTAGTTTATGAAGTTCATAGTTAGCCAGTCCTTTCCTCAACCTAGAGGTGGCGATAGCAATGAAAGCTCTCTTGGGTCTTTATAGAACCACTGGGATAAGATATACTGCAAGAGTGAACAGTAGTAGAGCAGAAAATTTTGTTTCCTGATTGTTTGGGAGAGTCACTTCTTGTAACAAATGACCCTGACGTTTCTAAAAACACTTGAGAAACTTGGAGATAATCTCATATTTGCTGATGGGAATGTGTAAGATTGGCTGATGAGCAATGGGAAGGAAGCTTATAGCAATTACACCAGTACGAAAATCTAACAACTAAGTAGCATTTTTTAAAAAAATAATGAAAATGAAGGGGAACCCCAAGCAGAAACTGCACCAACCACACAACCTAATGCTATGGACTTAAGGATACTAAGAAACGGCAACATGAGAGTGAACAGTAAAGGAATAGAAATTGGAAGAAAGAAGGGACAAGGAAGATATGTCAATATGTTCCTAGGAAGAATTAGGCAACTCTCTTTAGTCACAGACCCTGCTGTGAACCTGCAACAAAATCAGTTGCCTAAAGCAACATGTAGTTTGTCTTATGCAAAGTACTTCACTCTAAGCCCAGGAAAACAAACACTTTTGGAGGATTGGGGGAACTTGGTGGCATAGACAACTCCCTTGAAAAAGAGATAGGCTTTTGGTCACATCGTTGTTCTTACCATTTTGACTTTTTCTGTGAACATTCCCTTCCCACCACCCCTAGCAACCCTTTTAGAAAAGAATGATGGTTGTATTCACTTAACATCCTGCAATTAAATAAATAAGATTAATAAGTAGATCAATGAGAACCAGTTTCGACGGGAAATGGGTTCAAACCGATTGGCCGGCTGCTCACCTGGCCAAGTATAAAAGGAGGGCAGGTAACCCCTATTCCCCAGTACAGTCACTTCCACCGAATAAAGATCTGCCATGCTGTACTCATCGTCTCAGCGTCTTTCCTGCTCCCCAGAACCCACTACACAATATGCATACTACCTGCATCCCACAGAAGGGGCTTCACTTGTTTGTGCAGCCCAGTTTCTGGAATGCCGGGGCCCAGTGCTGGTCCACAGATCGGGGGTTGAGGATCCCTAGTCTAATGAGTTGCACAAGTCCAGTTCCCTAGTAACTGGGAAGGTCCATTAGCAGAAACACTGATGAAGAAGGACAGCTGGTCTGATTAAAGAAGCACTTATCTAAATTCCAGGGCTGTCCATTTGTTTTTCAAATTCACCTCTGGATGTTGTGAAACCAGCTGTGTGTAATTCAAGTCATGGATTTCCTTCAATAATGGGAAGGATGAAAACATCAATTTCTGTCTGGCTTTCTTTTTTCAACTCTCTCCTTCTATTTCCCCCAGATTTACCCAGCCCCTCCTTACCTAAGGAAACACAGAGGAGAAGAAGCAATGCAAAGGTTAGGAAAAAAAACCTCATGATTGAAGTTCCCTCTGAAATCTCTCCGGCTAGTTCAAAGAAGCAGAACTGAAGAAGAGTTAGGAGGACTCCACAAAAAGCCCAGCAGATCTGTCTATTTATAACAAGTTACAAAGTCATGACAATGTGGAAATGTAGGGTAGATCACTGATGTGGCACACATTGCAAACTTGTATTTCCTGTCACTCTATTTTAAAACTACTACTCCCTTCCCTTTTTTAAAAAAACTTTAGGCTCCCAATTGTGTTCGCTGGATAATTCTTGTCCTGGGTGAAGTTTGTAGTTTTGCTCAATTGCCAGTTGTAGTACTTCCTGCTGTTAACAGGGCAGATGAGCAGCTCAGAGGTGCAAAAGTGTCAAGAATATTGCAGGGCAACACTTGGCGCACAGAGAAAAGAGACGGTTGCAGTTTCACCATCATGAAATTGCCTAGTGAAGCAATTGGGAAAGGAACAAGGTTTGAAAAGTCAAGAAGACTCAAGAAGAGAAACAAACTGGATCCACTGGGCTTCAAAGGGGGAAATTCAACCCAAAAGAAAGGCCCAAGCAGCCATGTTGAGATGACTAAGAAAAACTCCACATGTCCCAGCTGGACAGGACCTTGGTTGTAGAAAGGCAAATTCAGCAGAGAATGTGTTTGTTGAAATTCACACAGTTCCTTTGATGTGTATTATACCTTAAGGAGACTGCCTAATGTGTTGTGGAGGAAATGGGGGGAAGGACACTTAGCTTCAGAGAAAGCCCCCTCTCAAGGCTCTGAGTTCAGTAGGTTATCAGTGATTAAATTCTGGCACCTATATCACACAATGTGTGTATACATGTGGCTTATGCTTCTTTATAAATTTTGAACTTCTTCTCATGTGGCCACCACCTAGTCCTCTTATTGGTAAAGGAGAAGACAGTGAAAATGATCTTTGGGGATTCCCCCATTTTATACCAGGCTTGTTTAAAATGAAGTACAAAAATGCTGCAGAGCTTCTGATTGGGAGAGCTTAAAGAAATCAACTTCTTGAACTCAGGATGGATTTTGCATTAAAACTTCAGATAATGTATATACTGTACGCATTCACAGGAACATTTTAGCCTGTGGTGGCACAACTGGAGTGTAACCTAAGGCCCTAAATTACAAACAGGTTAAAGTGCAACCCACCTAACATTGGCCAACATAAACCTATCAGTATAAAATCTGCTGCCATCCAATTGGCATTCCTGAGTTGTGGGGGGAAAATCAAGATAACACCCATGATCTAAAACCTATTTCTTTTTTTTACACCTCAGCCCTTGAAGGTCACATCCAAAGACGAGATGAAGAAAGGGAAGGATCCATCCTAATTTGGGCAGTAGGAACTGGGTGTATCCCACTCCTCTCAATCAACTGACCATGACAGCATCTGAGTGATCTGTGAAGCTGGTCAAGATTATACACCCAGAAATACTAGGTCTTGTTGCCTACTCAATGGGGAAACCATCAGGCTAGCTAAGGAAATGTTTAAGCTTCTTCATGCCTAGGTTGGAGATGAGATGAAGATATTTTCATGAACCCATGAGCATATTAAAGTTTATGGGTGCAATTGCTCATTATTTCATTAGAATACCAAAGTGGCCAAAAGGTCTCTCAGAATTCCAAACTCACTAATAGGGTTTATTTGCAGCAGGCACATTCAAAACACAATACAAAATTCAAATATTTGATGCAAATTCATTAAATTGTTTAATTACAGTGTTTTTTCAATACATGCTGTTACATTTTCCATTAAGACCACAGTTGTTGAATGTTCCATCCTAGAGAAGCAAGGTTCTTGTCAGGGAACATGGCAATAATATCCCAGGGGTTGGTGGTTTCACTGCAGAAAAGAAACAGAAGATTTTATTGCTGATGTGTCTTGCCCAAGACAATGGCTGTAGTATAGACAGGTGGGGGAGGTGGGGAGCACAATTTCAGATTGGATGATGAATCTAGTCAGTTAATTGCTTATCATTTCAATTGTTCAGTTGCTCAAATGTGACAAGCTATCCATGGTTCTTCTGAAGGTCACACGGAGTTTCTGCATGAATCTCTCTTGATCAGAAAAAAAATATTCAACTAGCTCAGCATCCAGTACCCAACGCAGCTATCCACTATCTCAGAGAAGCCTACAAGAAAAATACCTTATAAGAACACCATGGATGTCAGGAATTTAGAACATTATCTCATAGCATTTATAGTGTGGACCACAGCTATGCCATCATTCTTCAGTTAACAAGTCATTCCTAGCATATTCTACACCAAACCTAATTCACCTTCAGTTTGTTTTCACAGATCAGAAGCACTTTCAGGATCTTTGTACTTTCAGCTGAATGAAGGTGAAATGTGAGCTGAAAAAAAATGTAGAAACTTTTTCTCCAAGGAAGAAACAAAGTAGAGGAGAAACCTTAGATTTTATGAACCTTGGGGGACCCCATTGCTTACTTTTCTACATGTGGATGTAGTCCTGTTGAGGACTACACTTTGAATATAGTTTGTCACCGAGTTACAAATCCATCTGGTGGTAGTGCTCTCTATCCTATATTTTTCTAGCATACCAAGAAAAGGCTGTGGTCTACTTTGTCAAATGTCTTACTGAAATTAAGTATACTGTGTCCACAGTATTTCACTGATTCACTAATTTAGTCACTTTGTTACAGAATGAAATAAGATTTCTTTGGTAGGATCTGCTTTTAAAAAACCCGTGTTGGCTTCTGGTTATAACGTTATTTGCTTCTAGGTGTTCGCAGATTTTTTATTTATTCATGCTTGATTTCTCAATCTGATGTAATTCCCAAAATTGGGAGTAAAGAAGACAGCTATATGACCCTAATGCCTTGCTCAGAGGAAATTCATAGCTACTCAGCTTACCACTTGGTAAACATAGAGAAAATTACTCATTTTTAATGTCTTTTTTAATATGGTATACCACCTATTGATACAGTCTGATTCTTGGGGGTCATCAGTAAGTGTATATCTTAAAGCTGTAGCATCCTAATAGCTAACACAATGCAATTATAAGAATAAATAAGCAAAACTTAAGGGAATGGGGGATGGTTTTATGGGATCAGCTCACATGAAGTACGTATATATAAGTACGACAATAGATTTGTGCAGCTGATTTCCTGTGCTGTAATAGCAGAACCGGCTTGATAAATGTGGAATATCTATAATCCTCACTTCCAATGTGTGCTATAATGCTAAGTCTGTCCAAAATTAGTGTTCCAAAATAGGGAAAGATTAATGAATGAAAAGCCTTTATACTATTGCTATCTGCCTCATTTCATTTACCAGCATATTTAGATCCTCTGAAAAAGTGTTGATGGTTCAAGTAAGCACATATTAAATAAGAAAATGGATATTTGTTTTAAAAAAACAAGTCAGATTCCTTTTTAAAAAATTCCCTATGGGGCTTATCAATTAGGCTTTTCAGATATGAACTATAAAACTCCAGTTGATCAATAGCTAATAGCAAATACAGAAAACTCTTACTACCTTGCAAAAAACTAATGCTTATGCAAAGTTTTGCAGAAGAAAGATGCTATGCCCATATGTTTCTCATCTCATAACTAAGAAAAAAATGGATCTCACCGGTCCACGCTTGCAGCAGAGGGCATTAATGCCACAGTTGTATGGGAGGCTTCCATACTCGCATTCCTTGTGGAGACCAGTCTGACAGAAACCACCGTCGCTGTAACAATTTCTTAATTGCCCTGTATTTATAAAAAAATATTTGAGTGAGCAGTTGTCGTCAAAACACTATCGTGTATTTTGCCTACAATAAATCAATGAAAGGAGAGAAGAAAGTTTATTTTATTGACTTCATTTAGCCAGCATATCTCATAGCTGTTTACCTCCTTCAAAAGACACTACTTTCAACATGCAAGAAGAAAATCAGTTGAGTTTTCTGGAAAAAAAATTAGGAACCTGGGGATAACCTCCTATTTCCAGATGGGTATGTATAGGATTGGCTGCTGAGCAATGGAAGGGAAGCCTATAGCCACTGCAGCAGTAGGAAATATTTAAGATGCTAAAAATGAAGGGGAACCCCAAGCAGAAAGTGCACCAACTGGCCAGCCCTAATGCTATGGTCTTAAATATACTGATAAAGGGCAGCATGAAAGAGAACAAGAAGGAAAGAAAAGCTGTAAGAAAGAAGGGGCAAGGGAGATGTATCAATATGTTCCTGGAAAGAACCAGGCAAATCTCTTTAGACATAGACATTGCTGTGTTCATAAACTCTAGATCTGCCTTAGGCACAGCAACTGGCTGATCTTGTGCCAGTCATTCCTTCTCAACCCTAAGATGGAAGTAATGGCCAACCACTTCCAAAATCTTGCCAAGAAAGCTGCAGGGACCTGTCCATGCATTTACCACTAGTGAACACCAATTCATTTTAGTGTTTTCTAATGGGTTGCAAAAGTCCAGTTGCACACAATCAATCTGCTGTTGTATTAATTCTTTCATCATCTAACCACCACTAAAATTCTGAGCTTAGTAGCTAATAGGCGGAAAGACAGATGGAGAAGGACAGCTGATCTGACTAATGCACTTATCTGAGTTCTAAAGCTGGCTGTATGTTCTTTGGAGGTGCCTCTGGATGCTGTGAAAGCAGTGGTGTGTGATTCAAGTCAAGAATTTTCCTCAAAAATGGGAATAAGATTTTTTTTTAAAAAAAATACTAATTTCTTTCATGCTTTCTGTTTTTTCCTCTTCTGCTTCCATTTCCCCCAGGTTTACTCAGCCCGTCCTTACCTGAAGAAACATAGAAGAGAAGAAGCAATGCAAAGATTAGGAAAAGAAACCTCATGATTGAAGTTGCCTCTAAAATCTCTCCAGCTACTGAAAAAGACTTAGAAGGACTCCACAAAAAGCCCAGCAGATCTGTCTATTTATAACAAGATATGGTGTCATGAGACTGTGGAAATGTAGGGTATATCATTGATCATTGATAAGCATCATTGATATGGCAAACATGGTAAACATTTTACTTCCTGTTACTCTCCTTTTAAAATTCTACTTCCTCCCCATTCGGTTCACTGAATATTTCTTGTAACATATGCAAGTCTGTGGTTTTCATCACATGCACATTGACAAATCTTCAAATACTACTTGAAACTTTGCTAAAGAGGATTATGTAGTCACAAAGTGTGCTGTAAGGAAATGCAAAACAATTTGTTTAATTGACATATGTGATTATAATTATACATGGATGGAGGTAATATTAGCATTAGAATTTGTGCAATGTTTGCCGATTTGATAAGTATGTTTAAATTAATAACAAATATGGAAAATTATGTAACGCTTAACTATCTTGTGATTGTCAAATATTCAAACTCATTTATGCAGTCACCTCTATTTTGGGGGAGAGGACAAATTGTTGAAAACTCCTGGGAAACTATGGAGATTAATAACTTTGTATTTGTTTTGTGTTTCCTGGAAGTTTTCCAAGCTCCTTCCTTATAGTCCCAGAGTATATTTGCTTTGTATGTGTTGGTCCTCAAATAAATATTAGCGTGTTAAGTTTATTAGGCGGAGACACATTAATCCCACTGGAGATATAATCTTTCTTCTTTGCAATTTAAAAAACCCCATATCCATTGTCATTTGAGTGAGCAGTTTGCATCAAAATACAATGGTCATGACTTTCATGGACAAATTGATAAAAATGGACAAGAAAGCTTGATTTGACTGAATGCATATAGCCAGCATATTAAAAGTGTTTCCAATACTTGATCAGATTATTCAGTTGCACTCTTTAAATTAATCCTGTGATAGATCTGTAGAAAGATCCCAGAAGCATCTGCAGGACTGTTTGCTGCTAATGTACTAGAAGGCAGGATCAAGTCTAATGACACTCAGTTACAAGAGGACAGATTGAGTGAACATTAAGGAAAATATATTGAGTTGATTCTCATAAGGCAGGGGCCTCCAAATTTGGCAACTTTAAGACTTGTGGACTTGTGAGGAATTCTAGGAGCTGAGGTCCACAAGTCTTAAAGTTGTCAAGTTTGGAGACCTCTCTCATAAGGGATGATTATTTTATTTTGCAAGACAAGATTAGAGAAGTTGTGCCTCTCCTTTTATTTGCTCATATCCTACTGATGCTGTTAAATCACATAATTAGTATGGTAAATTACCCAATACCTTCCCCAAGACATATGAGCTGCCATCTTCTTGGCTCTTATCTCGGCAACATTTCAGCCGGAAATGGTAACACGTTCCAATCTCAATTTCATTGTAGTAACACTGACTATTCCGGTGGCATCTTCCTCCTTTTTGCCAACAAAGTCTGGCAGATAAGTTGAGACTCAATCCTTCACAAAGGAAAATTGTAATCAAAACCACTTGACACTCATGTGAAATGAATAAGAAATAAGATGAAAATCATTTGTAGCTTAGTGGTTCAAACACCTACTGTGCACGCAATAAATTTTCAGTTCAACCCGAGATATCTTCAAGTAAAAGATTGCAACCAAAAGCACCCTGCCAGAGGTCTGACGATTGTTGCAACTGGTAAATTAAAGAAGACAGTGGTGATGATCTGAAGGCAAATCAGAATTTCAGCTTGCCCCAGTGTAAGCCTGAACCAGCCACCATTTCTGGGGCACAGATGCATGACACCACTCCTTAGCTCACTTCCAGGCAGCAACTCGCACAATGTTTTGCCTGTGTTTTCTGGCTCCAAGTTAGAAATGATGTTTTTCACCCTGCACTGGATCAACCCATACTCTCTGCTTTATGTGCTGCACTTCAACTCCTTATAAGCAAGATCAAGAAAAGAGTCACCTTTTGGGCGGCATAAAAATGTAATAAATACATTTTTTTTAAAAAAAACATTTTCTATTCCATTTGGCTGCTTTATTCTGTTGCAGGAACACCTCTTTTCTTCCTTTTATCCACCATCACTTTTCACCAGGGAACAGTGAAAAGATAAAAGACTTGTTCATTGAGAATATATTGATGATTTTTAACAAGTTCAATGATGGGACAACCTGCTGTTGTTTAGTTTACTTGCTTTAACCAGGTGAAATAAAATTGATGAGAATTCTGCCATTTCCCCCTTCTAGCTCAAGTAATAGGATCAATGGTAAAACTGGTTTCTTTCCTTCCTTCCTTCCTTCCTTCCTTCCTTCCTTCCTTCCTTCCTTCCTTCATATCCAGAAGGGCTAAAGCAGAGTAAGCTAACGATCAGAAGACATGGCAGATACAGTCCAGACAAAACATCAAGCCATCAAATGACCAAAACAAAAAAAGGGGCTAAAATCCATTATGAGATTTATTAAATCAGCTTTATTACTAGCTGGTTTATGCATGGGAGATAAGCAATTCCAGAAAAGCCCTCAGTATAAAATAATATCAGATTCTGGATCTATGAAATAGAATGTTTTTCCCCCAAATCTAGGAAGTATTGATGATCACTGACATGAGGGTTTTACAATGGTTTGAAGAAAACAAGGTTATCTATGGCTACTTGTTATGATTGCAATGTACCATATATCTAGAATTAAAGATAATCTACTTTGATTCTAGTAACTGAATGAAGGGCCTTTGAAGAAAACAGAATGCTGTTGTGGGTCTGATCCAGTATAGCTCTTCCTAGATCAAGGGCTCAGACAGGGAAGGAGCACTGATAAATATAATCCTTTTGTCTTTCGTGAGTTCTAGACCCCTCTTAGGCACAAAGCCAACTGGATAACTTAGAGCCAGTCATTCTTCTCAGCCCTAGGAAGGAGACAGTGGCAAGCCACTTCTGAAAATTTGCAAGAAAACTGCAAGGATTTGTCCAACCCACCCACCCCCTTGTAATTACGCTGGAGATACTGATCTTGACATGACACTATAGGCATCTCTTTCCTTTATCTAATATATGTTGCAACTTGTCTTTTTTTTCCCAAGGGGGACAATCCTTGAAAGGTATCCTGTAGAGCAGCAACTCTTACATATCTTACCTAAAGACATAAGGAAGACGGCAAAAAGAGCAACAACTAACAGCTTACAGGAACTCATGGCTGAGAGGGTCATAACCTGTAATCATCGATTAACCTCGAACAAAGAATAATAGAAAATGAATGTCAAATAAAGCTTTTCAATGGCTAACTAGAAAAGGGGAAAATAAGTCATATAGTGCCAATTCTGTTCAGCATTTGCTTTATCTGTAATGATATGGAAAAAGAATGTGTTAGCCTCACATCAGACTAAACCTACAAACTCACCTTAAACAAGAGTAAACATTCTGTTTCTCTATTGGCCAAAGCAAGTCATGTGACAACTCTGGAATGCTCCATTGTTGATTTTTTTCTGTCTTAGATCTTCTATTAGAAAAGTCCATGTTCTGGCCATGTCAGGGATTATTTCTTAGATCGTAAAGAATTTATGTGATTCTGGATTTAATCATTTTATATATATTATATATTATATATATATATTATATGCCTCCCAAAATTCTTTATTAGCAATTTGAATAATTTGCATATATATATATATATATATATATATATATATATATATATATATATATATACACATACATGTATGTATGTATGTATATGTATATGTATATGTATATATTGTTCAACCAATTGAAATATTGCTAATAAATGTAATGTATATGTAACTAAAATTACATATGGAGCTGTAAAGAACTTGAACAGATTTCACTAAATCAAAGTAATAAGTATTAAAACTCAAATTCAATAGAATTTGGTTTAATAGATATCCTTTATACAGGATTTTTTTTCCCTCCTAAACTACCCTATGTTTTGCTGAGATTTCCTGATGGTTTTTCATCAATATTAATTATGTCTAACTTTATTTCATTTTTTGTTTCAAAATCAGCCAAGGTCATCTGGATTCTGCCCTCTGCTGTACATACATTGATCAAAAGTAGTTGACAAATAAAATGGATCTAGATATTGTATTAACTTCACATTTCTGTGAGATGAGTGGCGTATAAATGTAATAAATAAATAAATAGCTTAATGACAAAATACATGCAAACTCTCACTAAAATGGAAAAAACCCTTGATTGATTTGATTGACCAAACCAATAAAACATTACTGCAAATTTTAAAATATAGAAAAACCAAATCTGAAACAATAATGAAAAAAGAGTTTTAATTAATTTCTACAAGCCATGGCTATGGAGATTACATAGCATGTTTGGTACAGTGTCTACAATATATAAACCACTAATTCAGTCACTTGGGTGAGATGAGTGGTGTATCAATTTGATAAATGAATAAATAAAGTGATAGTCACAATATGCCAGACCAGAATCAATCTGCCTCCTTGGAGATGAAGAAAAGCTATCAATAGGGTAAGGTGAACCAGACATTCACCCAAAAGTTTCATTTCTGCCAAAAAATATGCGTGGCAAAATCTCAGGTTAGACCCAAGAGAAACGTAGCCAAGCTGTAACTAAATAAGGGCATTTGTAACTGAGAGAGGGATACAAAATATGGGTCAGAAACTGAACAGTTTCTTAAATTAGGGCAATTTTTATAAACCAAAGTTATGCATCATACAGCAACAAGCCCAGAATCTTTGTTTTAGTTAGTTCAAATGTGGCAAGGAGTTAATTACTGCATGGAAAAAGCAAATTTAGCCATTCATCTGAACATGTAAAAGCTTGCTGTCTTCAAGTCTCCCAGTTGAAAGCATGATTGTTGGCATTTGGGATAATAGTGAACCAGCTCATATACACCAACTGCTATTTCTTTTATAATCTTCAGAAATTCAGTTGACTTTTGCCTGAATAAGTTATCCTTAGGAATAGAGCTAAATGCAAAATGATGGCCAAACTGCCTTAATACCAGAGCTAAGCAACTCTTGAAATAGTTGATAATTCGGGAATGTGTTATATGCATTGCTATGATTCATAGATATTCAAAGAATCATAGTGATGAGAAATGAAGCCTTAATTAGAGAAATACATAAAGCACATAATTGCATTACATATTTTAGATGGTTTAACAAATAAGATAATCCTTAGTTGTGATTGCTGTATATAATTACAGATGTGCAAATCTTCAAAAGCATGCTTTGTTTCAAGAAATGTTCATGTAAAGGCCATCCAAAACTGCATCACAATGCAACACTGCCCCCTTGCATCTAAGAGCAGAGAAGCAATCAAGTTATTTCCCTTTGCTCTGCTTTTCAGCTCCTTGGCACACAAAAATCTCAGAAAAGACTTTTGGCTGTTTCAAATAATAAGAGATAAAAAGCAACAGTAATTCTAAGCCTCTTTGCCTCAGGTGTGTCCATGTCATCACCTGGATCCATGATTCATTCTAGGGCATCTTTAACTTTTAAAATAGATAAAGCATTGTACCAATGGAAGATAATACATGTAGCTCAGGATTGAATTATGAAATCCTACACTTGATTGTTTCCTTGTAGATGTAGAATAGGTAACAACTTTAGTACTAAAAGTGAGTGGAATTGACTGTTTATTGCCCTATGAGTGCTGGTGAGGGTATTGTTTTCTCCTTAGTAGGGTATTGTTTATTGTTTGATTGCTTGTCTGGTATTAATCTAGTATTAACACCTTCTTATCAGGGTGTCACTTGCTGGCAATAAGTCTCTGGAGAAGTCTATAATGCTGCGAAAGGTAGAAGGAGAAAGAAGTATTATAATGGTGATGGGTATGCTTTTGGGAGACCCAAAGAATCAGACTAAGGACAGATCTACCAAAGGAAAATATCTAATGTGGTCCCTAGTTGATACTTGCTTGATGGTACATAGTCAGTTAATCAAGGCCAGTACTCTGCTGTCATTTAGCACTTGTTTTAGGCCCACTGGGCCATTTTGATTATTTGTTTTTTCACATTTATTATCCATCTCCAGCTACCATAGAAAATTTTTAAATACTGTACAGTGCACGGGTGACAAACTCGATCATGTCACGTGACGTATCATGACATATTGTGACATTTTTTGCCTTTGCGGAGCCGGGGTGGGCATGGGCTGCTTGTGACGCATCTGTCCCATGGGCCGCCAGTTTGATACCCCTGGTATAGTGAGTGCTGATATTTAACCTGTGGTTCACAGGTTCACAGTCATGGCTGAAGGCCCATGTTAAGCATCCTAACACATTGTACAATTTTTCAGTTACTGGTTTTAAACCAACTCCAGAATCCAGAGCAAATCTGGATTAGAAAAGACAAAACTACTTCTCTGCCAATAACTGAAATTATTTACATGTTTGCTCTGATTGGTTCCAGTAGCTCTGGAACCGAGACTTTATTCAGCCTATAGCAAAAGAGGTCTTCATTATCTTATGTCATACTAGGAGTTCCAAGCATGAGTTGGTTAGAATCAGAGTGAGAGAAGTAATAAAGAGAGAAAGAGGTAAGTCCTGTTGGTTCGCAAAGTCATTATGCTACAACCTGATAGAAATGTTCAATTATTGTCTTCAATTTTAACACTTAGACTTTTGCCCACCTCTATTTCAATTCACCCCAAATAATTTCAGAAAGCCAAAGTCATTGGAGTAGATCATCTGATATTGAATAAGATTTCCCAGTCTGCTATTGTGTGGTTGCATTTAACTATAGTCTCCATCCACATCAGCCTCTTTGATCATGCTGGTCAGGGATGATGGAAACAGTGGGCAAATTCAGAGAAATGTTGGGGAAGGCTGATTTAGAATACAAGTTAAGTGATAAGTCCTAATTAACTAAAATTATATTAAATTTGGTCAATACATTCACGAATACGCATTAGCCTGGTAAAATAAATATCAGAAAATTGGACCAGTGATTCTCTTTCAAAGAATCCAAAATATTCAGTGACTTATAATTTTGACAGGCACCTTTCTGGATTTGATTCTTCCTTTTTTTAATATGTTAAAACAAATTAAAGAACATATTCCTATCATTGCATGTGTTTTATTTTCTAATTAAATATCACATTTCTCTATTTTTAGATTGTTATTAATATCTCCCTAATTGTATAAAATGATATAAAAACATCTATAAGCAGTTTATTTTTCATATATTTTAATCATAGTGAATTAAATCTGATTACCTATTACCAAAATAGAACAAGATAAGACATGGCTTGCTCTAAATAGTTTGGTAAACTGGATTCTTAAAATGGGCTAAATATTGGCTTTTCAAAAAATCAATGGTAATATGAATACCCCTGAAAGTGAAACACACATATGGGCAGGAAATAAAAGGAATGAATGGAAATAGAAAATGCCTAATGAGTCATTCATTAATAATCAACATTTATATGCTGCTTGCTTAAAAAATTCTTGGGTGGCTTACTGTAAAAAAGACATAAAATACATCATAATAAGCTATGATATAAGGGATTTAAAGCTGCATCTTATATACAAATTAATATATAACTATATAATTCAGAAAGGTTTTAGGAAAAGCTTTGTTGTTCAAAAAGATTTGTTGTATGTGTAGAAAAAATAAAAGAAATATGTAGTCATGCAGGGAGAGAGGAAAAAAATAATTAATTATAGATTTTAGCCTTCATCAGTCTGATGATTTCTTCATATATTACCACAGTTGCCACCGAGCCTTGAAAACTGGAGATTATAGCAGTTGTAATCAAGATCATCTGAAGCAATTTATCCTGCTCTATTGCCAAACCCAAATTTTAATAATCACAAATATTATTTTAATAGCATTTGTGAGCATATAAAGAGATTACAATGATTGTCTTCCTTATTTGATCCTCCCAGTTACTTGAAGACTGAGTTTGACCCAGCCATGAAGATTTGTCATCTTGCAATTGCCCTTTTCTTTGCAGTGCTCTTAGTGAGCCCAGGTAACATGCAATCACAAAGCCACAAACTCTGTCTTGGAGTCAGTTATCATTACAAGAAACCAAACCCAGGATCAAATGTCCAGCTTTGAAACTCTTAGATACTAGCAAAACACCTCACTTTTGCTTGCCCTAAAGCAGCAATTTATCATCAAGATACAAGGAAAATCTGCTTTAAAACAATTTAAAATGTTTTAAATTCCTGATGACAATGGGACATAATGATCATAAGGTATAAATTCATGGTAAAGACAATACTTTCAAATGGACATCATTTAGTAGCATTGATGGACAATTCAGCAGAAAATGTATAAAAGTGATCAGTAGTTTTAAATTAAAACTGCAGTGAAGAGACTAAACAGAATTAAGGATTTAGCTGTTCTAGAAACTATGACTTGTCCTTGTTTATTCAGCAACCTTTTCAGATTCTTGATTTAAATATTGGTCAAAGCATTTGGGGGGGGGAAATGGAGGGGAGCATTGTTTGCTTTATGAGGTCATTAATACTGTTATATGTTGGAAGCTCCAGATTTGTCTCATTAAAGTTGTAAGTGTCTTACAAAAAAGTGTTACTCCACACCATATATAAAATTATCTGATGGAATACAACACCACAAGAGCCAGTGACTGTCAATTTTTTTTCTGACATTTTTCTACTAAATTGAATTAGGCAAATTCACACACACACACACACACACAAATGGAAAACAACATGTAATTTCCATAGACAAAGACAATTTACTTCTGGATATCAAATGTTGGGGATAAAAGAAACAGGAAAGCCATGGTGTAGTAACAGCTTTCAAATATCGCTGCATTGGGAAGATAATTAAAATGTAATTTATAAGATCTTCTCTTTTCTGCAGGAAATGGTGAACGTATGGTCCGATTTGTGAGCCACTGCCTTCGGAGAGGCGGGATTTGCCGGTATGATGACTGCAGTGAGGGTGAAGAACAGATTGGGACCTGTTATCACCACACTATGATCTGTTGCCGGGATGAAGTAGTGTAATTAAGAGAACAACCTGGCAAGATGGAAAGACCAATGAATAAGGGAGGATTCTTCTATCCCCTTTCCCCTGGCTAAAAATTACACTGCCTTCCTAATAAAAGCTATTTTTTGCTCTTAAACTTACATATATTCTCCCTGAGTGCCATTTTCCTGTTTAAAATGATTTTACCAGATTTTTTTTAAAAAAATTATCCTGCCTTTATTATTTTTTTCTAAATAACTCAAAGAGGCAACATATCCAATCCTCCTGTTTTCCCCAACAACAGCCCTGAAAGATGAATTAGGCTGAGAGATAATGATGTCAAAATTATGCCTCCCCACCATTAACATCTGGCCTTTTGTTCCAACAATTCTACAGTTTGCCAACTTCATGCACACATAATGAAGTTTACATTGCCATGTATTTGATCCACATGAACACCTGCATGGCTATTATATTCAATATTCAAAATGGCTTACAAGGATGTATAAGGAACTAAAATTTTAATCAGGCAGCAATTCATAACCACTGAAATAGATTTTATAAAAATGGAATTCAAGATGATGAGCCCAAACTTGCATACAGGAAGACAGGAAAGCTTAGCTCAACATAAACTAATGTTAAAAATAATTTTTAAAAAGCTGCTTTCAACATGAAAAGGAAGAAAAAAAGGAAAGGAAATTATTAGTCAAGAAGGTGTCAAACAGTAGGGAGAAAATGAACTGCTTGACTCATTTTTTAATATGGTTTTAATTACTGTTTATATCGGGCATAATATTTAATTGTTTTTTAACTTTTGTACTTCATTTTTAATATTTATTGCCCTGTACACCGCCCTGAGTCCTTCGGGAGAAGGGCGGTATAAATTTATTTATTTATTTATTTATTTATTTATTTATTTATTTATTTATTTATTTATTTATTTATTTATTTATTTATTATGGGACTTATATGCCGCCCTAACTCCCAGAGGACTCAGGGCGCCTAACAACAATAAAAACCAACAGTACAAAAGTTTAAAAAAAAATTAAATAACAGCCCCAAATATTAATTATACAGTTAAAATTAAGACTTTTAAAAACCCATCATCAATCCAGGTCAGAATTGATGGAAAAAGAACGTCTTGAGGTCGCGGCGAAAGGACCGGAGGTCTGGGGCCATCCGAAGCTCAAGGGGGAGTTGATTCCAAAGGGCTGGCGCTCCCACAGAGAAGGCCCTCCCCCTGGGGGTCGCCAGCTGACATTGTCTGAGCGATGGCACCCTAAGGAGGCCCTCTCTGTGTGAGCACACTGGGCGATGGGAAGTCGACCCCGGCAGCAGACGGTCCTGCAGATATCCCAGGCCTAAGCCATGTAGGGCTTTAAAGGTAAGTACCAGCACCTTAAATCTCGCCCGGAAGACAACCGGTAGCCAATGCAGCTCACGCAGGAGGGGTGTAATATGGGAGTATCGGGATGCTCCCATCACTACCCGTGCGGCCGCATTCTGCACCAGCTGGAGCCTCCGGGTGGTCTTCAAGGGCAGCCCCATGTAGAGACCATTGCAGTAATCTATCCGAGAGGTAACGAGTGCATGAGTGACCGTACGTAGGGCATCTCGGTCCAGATAGGGGCGCAACTGGCGCACCAGGCGAACCTGGGCGAATGCCCTCCTGGCCACGACTCCAATATGATCTTCAAAACTGAGTCGTGAATCCAGGAGGATGCCTAAATTGCGCGCCCTATCAATGGGAGGCAACACCTCTCCCCCCATAACCAAAGATGGAACCTCTTGGACAAGACGAGATGCTGGTACGTAAAGAAAAAAAACAATCCAAACTATCAAAAATACTATAAAATGCAGATTATGGATGCAAGTCAAAATAAGTGAGAAAATGGTAAGAGAACACCTATCCACTCTTGATGAGTTCAAATTGAAGTACTGAAGGAGCTGGAAAACTACAAACCTATCAGCCTGACATCAATACCTGGGAAGACCCCAGAAAAGATAATCTAGCAACGAATCTGCAAACACATAGAGGCAAGCAAAGTTATAAGCAGAAGCCAACATGGGTTGATAAAAACAGATTATGCCAGACACATCTTATTGCATTCTTTGACAAAGTAACTAAATTAGTGAAACCAGCAAAATGCTGTGGACATAATTTACTTGAACTAAATGAGGCACTTGATAAAGTAGAAAACAACCTACTACTTGATAAAAAATAGAAAAATGTGGATTAGACAGCATCACCACCTAATGGATTAGTAACTGGCTAACCAACCAAATTCAACATGTAGTCCATGTAGAACTACATCTACATGGAGTGAAGCATGCAGTGGGGTACTCGAAGGTTCTGTCTTGAGCTCAGTATTCTTCAATAACTTCATAAATGATTTAGATGAGGAAATAGGTAAACTCATCAAATTGGCAGATGACACAAAGCTGGCGGGACTATCTAACCCTCCAGAAGACAGGCTGAAGATACAGAAGGATCTTGACAGACTTGAACACTGGGCCCTATCTAACAAAATCAAATTCAGTGATGAGAAAAGTAAGGTTTTACACTTAGGCAAGAAAAAAATGTACAGATAGAGACTAGGTGAAACCTGGCTCAACAGCAGTAACTACAAGAGAGATCTTGGAGTTCTTGTGGGCAAACATTTAAATATGAGCCAAGTACTGTGCTGCAGCTGCTAAAAAAGCTAAAGCAGTCCTAGGCTGCATTAACACAGCATTAAAATCAAGATCACGTGAAGTGTTAGTACCACTTTATAATGTCTCAGTAAGACCCTATTAAGGGACGTGGTAGCTCAGTGGGTTAGGACGCTGAGCTTATTGATCAGAAGGTCGGCAGTTTGGTGGGTCAAATCCCGAGTGCCGCGTAACAGAGTGAGCGAGCGCCTGTTACTCGTCACAGCTTCTGCCAACCTAGCAGTTCAAAAGCATGTAAAAATGCAAGTAGAAAAATAGGGACCACTACAGTGGGAAGGTAACAGCATTCTGTGAGCCTTTGGCGTCTAGTCATGCCAGCCACATGACCACAGAGATGTCCTTGGACAAGCGCTGGCTCTTCGGCTTTGAAACGGAGATGAGCACCAGCCCCTAGAGTCGGAAACAACTAGCACGCATGTGCGGGGGAACCTTTACCTTTTACCTTAAGACCATATTGCATCCAGTTTTTGTCTCCACAATATATTAAAAAAGGCTAAGAGTGCAAAGAAGAGCAACAAAGATGATTAGGGGACTGGGCACTAAAACATATGAAGAGTGATTGCAGGAATTGGGGTATGTCCAGTGTAATGTATTGGGATTTTTACTTGTACTGATTCACGTGTATGTTTGAATGCTGCTTAAAGGTTGCTCAGTGGTGTGTCTGTGTAATGGTCACTGATTATCCAGACTTGCTGTCTCCAAGAAGATCATTGGATGATTTGGGTCGGGAATGGGTTCCTTTAAACCTATTGGCTGCTGCCTAGTGGCCAACCATATAAGTAGCTGCGCAGCAGCCAACGTTTCAGTTCTGTTCCTGTTGCCTCAATAAAGCATGTTCCTGTTTGCAACCTTCCGTCTCACTTATTGCCTGCAAAGAACCGGCTACACAACATCCAGTTTAATGTAAAGAAGAATTAGGGGTGACATGATAGCAGTATTCCAATATTTAAGGGGCTGCCACAAAGAAGAGGGGGCCAACCAATTCTCCAGAACACCTGAAGGCAGAACAAGAAGCAATGGATGGAAATTAATCAAGGAAAGAACCAACCTAGAAATAAGGAGAAATTTCCTAATGGTTAGAACAATTAATCAGTGAAACAGTTTGCCTTCAGAAACTGTGGCTGCTCCAACACTGGAGGTTTTAAGAAAAGATTTTCACAATCACTTGTCTAAAATGATTTAGGGTCTCTGCTTGAGCAGGGGATTGGACTAAATTCTAGAAGACCTCCAATGTTATTCTGTTACAATGTCAAGTGCATTAAGTGCATTGCAAATGTCAGTGGAATGGTTTGAGAAATCACATCCCCTAGAAGTTGTTTTTTTACGTTTTCACAGCCTTTCAACCCAAAACATGCCTGGATAATCAGTAAGCCCCAATATTTGCAACAGGTCTTTAAAAAAAAATAGGACAAAGTTTCATGTGCAGGACAGAAGGAAAGGTTTGGGGTGATTTTAACACTGACAAAGGTAAATACCTTTTCTAAATACCCTTGCCATCTTTCCCTGTCAAATGGAGATTAACTGGCTGGGGGGAAATCATTATGAAATCAATAAAAATAAAATAAAAATAAAGAAACAGTTCATACAACTAACACCCTTATGAGAATGCAATATTTTGACCTTTTAACTTAAGTCTAAAGCTGTCAAAATGATGGGGAGAAAGTGGAGAGATATTTTTGTTCCTTTTATAACAATGGAAGCTGGGCTCATGAAATGAAAGTGAAATATGGAAACACAGAAAATAAAAAAAATATCTTTCTTCACATGACTTCTAGTTAATGTGGAATTTTATGTCAAGAAAATTAGTGGCTATTATGTTTAAAAATATGGAGGACCACAAATAAAACATTTGTTTTCAATAATTAAAGCAGCCACATATGTATTTACAACCATTACACAGATACACACATCAAAGCAGAGAAAGGAAGAAGCAGTTTTTGATGCAGTTGCCTGATCTTTATAAGATATGTGACTCTTTAATGAACTGAAAAATTATGTTGGCTTTACACCTCTGCACAGGGTTGTCTTTGGGGACAGGGGCCAAATAAGTCAAGATGTGAGCAGAATCAAGCAATCAAACCCTATCCTTTTTTTCAATGCGCCCCCCTTGCAGACTTCCCTGCTCGCACACAGAGTGAAGCAACATTTGCACAGTCCTCTTGTTGATAACTTTCTTTCATTATTGTTGGTATATTCATATGTCTTTCAATATAGTGCTAACTCCAAGGGAACATGATTGAAAGGAAGAAACTATTCTCTAAAACACTATGATGTTGTTTATATGTCTATTCTACTGTATATGGGAAATCTTGCATAAATCTTACTGGATAATCAGTAAGCCCCAATATTTACAACAGAGCTTTCAAAAAAAATCAGAACAAATTGGATGCTGCAGTCTTACAGGCAGTAGGGTTTGTAGTTTGACAACTGGATTACAAATCTGATTATCTGACAGAGTTCATTACCTGGCTATGTTTTAGGCTTATAATTCTTCAGATGCTATGCATTTTATTTCTTGTTTATTTTGAATTTCTATTTGTGTGTGTGTGTGGAGTAGGTGCAAGTACTCTTTTTTTTGTCAGAGCTGGAAAGTATCCCCCAAAATGTAGCATGGAGAGTAATTAATTAATTCCCACCATTTGTAACTAATTTCTAGCACTTACTTTAAGTAATAAAGTTAAATTTAGACCAGCATATGGCAACTTTAAGATGTGTGCACTTCATCTCCTAATTATCCAGCTAGCATAGTTGGCTGGGCAATTCTGTGAGTTGAAGTCCACATATCTTAAAGTTGCAAAGTTTGTAAAACACTGGTTTAGCTCTTGTGCCTGGAATCTTTCTTGACTTACGTATTATGACATAGTAGAATTTAGAACTGAACCAATAGGCCTGGATGACATGATGAATTCTTCCTACAGGCTCCAATACCACTCAGACCTGGAGAGGATTTGCTTTCCTTGCTTCCTCCAAAGTATGCCTTTTAACTCTTGTCCATTTTCCTTTGATGTCCTTAATGCTTAGAACTCAAACATCTCTTGCCTTCCCCTGCCGTAAAATTCTGAAATAAGGTGCTTTACCTCAAATCTCAGTTATACTGACATGAAACAGCTTAAATTCATGCATTTCCACACCTCTCTAATTTTCTATTGTTATTTTTTTTAGTCAGTGTAGTTTATCGATGCATAGTGTGTTGTTTTTTGGTTTAGCTGAAGAATATATTACTATTAAAACTGATATATACTAGTTTCCTACCTTTAGTAGTATTTTTTTAAATAACGCATTTAAAAATATTATTCTGTTGCCTAAAGTAGATATATTGGTCATCATATGGATTTTATTAGTTCAGAAATGGACTAAACAGAATAAATCTGTGGCAATTAGAATATGTGGCAATTAGCAATGGTATTTATGCATGAATTGACATAATTTGCAAAAGTTATATATCAAGCTGTTTGCACTAAATAAATATACTCTTTAAAGTATATGTTGTTCCCCAACTGAAGCAGCTTCTTAGCTGTCCTCTTTCCACTGGCTTTATCTATTTTGTTTTCACTGCCAAATCACTCCATAATTTGCATTATACATTCTATTTGCCTTAAGATGCCCTTCTGTAGGTAATACATACACATATGTATTTCTGAACAGGCTTTACTGGTCCAAATCAATTTTTTTCAAAGGCCTATCTGACATTTTGTAGTAATCAACACTAATGAAATAAGATTGCTTAGCAGCCCTAGAAATGAACAGTAGCATTTTGGCTCAAGTCATCCAAATTCCTGTTGTAAAGCATGTTTTGTTTTCAAATTTTAGATTACAAAACTCTAATCAGGCCGAGAGACTGACAGCTATGAAGATGATTTCCATAATCCTTGCCAGTGTCATCTTGTCCTTTCTGGCCAGTTCAGGTAAGAAACATCCCAATTGTGCACTATTCTTTTTAAGAAACTCCTAACATTTCAGTCTACTACCTTTAAGGTAATAATAAGCTTTAAGGAGGACAAAGAGGCTTCTCGTATGCAACACAGATCAACCATTGTTTTCCCAAGAAACCTGGGATCATGAAGTAACATTTCCAATCTAGCCCCTTTCAAATATACTGAAACTAAAACTTTAGGAATTACCATTCATGAATTGAGAGCTCTGGAAATATTAAGAATTGGAATCCCAACAGACCAAGGTCCCTTCCAGCTCTATTCTGATTAAATTAAATTTGAGGAGGCATCACTCCAAGGACACTCTGGAGAACATTGATGGCTGCTGGGAAGTTATCTGACACGGATAATATTTGTGTTGCTCTCCATGCAGGCAAAGGAGATTTTGTCACATTGGGCTGCCTTTTCCGAGGTGGAAGCTGTGAAACTCACACCTGCAAGGAAAATGAAATACAGATTGGGAACTGCTCCAAGACTGAAAAAATATGTTGTAAGAAACCAAAACCAGGTCTACATCCCAGGGCACAGCCACCTGGAAAAATTAGCACTAGATCCACAGACACGTAGATAACTGATGAGTTTACTAATATGTTTTGATACAGTTTTGTACACGTACCATTTTCTTTAAAAAGTTTGAAGATGTGATGTTTGACTCTTCCTCCTTAAAATGTTTCTGGAGCAACCACATCCAGGTTGCAAAATAAGTGGCAGATGGCCGTGAAAAGGGTTTTTGCTCCTTTTTGCTACCAAAAAGCCCCTGGATTTTACAGCTAAACACCTTTTTGAGAAAGGATTTGAGAGGATTTGAACATCCCTTTAATTTATTCATTAATGCATATATTGTATTTAAATTCCATCTTCTGCCTGCAAACTCACATTGGTTTCCATAAGGAGAGGAAGAGGAAGAGTCATTGGTGCAGATATATCTAGTGAGCTCTCTTGGTTAAGTGGAGACTGAATCTCAATCTCCCCTTTTCAGCTCAATATTTACTGAACTCACTGTACTGACTCTCAGCATACTTCTTGATTATTAATGGTTTTGTTCTTTGTGTAACTCCAGGCTTCTGCCAGTTCTGTTGATTCTGCTTTCAGGTTATTTTAAGTTACAAGATAGGAGACAAGATCATTTAAACCTCACTGGCAGATTCTTTCTTTGGAAGACTTCCCAGTAAAAAATAATTACTGTAGTACTGATGGTATAATGGTACTGATCTGAACCCTCTGACATATCCTAGTCTTCCTAGGGAATGAGCACTTAGATTTTTCTATCAAGGATTGGGCCTAGTCTGATGCCAAATCTCTCAATTTAAACGGGAATCCACTAGGAAAAGGTCTTCTTCCTTTCCCTTTTAATCCAGCAATATTTATCACCTGATTTAGCAATAGCAATAGCACTTAGACTTACATACATACTTTATAGTGCTTTACAGAACTCTGTAAGTGTTTACAGAGTCAGCATATTGCCCCCAACAATCTGGGTCCTTATTTTACTGACTTCAGAAGGATGAAAGGCTGAGTCAATCTTGAAATGGTCAGGATCGAACTCCTGGCAGTGAGCTGAATTAGCCTGCAAAACTGCATTCTAACTACTTTGCCACCATGGTTCCTTTACCCTCTGTATCTTCTGTATTTGTTCTATTTTATTTCATTCAATGTATATAGCAACCCATTTTACATATATAACTGGGTGGTTCACAAGGTAAAACAAAAATAATAAAGCAACAAGTTGAAACAACTTAAACAACATAAATGAATCTATATAAATAAAATTAAAAACAGTTAAAGCAATTAACCATTTGTGAAAGGTACCTTCATTTGTTACTGCTCCCTGTTATATTATTATTACTATTATAGCTTTATTTAATAGATAATGCTATGTACTGGGCTCTTAAAGAATACCACCAGGGTTGCTGGAGCAGCTAACGGCTCTCCCGCAACCAAGACTACAAGTCTCCTGTGCTGCAATTGGCTATCACCAGGCGGCAATGGTTGAGTCAAACCTATTAGCTGCCACCTGGGGGCTAGACTATATATTGTGGGTAGTTGCAGCCTTTTCCCCAGTATAGTTTCTGCACGAAATAAACTATGAGTTACCTTGTACTCAGCTTCGCGTCTTCATTCCTGTGCCAAACAACCTGCTATTTAACAGATAATGTCATCAGTGACTCAATGCATTTATCCTGATTCTTACACAATAACATTTATTTCAATGGTAAAGATAAAAAGCTTCCTTCCAGCCATGATAGTTCAATGAAGCCTTGTGTTTATATAAGTTTGAAAAAAAATCACCAACTGAGGACAAGCAAACCCATCAAGAAGATTAGCACAACAAACTAAAATCTGTACCAGACCAGACCAAAGGTTAGCAAATGCATACTCAGCCAGATATGACTGAAAGCCAACATGTAATAGCAATAGCACTTAGACTTATATACCAGTTCATACTGCTTTACAGCAGTGGCCCCCAACCTTTTGGATACCAGGGACCAGTTCCATGCAGAGAGGGTTTTCTAGCAACCGGAGGGGGCATGATTTCATGTGCTCCCAGCATCCCATAGATGGGGCTTTGCTTGTTTGCATGGCCCAGTTTCTGGCATACCACAGGCCAATGCCAGACCACAGACCAAGGGTTGGGCACCCCTACCTTACAGACTAGCTTCTTCCTTTCAATCATGCTCTCTTCAAATTAATAGTATATTGAAAGACATATGAATATACCAACAATAATGAAAGAAAGTTATCATCAGGAGGACTGTGGAAAAGTTTCTTTACTCTGTGTGCAAGCAGGGAAATCTGCAAGGGGTGTGTGTGTCAAAAAAAAGACAGGGTTTGATTGTTGTCATGCTCACATCTTGACTTATTTGGCCCCTGTCCCCAAAGACAACCCTGTGCAGAAGTATGAAGCCAACAAAAAAATTTAGATCATTAAAGCAGTCACATCTCTTATAAAGATCAGGCAGCTGCAACAGAAGCTGCTTCCTGATTTTTCTGCTTTGATGTGTGTGTCTATATAATGGTTGTAAATTCACATATGGCTGCTTTAATGATTGAAAAACAAATGTTTCATTTGTGCTCCCACATATTTTTAAACATAATAACCACTAACTCTCTTGATGTCATATTCCCTGTTAGGTAGAAATTATATGAAGAAAGGTTTTTTTTTTTTGCTTTTTTGTGTTTCCACATTTCATTTCATGAGCCCAGCTTCTATTGTTATAAAAGGGACAAAAACATCTCCCCACTTTCTCCCCATTATTTTGACAGCTTTAGACCTATATGTCAACCCCTGGTAAAGTTTTCCTAAGTTAAAAGCTCAGAATATTGTATTCTGTTCTTTTAGAAGAGTTAGTTGTATGGGCTGCTTCTTTATTTTTATTTTATTTTTATTTATTTCATAATTATTTTTCCCCAGGCAGTTAATTCCCATTGGCAGGGAAAGCTGGCAAGGGTATTTATAAAAGATATTACCTGCATTAGACCCACCCCAAACTTATACTTCTATGCTGGACATGAAATTTGGTCACTAGCCCAAAAAAACATTGCAGTTAAAGGACTTTGGCTCAATTGTTGGATTGTCTTATATTCTTATCTAATCTCATCGGAGTCAGAAGGCAAACAAGGACAACATGTGCCTTGGGAAAAGATTGTACTTTTTTGTCAGTTACAAACTCTGTTCATTGACCTGAGCACTTCTGCAAAGACAATATTATATAATTATAAAATTCCATAGGGGAGATAGCTTAAAGTGTGTTCTTACTACTTTCCTGTGTTAAGCTGTGTATGGGTCAAATATTAGATATTACTTTGTTTTCTTTTCTTAATTATTCCTTTTAATTCCTTTGAATAGGTGATTAAAATTCTGTGCTTCCTAGAGATGATAGGCATTATGATCCAACAAAACATCTGGATAGCATAAAGATGAGAAATCATGGCCTAGGAATGAGTTGGTTCAAAATATGGACCCTCGGCACCACTCTAATATTTGCACTTGAGTAGCTGAGCCATTTTTCCTCTTGTATGATTATGAGTACACCTCAAAGATTTGCAACCTTGGATATCTGAAGTAGTTGGAAAGGCTATTTTCCCATTCAGGAACTCTCCCTTCTTCCCATCTCCTACAATATGAACTCCAAGCTCAGTAATAATTTCCCAGTCAGCAGTACATTAGACTATTTGAAAACAATCTTTGAAACACTATTTCTTTCTATCACGAGATGGACAAGAGTGAAATCAATTGTGTTTGAGAACTTCTGGCAAACTCATGAAGTGTGGAAGACAGCAAATGCAGGGTCTTTTTAAAAAGAGCAGAAATTACAAACCTGTTAACTAGTTTTTCTATCTTGGACAAGTTTCTAGAGCAAGATATATTGGATGGGAAGGCAACAACTAACAAGTCACAAATTAGTCCTGCCAGACTAGCTTGATTTCCTTTTTTTAACAGAGTTACTAGTTTTATAGACCCATGAAATGCAATGGACGTGGTGCATCTTGACCTCACCAAAGCATTTGACAATGTTTTACATGATATCCTATTAATAAAATGATAACATGATAAAACAATTGAGTCAAAGGATTCATAATAACCACATCCAAAACTCATACATACCTTTGACCATATCCAATACTCACACATAATTCCATAATAAATTGAAAAATTGTATTAAATGGAGTGTCATCAGCTTTGCCCTGGATTGTCCATTAGTCGCTGCAGCAACAACATTATTTCTTTTCTGCAGAATATTCAGCAAATACTGCTAATCTGGGGTTAATATAAGCTTTATACTAAAGTCTAAGAACTATCTAAGCTTTACCTGCTGATTACCCAAACTAGAAGCAGTTACTAGTTTAGAAGAAAGATGACTGGAAAAGATCTGTATAGGACAGAACAGTGGAGTAAGATGAACATCAGTAAGAAATATAAAGGCCTGCATCTGCAATTAAAACTGAAAAAAGCACAAGTAAAGGATGGGCAAGACCTCATTTGATGATACTATACTGTACAGAATGTGAAAACTGTTATGTATGCAGGCACCTGCATAGCAACAGCCACCAGGGGGCGTTGGCCTGAACGGTTTTGGCGGGAAACCCAGTTTCAGCGGGAAACCTAGGGCCAACCCCATTGCCTGTCCGCTCACCTGGCTAGGTAAGGAGGCCAGGTAACCCTCATTCCTCAGTACGCTACCCCCCCCCAATAAAGAGCTGAACACGTATTCCGGCTGGCATCTCTTCCTTGCATCGGACCCACTACATTGCAAAAACAAACTGGATGTTCTTGTAAATCACATGCTGAATACCAGGCAACAGTGTGATGCAGCTGCTAAAATGGCAGATTTGATTCAGATATTTACTAAGAGGAGCATAGAATCCATGTAACAGAAAATAATTGCCTCATTCAACTTTGCCCATTCTGGATAAAAGACTTCAGAATACAGCTACCCTGATGATGAAAGGATTAGAAATTTACATCCCTGGAGGAACAGGTATGTTAGCCTGCAGGAGAGAAAACTGAAAGGAGATAAGGTCACACACAGTCTTCAAAATCTAAAGGTAAGTCACAAAGAGGAGGAAGTGAAATGTTTTTTATCACCCAGAGAGCAGGACCTGAACCAAGAGCTGAAATTACAGGGAAGTAGTTTCAAGTTGCATATTTAGACCTGACTCCCAGTGAATTTGTTTAAAATGTCAAAAACAAGAAAAACAACAGGACGCAAGAAGAAGGGTAAAATTAGCAGAAACCAGAGGGGAACAAAAGAAAATAACCCATTTGGTACAAAGGAGGCTTCAGTGACCTTCATAAATGTTCCCTTTGCATGCTCACTCAGCTGCTGAACCTAAAGTTTTACATGGATTAAAACAGAGCCAGAAGTGGGGAAAGACCTCTGGCATGGATCCACACAAAGACTGGTTTGAACTTTGCCATAACAGACCTCTCTATTTCTCCAACCAACTTTCCATGACCTTGGATGAAATCATTCTACAAAAGGTTATGTTTGCCTGAATCCATGTTGAAATGATTAGCAATTTGGCCACCTTCCTCATTTATCACTGAAAAAGCTTTCCAAACATTTTCTATAAATGCAGAGGCTCAGCTTGATCCTTGAGGCTTTTAGTAGTTACACTCCACATGACTGTTCCTGCTAGGACCATCCAGCTTATTCATCCAAAACATCATGAGGATCATTTTTATGCTTTGGGCCCTCTTCCTCTTTCTCTGCCAGTCTATTCCAGGTGAGAAACAAAGGCTCAACCGGGATGGGGCAAACAGGTCAGAATTTTAGTCTAGCTTCTTCTGACCCCCAGAGATAAAATAAGCATGAGAAACATTCCTTCTAATTTATTTGCCTAGATCGGGTGTCAAACTGCCGGCCCGCAGGCTGGACATGTCACCAGGAAACCACACCCAACCCATTGCTGGCAATGAGGAAAAAGCTCCAATACATTGTGCGACGTCACGTGACATCACGAGTTTGACATGCCTGGTCTAGATTAATCAGTTGCCATATATAGTAAGCATTCCATAGCTGGGCTGCAGAAAAGAAAGAAAATTCTCAATTCTTTTTTGCTATCCACTGGCTTTGCAGCCTGGGTATGGTTTGGAATGACAAACAGTAGGTAGACATAGCACAGGTAAATGTAATGAAATTATACTTTTATTCAATGCTATTGATGATGGCGTTTTTTCTTATTTTATTGGTTTCACTGTATATTACAGGTGTTAAGGTAGAAGCTTTGTTAGTTGCATTAGGTTTCACTTACGAAAAAGGAATTTAGGGAAAGGTAAGAATAAGGAAATTAAGGTCATTGCTCCTTAAAGTCACGTATAAAGGACATATAATGATCAATCGAGGGGAAAAGAAAACCCAATTGATTTGTCCTTTCTTCCCCACTCTCTGCTATAAATATGTGGGATAGCTGATACCAAAAGGCAATTGAGAAAAAGAAAGATTAAATGGAACAAATCTATCAGTTGCTATGAAAGAAAAATCTTGCATCCTCATCTCTCTTGTTGCATTCAGGAGTTTCCATGGGGAGATGGTCAAAACAGTCAAGATAGTGGCTGTGATTGTGTGACTGAAGCCCTGCATTCATTGCCACTGTCACTGAGTCCATTCACTTTGCTGCTAGTCACTTTAGGTCAGTGCCTAATCATCCCATTCTATCATCCTTCCCAGCATTGGAGCCATTTCCAGAGAGCTGGGTCTTCTCATAATGTGTCCAAATTAGGGTAATTTGAGCCTGGTCCTTTGTGCTTCAAATGAGAATTGTGAGTTGATTTGTTCAATGATCCATAGATGTGTTTCTTTGGTTGTCAACAGTATTCTCAGGAATCTTCTTCAACAACAAAATTCAAAGATATCAATATTCTTTCTATTCTGCTTGTTTAAAGTCCAATTTAAACTTAGACACTCCATAGAGTGTCACAGAGAATGTCATTAGCAGTTGAGTGTATTTTATATAAGGAGGTGTTAAATCTGGGTTCTGGGACCATTACTAGCAACTAGGAACAATCACTTCCCCAGCCTTCCTGAAAGTTTCCTGTCCAAACTAATTAAAAACCCTTTCTTTGAATAGCCAAGGGGGACCTTTATGACAGTCTGGTGTGCCGCAACAATCATGGACATTGCCGGAGACTTTGTTTCCACCATGAACAAGCGATTGGCACTTGCACGAATGGCCGGCAACGCTGCTGCAAATGAGAGGAACTATATGAGGCTGTAGAATTACAAAGAAGCAGATGGAATGATGAATAAAAAGCAACTGGAATATTGCAGAAACTGAATATGCCGCTGAAACATGACCATATTATATTGGACACATCCAATGGAAGAGGAAAACCATGATTGTTTACTCCCATGAAGTGAAACTTTTGAAAACCAGCCACCACTTCTCAATGATTGTACTTGTTTATATTTGTGGGGAATAGGACAGAAAGGATTTTGTGCCTCCCTGATTTTCCAAACTATTTTCAGGCAGAATGTAGACCCAGCAGGTGGCAGCATTCACCCAATGTATTTTAGCCATCTGAAAATTGTTCCAAGTCAAGGTTAATTATGGAAAGCAACATCTTTAATAAATGTCAAAAGCATTAATCAGAAGAACAATATTGTAAAGCAGCAAGGTGTGTGTGTGTGTGTGTGTGTGTGTGTGTGTGTCCGTGCATGTGTGTTTGTGTCTGTGTATGGTGCCTTCAAGACTGATTGAAGCTCTGCTGTTTTTCTAGATGCACCTTTTGTCACACATACAAAGCAGCTAAAAAGTGTGGAGCTTCATAGACATGGTTCCATCATGCCTTCCCTCCAACAGCCCTGGTCTGCATCTTCTTTCCACTCTCCAGCCTTCCTACTGTAAACTGTATACTGTAGATTTTCTACTTTAAATTGTCTGTTCTCTGGGACAGTGGAGAAGAGATGCTTTCTCATGACAACAATTACTCCTACTGCAATATCTTTCAACAATATCTTTCAGCTATACAGTTCTATACAATAGTTGTTTTTTTCAAGAAATCCCTTTAGCAATCAAATGATGTTGGATACATGACAGTAATTGGCTAATCTTTTCTGGGCTTAGAAACTAAATTGGATAGGCTCTAGTTAGTCCTCCTGAGGATATCAACACTGGGAAGTTTTAAAAAGAAAATTGCCCTGAAAGAAGGTGATGGCAAGTCCATTTCTATATGTAGGCAGCATAATTACATAGACCTACCCATAAAATCATCAGGTGAGTGGAAAGGTCCAACCTGGGTCAATCCCAGGACCAGAGGTTTTGTCTTCCGAGCTTTTGGACTCATGTTGGAGGCCATCCCCAGGGAACTCACAGAGACGTTCCCTGAGGATAAACTCTAGCACACGTCTGAAAGCTCAGAAGATGAAACCTCTGGTCCTGGGACTGGCCCAGGTTGGACCCTTTCACTCACCTGGTGATTTTGGATGCTGCAACATTATCCTGGGACATGTATATTCATCTTCATTTGTGAGTGAAAGGGACTTTTTGAAAATGCATTATTCAGCCCATCCCTTTGATGGTAAGTACTGCAAGGGGCTGCTCTTCTTATCTGTCACTTCTTATTGAGGCAGGACTGGTAAGAACCACTAGAGTTGGGCTTTGGAGCTGAGCAGCAGTTTAACAATCCAAGTTTGTACTACAATCTCTGCAGATAAACATGGGCAGTGTAGTTTGGTTCTGGGGCTATTTATTGATTTTAGTTTATTTCCCAATGTTTACATACTTCCAAATTATATTAAAAAATAGATGATTCTTATTTCCTGAGAAGCAAGGTTTCACCATACACAATACTGTTTAAGAGTACAGTCCGTAACATGAAGTTGCTCAGGTTCAAGATTGCAACCAGCCAGCATTTTCATTTCATTTCCAAGGAACTGAATACTTATAGCAATTTGCACTAAGTAATAAAGCACTGTGGTTCCTTCTTGGAGCTCCTACATACGTCTTCAAAATATTCCCAAAATGTACTAAAACCCAACTGCTTTCCCCTGACTATGGAAACTGGTAGTTTCCATATACATCTGAGCAACAAAACAATTTATTTTCTCACTTAGCAAATGGTGCAGGAAGCACAGCAGTCAGCTTTTCTTACAATTGGAGAAACAAAGATAAGAGGAAAGAACCCAACAGGGGGTTAATATCTGGAATAAGGGTACAAAGAAAACATGGATGCTGTAGGTGGACATCAGAACCCAATTTTGTGCATCTCAGTGTTCCTTTCTAGCCAGTGCTATATGAGGAATTAGATATGTCTAGTCCAGGGGTAGGCAACCGTGGCTCTTTTATGACTCGTGGACTTCAACTCCCAGAATTCCTGAGCCAGCTTATGCTGGCTCAGGAATTCTGGGAGTTGAAGTCCACGAGTCATAAAAGAGCCACGGTTGCCTACCCCTGGTATAGTCAAATGAAAAGAAGGACTAAGGGAGACATGATAGCACTGTTTCAATATTTGAGGGGCTCCTACAAAGCACCAAAAGGTAAGACAAGGAACAATGGTTGGAAGCTAATCAAGGAAAGAAGCAACCCAGAACTAAGAAGAAATTTCCTAATGATGGAAACAATTAATCAATGGAACGGAACAGAAGAGAAGAGAAGAGAACAGAACAGAATAGAATAGAGCTGGAAGGACCTTGGAGGTCTTCGCGTCCAGCCCCCTGCTCAAGCAGGATAACCTATACCATCTCAGACAGGTGAATGTCCAGTTTCTTCTTAAAAATCTCCAGTGATGAAGTGCCCACTATTTCTGGGACAAGCTGTTTCACAGGTTGATTGTTCTCACTGTCAGAAGTTTCTCCTTAATTCCAGGTTGCTTCTCTCTTTGGTCAGTTTCCAACCATTGTTTCTCATCCTTCCTTCTGATGCTTTGGTGAACAACCTGGCCCCCTCTGCCTTGTGGAAGCCCCTCATACTGGAACACTGCTATCATGTCTCCCCTATTCCTTCTTTTCTTTAGACTAGCCAAATCCAAGTCCCACAGCCATTCTTCATATGTTTTAGTCTCCAGGCCTTTGATCATTTTACTTGCTGTTCTCTGAATTTTTTCCAAACTCTCAACATCTTTTTTATGATATGGTGACCAAAACCGGCTTCAGTATTCCAGGTGTGGTCTTACTAGGGCTTTATAAAGCAGTAATAATACTTTCTGTGATCTTGATTCTATGCCTCTGTTTATACAAACCAGAATTGTATTAGCTTTTTTGGTTGCTGCTGCACACTGCTGGCTCATAGTCAAGTGATTATCCACTAGGACTCCAAGGTCCCTCTCACAGTTACTGTTTTTAAGCTAGGTCTCACCCAATCTGTATTTGTACCTTTGTTTTTTCCTGCCCAAAATGTAAGACTTTGCTTTTCTTCACATTAGAACTCATTTTGTTGGCCCATTATCTTTTTTTGGATCCTGAGTTTGTCTTCTGGGGTGTTGGCTACTCCTATCAGCTTGGTGTCATCTGCAAATTTGATGAGTTCCCCTTCAATTCCTTCATCTAAGTCATTGATGAAGATATTGAAGAGTACTAGGCGTAAGATGAAACCTTGTGGTACTCCACTGCTTACTTCTCTCCATGTGGATGTAGTGCCATTGAGGACTGCTCATTGAGTACAGTTTGTTAGCCAGCTACAGATCCATCTGATGGTGATGTTGTCTATTCCACCTTTTCCTAGCTTACCATTTCTGTCCCAAAAGAATACTGAAGTTATATAATATTCACAAAAGATCTTTGCTCAATCTGATCCCCAACCCACACCTGAAGCAACTTCTTCCGAGACTATGACGTCAGTGTTCAAAACATGATCCCAAGGGATAGGAGCCACTTGGTACCAAGTGACCCATAGACTGACACAGAAATATCTCCTCTTTTTCAGACCATGTCACTATCTTCCAAGGCCATTCTACTTTGAGAAGTACTACAAAGTCTTCAATCCAGTCTCTGGTTGAGAAGCATGGATCAGCTCTCTATTTCATTCCAGTCAAGTGTTGATCTAATAGCTTTTGAAAATAGAAGTTGCACTCTTACAGAATAATGCTAAATCTGTGTCCAAAAGGAACCCAAGAATTGGCTGTGATACTGAATTCTGTGTAGGCTTGCAGGTTTCTTTCGAATAGGGTATATGTGCTATACCAGAACAATATTATTCCAGAACAGCACTAATTCCCATCCAGAGGGATAGGATATCAACTGACAGTCATGTGCCTTTGAACATATTTACAAAGTACATGCATCAATGTATAGTAATGTGAATTTTGACAAATGGCTTTACCTGATGTCCCAATGGCTTTACCTGAAGTCAACACTTTACCTGAAGTCAACACTTGCCTCTTTCTCATTCCTTCCCATTCCCCTTATCCTTAACATCCCATTCCATCTTAAGGATACTATGGGTGACTATTTTCTCATCCGTTGGTGGTGTTTTGTGTGTGAGGAGAGAAACAAAGTTGGAGAATTCATCAATACCTGTACTTAATACACCGGCAAATAAGGTGCAGATAAGGAGAACAATATGGCAGAATAGGGATTGCTGATGGAGGCAATAAATGTTCTGCTGATATAATTTTCTTTCTGGAAAAGGATAAGTGGGTGGCAGTTAAAGATTTGGCCATAAGGAAGACCCCAATGCCTCTTTTAAACATTCCAATAGAAATATCTAACTTGGATTATCTCATTGTTGACGTATGAACAATATTGCAATAAGACCAATCAATACTTATTGCAAATACAGCCTCAAAGATTATTACTCATCTAAGGCAGAGTTTTTCCAACTACATTAATGACTGTTTTCCCATTTCTGCAGTTTAGTATCAATAGTGGTGTAATGACTCATATACTGAGATATACAGTAAATCTAGCCACCTGGTTCAAGTTCTTTCCCTAAAGTAGATAACTGCTTATCTATCTCCTCCTTTCTCCCCATTTGCAATATGGCATTAACTATGTTGGTTTGTCTTAGAGAAGATGTAGGACACAGATACATCCAAAGCATGTATATGCATTCTAAGAATCACTATCTTGAGGAGGAAACAAAGGATATTAGAAGAAGTTGAGTAAATAATTTCTTCTTCACACCCCTAGAGTTTGTTCCTATGACTGTGAGCTACAGACTTCCAGGAAAGCAATTGTACTATCACGTAGATGTTAGGAGATACCCTTACAAACCAGCCTGCTTGATTTGTTCAACCAGAAGATAAAAACCATGCTAGACCTGACCAAAAGCCTCATAGTCTACCTTCTATTCTCCCACTGTTAAAACAGATGTTTTGGGGAAGCCCCCAAGCAGGACATGAGATCAGTAGTATGGCAAGCTGACAGTTTTTTGCTCAGCTTAGTTTGGAATCATTTTGTGGCCCTCTCGGCCAGCATTCAGCTGAAGCTTCATCAAAGTGGTCCAGAGTTTTCTTCACACATATAACATTCTGACCTTTTCTTTTCATTGGCCAGCACTCTCCCTCAGGAGTTTGGCAGAGCAAGAGAGAACAAATGAATGACGCTAGCCACAAAGACAGCCACCATTACGACATGCTGGGATCACACTAAGGTCAGCAGTAGAGATAAGCCTCCTGCTGGAAAACAAGGAACTACTGAAAAAGCAACTTTGAGATTTTTCATCTGAAGTCTGCGCCAGTGATGGTCTGCAGAACAGGAAGTTATTGCCAAAGTAACCAAATCTCTAGCTTGTTTCCTCCAGCTTTGCTGTGCTAACTTTTTCTTAAGAACAGACCTCTATATGTATGAACAGCGTCAACTGTTCCCATGGAGGGGGGTGCACACATGATGATGTGGGATTTCAGTGCTGCAAACAAACAGTGCCTCCATCAAATCCAAGGTGAGGGAGATGAGAGAAAAATTAGACACTAGCTTTGCATCTGGAGCAAATACAAGGTTTAATGGAGTCCTTGCTGTTCTCTGAGCTTCGTTGCTTTTTGTAGACATTTCATTACTCAAGTTCAATAACAAAATGTCTGCAAGAAAACAACCAAGCTCAGAGAGCATCAAGGACTCCACAGTTCAACCCTGAGCTACATATATCCTCATCTATCATAAGATTTTGTCTTGTGCAGACTCTTCTAAGCTTCATCATGTTTCAATCTTTTTTACTACTTTAGGTTGCAGTGACTTCTCTCCCATTCCATCATGGTCATTTTACTTTATTGCAGGAAAAAGTCCAAATTTCTGCAGAGCCATCATGTAATACATGACCAGCACTCTCCAAAGTGCTTATTGTGATAGAAGCCCATTTTTTTATAAACACAGGTTTGGTGCTCTTCTAAAAGACCAACACATACTTTTGTCCACAACAGGAACATACGGAAATGAGAGAAGGAATTGTCTACTACAGGAAGATTAAATGAAGTTCCAGGCATGCCTGGGATTTCATTGCTTTTTCACTCTAATAGAGGAGAACTGTCTCTGTTTTGTAGTTTCTTTCACATAATCCCCCAAGCGCTGTGGCAGATTGGGGAATTACCCTCTAGCTATCCCATTTTCAGTTCATAATCTAGGTTTGTCCAAGCATAACTGCAGAGCTAAAATTTGAGCTTTGGTACTAATGCAAACACTATGATAACTATAAAAGGTAAAAGAAGATGATTTCCTTTTACACATTCCAACTATTTAAGTAGCAAGAATTCCCAGAGGTATAGCACTTTCCTAATTTTTGCTCCCTCTACAATGAGGTTACAGACTTATAGGATTTTATAGCATTTAGATTAATACATGTAGTGGCAGGCTGAGCCTATGTGGAGGTGTATCATGAACCACTCTGACAAAGATCCTGAAACTCATTGTTCCTACATCTTCAAATATTTTCAAAAGTTCCTAAAAAAACAGACCTTGAACCTTTTTTTTCAACTAAATCATTGTATGTATACTTTAGCAAGCACACAAAGTTAATGGTTTAACATCTTGAGAGACAAAATGGGAAAGAAAGACACAGAGATGAGGAGAAAAAACATTTTTCTTCTCCCAATGACTCATTTTTAAAAGAATCTTTGGCCCTCTATTGTGATCAGCAGTTTATCAAAAGAGCTATTCGGAGACAGTGAGGCTCCCCAGTTCAGGACAGAATTGATCAAACTATTTTGACCTTTTAAACAGCCAATTCCTTTAAGTGGTAGTTTTTTTTAAAAAAAAGTTTTTTTCCTTTTTTGTTGTTATTTAGTCATTATTTTTGTTGTTTTGCAGCATATCAATAGTCATGTCACAAGGTATGTGAGGCCAGGCCATTTGTGGGAATTTTGTAGGATTTTAAGAAGTAATTTTTCCACTGAATCCCAAAATTAAAAATAAATGCAAAAGAAAAGAAAGCTGGGGAAAAACTGAAAAAATTATTCAAGGAAAAATCTTCATCAGGGTCCAGTCCAAGCCGGGAACAAACAACATGGCGTTGTTCCTGTTGCATGAACTTTGACCTGAGTCTGAGTGTGTGTTTCTGGTATTCTGATGGTGGTGGGTTAATCCTAAGCAGGTCATATCCTGCTTCCCTGGGACTGTGGCTGATGACTGTTGGATTTTTGGTGTGAGGGATTGTTGAATCTAGGGATCTTTCTTTCTAATCCCAGTTTCCTGACTCCAATCTTTCTGACAAAATTATCACATCTGTATTTCTGCCGACCTGGTTTCTGTTTGGGGCAGAGAGACTTGTATGGGGGCGGCTGGTTTCTGCCTTTAAAATCCTTTGGGGGAAATATATCCTGCCTTTTTAATATTCCCCAAAATATTTCTTTCTCTGGATTGCTCCCACAAAATGCTCCCACATTTTCTAGAAGGGGTTATTCCACATCTCTAATTTAAGATTATCCAGAATCAGAGGGTAGAAAATCAAGATTTTTCCACACTTTAGTTGAAAATCACACTTTATATATCCATGTTATGCCTTCACTTGGATCTCTTATTCTAAGGTTGTAGTTTAGCCTTAATATACCTGGGAGGCAGGTTACATCTTTGTCAAATGCTTCTAACTACTGAACTTGTACTAAAGGTGCTTTTTAAAAGACAAGTGGGGCTTTTTTCCTTGAAAACATTTTGCTTCTCATCCAAGAAGCTTCTTCAGTTCTGAAGAAGAACTTCTGAGGAACTGAAAAAGCTTCTGAAGAACGGAAAAACTGAAGATGAACTGAAGATGCTAAAGAAGCTTCTGGAATGAGAAGCAAAACATTTGCAAGGAAAAAAAATAAAGAAAGTCAAGTTGCCTTTTGAAAAGAACCTTTCAAACTATGACCTGGATGATTAAAAATCTCCATAAACATACTGGACTTGTAGTAACTCATTATGGACTTGAACATAGAATTCCTTTGTAGTCTATGCAAAGCTCCCACTTTTCAATCTAGATGAAACCCTCAAATGGAGAGGAAATAAAACATCTAATTTTCCAGTATAATTCTTCTATCTGAGTCAAGACCACAACATTTTTTTCTTTTTCTTTTTTTCTGCTAACTGTAGAACAAATACAATGTCTGACACTGATGGCTTTAAAAGAAATCAACCACTAAAGTTAAAGAACTCTTGTCAAAAATAGATTGGTCACTGAAGCAACTACCTGTATTTTCCACTAGATGTCACTATATACAAAATATGAACCCAAATGCTGACAGAGAAATTTCTGGCTAGGTATGAAGGTCACCTGCCTAAAGCACCCTCCATTTCATATAGTGCGACATTACTAAATCAGGGAGAGGTGGTGGCAAGCATAGATGTCAATTTAAACTGAAGGTGGAGAAGATGATGTGATTAGAACAGAATAGAGCTGGAAGGAACCTTGGAGGTCTTGTAGTCCTGCTCAAGCAGGAGGACCTATACCATCTCAGACAATTGAAGTTTGATAGCATCTCAGCAGGGTATGAAAATAGATGTTTCAGGCTTCTGGTTTTTGCATCTGCAGCACATGGCCACACAAGAGCAGACCTCTGCTTCCCAAAGCTAGTTTCTTCCTGCTTGGGGGACCCTAGATGGGTCTGAAGTTGCCCCAGAGAGGTGACTGTGAAGGAGGGGCACCCCATCGATCAAGTGACAGCAATCGCTTCATTTGATCCGGAGAAACCTGACAGGAGAAAGGCTAGTGCATCTAGCCCAAACTGCTTGCAGCTGAAGTCCTAGAGCACGAACCTAAACATTGGTGAACAGCCTGCTTGGAATTGGTGGGAGTACTGATCTTCTTTCTTCTATCTACTATTAAAATCCTTGAAAAGATTCCCAAACAAGAAAACCTCCAGAAGTGAAGGGAGGGGACTATATCCCCATTCCCTTACTGACGGAAGTGGCGAATTAACATAAAAGGTTGGAAAGAGATATACTAAAATTTGATTTAAAATATTTCAGTCTGGACAAATCTAGGAATTAAAAAAAACTATCAAGATTATACCCTAAAAAATTTCTGATGGAATAATAAAAATATGTAACAAAAATAACTTTTTGATTGAAAGAAAAACTGAAAAAAGAAATAACTGCTGACATCTAGTGGAGAATCAGAGAATAGAACACTCACAATAAGGACTCAGAAATTGACAGAATGCCCAGAAACAAAGAAAAAGTTGTTCCTTTGAATTGCAAATAACCTTGAAGACAGGTAGGAACAAAGGAAGAGCCAGCTATAAGATTAAAATGTGTTTGAAAGAAAAAAGAAAAGAAAACACCTGGACTGTTGGTTGAACCTAAGAACTGTTTAGGGGGTGGGGCCTTGGCTTTTTGGCTAATCTTTTAGAGGACAATTTGCAGGAAGGATTTAAAGTGGCTTAATATACTGAATCTGTAATTTTGACTGACTGATAAATTGGCTTTTGAATTAAAACATGATGAAAGATTATTTGAAGGGGAGGGAGACAACATGGATATCACATTTATTTTTTTATTTTTTTATTTTAATAATATTTCTATACCGCCCTTCTCCCTGAGGACTCAGGGCGGTTCACAGGGCAAGAATAAAATACAAAGTTACAAATATTAAAAGGAAATTAAATAATTGCCCGATTTTAAAACAATTGATATGCTACAATTATAAAACCCCAAAGATACAAAATAAAAATACAAGAATAAAAAAAACGCATCAAAAAATGACAGGATGCCACATTCAATATTTTCTCTTGAAGGACTTAGCCTGGAAAATCAAGAGCCTCCAGAAGCAATACTTCAAGGCAAGATAAATATTTTCCTGGAGGAAATATATGTAATGTTAGGACAAATACAAATGACAATAGATTCAAACCATGACGAAATTAAAAACAACTTTGAGGATTTAAATAAGCATATTTCCAATCTAAATCTACAATTAAAAAACACCCAGGAAATAACTACAAAGGAACAAGCAAATCAGACACCAGATAGTATGATCAAATTGATGAAATAACAAAGGAAAAGAATTACAATTTGACACAAACAGGGAAAAATGTACAAGGTTCTGATACAATAAGAAAAATGGAACTATTATGAGAACTATTAAATTTCAGGGGACAGAAAGAATTTATCTTATTTACTTCATCTTTTGTATTCCCAACAACATTTGTAAAAATACAGGAACTGTTGGGTAAGCAGATTACATCAAAATAATAATAATAATAATAATAATAATAATAATAATAATAAGAAGAAGAAGAAGAAGAAGAAGAAGAAGAAGAAGAAGAAGAAGAAGAAGAAGAAGAAGAAGAAGAAGAAGAAGAAGAAGAAGTTGGAAGGGACCTTGGAGGTCATCTAGTCCAACCCCCTGCTCAGGCAGGAAACCTTATACCATTTCAGGCAAATGGCTGTCCAGTCTCTTGGAAAATTACTTGGCAAAAGAAGAAGGCCAGAGATAGATTCAAGAGATTTGACTCGCCCTACCAGATGGACTATTACGTGAATAAACATTTGTTTGAATATGGCTAAAAGGTAGAGAATTTCAAACATAATGGGTCCTTATAACAAGAAGGATAATGAGATCTAAGTAATATAGGATGTTTTATAATATATTAAATGTTAAAATAGTAGGTTGATGTAACTTTTATTAATATATAAGTGATTAAATAACTGATTTAAAAGGATGTTATATCTAGATACTATAAGATGGATAAAAAATATAGTATTTTTATAATGCATGACATAAAATATTGGCATGATATACCTAAATGGGAAAATTTAGACAGTGAGATGACTAATATGAAGAAATTGTGACTGATAAGACTTGAATTGAATATAAGGGAATCTAAGTGAACAAAAATTATAAAAATAGGATGTATGCTGAACTAATGAGATGATGGTTATGAGAATAATATAAGCTGAAAAAATATTATATAGAGAGATTATTATTTGTATAAATATAAAAACTGCCTATACAGTACCTAATCATTTACATATTGAAAATAATAAGAATTATATTTTGGCTAAGGTTGAAGAAGGAAAATATAAATGGAAGAAGGGAAGATCAAAGAAATGTATTATTAATTAATATATTAATTACAGAATTATCAAATTTAATCATTATTGACTGTTAATTATTACTGACCCTTTTTTCTTGTTAAAATATAATACCAAGACAACACGCTGTACACCAGGCACTGGGGATTGTTATAGTTTAAAAACAATAAAATATCTATAAAAAAAGAAAGATGCTTGAGGTTTAGCCTGAAAGGAAGAATGGCTGGAGTCTGTCTTTGCTACCCCAAAAGACTATCTGAGGCTTCTTCATACATCACTGTGTATCACGCACTGACTACCAGGATCCAGGAGAAATAGCCATCATAGCTTTTTTATATCAAGCTTTCAGCACTGTGAGATAGGTGGTCTTTACCAACAAGGTCTATATTCAAATTCCTTGCCCAGCCATGAAGCTCTCTGGGTGATTTGGGGAAGTTTCATCATCAGTAAAATGTACCTCTCAAAGAAGCTGACAGTAAAAAGTAGAGGCAAACAAGTAATGTGACCTTTTTAAAAAATAAAGAACTGGACATAAATGCAAATAATACTCATATTATCCAGTATGTTATAGTTGTTTCAGAGTGTGTGATGAGCCAGCTTTAGATCTTTGTCAGCCATGAGCTCACTTGGTGAGCTCTTACACAAAACAATTATCTTTTCCCAAAATGTTTTATTTATTACATTTGTTTGCCTCCCATCTCACCACGAGGTGACTCTGGGCGGCTTACAATGTTAAAAAGAATTTAAAAAAATACAAAAAATGTATATAATAAAAAAATAAAATGCTATAAAACTACAAATTATCAACTATAATTAAAAGATGGGGAGGGAAGGAGCAGGATGTGCAGGAGAGTGGTGGGATCTGTTCAACCACCTCCAGCATGGCGCTCCCTCGTTGGAGGCCCAGGCAACTGGTAGAGTCAGGTCTTCAAGCTCTTGCTGAAGTTCAGGAAGGTGGGAAAGCTGACCTCACTCCAGGGAGCAACATGTTCCAAAGAGCAGGATCCATGGCAGAGAAAGCTCTTCTCCTGGACCCCACTCGCTGGAATTCCCTGGCCAGTGGGACCGCACCATGCCTCCTATGCTAACATGGGTGGAGCAAGCCAATCAAAGGCCTTTAAACTTTATAAATTACACCAGAGATCCCCAACCTTTTTGGCACCAGGGACCAGTTCCGTGGAGTGAGGTTTTTCCGTGGACCGTAGGGTGCATGGTTTCATGTGCTGCCTGCATCCCGCAGATGGGGCTTTGCTTGTTTGTGTGGACCGGTTGCTGGCATGCTGCAGCCCAGTACCAATCCATGGACCTGGAGTTGGGGACCCCTGACCTACACCTTGAATTGTACCCAGAAGTAAACTTCCAGCAAGTGCAGCTTCTGACATGGGCCACTCTATTCTTGCTTTCCCATCCGCATCAATCAGCCTATCTATTCAGGATCTGAATAGTGGGGGGCTTCCCTGCCTCCCCAACTGACCTTCCAGAATAGTTGCTTGTCCCAATGCTTCATCTTGAGGACTTTCCTGAATTGCTCTCCATGTTCTGCTGCGAAGTGGTGACCCTACTGCCAGAGGCAGCTGAACTTGAGAGAATCCACTGTCAGCATTGCGACAACTGAGAAGCTGCAGCCATTTTACCTTCATTGGTTTTTTTTAACTGTTTGGTATTTTCAGATAGAGAAGTGGGGGAATGCTTGAGTTGTTTCAGTTAGCCATAATAATTGCAGCTCTGTGAGAATCAAGGTCAATGCTAGAAAAATTTATGGCGGGCTGAAAAGTTGGGAGGAGAGCCCGGGGTTTTCGAATTATTGGTGAATGTAATTTATGACAGCCTTTCTGGGATGGGAATTGCAACTTGTTTCTTTGTAGCAGGGGGGAGGGACCTTTAGTCTTGGGTTCACCTATGTAAGTGCCAATACCTTGTTTTCTAAATAAAATGTTCTTTGAGGAAGAATTCTTTGCCTTGAAGTTCTTTCAATTGGTTTCAACTACAGTAACCATGACATCCACTCTTTGCCCATACCTCTACAGATTTTCTGCCTGGTTTCCTGACCACTCTTGAAGTCCACTTATCTCAATGACTTTTTAAAAGAGCACGATGCCTTCATGGATCAAAAATAAAATGGATTGGCAGCCTTCCAGCTGTCTTGTTCTTTGAAAATATTTTGAAAGAGCATCTGTCCAGCATCATAAATTAATGCTTTGTTTGCTGAACCTTTCATCCAACCCTCCAGGTGTTCCTGTGCAAGACTAAACATTCCACTGAGAAGTAATTGGTGCATAGAACTACTACCGGGCTCGGTGTTTTAACTTTTTGAGTTGTTTCTTTGATTTTTTTTATAGGAATTTTTGTTTATAAAGGTGTTAATTCTATAGTGAAAGTGGACATTAAATTTATATTAGGGTTGCTAACTGGGCTTTTTAAAAATTGTATGGAAGATTGTATGAAACACTGGAAGTTTTTAAGAAGAGACTGGACAGCCATTTGTCTGAAATGGTATAGGATTTCCTGCCTTAGCAGGGGGTTGGATTAGATGACCTCCAAGGTCCCTTCCAACTTATTATTATTATTATTATTATTATTATTATTATTATTATTATTATTATTATTATTATTATTATTATTACTATTACTATTACTATTACTATTATATATTTGAGAAAATGACAGAAAGTAATCCCTCTTCAGATCAGTGAAGTGTCACCGCTTGCTGGAATCTTAATAGATTGTCTCTCCTGAGGAGGACAATTACAGATTAGTCTCTCTTTTTTTGCAAACTGGTAAAGAGGCCAGAAAAATGCCAATTACAATTGCATACTATATTGTGTAATATGGTATATTATGTTATATATTATGTTAACTGGCAGCATAGCTGTAGATTCCCTCTAAACATGGGAAATAAAGCATATCATTTTTAGGGCCTTTGCAAGATGAAAATGGCTATTTTTTTTAATGGGTTACATGAGATTACTATATGACAGATAGAGTGCTATAGGATGACACCCTCAGCTAAATGATTAATTAATTGTGGGTTTCTAGCCCATATTGAGCCTTCTGAGAATATTCTCCATGGTTGAAGGGCATTATATGCAGGTCATTTGTATCTTCCTCACTGAGATACTGTAGTAGTGACCCATCACTTATCATTGTCATAGAAGTCTGACATGCTGTTTGTTTTCTTCTAGAACTGACACCTACCCAGTATTTTAGCTATGCCAATTTCTTTCTCTGTGTTCATCCCAGTCAGGTAGTCTGTTGGGATGTCCATTTTATTTATTTCGTTGCTTCTTGCAATATTTTAATCCCACCAGAAATAAGATTCCAGGATAAAGTCAATGATCTCTGCCTGTTGACTCACTAAGCCTTAACAAGTGTATAGCTAAATGCCTCTGTTTCTGAGGCCCAAAATCCTTCAACACCCAATAGACCAGAAATTTCCAAGAACTATTCTTGATTATACTTAAAACCTCCTCCATCATTCCTTATGTCAGTCCAAAAATTCTAGGGCTTAGCTGTCAGATCTACCAAACGTTTGTCAGGTACTACCCCTGATTTAATATTCTTGGAATTATGTTGATTGCTTTCTAAAGTCATTTTAAACTATTGTATAACATTTTATCTATTACTGTATGTTTTAAAGAACTAAACAGACAAACTTGCTTTTCATTGTTTTGTTTTCTTTCTTTTGAATTGAGTCCAATAAATCTTTTAAAATTGGAAAGCTAAGGTTACCATATTTTGAAAAATTTGGTAACACTACATAAAAACATAGCATGCATAAAATTCTATACTGCCACCTAGTGGCCATCTGGATTTTTTGAGCCCAGATATGGTACCGTGTTTCCTCAAAAGTAAGACCTACCCAGTAAATAAGCCCTAGCTTGATTTTGGGGGGTGGACCTAATATAAGCCCTAGCCAAAAAATAAGCCCTAGGTTTAGGGCAAGGCTCACGCCTAAAAATCAAGTTAGGGCAGGGGTGAGGGTAGAGCTGCCCCACATGCCCCACACCTGCTTACTGTTGCAGCCAGGCCTCCCATGAATAAAACTCCTACCTTGTCTTACTGCCCACTTCTTCTGCGGCATCCCCGGCCTGGAATTCACTGTCAGAGGCCTTTCTGGAAGGCCTCTGCAATGAGAACCGATGGCCTCTGATGGCGAAATGCAGGCAGGAGCTCCATTCTCAGCTGAAAAATGAAGCTACCCTTTTGTTCTGTACCAGCCTGCTACCGGCCCTGCAGATAAGGCAGGGACAACCCCTTTACAAGAAGGCAAGAGGCTGGAACTAAGCCTGCCAAATTTATTAACATAAAACAGAGCAAAGAGAGCAAACACGAACCATGAAACAGGAGCTATTCAAACGGTTGCCTTCAGCAAACCAGCCCTCCCACACATTCCCCTTTTAAACAGTACAGGGCGTGGCTTCTCTCTGCCTCCTTCTGAGGTGCCCCATTGCCTTCCTCTGTTTACTCCTGATTGACTGCCTCCTGCGTCGGGCATCCTTGAACAGGGCCAGCTGTAGGTCATCTTCATCCTATCTGGACCGGGATGCCCTGTGTACGGTCACTCATGCGCTCGTGACCTCTCGCCTGGACTACTGCAATGCTCTTTACATGGGGTTCCCCTTGAAGACCACTCGGAGGCTCCAACTGGTACAGAATGTGGCCGCGAGAGTTGTCTTGGGAGTTTCCCGGTACTCCCATGTTACACATTTGCTCCGCGAGCTGCATTGGTTACCAGTTGTCTTCCGGGTGAGATTCAAGGTTTTGGTTATGGTCTTTAAGTCCTTACATGTCATGGGTCCGGAGTACCTCGGGGACCACCTGCTGCCGGCATCAACTTCCCTCCGCCCTGTGCGTTCCCACAGAGAGGGCCTCCTCAGGGTGCCTCCGGTCAGAGAATGTCGGCTGGTGGCCCCCAGGGGGAGGGCCTTCTCTGTGGGCGCTCCGGCTTTATGGAACCAACTGCCGGTTGAGCTCCGGATGGCACCAGACCTTCGCTCCTTCCGGCGCGGTCTGAAGACCCATTTATTTGAACAAGCTGGCCTGGTCTGATGGGGGACGTCAGGGTTTTTAATGGGTTTTTATACTGCTACTGTTTTTATCTGGGCAATTGTTTAATTCTCTTTTAATTTTTGTATTTTCTATTTATATATGCCCTGTTCACCGCCCTGAGTCCTTCGGGAGAAGGGCGGTATATAAATTTAATAAAATAAAATAAATAAATAAATAAATCCACCCTGTCAGGTTCACACAGCTGGGTCTGCGTAGTGACCAGATGGGAGGGGCCTGGCTGAGGGCTCTGCGAAGCCTCCAGGCTGTTCTCTGGAGGCTCTCCAACACACCCCTCCTCCTCCTCTGAATCGTCCGACCCAACTGCCAAACCCACAGGCTGACCCTGAATCACAACACCTTTGACCACAGAAGAAGTGGGCTGGCTGAGCAGGACTGTTGATGCCACCACCGCGAAGTGAGTGGAAAAGACATCTGCCAAAAAATTAGACCTGGTGCCTGTTTTGGAGGCGAAAAAAAAAAGACCAGATCTTATTTGCAGGGAGAAACATAGTAGTCTTAGCTGGTCAGATGGCAATATCTGGCCAATTGCATCTGGGCTCAGAAGCTAAACTTGGTCAGACAAGGGTAGTACTCCAATGGGAGAGCTCCATCAAGGAAATACTGATAGCCTTCACTTAGCTACCACAGTAGGAAGCAGCAACTCTGTTGGTGAGTGATGCAGTTATTAAGTGAAACTATACATTTCAACAGACTAATAACATCACTTGCCATTCAGTCATTAAGTGAGATAGCACATGACTGCAACTTGATATTTTACTGCTGGTTTCTCCATTGATTCTGCATGTTGGAAGATGGTTGAAAAACACCAAATAGTGATTACATTACTGCAGGATGCTGCAACAGTTGTAAATGCAAGGACTGTTTATAAAGTTACTTTTTCAGCACCATGATAACTTTGACTGGTCACTAAACAAGCAATTATTAAACATGATCTACCTATACCAAAGCTGTAAAGTAAAATTGGTTGGGCTATTAATTAATTAATTTAATTCATTTTAATTCTATTTCTATTTCAACTTTTATATTGTCTTTTAAATTTTGCCCTGTAAACCGCCCTGAGTCCTTCAGGAATAGGGGGTATATAAAACTAATCAAATAAATAAATAAATAAATAAATAAATAAATAAATAAATAAATAAATAAATGAATGAATGAATAAAATTCACTCTGAAAAAGCAATAATTTTTTAAAAAGAGTGAAATCACAGGATCTTGACTTTTAAGGAAACCTATCTTTGCATACAGAGGGACTCTAAAGAGCATCCTACATATTAGATTTCAGTCAGCCACACATAACATCCATGCTAAAGGTCTGAAAGTCCATTTCCACTGCAAATAATTCTCAAAAAGAAAAGTCAATTATCTTCAGGAGAGATTAAAAAAATTAAGGAAAGAGATGTTGAATTATTTTTTGGCCATGGAATTCAGTAGTAAATCTTGCATTGTCAACTATAGTCCCTTCCAATTCTATGTTTTTTTAACAAACTATGTTTTCTAACAAACTATGATTTTGGTAGTCTCAATTTGCACAAGACACCAAATACTTGACACATGGGATTTGCCCAATATGTTAGGCTAAAACATGGCTGCCCTCTTTGTGGTTCCCTATCATGCAAACAAGTCTCTCGGTTCTTACCTTATAATGCAAAGTTGCACTTTTATTTAATGTACAACTCCATGGAAAGCCATGCAAACTGTTGCTACTGAGTACTATAAAACATTATGCATATAGTTTATTTTATGGAAAATAATTAAGATATGAAGTAGCTTTGAACACATTCAACCAGTTATTTGAAAGGCTTCTATTCTGCTTTAATTTCCAGTTACATGACCCGTGGACCTCACCACCATCACCCCTGTTCTAGTTACAGCAGCCTGCCTGACTTCATGGCCAAGAAATAACACAGATGTAAATTTGACATTGGGATGCATGGGAGGGGATGGGGGAATGGAAGAGTGGGGCAGTAGAGAAGTAATTTTCTGAATGGAAACTTATCAGCTTGTTCCTGTCTAGGGCATTCAGTTATCAGCATTGCTATTTCAGTAAGAAAGAGTGGAGCCTCCCCTGAATCCATGCCAGATTGTAAGGACCTGGATGGGAGGGAAAAAGGAGGCAGAAGACCAGGAGGGCAGTGGGAAAGGGAGGTCTCTGCCGTCAGAAAACTGGGATTCCTGCCAGTATCCTGGAAAGTCACAAAGACAGGAGTCAGTTTCGACCTACTGGTTCCACTTCAGTCCCCGGGTTGAGCAGGAAGGGTGAAAAGTTACACCAGTGGAGATAAGAATGGGAAAGGGTAGCCAAACTCCCACGGCCTTTTTTAGCATCACTGTGTCATCCAAGGGATGACATGGACAAATCAATCTGTGGGTAGCCTTATCTACATCACAGTATTACTGAGTATAAGGTCTAATTCAAGCACCTTTCTTAATATGACTTTCAAAAAAAATAGCAACAAAATTGGGCATTGAGAGCTCAATCTTTCGTTAAATTGAACATGCTGTTTCAGTAAGTGTGTTGTTTTAAAAACCCAACCTGTTTCTAGATGACTGAGGCAAGCTCACAACGTAATTTAAAAACTATTCTGCCATGAACCAAGAAAGCCAATACATGTGTTTTACATTTAAATCAGAGACAATTTGAAGAAAGCCTTTTTGTCCTTCTTCAATAAAAGAGACATTTTATTTAAAAAGGAAGTGTTGCAAATATATATATATAACACCACATCACATCACCACCACACAACCATTCAAAAAGCAAATCCGAACCCACAATGATAACGAGACACAACCACAAAACAGAAATCTAACTACAGCTGCAACATCAGCCACTTTAAACCCCTCCAAACCACACAATAAGCAAACTGACACCCACTATAAAAACATGGCACCACCACAAACACGAAGCCAAACAAAAGCAGCACAACTCACCAGCTCAGGTCTAAGGCTGGCAGCTGAGACCAGCCCATACACTCAAAACACACCTCCACCCAATCAGAACACACCCACCATTCAAAACACACTCCCACCCAATCAGAACACACTTAAACTCCCACCCAATCAGAGCACACCTCCACCCACTGGCAGTTTAAAAAAGAGGAACAAACAGCCACATGCTTCTCCCAGAAGAAGGAAGCAGAAGCCACCAGCCTGATGATGACGGATGGGATTCCGTCGAAACGTCGCCCCTACACCTTTAGTTCTACGCGGGGAAAAACCCGAATAACCAAAGATCCATATATATATGTGTGTGTGTGTGTGTGTGTGTGTGTGTGTGTGTGTGTAAATTTTTTAGATTGCTAACAAAGAATTAAAGGGAGACTGATATGCATTTCAAACTTATTTGTTTTCATCAGTCAGCCATACCCTTCTGAGATTCGAACCTCAGAACCTTAGGCAGTTGTTTTTACCTCTAGGCCACAAGCTCCATCTCAGTTTGTTAGCTGAGAAGCAAGGGAGATATGTGTTAACCAAAAAAAATTTACACAAATATGAGCTGTCACTGTTGTGACTACTGCCTGTCGATGGCCTTCGGTTAGGCTGAAACAGGAAATAAAGATTTGTCCCATGTTTGGGGCCTAGCAAGGTAATCTAAATAGTTAACAAGCATTTCACACACACACACACACACACACACACACACACACACACACACACATATATATGTGTGTGTGTGTGTGTGTGTGTGTGTGTGTGTATGTATACAGATATAGTATTAGGAGCTATGGTGGTGTAGTGGTTTTAATGTAGTATTGCAGGCTAATTCTGGTGACTCCCAGCAGTTCAATTTCCACCAGCATAAAGTTGACACAACCTTCCATCCTTCCAAGGTCAGTAAAATGAAGACCCAGATTGTTGGGGGAAATATGCTGACTCTATAAACCACTTAGAGAGGGCTGTAAAGCACTATGAAGCAGTGTATAAGACTAAGTGCTATTGTTATTAGGGTTGCAATTACATACTTTACTTTTATTTTATTGTATTACACCTTATCATTACAACTCTGGGTAGTGTATAATATACAATTTTTTGAATAAACAATAGTGTACATACAATACAAAAAGAATGTCCAAAGGCAAAGTTACCATGTCATACACCACATAATTCACAAGGGGTTCACTACCACTCTAGTGTAGTCCAAAGCTCAGGAAAAGAGCCAGGTCTTCAGGGATCATCCAACAAAGTTAATATGGGAACTTATAAATAACTGAGACACTGTCATTCTACAGGACAGTCACACAGTAGAGAAGACCCACTCCCTGAACCTAGCAGGTGGCATTGTTTAATCAATGGGACCCAGAGCAGGCCGACTCTCCTAGATTGTACAGGATAGGCAACCATTCTGGAAGGCAGGCAGTCTCCCAAGAATCTATTGCATTAAGCTTTCAAGATGATCGTCAGCACCGTGAACTGCACATAGAAGCCCACTGATAACCAATGCAGCCCCCAGAAAGGGGAGTTTGATGGACATATCAAGGCATGCCCATAACTCATTAAGCTGTTGTGTTCTAGGCCAGTTGCAGCTTCTGGGAGGCCTTCAAGAGTAGCCCACATACAGTGTATTATGGGGGAGGGTGTTCACATGCATGTGCACAATTAGGTCTGTGCTGTGAGAAAGTTTTAAATTTGCCTCTCTTTTAGATACCTGGGCGTGAATCTCATTTTGTAGATACAGGTGGAGTTGGGAGCCTAATATTTCCTTGACCCATCTAAGTCGTCTTGACTGTTTCCTCCAACATCACTATGTCTGCCCTGCAAAATGCAAGAATTTTGGTGTCTCTCTTCATTGTAAACTATCTCCTCCAGGCACTTTTCCTTATCTTCTTTCACTTTCCTGTTTTGCTTCCTACATGGTCACCCTTAAGCTGCACAAAGAACTCTCATTGGCTCCAACCAACACATTTCCTCTAGGGATGGATGAGTTCACTGATACAGCCACCGACAGGCAGTCTGAGGACAGAGTTCTAGTGATTCCTCCATCAACATCCCATTGGCCACTGACAGAGCCTTGAAGGAAATGGGTTCTGGCCAAAGGCTACTGTACATCAGTAGGAAAGCCACATGAATTAGGTCAAAGGTTTGGGAACTCAGAATATCCCTGCAAAAAAAAATAGTGGGTATGTGTATAAATACATACACAAGCACACATATATGGAGCACAGGGTCTAGGGTAGAAAATGATGGATTCCAGAAAGAATATGAATCTTTATGCTGGTTTCTTAAGATAACATTGCTTCCTGTTCCTGAATCAATCTGGCTCAAATTAATAAATCATCTTCCTGGTGGTAGTGCCTAATATTAGAGTTGTTTTGAGTGCTACATGCCTTTTCTGGTTAATGGCACTTAAATCCATTCATGTTTTGACCACTGACTTGCTACCATAATGATGCATTCTGCTGTTTGTCAGTGCTTTGCAGTATGGAAACAAGTTCCACCTGTGTAAATCATGAGTTAGGAATGAAACAAGTTGTAAAAATGTGATTACCAGGTGATTCTAGTGACAAGGTAACTAAAGCCACTTCTAGGAAAATTATTCCAAGATAGTCATAAGAGAGTTGTGCTAACCTCATAGTTTCACAGAGTTTAGGCTGTCTTTCAGGAGTATCTTTTGTGCAGTTGATTGCAGGACTCCATATTATAATGGAAGAATTGAGTCATTCTGTGCCATCAGGTTAGTTTTAACTCTTAGCAGCAACCCAGATGGACTTCCACAGGAATACCATATTCAGAGTTGCAGCTACGAATCTAAGCTAACACAAAGATGTTCTGCAGATGGAAAAAATGTACAGTGATGTAGTCTTATCAATTTGGAATCTATATGAATCAATCCTTATGCACACATAGAATCATCTTACAGATTTCATTAGGATCATGAAGGGACAAGATGGGTGACCTTGATGATAATGTACCCATTTCCTATATTGAGTGTTTGGAGATGTACAGACCAATACCCAGAATTCGGGATGGGGAATTCTGGCACAGGAAATCCACATATCTGGAGTCTGCCCTGCACAAAAGCACGTATGCACAATGTATGATCCTTTGAAACAACTGTGATAGTAATGGAAAATGAATCACAACTGTCAAACGTACCACTAGATGTCACCACTTATTAATCTGAAAGAAAATGATATAGTACAGGTAGTCCTGAATTTACAACTATTCATTTAGTGATCGTTTGAAGTTACAACAGCAATGAAAAAAAAGAGACTTATGACTTTTTTTCACACTTACAATCATTGCAACATCTCCATGGTCACAATGATCAAAATTTGGATGCTTGGCAGCTGGCATGTACTTATGATGGTTGCAGTGTCCTAGAATTATGTGATCACCTTTTGCAACCTTCTGACAAAGAAAATCAATGAGGAAGCCAGATTCATTTAACAACCATCTTACTAACCTTAACAACTGTAGTGATTCACTTAACAACCTTTGTAAGAAAGGTCATAAAAGGGGTTAAAAACTCACTTAACAACTGCTCACTTACCAACAGAAATTTTGGACTCAGTTGTGGTCGTATGTCAAAGCTTTACAGCTTTAACATCCAAAAGGGGTGCACAGCTACCATTTGCAGCACCAAGTCATTCATGCTTGTGCATGTGTGTGTCTATAATTTCAAGGTACAAACTGATTTCTTCACTATCAATTGTTTTCCTCACTGGTGTACAGATAGCCATATACTGTAACTTCAAAATTATAAGGATGAAAATATATTAGCTAAAAGTAACAAACTTTATTTATTGATTGATTGTTCACATTTTTGAACCACCCATCTCCCTCAGAGTGGGACTCTGAGCAGTATACAGATAAAACATCAAAATATAAAAAGTATATTACATTTAAAAGATGAGGATGAATTAAAAATCAATGTGAAAATAAATTAAAAGGCAGCAAGGAGGTTTTTGGGCTATTAGCCAACCCTATGGCAGCATAGTCCTATGTGAGCCCCAAGCAAGGAGGGCCCCAGAGCCATATTTTACCCTTTTCTGGATGGCCAGGACAATGGAGGCCCACCTCACTTCTGGGAGAAGAATGTTTCACAGAGATGAATGAGAAGGTTCTGTTCTTGGACCCCACCAATTGGAATTCTTTAGCTGACTGGGTCACAAACACCTTCTCTGCCTAAGAGGACAGGACAAGTCAATGTAATGGGACAAAAATGGTTCTGCAGATAACCTGACCCATGAGCTTTATAACTCATAATAAACACCTTGAATTGGACACAAAGCAAATGATAATGCTCAAAGTAAATTCTTAAATACAACTTTAGTTCAGTGTAGCAGTTTTTCTTCATCTCATGGATGAAAGATCTTATAAAAATAAAAACAAAGAAAAATACAATGAATTGCAGAAAACAATTAGAAGAAAAATTTGACTGGCAAAAGAAAAGTGGTTTACAAAGAGATGCAAGGAAATAGAAGAGACAGAATGTATGCATGATAATTTCAATTTACACAAAAATAAAGTGAAGGAAGCAGTAGGCCTCTACAAAAAGAAAACCAACAACTTAGTTGACAAAGAGGGGGAAATTATCTTAGATGAGGACAAAAAACTAAAAAGATGGAAGGAATATATTGAAGAAATTTTGAGGACACTAGGGATAATATAGATATGGGAAGTATAACAACTGGATCAAACATCACTATGGAGGTGGTTGAACATGCAATAAAAATAGCAAAAACAAGAAAAGCCACAGGACCTGATGATATCCCAGTAGAAATTTTAAAATTGCTGGAAGACAATGGGAAGAATTTTTTACTGCAGCTCTGCAAGTGAGTATATGAAACAGGAAAGATACCAAATGATTGGCTAAAATCAACATTTGTGACAATCCCCCCAAAAAATAAATGCAAAGAACTGTACTGAATACAGAACAATAAGTTTAATGAGTCATGCCCTGAAAATATTCCTGAGAATAATTCACACAAGAATATACAAAATTGAGGAGCGGCTAGGTAACACACAATTTGGTTTCAGAAACAATTTTGGTACACGAGATGCGCTATTCAGCATCCAAGTACAGCATTGTAGAGATGTCAATCACAGTGTTTACATGTGCTTCATTGATTTTGAAAAACACAGCAAACTATTAGAAATCCTGAAACAAGGGGGACTAGATGACAAAGACATCCAAATCAGACATCAGGTAGCAAATGTGAGGCTAGGCCAAAAATACTCAGCTGATGCAGACATGTGAAGAGGGGTCAGACAGGGATATATTCTGTCTCCACTGTTGTTACAATAATAAGTAAGTTGGAAGGTACCTTGGAGGTCATCTAATCCAACCCCCTGCTCAGGCAGGAAACTCTATACCATTTCAGGCAAATGGCTGTCCACTCTTAAAAACTTCTAGTGTTGGAGCATTCACCACTTCTGGAGGCAGGTTGTTCCACTGGTTAATTGTTCTAACTGTCAGGAAGTTTCTCCTTAGTTCTAGGTTGCTTCTCTCTTTGACTAGTTTCCATCCATTGCTTCTTGTCCTGCTTTCAGGTGCTTTGGAGAATAGCTTGACTCCCTCTTCTTTGTGGCAGCCCCTGAGATATTGGAAGCCCCTGAGATATTGGAACACTGCTATCATGTCACCCCTCACCCTTCTCTTCATTAAACTACACATACCCAATTCCAGCAACCGTTCCCTACAGTATATGTTTTAGCCTCCAGTCAATATCTACTCTGAATCAACCTTCAATGAGGCACTGGAGAACATAGATGCTGGCATCAAAGTAAACAGTGTTTGGATCAACAATTTAAGATATGCTGACGATACAGTTCTGCTTTCCAGTAAGCATGAAGACCTTCAGCTCCTCATCAACAGAGTCACAGAAATATCTGAAAAATACGGCTTGATCATGGTAATCAGCAAACAACCCAATAAATTCAGAAGGAATACCATTAGAAAAAGTTGAAAGGATCCCGCACCTCAGTTCTAATTTACATGAAAGCTGGGACATGACCACTGAAGTAAAGACAAGGATAGAGAAAGCTTGAACAATATTCTTCAAAATGAAAAAGGTCTTCTGCAGTCAGAACATAAGCCTAAGATTAAAAATCAGCCTTGTCAGATGTTATATTTTTTCTATCCTGCTCTATGGAGTAGAGAGTTGGTCTCTGACAGAAGGCCACCTGAAGAGATTAGAAGCATTTGAAATGTGGATTTACAGACGGCTGTTACATATAAGCTGGATTGACAAGATCAGAAATGAGGGGATGATAAGCCACCTGGGAAAGCCAAGGGAAATCATCAAAACAATTAAAAATGAAAATTAGAATATTTCAGACATGTGATACCACACCCAGAAAAATATGGCATACTCCATTTAATCCTCCAGGAAAAGATTGAAGGCTAATGAGGTCCAGGCAGAAGAAGAACATCATGGCTTCAAAATCTAAGGAACTGGTTTGGACAAAACTCAGCAGCACTTTTTTGTGTGCCTGCTGATAAAAACAAGATCACCAACATGATCACCAACGTCCGATAATGGATATGGCACAAGAAGAAGAAGAAGCCATTTGTCCCTCCTGTACCCTCCCTCCATTCTGCTTAATGCACTCTACTATATATCATTTGCTAATCAAGGATCTATCATTATTTGATTAAGCTCCTGGAACAGAACTTCTTGCCTTTCCTATCTAGTGGTAAGGTCTGCCAGGCAGACAAAAATGCCAGAGTCAGCAAATAATTGAGGCAGGATTAAAGTAATCTTAGTGCCATAGATTGGCTTGCATTTATTTTAAAATAGGATTCTTTTAATCCATGGCCTGCTGAGCAACTCCAATTGTGTAGTTTGCACCATGGTACAAATGCAATTGTTGGGTTCACATCAAAAACATAACTTGATCAATCCACATAGAGTAATGGTAAAGTGAGATTTGTGGTCAGACCCATATTGTGCTTGACTGCCTTAATATTTTGTTAATGGGCTATATCACTAAGATTGACCTCATCCACCTGATCTCCTAACAGGGACAAGATCTGGAATATCTTTGTAACCTCTCAACCATCAATATGAAGGAGGAAAACTAGAAGAGAGATGGACAAAGATAAACAGCTTTCAAATTTCCAAATGCTTTACAATAAAATATCATACCTACCAATAAGGCCCTGGTCACCATCCAGTTCTGGTTTTCAAATTTAGATTCCTGAGATCAGATTTTTAAAAGTTGAATCATGCGTCATTAACATCAAGGTCATAGATTAGGGTCTTGAGAAAGGAAGTAAAAGCAAAGAGAACAAGGCTAAAATCTGAACAGACTTTAGACAGGCAGTCACTGGGATTTGAGGTATGTAGAATAAAAGTTTTAACATGGAATTGGGTTTTGTTGGGTTCCTGTTCTCTCCCAATAGGTATTAGAGACATGGATATTTGTTGCTATGGTGTAGGTCTAAGCAGGTACAAGCAGTCTGGGACTCAAATCCATTCTCAACCACACAAAAAATAACTGGATGACTTTGAGCTGACCACCCATTTGATCAGGAAAATAATGGTGCTATGTATGATACCATGAGCTCCTGGAAAAAAAGCAGAATCTAATCTCAATCAATCAATCAATCAAATAAATTAGGAATATATTAAATCCTTAATAACAATAACAACAATAATAATACTATTATGATTTACTATTATGATTATAATAATAATAAAAAGTTGGAAGGCACCTTGGAGATCATCTAGTAGTCCAACCGCCTGCTCAGGCAGGAAACCCTATACCATTTTAGACAAATGGCTGTCCAGTGTCTTCTTAAAAACTTCCATGTTGGAGCATTCACTGCTTCTGGAGGCAGGTTGTTCCACTGGTTAATTGTTCTAACTGTCAGGAAGTTTCTCCTTAGTTCTAGGTTGCCTCTCTCCTTGATTAGTTTCCATCTGTTACTTCTTGTCCTGCCTTCAGGTGCTTTGGAGAATAGCTTGATGCCCTCTTCTTTGTGGCAACCCCTGAGATATTGGAATACTGCTATCATGTCACCCCCTAGTCCAGGGGTCGGCAACCTAAAAAAGAAAAAGAGCCACTGGGAACCGGTTCCATCACAAATTAAAAAAAGAGGGAGCCGCGTGCGTGTGTCCATGCACGCGCATGCGCAAAAAGGTTTTTTGCGCATGCGCGGACGCACGCGGCTGCCATTTTTTAAAAAATGAGATGGAACCGGTTCCCGGTTGCCCGATGGCGACGGCCCGTCTGCAAAGCTGCCGCTTTCGGCAGCTTTGCAGACGGGCCGTGGCAGCTTCCGCAAAGAGCGGCGCCCCTGCCCATTCCGAGAGGTGCGCGCGCACCTCTCCGAACGACCGGAGGTGCGCGCGTACCTCCGCGCGAATGGGCAGCGGTGCCGCTCTTTCAGGAAGCCCGCCGCAGCCCGTCTGTGAAGCTGCCGAAAGCGGCAGCTTAGCAAACGGGCTGCGGCAGCTTCCGCAAAGAGCGGCGCCCCTGCCCATTCCGAGAGGTGCGCGCGCACCTCTCCGAACGACCGGAGTTGCACGCGCACCTCCGTGCGAAGGGGCAGCGGCGCCGCTCTTTCAGGAAGCTGCCGAAAGCGAAGGGGCAGCGGCGCCGCTCTTTCAGGAAGCTGCCGAAAGCGGCAGCTTCCTGAAAGAGCGGCCCGCTGCCCGTTCGCGCGGAGGTACGCGCGCACCTCCCCAAAGGTTTGGGGAGGTGCGCGCGCACCTCCGGTCGTTCGGAGAGGTGCGCACGCACCTCTCGGAATGGGCAGGGGCGCCGCTCTTTGCGGAAGCTGCCGCGGGCCCGTCTGCTAAGCTGCCGCTTTCGGCAGCTTCACAGACGGGCCGCGGCGGGCTTCCTGAAAGAGCGGCACCGCTGCCCGTTCGCGCAGAGGTACGCGCGCACCTCCCCAAAGGTTTGGGGAGGTGCACGCGCACCTCCGGTCGTTCGGAGAGGTGCGCACGCACCTCTCGGAATGGGCAGGGGCGCCGCTCTTTGCGGAAGCTGCCGCGGCCCGTCTGCTAAGCTGCCGCTTTCGGCAGCTTCACAGATGGGCCACGGCGGGCTTCCTGAAAGAGCGGCACCGCTGCCCATTCGCGCGGAGGTACGCGCGCACCTCTCCAAAGGTTTGGGGAGGTGCGCGCGCACCTCCGCCCATTCGGGGAGGTGCGCGTGCACCTCTCCAAATGGGCGGTGCCACTCTCCATTTGGAGAGGTGCGCGCGCACCACTGCCCGTTGGAAGAGGTGCGCGCGCACCGGGCGGCTGGGAGCCGCAAGAGACGGCTCAAAGAGCCGCATGCGGCTCCGGAGCCGCAGGTTGCCGACCTGTGCCCTAGTCCTTCTTTTCATTAAACTACACATACCCAATTCCAGCAATCGTTCCTTATATGTTTTAGCCTCCAGTCCTCTAATCATCTTTGTTGCTCTTCTCTGTACTCTTTCTAGAGTCTCAACATCTATTTTACATCATAATGACCAAAAGTGGATGCAGTATTCCAAGTGTGGCCTTACCAAGGCATTATAAAGTGATATTAATACTTCACGTGATCCTAGACATTACACTGCATGGGAAAGTGGATGTGTACACATGCCCCCATTCTATTATCTTTACATTGCTCTGTTTTTTTCTTTCCATCCCTTGAGAGAATAAAACAAAACATGCTTATTGCTTTTCTTATCAATCATAGCTGACTGCTCTCTATTTGTCCACACCAAAAAGTATGATTAATGTAATAATGCAGGCTTGTATCCCTCTGTAATACTGATCACAAAGATTTTTTTGCTTTGCACACAGTTTGTGTTGGATTAGGCGTCAGTTATTTTAGTTATTTTTCTGATTCACACAGCTTCCCCTGTACCCAAAAGTACTTCTCAGAACTGCTGTGTTAGCACTGAGTGCAACAATGTCACAACTGTTAACTATTTACCATGGAGCAATATCTAAAGAACAAGTCAGCAACATTGTTGTCTTAAGCTGAAACTTTGTCAGCTGAGAGTGTCTTGTGCTCCAGATTTCTTGCTCTCAGTTCCTCTCTATAGACTTCAAAGATCTGCTTGGTCACCAAGAAAAAAAAAGAGGCAGGATTTATCAGCATTGATCTTCTCACAAGAGAACTCAGAAATGCAACATGTGTGATTGCAATACTGCCCATAAGTACTGAATGTCATGTTAGCTCTCCAGGAAACATTTACATACTGAGAGACGCTTTGTTTTGCCTTCTTGCCTAATTTGTGCTCTTAAGTAAAAAGAGTCAACATGCTTCTCACTCGGTTACATTTCAAATGAGTTTTCCCATTTTCTTTCCAAAGAGCTCCTTTGAAAAGAAATCTGAAAACTTTTCCTTCTCCAATTTCATGATTCAAGCAATGCCTTGGACTTGAATTACTGACTAGAGGCCAGATTTCCTAGCTTGGGTGATGAAAGGTCTTCAAGAAAACAAGCAAGCTCAGAGAGAGCACCAAGGACCTCTCAGATTTCTATCTTACCGCTTCTCTAGTTGCACATGCCAGTTTACACGGGGAATCTCTCTTTTTTCACCCAATGGGAATTCTCTGAATTTTATTCCCAAAATAACAAACCTATGAATAAACTGGGATGAAAGGAAGTGGCTTACAGGGGCTTGCTTCAGTTCTTTCCCAAATAAAGGAAAGAGGAGGTAGAAGAAAGAGAGTTGCAGTTAAGGCTAGATCTAACTAAGCAGAGGAACCACATAGAAAATATGTAAAATGTGTGTTTTCAATTCCCTTTTAAATTCTGGCTTTTAAATTATCTCATCTGCTTTCATAATAGTTATTGAAGATGAAAATAAACTTAAGGACAATAAAATACAAAGGAAGGTAAATTAGACATGTTTTCTTTATGTTTCCAGAAGCTGAGCCACAATCCAAACCAGAATTAAATGCACTAAACCAGGGGTGTCAAACTCAATTTCATTGAGGGCCGCATCAGCATTGCGGTTGCCCTCAGGGGGCCGGGTGGGTGTGGCCTGGGTGGGTGTGGCCTACTGGGTGGGCGTGGCTAGAGTGTGTATGGCCTACTGGGTGGGCATGGCCAGCTCTACATCGTTCGCATCAAGGGTGCCTATTTGGGACCTGGGCAGCAGTGGGACAGATCTGAGGGTCTCTGGCAGGAGGAGGGTCTCTGGGCCAGGGCCAAGGCAGTGGGGGCCGTTCCATCACTGTTTCCAGGATGGCTTCGCGGGCCGCATGAAACCACTTCGCGGGCCGGATCCGGGCCCCGGGCCTTGAGTTTGACATGTCTGCACTAAACAGTGGCCTGAACTGTACTTTCTTCAGGGTTGAATCTGCAGTTGCCAACTGAAGGGGGCAAGGAGGGCATTTGTCATGTGCATCATGTCACCATGGAAATGCTGCAACTTACATACTCTGCTGTTGAAGGAAAAGTCTTCATCGTAGTTCAGTCCAAGCCAGGAATAAACAACATGGCGACTGCTTTAGAAAGAAGCTTGCAGTTTATTGAAGAGGAGAGCCAGACAGAAAGATGGCTCTGGAAAAAAGAGAGAGCATATGTAGGGAGTGGGTTTTTAGAACCTCTGGGGCTTTTGTTTGGAGTTGTTTCCTGTTCCTGTTTGAGGCTTTGTATTTCCTGTGTCATGTATTCTGACCTGAGTCTGGGTGTGCCCTTTGGCATCTGTGGGTTAATCCTATTATGTCCTGTCTTAGAGTTTGCTGGGGTATGTAGATTTTAGGTGTCTTTGTCTTCTTAATCTTTGAGCTGGGGGCCTCCAACCTTCCTGGATTTATATCTGCATTTGTACAGAGCTGGTTTCTGCTTGGGGGAGGGAGACTTGGGGCTATTAAGAAAACTGGACATGCTTTTCTGCCTCTTTAAGATCCTTCGAGGAAAAATAATAATAATAATAATAATAATAATAATAATAATAATAATAATAATAATAATAATAATAATAATAATAATAATAAATAAATAATAAAGTTGGAAGGGACCTTGGAGGTCATCTAGTCCAACCCCCTGCTTAGGCATTAAACCCTATACCATTTCAGGCAAATGGCTGTCCAGTCTCTTCTTAAAAACCTCCAGTGTTGGAGCATTCACCACCTCTGGAGGCAGGTTGTTCCACTGGTTAATTGTTCTAACTGTCAGGAAGTTTCTCCTTAGTTCTAGGTTGCTTCTCTCCTTGACTAGTTTCCATCTGTTGCTTCTTGTCCTGCTTTCAGGTGCTTTGGAGAATAGCTTGACTCCCTCTTCTTTGTGGTAGCCCCTGAGATATTGGAACACTGCTATCATGTCACCCCTCACTTTTCTCTTCATTAAAATACACATACCCAATTCCAGCAACCATTCCCTATATGTTTTAGCCTCCAGCCCCCTAATCATTGTTGCTCTTCTCTGTACCCTTTCTAGAGTCTCAACATCTTTTTTACATCGTGGTGACAAAAACTGGATGCAGTATTCCAGGTGTGGCCTTACCAAAGCATTGTAAAGTGGTATTAGTACTTCACTTGATCTTGATTCTATCCCTCTGTTAATGCAGCCTAGCACTGTGTTGGCTTTTTTGGCAGCTGCAGCACACTGCTGGCTCATATTGAGGTGATTGTCTACTAGGACTCCGAGATCCCTCTCACAGTTACTACTATTGAGCAAGGTACCACCTATACTATACCTGTGCATTTGATTTTTCCTGCCTAAATGTAGAACCTTACTTTTTTCACCATTGAATTTCATTTTGTTAGATAGTGCCCAGTGTTCGAGTCTGTCCAGATCCTTCTGTATCTTAAGCCTATCTTCTGGAGTATTGGCTATTCCTGCCAGCTTGGTGTCGTCTGCAAATTTGATGAGTTCCCCATCTATCCCCTCATCCAAATCGTTAATGAAGATATTGAAGAGCACTGGGCCCAGAACAGAGCCCTGGGGCACCCCACTACACACTTCCTTCCATGTAGATGCAGTTCCATTGAGGACCACACGCTGAGTACGGCCTGTCAGCCAGCTATTTTTCTGCCCTTTTAATATTTCCTTCTCAGGGAGGGGGGGTGACTTTCCACACTGCGTGATGTGACTGACACGTTTATAGAATTCCCACCATCTGTGAAATGTCATGATATATATGACAACATCATAGCTTCTATCAAAAGTCTGTGGCTGGCCTTACCTGCTTCTGCAAGCATTTGATTTCAGTAGAAATTTTTTAATTTTAATCCTACTATCTATCTCCTTTAACTAAGGAAACTATTTAAAATGGAAGAGATTTAATTCACTTGCTAAATCATGGCATATTATGACTTAGAGTGATGTTAAAACCCAGATTCTAGATGAAAATATGACAGCCAGAGTACCTATATAGTATGGTGAATTTTATGTGAATTTACCAAACATGATTTCCATAGAATGTTCAGTACACTTCCTTTGATTATAGAGCAAGAAGGCAGGAAGACCTGCAGAATAGGACTTCTTCATTGCATTACTTCAAATGTTTTGGGCTTTACTTACTTCCCTCTTGTGGATGCACCTGGCAGAGCATGTTTTTGTGATGTAATGAAAGATGATTGGGATGCATTAAAAACATATTTCTCTTTGCTTTGCCTTTTATAATCTGAACAAGCATCCTTAGATTGTTTCTTGCACAGAAATTACAACTCTTAAAAATGCATAATTAAAAAATACTATCTATTCCAGAGACTGCTATAAAAACCTGAGACAGATAAAACGTGAGCCACCTGTTATGAAAATAAACACTATTAACAGATAATAGAGTTCAGACTCTGTCTATCGCAAAATTAGGATGGCCCACAGAAAAGGTTCTTTTCCCACAACTTCTTTACAAAGCATCTCACTGGGAATTAGTTGCAAACACTTCAAGAAGACCGAGAGCCATATTGCTAAAGGCATTGTTGGAAAAAAGCCGTTTTGTTTTTGTTTGTTATTTACAAAATGTATATAGCTACCCATCTCACATACATGAGATTAGCTAAGAATTGGAAGGAATCATTTTATTATAAGATATAAGCTTTCTTGACATACAGTTCCTTTGTATCTGATGAAGTGTAACTTACTGAAATATTACGCCTTTTAATAAAAATTCTTACTCTATATTGATTAAAAGGGGAATGTTTTCTATCTCCCTCCCTTAACAAGGAGAAGGGGTCAAGCACTCTTAAAAGAAATCAAAAGAGCAAGGATCTAGTTTGAAAAACATTAAGGACTGGGGAGAAAGAGGGGAACCTTTAAATTATCTTACCTACAGAATTTTAGGATTCTCTAATTCCCTCCTTCAGTGCTGTAGGAACGGTGAACTTTGGCTGTTTGTTGGATGTTTGTGTTTTGAACTCTCTTGTGATTTGGTAGATAAACAAAGGGTTGGAAAGCACATTAGCTGCATTTCAAATAGACTTCCTAAAAATAATGGGATTCAATTGCTAACCAGTTTCATTCATTCAGCGGGTCTACTGTAACTAAGGCTGTGTTTGGATACAAAATAAATATTTCAAAATATCAAGACGTTTTCACTTTCTCAAAACATATTATTATTATTTATTTATTAATTTAATTTCTATACTGCCCTTCTCCCAAAGGACTCAGGGCGGTGTACAGGGCAATGCAATAAAAATACAATATACAAAAATTAGAATGAGAATTAAATAGAATAGCCCAATTGCAGTAAAAAGTTAATTAAAATTACAATTAAAATACCCCAAACCCATCAGACCAGGCCGGCTGGTTCAAATAGGTGAGTTTTCAGGTCACGGCAGAAAGAGCGAAGGTCAGGAGCCATCCAGAGCTCAACCAGTAATTGATTCCAAAGGTCTGGCGCACCCACAGAGAACGCCCTCCCCCTGGGGGCCGACAGCCGACACTCTCTGACCGACGGCACCCTGAGAAGGCCCTCCCTGTGGGAGCGCACAGGACGAAGGGAACTTGATGCCGGCAGCAGGTGTTCCCTCAGATATCCTGGACTCAAGCCATTTAGGGCTTTATAGGTCATCACCAGCACCTTGAATCTCACCCGGAGGGCAACCGGAAGCCAATGCAGCTCACGGAGTAAAGGTGTTACATGGGAGTATCGGGAGACCCCCAACACAACTCGCGCAGCCGCATTCTGCACCAGCTGAAGCCTCCAAGTGGTCCTCAAGGGCAGCCCCATGTACAGAGTATTGCAGTAGTCTAAACGAGAGGTCACGAGTGCATGAGTGACTGTACGCAAGGCATCCCGGTCCAGATAGGGTCGCAACTGGCGCACCATATGCTGCTTTCCATTCCTTTGGTTTATAAAATTGACAGTGATACTCTGTAGTTCACAGAGCAGGTATTTCCCTACTGTTCGTTGTGCTGTTTCCTATGGCATTTAGTCATACCCCTTCACTCACTGTGTTTTAAGATTCTAAGAGAGCAGGATGATTTTTTACAAGAGTGTGTCCTAAAAATAGCTCTACAGTAACCTGCATCTGAAATTATTAAACTAACTGCTACAAAGTGCTTTCCAATTTAACAATAGGACATTATTTAGAATGAATAACTAGAATGAAAGCCTCCATACCTGTTTTACTGACAAGGCACTGATGCTACACTGGCTCATTTGCAAAGATGGGGGCCTTATAAAGGATTTCAGAGCTGACCTTGGGGAAGATATGAAAGAGCTTTTAAAGAGAGACTTGGATAAGAGATTGCAGGAAGAGTAAAAAAAATAAAAATAATCCCATCTTGATTTTTTTTAATATGACACGAGAAAAAAAAAAGAACAGATTTTCAGAATTTTGTTATTATACCATACAATATGGTAGCATTTCTGAAATCTCTATTTTTCTTAACCTAGCTTAACCTGAAAGTCTGGCAAGCCTTCTGGAGTTAGGGTAGGGACACTTATGAAATGGTCTATTCCTGAGTTTCACACACATACACACACACACACACACACACCACACATACACATACAAATGTCCTGGCCCAGGTTACCCATTGATTCAGACAAAGCATAGTGGTAAAGACATAATAACAGTGACAGCACCACACTAATAGGGCTATCATATTTGGATTGAAAGAATCCATATAGTCATAAAATGGCAGCAAACACAGGCTCCCAATTCTTCACTTCCATCAACTAATTTTATGTGAGATTTGTAGTGTAAGATACAGTACTTCTACAAGAGAGGAAAAAGAAGCCTAGGAAATTTTTTTAAAGGAGGGGAAAAAAGTGAGTCCACCAGAGATTGGAAGTGGACAGAAGGCAACCTTTAAAAAATCCAGAATGTCAGACATAATTCGTAACACTACTCTGGTTTTCAAGATGCAATGGCTGGTTGCACATAGACCACTTAGACAAATCATACAAGAGCTAAAACAGTTGAGTCTTACTTCTGAAGACAAATATACTTGTGCAGTGTTACAGTTGCTGTTGACTTATAATAGTCTGAAACACTGTTCAAAACTGTACAACTTGGCACAGTTTAAACAAAGTATAAATAAAATTTAACAATAGCTCTGACTTTTTCTGTTACCAATAACTTAGTGGGGACTGAATAATAAAGAGTCTCATTAGGGTAGACAACCTGTAGTGGTACAAGGCAGGATTTTGGGGGAATGTTGTGGGACATTGTCTGTATGCCACATGAAATGACAACCCAAATGAGTGGGACTGCTGGAGTTTCTAGGTCACTGTTTCTTGAACTTCACAACTTTAAGATGTTAGCTGAGGAATTCTGGGAGTTAAAGTCCACACATCTAAAAGTTGCAAAGATGGAAAAAACATTGTTCTAAGGAGATGTTTGCAAATTATATATGTTTGGATGTCATTCCTTTTTTTTGCCAAAAGAACATTGAAAAATTATGCCTCCATTTCTTAAAAAAAGTTCTGAAAACTATTTAAAAAAATAGAATCTGGGCCACATGCATCCTATGAGCTAATGAATATTCTGTTCTAAGTTCTTAATGAATGAATATCATCATCATCCATTTTAGATTTCACAAAATCCGAATCCAAACTCTTAAGGGATCAAATTAGCTCCCATCTGCCCAGGGCAGCAAGAAGAGTCCCCCTGTTACAAGACAGGCTTATTCTCTGTATCCAATCAAGTAAAAACTGAATTCTCCTAATAATCAGTTCTTCTTTCTATTATTGAAAAAGGGAAGCAGCATCAACAATAGAGTTGCTCAGTCTAAAATTAGATTATCAGATACAGAGCAAAACCACCAACCAGCCCAAGCTTTTTCCACATTAATGACTTTTTCCCCATTCAACATCTGCATAGATCTGCACCTGACAGTACTTACAGACTGTAAATAAACCATCATCTAATGTAATTTAGCTGCCATGGACCCTGGGCCAAATTAGTGACCTTGTCAAAAAATCATGTGATCCATAAGCAATTTGAAAGCAAAACCAATTCTTACAGAAGAACTAGCAAACACAACATTATTTGTTTTGTACTAGTTCACAAACAACCTACCAGCCATTCCTCATGATGCCAGGACAATTAACTAAAAAGACATGAGAGTTCAAAAGTTTTACTGTGTTTTAAAATCCAAATTCTACTTTACAGAAATAATCTAATTGATCTCTTGGGGATCTATCTTCCCTTGATACTTTATCTAGAGGCCAGTTATACCCAGCATGTTTCTGCAGAAGTAGTTGGTAGGAACAGATGTCATCTCTATTCTGCTTTCAAAAATTCTGCAGATGTTGAAATTCATTAAGAGGAAATGTATGCTTGGATGATGTTTTCTTAGGCTGTTTCAGTTCATATGAGTAAGAACATGAAAGTGGTCCTGTAGTCCTATTGCAGGATAACTACAAATCTCCTTCATTTTATCCAGTGAAATCACTTGTTTGATAATTAGGATCCAATTTACATTCTTATTTATTGGACAATTGTTAGCCATAGTTCAGGAGTTCATAACATTTCATTTTTAAAAAGGCACTTCTTCAAGACCGTGGCTACAGCTGGACTTTGATGGGCATGCTGGTGGCCTTATTATAAAATTTATGCAAAATCAGAACATTTTTTATTTAATTTCATTTAAATTTAATAAAATATTATTTACGTAATTATTCCCAGTTAAACACATTAAACTGTGTTTAATATACCTTTCTTTCAGTCATATTAAACATTACACCTCATTAGCAAATTTCTGATTGGTTCAGCCTCTGGGGCATCATAAACAAAGGGATTATGAGTCATGCTGCCCTTTGGCTTATATGCTTAAAAGATATGCTGCCTTTTAAAGTATCATTCTCACAAGGTGGCTGATGTTGTAAAAGTATAAGCTAACAAGAAGATAAGAAGATAAGAAACAAAGCAACACAATAGCATTTGAAAAAGAATAAAGTAATTCCCAATCAAATCAAAGGCAGAGTTGATTGAATCTGGACCTTAACAGTAGAAGAGGCATCAGGCAATGGACTGGGAGATAATATTACAAAATATTCAGTTGTATTTTTCCTCAGGCACAGCCAAAGTATCATCAAAAAGATACTATATTTACACACAGCTTTTGTACAGCAAAAATGGTCATTGATTGAACAAAGCCATAGTGTCCTTGTCAGTCACACATTATGTAAACTAAAAGTAGACAAAGTATTGAATGGCATAACAGGATACATCAAGCAGGCTAGTGAGCAAGCATTGCTTAAAGTTCCCTCTAAGCTATGGAGCAGGGGAGTCAAACTGCCAGCCCGCAGGCCGGTTGCATCATGCGGAGGCCGCGCCCACCCCAGCTCCCGCAATGCGAAAACAGTCGCGATATGTCAGGACACATCACTGCAGGCAGAATGAATTTGTACATGGTTTTTGTAGGCATCAGGTTACACCTATGGTTTTGGGACATAGGAGCAATGGCAAAAATTTTTTTTAAAAAAAGTAATAATCTGAGAGCATTTCATTTATTTATTAAGAGACCACACTCCAAAAACTAGGAGGAACCAGGATATAAAAGTGGTTGTGCCTAGGTCAGGGGTGTCAAACTGCCAGCCCGCAGGCCAGATGCATCATGGCGAAACTGCGTCCACCCCATTGCTAGCAATGGGGAAAAAGTCACGATATGTCATGACATGTCACATGACATTGGGCGTTTGACACCCCTGGCCTAGGTTAAAAACTAATGTTATTCTGTTGTAATTTAAAATGAATTTAATTATTGCCTTTGCATTTAATAATTTCCTCCATCCATCTTAATTTTAAATAGGTGGCATCTTTAGAAGACCCCTGGATTCGCAGGCAGGGCAACTTTGCTACAGATTCACCTTGATTAGGCAGAAAAGGCGAAAGTATAGGAAAATGTTCCTTATATTATCAAAATATTGTGCCCTTCCCAGGTTTTCCTTCCTGAAAAACATGGTTGCCATAGAAGCTTTTGTTCAGGTCCTTGTAAAATCTCATGTCTCAGGCAAGGAAACTGTGCAATGAAAGCTTCGCTTAGCAGTGATACAAATACAGATGCTGGAGCAATCTGGTTAAGGAGTGCAGCGGTTAGAGCAATAAGATGGAAGAGATGTGGCTACATCATACATATGGGGTTTTCCTTGCCTTTTTTCCATTAAGAGATTTTTGAAAAAACGTTTGTTCAGATGCTTACAAACACCAAGTGTCTGTGGGTTTTCCATTTAAGCGGCTGCGGCTTTTGACAACACAGCAACATTTGGCAGAAATCAGATTGCACTTCTGTTGGTCATACACATTTCTCGCTTACCACTTAAAGGAAAAGTTCACAAACACCCAAAAGGTTTAATAAAATGTTTTTATCAAAAATCCCCAAATCGCAAATTGGCTCACTCTTGTTAAAAAAGAGACACTAAAAAACCCTATGGCAGCTGTGGGAGCTTCATCACTGGAGGTTTTTAAGAAGAGACTGGACAGTCACATAAATTAAATAGATAGATAGATAGATAGATAGATAGATAGATAGATAGATAGATAGATAGATAGATAGATAGATAGATAAAACAAATAAATAAATAAATAAATAAATAAATAAATAAATAAATAAATAAACAAACAAACCTTTATTGTCAAAGTACAACATGTGTACATTGAGATTAGCTGAGCCTCCCCCTGTGCTCTCTCCCCCCAACACACAGTGACAACAAACCCTCCATCCCACCACACCATGTGAACCAACTACACCACACACCGGCCTCCCAGTCACATGTCTGAAATGGTACAGGGTCTCCTGCTTGAGCAGAGGGCTGGACTAGAAGACCTCCAAGGTCCCTCCCAGCTCTGATTCTGACTCTTAGATTTACATTGGTCCCAGTCGGGCAAGGTGGAAAGCAGCACGATTGTCTAACTTAAATTCACCATTTCCCCACCTCACCCGACCCCCGGCGAACCTCCCGAAAACAGATTTGCCGGGTTAAAGGAGGCCGTGTGCGTGTGTGTGTGTGTGTGTGTTTGTGTGTGTGTCTGTGTGTTTGTGTGTTTGTGTGTGTGTGTGTGTTGGGGGTGCAATGGATCAGGTGATTCAGGGAAGTGGGAGGGAATCACGTGGCCCAGGATCAGGCGCTGCTGTTGCGGCTGTCTCTGGCGGAGCGGAGCAGCCACGTGGGGGTGAGTCAGCGCGGGGAGGAGCGGCTGAGGGCAGGGCTGTGGAGACGCGGCTTTCGGGGGGGGCGGGGAGCGTAGATAAGGCGAGCAGAGCGGGCACAGCTGAGGCCTTTGGTGACTCTTCCAGTGGTGGAAGGTAAGGAAAGGAAAGGAAGGGAAGGGTTTTATTGTATTCCGGGAAGCCGGAATCCAAGGTTAAACTTACTTAGAATCTGGAACGAAGGTTCTTCACACGTTTACAGGAAAGGGAGAAGGAGGGGACGCGGCCGATACGGTGGCTTTTCCTTCCCCCCCCCTCCCAAGTCTGGTGCCCCTAGATCAGGGGTAGGCAACCTCGGCTCTTTTATGACTCATGGACTTCAACTCCCAGAATTCCTGAGCCAGCTTGGCTGGCTCAGGAATTCTGGGAGTTGAAGTCCATGAGTCATAAAAGAGCCGAGGTTGCCTACCCCTGCCCTAGATAAGTTTTTTTGGGGGGGCGGGAATAGGGCCCCGTTGTTTTCCAGAGCCAGTCGTCGCCGCCGCTGATTTTCAAAGGTGGCCAAGGAAGGGATGGACCGGGTTCGCACGTCGCGCTCTTCCCAGGCTTTTTCAAAATTGTTGTTATTCTTCTCGCGATCTTCACCGCTAAAGAGGAGGTCTTCTTTTTTTCACGACCCTCGCGGCTAAAAACGAATAGCTTGTCTTTTTGCACGAACAGAGCCGTTTTCTGGGTAATTGGCTCGAAAAGGAAGTTCTTTGATTTCTGCTTAATAGGAATAGAGCAATTAGGGAAAGATTTCCTGTTCCTGGGCGAGCTGGGACGAAAGGAGGCAAGCAGAGTCCGTTTGGTTGAAGTGCAGACGAGATCTGTTATGGATCTTGCAAAATCTTGGCCAGAATTTTTGAAGACAGCCCGTTTTTGTGTCTGTGTGTGGGTTTGCATAGTCGCCCACTAGTTTTGCCCCAGATTCCACTCGATGGGCCTTGGCTTATGGGTTTATGTTTGTGGGTATAAGCTTTCAAGTACCTTCTTTTCTGCCCTGTTCAGATTATGTCAACCATATGGATTGACTCATCAAAGGGATTGCAGTGGAGGATAACCATCCTCCATCCTGGCCACTTCAGATCGGATAGGAGTAAAACTCCTGTAGCCCCAAACCAGTGCAGCGATTAGTGTGTGTTTGTATGTGGGTGGGTGGGTCCCATGGAGGAATGAAGGAGGAACAAGTTCATTGCTATGCTGGACTCAAAATTGAAATCAAAACCAGTAATCTACTCCTAGCCAAAGCTTATTTATAAGGAAATCCCCAATGACATCCATATGCTGGTAAAGTACCTTAAATTGCATCAGCTGAAAAAAGATGTAAGATGCTTCATTTATCCAAAAGGTTTTGGATCTTTTTGTGGTCAGAATGGCACCAGAGGTCAGAAGTACAGAAGGGGAAGTGGAAATGGCATCAGTTCTTCATGGCATTTCAGAAAGAGTTGACCCCTTTCTGGAGAAGTTTCATGCATTCTTAAACTGGCAGAAAAATATACTTGGGGAAGAATTTGCTTCCTCACTATTGATACCTATCTTGCTTTTTCTGAATTGGTGCCAAATGAGATCATCCTTATTTACTATGTGTGCAGAACATATAAAAAAAACTAGATGGATGCCCTGCCCATGGCTTTGCTTCCCTCTCCTTCCCTCCCATCAAGCACCACCAGCCAATGGAAACCATACATCAGCTGACCAGCTCAGATGGGGGGGGGAGAGAGAGACACAGAGAGAGAGAGAGAGAGAGAGAGAGAGAAGATGAAAGTAGATGAAAGGTGGATTGATTCCACCACTCCTAGGGATCACCTGACTGCTGTTGACAAAGCAGGGAAGTGTGTCAATTTGTATTAGGTGTAAACACTATTAGGGAAATAGTGGGCAATATTTCTTCAACACTTAAACTTTGAAGTGTGAGTTGAGGATCAGATGAGCAATGCCATGTGGATGTGCCAGGAAAAAAAGCTGCTCAGGAACATTTGTTCTTTGGTTAGGTGCAAGTACTGTAAGGAAAAGTCCTTAGCACGACTCTAATAACAGAAAGAAATTTGTGTCTTTTGCTTTTCTACAGAGACTTGAATTAGAGATTGAATTGGTGCTTTGCCATATAAGCAAACTCTAATGCAATTTCCCTGAAATAAGAGACTCGACAACAGAAAGAGACTGGATATTTTAACAGTGTTCCTTTTTGAAGTGGTCTCCTAATAATATATGCAAGCATGTTATCCCTTTAAAATGAATAATGACTTGTATTTTTTATCATTATGGAAGCTGGAATACGACTATGGATGGCCTGGGGAAATAAAGGAAAATTGACTTCAGTGGTTTTAAGTATAGTAAAATGTAGGGAAATCCAATTGGAATGTTCAGTACTTGGGCTGTAAGAGTTGAATTCTGGGTTGACTTATACATCTCTAAGGGAATGTTCTTTCAAACAGAAATGTACTGTGGAGAAATAGGCCAGAGTTTATTTGGGAATGTAGGCACCTAATATTTTTTAGATTGCTAATCAAGCTCATTTAAAAAATACCTCTAGTGTTGTAACATGTTAAACTTCTTGCAATATCAATTCTGTCTTTGTTGTAAATATTGGTTTGTTTCTTATGGTCTGCAGAAGAAATAGTAATCTTAGAATGCAGGACTGAACATGCAGTATGGGGGGATCTCAAGAATTAGTCCAAAGAGTTCCAGCAATTAACATTATGCCAGAATTTACTCTTTTCCCCACTTCTTTTGCTAAATCCATGTCCTGTAGGTATGAATTTGGTTCTAATTTGTATGACCTCTTCATTATCAATTTTTAGAGAACTTTAGAGTAGAAGTAGAGTAGGGATCTTTCGGTAAGTAAGTGTACAGCAGTGATGAACATATTGCATTCCACACCTGGTGCATGGATCCAGAAACAAGTGACATTTCCCCCCATTTTGAGAAAGGATAAACACAAAATATATAAAATATATCCTTTGTTGTTGTTAGTTGTGAAGTGATGTCCGACCCATCGTGACCCCATGGACAATGTTCCTCCAGGCCTTCCTGTCCTCTACCATCTTCTGGAGTCCATTTAGGCTCACACCTACTGCTTCAGTGACTCCATCCAGCCACCTCATTCTCTGTTGTCCCCTTCTTCTATTGCCCTCAATCTTTCCCAGCATTAGGCTCTTCTCCAGTGAGTCCTTCCTTTTCATTAGGTGGCCAAAGTATTTGAGTTTCAACTTCAGGATCTGGCCTTTTAAAGAGCAGTCAGGGTTGATCTCCTCTAGGACTGACTGGTTTGATCACCTTGCAGTCCAAGGGACTCGCAGGAGTCTTCTCCAGCACCATAGTTCAAAGGCCTCAATTCTTTGGCGTTCAGCCTTTCTTATGGTCCAACTTTCACTGCCGTACATTGCAACTGGAAAGACCATAGCCTTGACTATATGCACTTTTGTTGGCAGGGTGATGTCTCTGCTTTTTAGTGTGTTGTCTAGATTTGCCGTGGCTTTCCTCCCCAGAAGCAAGCATCTTTTAATTTCTTGGCTGCAGTCCCCATCTGCGGTGATCTTGGAGCCCAGGAAAATAAAATCTGTCACTACCTCCATTTCTTCCCCATCTATTTGCCAGGAATTGAGAGGGCCAGATGCCATGATCTTAGTTTTCTTAATGTTTAGTTTCAACCCAACTTTTGCACTCTCCTTCACTTGCAACAAGAGGTTCTTTAGTTCCTCTTCACTTTCTGACATTAGAGTGGTATCATCTGCATATCTTAGGTTGTTGATATTTCTTCCGGCAATCTTAATTCCAACTTTTGATTCATCTAGACCTGCCTTTCTCATGATGTGCTCTGCATATAAGTTAAACAGGCAGGGTGACGGTATACAGACTTGCCAGACCCCTTTCCCAATTTTGAACCAATCAGTGGTTCCGTGTCCAGTTCTCACTGTTGCTTCTTGACCCGCATATAGGTTTCTCAGGAGACAAATAAGATGGTCTGGTACTCCCATCTCTTTAAGAACTTGCCACAGTTTGTTGTGATCCACACAATCAAATGCTTTAGCATAGTCAATGAAGCAGAAGTAGATGTTTTCCTGGAACTCCTTAGCTTTCTCCATGATCCAGCGTATGTATATCCTAACTTAACTTAATATATCCTAACTTAACACAATTTTTAAACAAAAAAAGGAAAAAAGCCTAAATTAGCCCCAAACCCAGTTTTTAAAAACCAGAAAATCCTGGTAGTATTTGCTTATCATCAATCTGCCCATACCCACTCACAGAATGTTGTTTTTGATCCCTACACATCAGATTGTTTGCCTACAACAGTGTTGCTCAAACTTGGCAATTTTAAAGCATTTAGACTTCCTACAATGAAGGCAAAACTTTCCTGAAATATATAGTGATTAGAGCTCAAGTTAACTGGATGGGATTCAACCAGCCTTTCTTGTCCCCAGATGTTTTAGGATTGGGGCTCCTAGAATCTTCAGCTAGTATATAAAGGATCAGAACTGGTCATGACAATTGAGGCTGTTGGAAATTGCATCTCAAGGTAAAGAACAGTTTTTCTTCTTAAAGGAAATCATGTTCTTGAAAGTCCAGTTTTGATGCACGAAAGACAAAACAAAATATAAGTTGCAGAGGCCTCTGACCCAAGCAACTTCCAGTATGTCTTGTTTTTGAAGAGTTGAAACATTCTGTGCATCTAAAAAACCTTATTCAAGTTATGCATTGGACAAGGAAGAAATGACCCTTGGGTCAATGGCAAGCTCCAAATTGCCTCTTGCTGGGTGAGATTAACAAGCCCTACGATTTTAGAAATAAATCAGCAGTAATCATAAAACATTTCCAAATCTTTTAGTGGTAGTAACTCCCAAGTGGGCAACTACTGTTTTATATTAAAAGAGGAAAGAGGTACAACCAGTTTCCTGTCTTTCTGTTTATCTAAACCAGTCTGTTGTCTTCCCCTCTCCATCCTATTGATTGTGCAACCAAGTGCTTTTTCTAATTCTGTCAGATGAATATCCAAGGAATATTCCCCCTTTCCATATCCCAAGGACATTTATCATGTAAAATTACTGCATGTCACATCTGTATCCTATCTTTTATTATGTTACCTCACTGTTTTATGTATGGAGATCCTTCTCTAGATACAGAACTGGAATCTCATGAAATAGATGAGCCTGTTCAGAGCTTTGTGGTTGAATAGGGCTTTGAATTTAATTTTAATTTAATTTAATTTAATAATATTTATATACCGCCCTTCTCCCTGAGGACTCAGGGTGGTTCACAGGGCAGAATAACATACTAAATACAAACGTTAAAAAGAGATTAAATAATTGCCCATGTTAAAACAGTTGAAATAGAATTCTAAAACACCAAGTAAGAATTAAGACAATAAAAAACCCCACCAATCCCCATCAGGCTAGGCCGGCTTGTACAAACAGAAACGTCTTGAGATCGCGACGAAAGGAGCGAAGGTCGGGCGCCATCCGGAGCTCAACCGGCAACCGATTCCATAGCTCCGGGGCGCCCACAGAGAAGGACCTCCCCCTGGGGGCCACCAATCGACACTCTCTGATCGGTGGCACCCTGAGGAGGCCCTCTCTGTGGGAACGCACAGGGCGCAGGGAGCTTGATGCCGGCAGCAGATGTTCCCTAAGGTACTCCGGCCCCATGCCATGGAGGGCTTTGAACACCGTTACCAGTACCTTGAATCTCACCCGGAAGACAACTGGCAACCAATGCAGCTCACGGAGCAGCGGTGTAATGTGGGAGTATCGGGAGACTCCCAACACAACTCTCGCGGCCGCATTCTGTACCAGTTGGAGCCTCCGGGTGGTCCTCAAGGGCAGCCCCATGTAGAGAGCGTTGCAGTAGTCCAGACGAGAGGACACGAGCGCATGAGTGACCGTGCACAAATCATCCCGGCTAAGATAAGATTTAAGATAAGATAAGATTTAAGATTTCCCTAAAATGCAAGTTCAACTAGGCAAGACTTATTGCTTTGGTTTTAGTAATGAGATTCCAGCCCTCTCAAGGGTATGAGTGGGTAAGATAGCTAATAGTAGAGTTTCTGTAATTGTGTAATAGTTTGCAGAATTGGAAGGCCCATTTTCTGCTGTTGTTTTTAACAAACAATAATAGATGCTTACTATAGCATCTGGTTTTCTTTCAGGCTCCCTCCCCACTCAACATGTCTATGGAGATTCTCAGTCATCCAAGTCAGGGTTGTCACAAAGGTCCTTTTCAGGAGGTATCTGGACTTGTTTTCTTTGAAGATGCTTTGCTTCTCACCCAAGAAGCTTCTTCAGCTCTGGCTGGATGGAGGGGAATGGAAGGATTTATATTCCTTGCAGACAGCTGGTCATTTGCATTGTTTTAGAGTCCTAGAGACCATTTGGAGGTCTGTCTGTGTCCTCAGCGTCACCTGAGTAGGGCAAATGTCTGTGGAGGCTTCCTGGCTGCAGGATGTTTTCTGCCCTGTGTTCCTTCAGTGTTGAAGACAGGCGTAGGCTCTTGGGGATGAGTCTGTGTTGTCTACCTCTCAAACTGAAGCACAAGTGGCTCCAGTAGTCTGCAATGGAAATCTGTTCATACTTCCACACCATTTGAAGGATGTTCATCCCAAAGTGCATAACGAAATGTCTGTGGAGATTCTTAGTCATCCAGATATGGTTGTCCCAAAGGTGCTTTTCAGGAAGCAACTGGACTTTCTCAATACTCAACACACACTTCATTATCATGTCATGAACTGTTGGATCTATCCTGATAGAATTCAAGCAATAACAAACAATAGGTGGAAACAGGCATAAAAGAAGGGAAGGAAGTAAGAATTGTAGCCGCATTCTAGCCCATGACTTGTTTAGTTAACTGTTGGCAGGGTTTTACTTTGGGAGGGTTTGGGGATTGTTTGGGGTTTTTTTGTATCAGCTGCCTAATATGTTGAAATGCAGGAATTTGGTAGAGGTTTCATGACAAGTTTCTGAAGCTAAAAGCTAGTATAGCTATTTGAAATTCTACAAAAGAAAAGTCAAATATTGGGAACATTTGTCTCCCAGCAATAAGATTTTGCAAAGTTGTTTAAGATAACTTTAAGATCAGCCAGAAGATTGTATTTGCTTTCTGTTGTACCATCTGAAACAGGTTTCTTACTTCAGAGAGAGCTAAAATGTGGATCATATGTTGTACAAGTGAAGAGTTATATAATACTTATAGTGCACTGATACTAAAGATAGTCCTTGACTTACAACAGTTTCTTTAGTGACCATTCAAAGTTACAACAGCACTGGAAAAAATGACATTTTTCACACTTATGACCATTGCAGCATCCCCATGGTCACATGATCAAAATTCAATTGCTTGGCAAGTGACTCATATTTATAATGGTTGCAGTGTCCTGGGGGTCATGTGATCCCCTTTTGCGACCTTCTGACAAGCAAAGTTAATGGGGAAGCCCAATTCACTTAACAACCATGTTACTGACTTAAAAACTGCAGCGATTCACTTAACAACTGTGGCAAGAAAGATTGTAAAATGGGGCAAAATTCACTTAACAAATGTCTCAGCAAGAGAAATTTGGGCTCAATTGTGATTGTAAGTTGAGGACTATTCATATAATGACCTAAATAACCATTATTTACTGAAAAGACTACAAATATTTGTACTCTCATGGCATGCAAAACTATGAGTCATAGTTTACAAAGTACACTGACCAGGTTTCTGCAACATGTAGGCCTCAAAATGTCAAGTTTGGTTTCACAGTCTGAATGCAACATTCAATAAGTTCTTGACGCATTGCCATAGCATGAATGTGCTAGCTTTCTAGAATGAAAATCATTCTCATTGACTTCCAAAGAGCATCTAATTGGTGCTATATGTTGCAGAATTCTGTTTCAGATGCTGTGGTTTGGCCCTGGAAGAGAATAGGCCTACATTTCTCCCCCATCCTGAGTCATATCTAAAGTGAATGTAGCAATATTTTCTTTTATGACTAATTAATCTTAATTTTCTGGCTTGGTAGATGGTAAGCTGATATATTGGTAAGATGGGCAGCATATAAATTAAATATAAAGCAAATTGCATTTCTATCTTGGTTAAGTTTTTCCCTTTGGGTTGTACCCAACAGTGTTTTTCTAAGCTTGCTGGCAGCCCAAATTTCTGTACTGAAGCTGAACCAGGGGAACAAAGGGCAGGGCCTCCACAACCTAGCTTTTAGGATGCAGGTTTAAAGCATTGGACCTTCTGTTTGATCCTCTGACATTTGAAAATGGGGTGGGAGAGGAAGATCTTTCATTATGAACTCTAGAGTGATTTGGAATTGGACACTTTCATGAGTTCACAGCCTTTTGTGTTTTTGTGGTGTATAATGTTAGACAGACAGATAGAGACTTCTTCATTCTGTGCTGGAAGTGTGGCAATTTTCCTGTTCATATAAGTCTGGCAGTGCTTGCACAGAGGTGGATTTGAAGTGCACGCAGCATCTGTCAGGAATATCTTAAATCCTCAGAACCAGCTGCCGGTAGTAGAAGGCATCTGCAGAAGCCCAGGAAAAAACATGGCTGCTTTACTCATGTTGCATATTTGAATCGCTTTATAGGACTAATTTTGTCAACACTGCAACTGTGTAAATTACTAATCTCTCTCTCTCTCTCTCTCTCTCTCTCTCTCTCTCTCTCTCTCTCTCTCTCTCTCTCTCTCTCTCTCTCTCTCTCTCTCTCTCTCTCTTTCTTCCAGGTGGCACCTTAAGCATCCATTATCAAAATGTGGTGCTCTGTGGTAATTCTGGGCCTGCTGGCGGTCTTCACGAGTGCCCGTAATGTTCCCTACTTCCCTCCCCTCTCTCCTGACTTAGTGAACTATATCAATAAGCTCAATACCACATGGAAGGTGAGTAAATTTTGGGATAAGGGCCAGCTATGCAAGGTGGTGGCAAGTGGTGACTGCTGTCTTCCGAGATACAGCTTGGCAAACTTAATATTAGTGGATTGATTTCTCTTACAATTTGTTGACCTGGGATTGAATAGATAAGTTGTGGCATTTTCCTTTCTGGGTGATAAAATATTTTATTAACTCCTTTCCCCCCGTCCCTCACTGTCCTACAGTCACAGAAGCAAGATCGTAATTGAGCTGGTACAATAGAGATGCTGCTTGCTGAGTGGCTATTCTGTGGTCATCTTCTTGGGACAGGATCTCTTGGCCTTGGTCATAAGATTCAGTTTCTGTTGGGGCCACCAATAGCCTTTCATTAGAGGACACTGACCAAGATTTTTAAACTTCCAGTTGACTGGCAAATACTATATTTCCACCCTCCCCCCAAAGTGTCAGCTGACCCACAACTAGAAGATGAGCCTTTTCACAGTAGCCCCTGCTCTGTGGAATATTCTCCCCCCACAGATTACAAGGGCCCCAACTCTGCTGGCCTTTCATAAAGCTTTAAAACGGGTGTCTAACCTTGGCAACTTTAAGATTTGGATACTTCAGCTCCTAAAATACTTCAACTCTTAAAATGTATATGTCATGGGCTGGGGTGGCTTTGGGCCAGTCACTCAACCCAACTCTCATTATATGTGGTTAGCATAGGGAAAATAGGAGGAGGAAGGCGTATTAAGTATGTTTACTGCCCTGAGTTATTTATAAAAATAATAAAGGTAGGATTAAAAAAAAACTATTCTGCTTTAAAAGTAAATTGTTAGCAGTGGCAGGAAGAGAGAATCTAGCCTTTCATCCAAGTAAATGCAGCATTTACTGAAGACAGTATCTTATCAGACATATATTTTATCTCTGCCTGCCGTAAAGAAATAGTGTGAGTGTGCAGATTGTGGGAGCATGAGTTCATAATCATAATCATAATAGTAAAGTTGGAAGGGACCTTGGAGGTCATCTAGTGCAACTCCCTGCTCAGGCAAGAAATCCTATACCATTTCAGACAAATGGCTCTCCAGTCTATTCTTTAAAACTTCCAGTGTTGGAGCATTCACAGCTTCTGGAGGCAAGTTGTTCCACTGGTTAATTGTTCTGTCAGACCTCATTTGTACCAATGTGTTTAATTATGTTTTTAATTAGTAAGCCGTAGTTGTGGTTGGGGTGAAAGGTCTAGATCAGGGGTCGGCAACCTAAAAAAGAAAAAGAGCCACTGGGAACCGGTTCCATCACAAATTAAAAAAAGAGGGAGCCGCGTGCGTGTGTCCATGCACGCGCATGCGCAAAAAGTTTTTTTGCGCATGCGCGGACGCACGCGGCTGCCATTTTTAAAAAAATGAGATGGAACCGGTTCCCGGTTGCCCGATGGCGACGGCCCGTCTGCAAAGCTGCCGCTTTCGGCAGCTTTGCAGACGGGCCGTGGCAGCTTCCGCAAAGAGCGGCGCCCCTGCCCATTCCGAGAGGTGCGCGCGCACCTCTCCGAACGACCGGAGGTGCGCGCGCACCTCCCCAAACCTTTGGGGAGGTGCGCGCGTACCTCCGTGCGAAGGGGCAGCGGTGCCGCTCTTTCAGGAAGCCCGCCGCGGCCCGTCTGTGAAGCTGCCGAAAGCGGCAGCTTAGCAAACGGGCCGCGGCAGCTTCCGCAAAGAGCGGCGCCCCTGCCCATTCCGAGAGGTGCGCGCGCACCTCTCCGAACGACCGGAGTTGCGCGCGCACCTCCCCAAACCTTTGGGGAGGTGCGCGCGTACCTCCGTGCGAAGGGGCAGCAGCGCCGCTCTTTCAGGAAGCTGCCGAAAGCGAAGGGGCAGCGGCGCCGCTCTTTCAGGAAGCTGCCGAAAGCGGCAGCTTCCTGAAAGAGCGGCACCGCTGCCCGTTCGCGCGGAGGTACGCGCGCACCTCCCCAAAGGTTTGGGGAGGTGCGCGCGCACCTCCGGTCGTTCGGAGAGGTGCGCGCGCACCTCTCGGAATGGGCAGGGGCGCCGCTCTTTGCGGAAGCTGCCGCGGCCCGTCTGCTAAGCTGCCGCTTTCGGCAGCTTCACAGACGGGCCGAGGCGGGCTTCCTGAAAGAGCGGCACCGCTGCCCATTCGCGCGGAGGTACGCGCGCACCTCTCCAAAGGTTTGGGGAGGTGCGCACGCACCTCCGCCCATTCGGGGAGGTGCGCGTGCACCTCTCCAAACGGGCGGTGCCACTCTCCATTTGGAGAGGTGCGCGCGCACCACTGCCCGTTGGAAGAGGTGCGCGCGCACCGGGCGGCTGGGAGCCGCAAGAGACGGCTCAAAGAGCCGCATGCGGCTCCGGAGCCGCAGGTTGCCGACCTGTGGTCTAGATTGTAATATGTGTTGTTATTATTTTTACTTTTTTTAAAGGCTGGACACAACTTTGCCAATGCTGATATGAGTTATGTGAAGACTTTGTGTGGCACTTTCCTGCATGGCCCCAAATTGCCAGAAAGGTGGGATATTTATGTGCTCTGTTTCTAATCTTGCTGCATATGTGTTCTTGAATGTTTGGACTCTTCAGATAATGGCTATCTTGCTTTCTACTCTCAGGAATGGCTGTATTAAAGTTGCTATTGGATATAAAAGAAAAGACTTATTTTAGTAATATAACAACTGTTTTTATGGAGAAAACGTGACTGGGAGACACTACTGCTGAAATTCTGAACTGAACTGTTGTTATTACTTTTATAGTTAAAGATTAAGGTAGATGAAGGCCAGGTTGATGTATTTGTTAAAGTATCTCACTGGAAACTAGGAGACTTTGAGTTCTACTCCCACCTTAGGCACAAAGCCAGTGGATGACCTTGTGGCAGTCACTCTCAGCCCTAGAAAGGAGGCAATGACAGATCACTTCTGAGAAATATGGACAAGAAAAGTGCAGGGACTTATCCAGGCCGTCTTTAAAAATTTGAGCTAGGTAGATCCAGCAGTGTGAGTTGATATTAGACAGCTTTCCTATGTTTTCATTTTTTAAAAAATAAAAGAGCGAGGAAATAGTATGCCTCACATTAAAATAAATGTAGTTGGCATTTATATACAGTCATCCTTTTCAAAATTTGGGTGGCTATCTTGAAATCTACAACAATAATTTGTTGATAGTCTTGTTTTTTAGTGGAATGAATTAATCTGGACAGATGTAGTTCCAGATCAAAATATTACTAATACGTTCATGAGGAGTAAACTTTGACATTATTAAATAGATCCCTTTTATATACAGTGTCAACTCTGAATCATATGTATGCTAGTATTTTGTCAACATGCTGGAAGCAAAATTGGAGGTCTGACATAAAGAGATTAAATCCAAAGATTTTGGTTGAAAAAGACCTTAATTAGAGGATGATTCTGTCTCTTTTTCACTCAACTTCTTCCATATTGCTTGAAAGGTTTGAATTTGCTGGTGATTTGGTCTTGCCAAAAAGCTTCGACTCAAGGCAACAATGGCCAAACTGCCCAACCATTAGTGAAATCAGAGACCAAGGCTCTTGTGGTTCCTGCTGGGTAAGTTCCTTTCCTAAGTCTAGAATTGATCCAAGAAGACAAGACATGGTGCCTTTGCCACAGGCCAGAATTCAGCAGATGTAGTAGTTCGTATCCAGTTCTCCAGCCTTAATAGAAGCATCTGATGCTTGAGAAAACGCTAAATTCATGCATGGCACTAATTTATGCTTGGTGTGAACTCAGTTGTAGTGGCATACTCTATAAACTACACACACACACACAGACACACACACACACACACACATTGCTCGGTGGTGGTCGGAATGGGCATTAGGATAGTCTACAGGTCTCAAGAGTCCCACTGACCAAACTTTTGGATTGTTTTTGTAGGCATTTGGTGCGGTTGAAGCCATGTCAGATCGTGTTTGTGTCCATACTAATGGCAAAGTGAATGTGGAAATTTCTGCTGAGGATCTGCTCTCTTGCTGCGGATTTGAATGTGGGATGGGGTAAGTCACTTCCAACCTTGTCACTTGTTTTTTCTGTTCATCTATTCAGGAATGACACTGGAAAGTTCAGTGAGAACACCCACATATGTCTGATCAGAAGGCTTTGTTTTGGAAGGTTGATTTCTAGCAAGCCCTCAGACCGGTCCAGAATAGCTGGAACTGTGTGGTCTGAGATTAAAAATGAATGTCTAACATTTTTTCAGATTATTCTATTCCCAACACAGTTTGTCTTCTACTTCATAGTAGGCAACAAGAAGACTATACAAAGTAATCGGGAGTCAAGCTCAACTTGAAAGAATTTTTTTGTTTTGAGGCTGCATGATACCATGAGCCCAAAGATCACAGTAAACACTTTACTTGGTGCCTGTCAAATTTCTTCCCTATTTCCTTAAAAAACCCTCTTTTAATTAAAAACATTGCAGAAGCTGTTTTGCCTTCTAGTTTTAGCTTTTAGCATTATTTTTATTTTCAGAATGCTTCCAGGCCCTATAGAAAATTTTAAAAGTGGGTGCCTGCTGCACAGTGCTGTATGGAGAAATCAGTATAGAACAAAAAGAGGTGGCAACTAGAGATGAGAGCAGCCTCACCATTTACTTCATGGTAAATGGGTATTTTGTGAATGGGCCATGTCTGCTGTGTCACTTCATGGGAGCCAGTTTTTAAATTACAGTGTGTTGCCAACATTTTGGAGAAGTTGCCTTTCACATCTCTATTAAATACCTCTGGATATCACATGGATAATCAACACTCCAAAGACTCTTCAACCTTTCAGACTGTAACCCCCAGTTAAAATGCATTTCCCCTAAGGAGTTATTTTGTGATAGTTGTACATCATTTTCTTGCAGTTGTAATGGAGGTTACCCTGCAGGAGCCTGGAAGTACTGGACTGAAAAGGGCTTAGTGTCTGGTGGCCTTTACGACTCACATGTTGGTGAGTTTTCTTCTGAGCAAAATGCCTGGGACCAGCATTGAATGGTGACAATGGACCCCTCTAAAGCTAGTTATGACCAGATTTTGAAGTCCTGACATTTCCTTCCCTCTCTCACATGACCATATTTTGGACATTCGGCAGTTGCCTCTCATTTACAGCAGTTTGCAGCACCTCATGGTCGTGTGACTGTTATTTACAATGGTTCTGCCAGAAACTGGCATTTACTTCTGGTTTCCCGCAAACTCAGGCCATAGTGAACAATGTCTTCACTTTATGACCATTATATGTCTTCACTTTATGACCATTATGGGTGCCACAAAAAGGTCATAAAATTGGGTCAGTCACATGATGACTCACTTACAAATGTCATGACTTAGAACCATAGTTGCCAGGCTTAGTTAGTCATAAATTGAGGTTTATCTGCAAGCTAGTTCAGATTTTGGAGTGAATGCAGAGAGCCTGGTTCAAGTTCCCAATCAACCACGGTACTCACAGGTGGCTTTGGGCAGGTCACCAGTTCTAGCATTATATTTGATCTCAAAAGGTTACTGTGAGGATAAAATGGATGAAATAAATGGAACTCCCAAGAGAAAAGCAAGGATGAGCCATTATCTAAATTAGTGGTTCATAAGAGGGAACTGCAGAATGAAATATTTTTGAATATAAGTGAAATTCTGTAGATTAGCATGGTTTACTTTGAGCTTAGAATAGAGACTTTAACTGTCCCTTAAAAGATTATTTTCAAATGGCATTTTATTCTGTATTGAATCCAATAGGATGTAGGCCATACTCTATTCCACCCTGTGAGCATCACGTCAATGGGACTCGCCCCCCGTGCACTGGAGAAGGTGGTGACACCCCTAAATGCATCAAAACATGTGAAGCTGGTTACTCTCCTTCATACCACAGTGACAAACATTATGGTAATGCATATATGAAACTGCATGTTCAGGTTTATAAGAAACCTGCAGGCGTTAAGTTCAGAATGTTTAAATGATAAAAATTTAATATTCTGTTTTAGATACAATAGACTTTGAAATGTAAATAAAAAAATAGCAAACAATAAGATCAGTATGAATTGCTATTATTATGGTTGGTCGCATATGCAGCCACATATTATTTTTTATAAGAGGAAACAAAGTGGCTCCTATTGGGGGGAGAAGAGGCAAAGCTTTGCACATGGCCTTTCATATGGATATTCTAGGTAAAGTCTGCAGCCAGGATGTAGACCCCTTTTCAAGCCAAGTGTTACTTTGGCCTTTCAACAGCATAAGTAGACAAGGGTAAAATTACGGTATTTGTACTTTTGTACACTTAGAAAATAAAATTATTTGTACATTTTTATTTTAAGTACCTCCCCAGGTACTTACTAATTTCCCCTTCTGTCACACTGTTACAAATCTGCAACTTTTTGAAGCTCGCTGACCAGGGATGTACTCAAGGCTTTGGTGGATATTGATTAGGCTGAAAGCTGTGAAACCATGGCTCAGGACCATATCGGTTTATAACTAAAATTTTATAATTAAGTTAAAGATTCCCTATTGCCACTCTAGGATGGTGTAGCAGAGATGGGTGGTATATAAATTGAATAAATAAATTACAAATCAATACAGATACAAAAATCAGCTGTAGCATAAAAAGTACAATGTGCTGTACAGGCTGGATTCCATCTACGGCACTGCCAAAATTTGTAAACCAGGGTTTCTTAAGTGGCTGTTGACTTTCAGACAACTTAGATCACTTCACATAAAAAATTTAAGTTAAATCAGACAGATTATATTCTTGTTATAAATTGATGTTTATTTTAAACGTATTCTTCTCTGATTCATTGAATGACTGTTAGCATCAGATTTGAAAACTGATCAAATCTTAAGTAAGCGATTCAAATGCTTTCTAATATAGAGATCACTTTCCCCTTTCCCTGCCTAGGAATGACTTCGTATAGTGTCCCTGGCAATGAGAAAGAAATAATGGCTGAGATTTACAAAAACGGACCAGTGGAGGGAGCCTTTACTGTTTATTCTGATTTTCTCATGTACAAATCAGGTAAGTGTTTTTTATGTAACTTCTTAAAGTAGACATATTTTTTAAAAAGAACAGTTTTCATTTTTTAAAAGTCTTGAATTACAGTTGTAATTTGTACAGTTGTAATTTGCTTTAACTTCAATTTCAATGATTTTGATTTAATGTTCTGATAGGACTGGCACTGCTTCTGATTAAATGTGATATTCGGAAGGTTTCGGTCATAAAAAGTTGCTTGAATTACCTTGTGTTTGCAAGGCTTAAAGCTTGAGATCTCAAGTATTCCCGAATATACGTACGTACGTACATACATACATACATACATACGGTAAAGGTAAAGGTTCCCCCGCACATGCGTGCTAGTCGTTTCCGACTCTAGGGGCCGGTGCTCATCTCCGTTTCAAAGCCAAAGAGCCAGCGCTTGTCCGAGGACGTCTCCGTGGTCATGTGGCCGGCATGACTGGATGCCAAAGGCACACGGAACACTGTTACCTTCCCACCATAGGGGTCCCTATTTTTCTACTTGCATTTTTACGTGCTTTCAAACTGCTAGGTTGGCAGAAGCTGGGACGAGTAACAAGGCGCTCACTCTGTTACGCGGCACTCGGGATTTGACCTGCTACATACATATAAATACATAATGGAAATATCAGCAACATTGTGTCATTGATGAATGAAGCCCAGCTTACCTTTCTTAAGGTTTTTCTTAGATCACCTCCTCAGAATTTGTTAAGTTTATCTGTAGTAGGTATTCCTTGAATTCACATTTTCCCCTTCCTAGCATTCTAGAGTTGGAAGGAATCTGGGAGATTAATTAATCCAATAATTTGGAACAAAGTTATGTTAGGACTATTGGACAGATAACTGTCCAGCTTCTGTTTGAGGACCTTCAATGAAGAACAATACAGACAGTCCTCAATTTATAACCATAATTGGGACTGGAACTTTTATGGCTATTTTGCACAATGGTTATTAAGCAAATCATCATGGTTAGGTGAATCATGCAATACTTAAATGAATCCGGCTTCCCCCGTTGACTTTGCTTGTCAGAAGTCAGCTGGGGAAGGTTGCAAATGGCAATCCTGTGAGACCTGTAATTGTTGTAAATGCGTGCCAGTTTCAAAGTGCCTGAATTTTGATCATGTGACTGCAGGGTTGCTCCAACTGGCCATAGGTGCAAAGAGCAGTCCTAAGTCACTTTGTAGGTGGGGCATGGTCAAGGCAAAATACAGGTAGTCCTCAACTTACAACAGTGACTGTTCAAAGTTAGAACATTGAAAAAGTGACTTACGACCAGTGGTGTGATTCAAATACCAGAACAACCGGTTCTCTGCATGGATGCAGGCCTGGGCCTCTGAGACCTAGAACAGACTTCTGGAAGTAGCATCCACACACTTCCAGCGGTCCCTTCTAGGCCAGGGAGGCCTCCTCCAGGCCTCAGAGCCTAGAATGGACTTCCGGAAGTGGCATCCACACACTTTCAGTGGACCCTTCTTGGCCTGGGAGGCCTCCTCCAGGCCTCCAAAGCCTAGAATGGACTTCCGGAAGGAGTATGCATTCAGCCGGTTCTCTGAACTCAACAAAATTTAACTACCGGTTCTGCTGAACTGGTGCGAACTGGCTGAATCACACCGCTGCTTATGACTATTTTTCACACTTGTGACTGTTGCAGCATTCTCATGATCATGTGATCAAAATTCAGACATTTGGCAACTAATTCATATTTATGATGGTTGCTTCTAACAAGCAAAGTCAATGGGGAAGCGATTCATTTAACAGCCGTGTTACTAATTTAAGAACCACAATGATTCACTTAACAACTGTGGCAAGAAAGGTTGGAAAATGGGGCAAAAATCACAACTTTCACTTAGCAACAGAAATTTTGGGCTCAATTGTAGTCATAAGTTGAGGATTACCTGTACGTTGCATTTGACTTAGCAGCTGCATGACCCTCTTGACTCAGTGTGCATGATATTCCTATCACTGTGTAAAAGCTAGGAATATGGAATGCAATGAAAACCAATTATTTTGAATTCAGAACAGAATTAACAATTCCTGAATTTTTCAAGCTTAAATTGGCTCCATATTTCATTCTGCACTTGAAATATATATATTTGAGCTACGCCTCACAGGTTGCCTGAGTCTAAAATGTGAAAGTTGGGATTCAAAGCAAAAGGCTCTCACAAGCCATTTATATCTATGGTTTCTTCACAAGTTTAAATTCCAAGCAGAATGTTAACTGAGTAGTGATCTTAGCAAGGAAATCATAGCATTTATATTTGGGAATAGAGTTAATGGTTTTTCCCCTGCAGGTGTCTATCAGCATGTCTCTGGTGAAGCAGTTGGTGGCCATGCAATCCGAATTCTTGGCTGGGGCGTCGACAATGATACACCTTACTGGCTGATAGCTAATTCTTGGAACACAGACTGGGGTGAAAATGGTAGGTGATCTCTCTTCCTTTGATGGGTCAGTTCTCTTTCAGGGATGCCTTTGCTGTAGAACTCCCAGGAGCTGTGGATGAGCAACATCTGGAGATCTAACGTGCTCCTTTTCAGTTATCATGTGACCTGAGCGATCATGTTGTTATGCATATCAGTACAAATAATCCTCAAATTACAAATATAATACAGCCTGCCAATTACAGTAGTACCCTGAGGTTCACATTAAATGAATGCATTTGTTAATTGAATGCACAGTTTGTTAAATGCACGTGAAGTATCTAAGGATGGGGAAGACCATGGAAGAGCCTAGTGCTGGAACAGGCCATCTACTTCTGATCACTCAAGGCCTCTCTCTACCCAGAGATATCTCATGCTCCGCTTACAATCCCTTGGGGTTCCCATGGTTGCTTCCCTCCCATCCTCCCCTACCGGATCTCCACAGGCGCTGGGCCTGCTTTGCTAGCCCTCCAGATTACACTTGCTCCTCCCCACCATTTCCAAATCGCTCATCTTTCGAAGATCTTCAGAGTGCCAGAACAGGCTGATCCACATGGCAGAAAAATGTCCTTCTTTTACTCAGAGGCTGATGAAGTTGTAAGGATGCGAGATCCAAGGAAAACAGCTTCCCCAGCATCTGAGTAAAAGACAGATGCTTTTCTATCACAAGGCCAGCATCCCCACAGGCCTCATTAGGTTCCAGCCTGGGCAGGGCTGTGGGCATCTTCTGCTTGCTGCTGGGGGCTGGTTTGAATGAGTAATTTCGTGGATTGAAGTGTGCAGGCAGCAGCGGCAGCCAATCAGTGTGGAACTTGTTTCATTTATCTCATTGGGCTGAAATCCGCCAACTGCAAGTCCAGAACCAAATGAGGCCTGCAGGCATACTGGCCTCGTGGTAGAAAAGCAGCTTTTACTCAGATGCTGGGGAGGCTGTTTTCCTTGGATCTCGTGCTTACCGCTTCACCAGCACCTGAATAAAAGACGGCTACTTTTCTACCACGTGAGTCAGCCTGTTCTGGAACTCTGGAGATCTTCCAAAGGTGAGGGATTGGAAACAGGGTGGGGAGGTGGGTAATCCGGAGGACTAGCAAAGCAGGGCCAGGGCCTGTGGAGGAGGAGGGAGGATGGAGGGTGGGAATAGGCAGGGGCCATTTGCAACATCTCTGTGGTCGGTCATAAGAGAGAATGACCACTGGGGTGCTGCAACGTATATAACTTCAGGATCAGGTCATATTTTTTGCAGGGGCAGGTCGTAATTTTGAACCATTGCTAAGTGAACTGTTGTCACTCAAGGAATATATGTACACACAAAAAATAAATACAGACAAGCCGGTTGGCCTGGATTTGTTTCATTTTATTTAGTCTTGAGAATTTTTTGCAAGATTTTTCTCTCAACATCTTCTAGGTCTCTTCCGAATCCTCCGTGGGCAAGATCACTGTGGAATTGAGTCTGAGATTGTAGCCGGAATCCCTCGCACAAGCCAGTACTGGAAGCAGCTGTGAGAATCCTGCCAGTTGAGTGGCACATAATCATACTTATGAAGTTAGAAGGCATGGTGGCAATCCTGTGATTTTTTTTTAAAGCCTTTAATATTTTTCATTTTTTAAAAAAATACAGAATAGATGTCTCTGGGAGGCTGTCTTTGTGTCTGAAGCATGAGGTTTTCTAATTTTCACTCAATAATTTTTCATGTTTGGCAAGACAGAATGGCAAGCAAGTTATTGAGATGGAACTGTATTAAATGAAATACCTCTAAAGGAATCAAAGTACATTTCACCAATAGATGGGCATGATTAGAAACAACCATCTTAGGATGTTGAGGATGCTACTTGCAGTGGTATTTAACTTTACCTTCCACATATTGATGGCACCATCCATGTAGGATCATGTATCACAGGGGAGGATTGTTGTGAGTTAAATCCTTAGTAAAAATTATTGTGCAAAGTGGTAAAGAGGATTCTCCCTCTCCCCCTCCCCCGCTTACAACCACAAATTCACTTTCAGAAAATAGAAAGACTGAAATAGTAGCTTATTTACTATATGGATGCTGAGGTCTATGCCTAAATTTTATTTTTTTAAAAAAAGATGTTCTCATGGCGGTAGCAGTCCTAATTCTTCTCTTCATAAATTCTCAATTTCAATGTATGCCTCCATAGTTAGGCATATACCGTATTAGAAAAGATAAAAAGTAGAGGGAGGGTCCTTTTGAAACTGAGCAAATAGTCAAAGCAGACAAAACTCCTGAATCTGTCATAACTCTATGCATTGAATTTCAGTTCTCTGATGGACGTGGCTAGGTGGGATTATAGGACATGAAATTTCACATTAAATTTACCTTGAATTTCAGAAGCAGAAACAAAAAAGTATATATAGACATAAAGAGAGAGGCTTTATGTGTGACTGTTATTTAAGCTTGATTCCTGAAAATATTTGGGCAATTGCACTAATTGGTCCTGCACATATGCATGAATTATTTCATTATTTTTTTATAACTGTGGAAACAGATAAGCAATAAACATAAAAATCTTACATGTAAAGGGGACTATGAAAATGGCTCAACTCTAAATCAACCTCAAATTAAAGGAACTTCAGTTTGCTGTCATTAGTCTTTCTGACTTCAGTGGTTCTCACCTAGACATGATAGAACTGGATTTGCTGTTATAGCAAGCCATTAAAATGTTTGCTTTGCCTAGGTAGGCTTAGTTTCAGCAAACTTTTTAAAACAAAACATGGGTTATTTGAACCCAATCTAAAATTGAATCTAACCCATATTATGTGATTGGCTTCTGGCTTCAAATACAAAGCTATTGTTAAATGCAGAATATTTTATACACTTAAGACTTATGATCAGAATTTCATTAGTGTACTTCCAATTCCTATCTCCAGTAAAGTATGTCTCACTTTTCTACAATGTATGCTCTCATTCTTCCCCCGTGGACAGAAAGGATTGCATTGGGGGAGGGGGGAGGGTAGAACACATTTATTTCTGTATATTTTATAGTATATCTTCAGTATAACTGACTGCTTCAGTTTGGAAAATAGACCCAATGCATATTGTGTCATGGCTACGAGATAAAACTTTAGCTGGTGGCTGTTTCACAAAATATATTTTACTGATCCTTGAAGTTCTGCATTCTTTGAATTTGAGAATATTGAATTTGTGTGTATTGCTGAGATCAAATGTAATGGCTTTGATAATATACATATATATATATATAGGTTTGCATCCTGCGCTACAGTATCTTCACTATGTACCTTGAAGGTTTGATGATTAGAAGCAATAATGGTTTTATGCACATCACAGGGTTCTAAGCTTGAATTCCATACAGCTTGGAGATACTTCTTTCCCAAAGTCTAGCTCCTATGTAATTCTGATTTCTGGACTGGGATTAGAATAATTTATATTAGTTTTGGGTTTAGTTTACATGCCTTAAATTGCTTTAAGGTACTTTAAAAAGATAGATAGATAGATAGATAGATAGATAGATAGATAGATAGATAGATAGATAGATAGATAGATAGATAGATAGATAGATAGATAATGTTCCTTCTTGACCATGAAAGTGCCTAGCTGCCTAGAATCATTCTTCAAAATCCTCTATGGTTCATGACTCAATCATCCACCATGAAGCATTGCTTCAGTTTAAGGCAGAACAAAATTTTGCCTTCCATGGTCTTCCATTGTTTTAAAAATGCTTTTCTGTAGTTCATTGCTGTGCTTCAAAGGGTGCAAAATAGACTAAAATATACACTGTTAAGGTGTTCAATATATACAGACTTAAACTGTGATGCCTTTGTGGAAAGCAAATCAAGAGCTATCTAGCTCAGAATTATTTGCAAAAATCCCAGTAATCCGATCCAGCTTGTTTGCCTTTTAGCCCAGGGGTCACCAAACTTCTTGGATTGGCGGCCCTGTGGGAGAGGGAGGAGCAGGAGCCTTAGGCGTGCATGCGCAAATGTAAATGTGGCCACACATGCAAATGGGGCTGCGAGCGTGCACGTGAGGCTTTCGATGATGGTGGCATCTGAGGCTTGTGGCGCTACTGCTGCCAGGCTTGTGGCGATACTACCACCAGCGCGAGGTTCATGCTGCGGCCCGCAACAATCCACCACGGCGCAAGGTTCACACCGCCACCCCTGCACAAGTATCACACTGCAGCCCGCAGCAATCCCACCCTGGCACAAGGCTCACGCCACGACCCCTGCCAACCTGCCACTTGCAGCACTGCCGCTGCCCACATGACGTTTGTGGCAATGCCACCTGCGCACCACCACCCACCTGCCACTCGTGGCACTACTGCCCCCTACGCTAGGTTCATGGCAACACTGCTGCCCACATAATACTAGCAGCACTACCACAGCCTGCCCATGACAACTGTGGCATGGGGGGTGAGCATGCACGCGCACACACCCAGATATTCCATAGGCTGGGGACCTTTAGCCTCTTGTCAAGTTGCATAGAACAAAGCCTCCAGAATCTGCTCTGAAGGTTATTCACTATATCCAAGAAATGGCTTTTAAGTATTAACTGCTGAAGGCCATTACAATAGGCCCTCTAACCTTCATTTATAATTCAAGAAAATTCTCAAGTGATTTCCCCTTCATATAATCAGGGCCTCAGGTTGCAGAGAAAACAAGAATTCCATGCTACAGGTGAAACTTGAAAAATTAGAATATCGTGCAAAAGTTCATTTATTTCAGTAATGCAACTTAAAAGGGGAAACTAATATATGAGATAGACTCATTACATGCAAAGCAAGATAGTTCAAGCCGTGATTTGTCATAATTGTGATGATTATGGCTTACAGCTCATGAAAACCCCAAATCCACAATCTCAGTAAATTAGAATATTACATGCAATCAATAAAACAAGGAGTGTACATAGAACAATATCGGACCTCTGAAAAGTATAAGCATGCATATGTACTCAGTACTTGGTTTGGGCCCCTTTTGCAGCAATTAATGCGGCGTGGCATGGAAGCTATCAGCCTGTGGCACTGCTGAGGTGTTATGGAAGACCAGGATGCTTCAATAGCGGCCTTCAGCTCTTCTGCATTGTTCGGTCTCATGTCTCTCATCTTTCTCTTGGCAATGCCCCATAGATTTTCTATGGGGTTCAGGTCAGGCGAGTTTGCTGGCCAATCAAGCACAGTAATCCCACGGTCATTGAACCAGGTTTTGGTGCTTTTGGCAGTGTGGGCAGGTGCCAAGTCCTGCTGGAAAATGAAGTCAGCATCCCCATAAAGCTCATCTGCGGAAGGAAGCATGAAGTGCTCCAAAATCTCCTGGTAGATGGCTGCATTGACCCTGGACTTAATGAAACACAGTGGACCAACACCAGCAGATGACGTGGCTCCCCAAATCAACACAGGCTGTGGAAACTTCGCACTGGACTTCAAGCATCTTGCAGTGTGTGCCTCTCCATTCTTCCTCCAGACTCTGGGTCCTTGGTTTCCAAATGAGATGCAAAAGTTGCTCTAATCAGAAAAGAGGACTTTGGACCACTGAGCAACAGACCAGGTCTGTTTTTCTTTAGCCCAGGTAAGACGCTTCTGACGTTTGTTGTTCAGGAGCGGCTTGACAAGAGGAATACATTTGAAGCCCATGTCCAGGATCCGTCTCTTGTGTGGTGGCTCTTGATCCACTGACTCCAGCCTCAGTCCACTCCTTGTGAAAGTCCCCAACACTTTTGAATGGCCTTTTCCTGACAATCCTCTCCAGGCTGTGGTCATCCCTGCTGCTTGTGCACCTTTTTCTTCCACTTTTCCCTTCCACATAACTTTCTATTAATGTGCTTTGATACAGCACTTTGGGAACATCCAACTTCTTTTGCAATTACCTTTTGAGGCTTTCCCTCCTTATGGAGGGTGTCAATGATGGTTTTCTGCACAACTGTCAGGTCAGCAGTCTTCCCTGTGATTGTGATTCCTACTGAACCAGACTGAGAGACCATTTAAAGGCTCAGGAACCCTTAGCAGGTGTTATGGCTTAATTAGCTGATTAGAGTGGGACACTTTGAGCCTAGAATATTGCACCTTTTCACAATATTCTAATTTTCTGAGATTGTAGATTTGGGGTTTTCTGAGCTGTAAGCCATAAACATCACAGTTATGACAAATCATGGCTTGAACTACCTTGCTTTGCATGTAATGAGTCTATCTCATATATTAGTTTCCCCTTTTAAGTTGCATTACTAAAATAAATGAACTTTTGCACGATACTCTAATTTTTTGAGTTTCACCTGTAATTCCAGAGCAGATGGGTGATCTTCAAAATGCTAAGTAGGGTTGATTGTGGTTGGCTATTGAGACCACCTGGAAATACTGGGGCTTTAGATTAGGAAGTCAACCATTCTAGAACAGACATGTGAAACTTGCGATGTCATGTGATGTCAGGCGGCGTATTGGAGCTTTTTCTCCATTGCCGGCAATGGGGTGGGCGCGGTTTCTTCATGATGCATTTGGCCCGTGGGCCGGCAGTTTGACACCCGTCTAGAAGGCAATAGTAAACCAATTGTGAGTTTGTTGCCAAGAAAGTAAATGCATACATTCCAGTGACACCAGGAGTAGAGCTCAACTTGGAGTCTTATTATCAGAACTTGTAAAAGCTCTGCATCAGTCCACATAACTATTCCTCACTGCCATGGACATATACTTTTCTAGATTGATTTCTTCATTTTTGAGATTTAACTTTATGAATCTCATTCTAAAGCATTTGAACAGATGCTTTGTAAAGCACCCTTCTTGGGCTTCTTTGGGACAGTGCTTTAGTGTTTGCATGGAGACAACAGATTATTGGGAGAACTAGCGAAACAAAATTGTAGGCCACGTGTTTGGGCAGATACCTGGGATGAAACTGCAAAAGGAAACAGCTATGTGAAGATATTGGGAGGATCTCTGGCCTGCATCTTCTAAAATTCTCAGCCCTATTTTACATGTTATCCCAGACTAGATCTAGAACTTCTCCAAGGTTGCTACAAAAGCTGTTAAAAGTATACTGATTCTCAGTGCCAATCTTTGCTTCAGGAGCAGGCAGCTTTACTGTAGATGACGCCAGAGTTTTGTCCTATCTCACAGATTTATACTATTTTCCTCTCTGTTGACTCCCCATATCCCTTGCATATTACAATATAGAAACCTTTCCAAGAGGCACAATAACATTTATGGAAAGAAAAAATAACAACCATGTAATAAGACAAATATCTATCTTCAAAGTTAATTGTCAGGAGAAATTCCTAAATTAGTGCAACGTAGGACAGTACAGGCTTTGGAAATTTTTTGAACAGAAAATGCGGTGCTTGAATTACAGCAGGACTTAGAGGAGCGGTTTTATCACCACATTTTTACTGTCAAAATTCACAAAGACTTCAAAACATCAGAGTTAAAAACCATCCTACATCAAAAAACAAACGCAGATCAAACTGCAGAAAAGAAAATATTACGTAAGACTCAAACAAAATTGGCTGTAGCTAGTTTAGCTGGAAAAAAAGCAAATGTCTCCATGGGAAACTCTTTGTTAGAGGCTTCAAAACCAGCAGCAGATGCTTTCAAATGAAGGCTTCCAGTTCAATCAGCTTGCAATGAAACATTCGCCGTCTTGTTCCTTACATTCCTGAGACTCCAAAAAGTTCTCCCATTTCAAAATATTCCCCTTCCAAGCGCAGTACAAGAGAGCTCCACCCTCAGTTCTCACCAGTGTGCACATATTCTTCTGCTTTTGAGACAGTGTTCAGATACTGCCAGCTCAAGGCAGCCAAAATCATAATGCAGGAAAAATAGAGGGGTGAATAATGGGTCTGGGAGACCAGAGTACCACTGGGTAAGCTCATGGATTGGACAGTGTTGACAATCTGTTGAGTTTTGGCAGAGGAAGGGTCTGTACTTGGCACCTTCTGGTAGATCTAGTGAGAGAAAGAAGTCATTCAGGATAACATAGCTACAGAACGATAATAGAAACTAGAGATAAAACAGACTAATCGGTAAGTTAAAAGAAGGAATTTCAGTAAGACTTCAAATACAGTTGTCACAAATAACACATCACAGATTGATGGAACGATTCCAGGTGGCTTTTCTACTAAAAATACATCTGCCAGTTGGTGCCATCTCACAATCTAATTTGAAATAATAAAATATTAAGTTTGCCATTTTTAGATCATCGTTAGAGCCCCATTTTGGGTTTCCATAGGCAAAGCTTGGCATATTTATAATTTTGTTAAAGAGTGGAAAAAGAAATTGCATTACTAGGAGAAGAAAGAAAGGAGTTGTTAAACAAGCCTGTACACAGGGCTCTGTGGGTTTGTGGTACTCTTTAGGTTTTTGGCCAAGCCAGAGCTTTTGCTATGTTTCCATTACATGTCTGTGAAACAGTCACTCCCCTCCCTCTCCCTTACAAACAATTCCTATGAAAAAACAGCAACCCTTTTCCATTTCTTTCTTTCTCTTCCTCTTCTTAGCTAGTAAAAAAAAGAGAAGCTGCATAGGGAAGGAATGAACAGATAGCATGGAGGGGATTCAGGGGAAAGAGGACTTCAGCCCTTTTTGTTCAATGACTTTTCCAAATCCCATATATACTGAAACATTTTAGTTTGTTTTCCTTTGAAGAAATTCATAGCAGCAAATATATGGAATAGCCCAACAGATGGTCCTTGCTTAATGATTGCTCGTCAGCACTATTTAAACATATAATGGTGCTAAATCAATGGTGGTTCTGAGGAGTCCTCATATTGGAGCAGAGTTCCCAGTCACACAATCGCCATTTGCAACCTTTTTTGCCAGTTTCTTACAAGCAAAGTCAGTGAGGAAGCTAGCAGGAAGTCACAAATTAGATTCAGTTTCAGCATGTTATGCAAATCCAACCATCTGAATATCAAAGCCAGATCATCCTAGACCAGGCATGTCAAACTGCCGGCCCATGGGCTGGATGCATCATACTGAAACCACGCCCACCCAATTGCTGGCAATGGGGGGAAAGTTGTGATATATCATACGACGTCACATGATGTCTTAGACCAAATCCAATCTCCTAAGCCTTACATCATGTTGTGCAAAATTTGCTCTCCCACTTCACAGTTTCAAAGTAAAAAGACGGGTCCTGGTGATTACCATAGATCTGTATGGGAATACATGCTAACTCAAGTAACGTCTCCCACAAAAAGGCATTTACATCAGGAATCGAATATCTAGACTCTTCAAACTCACCTCTTCCATATATTGGTACATGATGGTTTTGACAGCCTGTATGTTAGTAGCATCCATCATCAATGTGACTGCTTGTCCCTTTCTAATCTTCACCACACCTTTGAATATCTGTTGGTTGTTGTAGCAAGCTGCCAAGGTGGCTATAGCCATCACCTGGGCAGGAAAGAGGATAATTAAGAACAGCAGGTATTTGTGTATTTGTACACAAGCAGACTCCAAAGAAAAACACAGAGCTATTTTTTTAAAAATAATTTATAAAGATCAGCATGCTGCTTAAAGGCTTTGAGTTTTATAAAATAGTCTAGTTATGTCACATATGTCAGAAGGACAGCAATATAAATGTGATATTTTTTTTCCCTTCTGTTCAGTTGTGTCCAGTTCTTGGATACTGCCTGGATTAGTCCCTGCAATTTTCTTGGCAAAGTTTTTCAGAAGTGTTTTGCTACCACCTTTTTCCTAGGGCTGAGAAAAAATGACTGGCCCAAAGTCATCCAGCTGGCTTTGTGCCAAAGGTGGGAGTAAAACTCAAGTCTCCTGGTTTCTAAGCCTGATGACTTGACCATTACAACAAACTGGCTTTCGATATACATACATACACAGAATACCCATGGCAACAGTGAATTAATGATAAATGGCCCAGATGTTCAACATACAGAAAGGAAAGCTGTGTTCCTGGAAAGGGAACATGGGCCTGCATGGACAGGGCATCATCATCATCATCATCAAGTGCCTCAAGAGGAATGTACCTTCTTACAACAAACCAAAAGCCCATAAAAGTGTGTCTGGTTGTTTTGATATCACTTCCTAAGTAAGGCAAAACCAGGTCTTTTTCAGCAAGTTGTAGGAATCTAGCAACTTTCTTAACAAATTACATGAACCAAGTGTTATACCATACAAGGTTTTGTATACACAGCAACTATTTTTAGTTAACTTAGTTTTACAAAGGTAATCCCAAGAATAGTGAAAAGCAGAAAAGACTATCTACAAGTGTCACTCAAAAATGTATACCCAATGCATTTTTGCATCCTTTTTCACTGTTTTAGACTGACAAATGAATAAACTAATGGTTTATCATACTGCTATGACAATGGGTACCGATCACATGATGAATCTCATATTATCCAAGACTATTTTAAAATAGCTTAATTAGTCTTCTAATTCAGTGATGAACAAGCTCATTATCTACGAGTCAAATTATTTGCTGCCTTTTTCCAGGATATTTCTCAACCTACAATCCTACCCTTTCCAGCAATCCTTCATTTAAAATACATTAACTAAGTTTGAAGTTCAAAGCTTTTTAAGATCAGCCAGGTTAGGCTTCATCTAGCCTTCTAGGAGGCATTGTTGATTGGCGCTCACTCATTTGAAAATGAGATTAGTCCCTTTTTTTATTCATGATCCAGAAGATTGTTAAGACAGAGCTATTCCTGAAGGCATTTAGTAATTAATTTTGGTATTACTCCTACTCATTATTACTTTATTTACTGTGATTATTTTAACTGTGTTTTTTGAACTATTGTTGCTTTGTTAATTGTGAACTGCCAGGAGTCCTTGATAGATTTGACAGGGTGTAAATGTAATACATCACAGGCATCAAACTTGATCACGACAGTGGACGTATTGTGTATCGTGACTTTTTTGCCTTTGCGGAGCCGGGGTGGACGTGGCCTGCATGTGACGCATCTGGACCACAGGCCGCCAGTTTGACACCCCTGTAATAAGTGAACAAAAAGAAAAAAAGACAATACAGTTTACCTGTGGAATAGCACAGAAATTGAACACACTTTGATTCTTCAAGTGGGACAAATATGTCAAGACATCAGGAACATGATGTAGGGCGTTGGTAATGAGCTCATTCATACACTGGACGGCTTTGTCAATGTTCTCTGGCTTAGCAAGATCTGACAGCTTCTTCACATACTTGCTCCAAACCTAGGAACACCAAGAGGTCAGGGTTGCTGAAGCCACTTTTGCAGAATTTCAAAGAAACTGTTACTGAGCAGCTGAAATTTGCTAGTTTTCACACATTAGTTTTGCAGGGATTATGCTTATCCAATATGTCTTGTAATGAAGGCTGTTTGAGCATATCACTGATGCTACTAACTAGCAATGAAAATTTCCAACGGTGTCCCAACGTTATGTAAAGTACAAGATTAGATCAGAGCAATGCAAAATCATCCATGCTTTGTCTAACTGGTTATTCCACTCAACTAAGCACAAAAGGTTATGCTCATCCCAAGAGCAAAGTTACTCTTTTGTTCACCCTCTAAAGCTTGCATGCTTTAAATCAGGGGTCCCCAATCCCCGGTCTGCATCCCATTGGGAACCTGGTCATGCAAGTGGGAGGCGGATACACAAAGCTGCATTTGTGCAAGTAGCACATGCACATGCAAAATCATCCCCTCCCCCCTCCCAGCTATCAATTCGCAGAGCCAGAAAGGTTAGCGACTGCTGCTCTAAGTCAATGTTTCACAATTTCACCAATTTTAAAATGTGTAGATTTCCAGCCATGGGGCAGGGAGAAGCAGCTACTAAGAAGGCTGAGACTCCAGGACCGTGGCAGCTTAGCAAGCACTGGTGGCCCACCTGAAACAGTTGAGATGTGGGAGAGAAATGGGGGGGGGGGTATTACAGCACTCATAGTTATAAGGGAAGGTATGCTGCCAAGTGCCCAAATTTTAATAAAGTGACCTCAGGGATCTTGCAGTGGCCATAACTGCTGTAACTCCCTTCATTCAGCACCATTATAATTTCAATCAGTCACTAAACAAATGGTCATAAGTCAAGGACCATCTTGATTAGTAGCCATTCTGGGAGGTATTAGGAGACCACTATGATCAATTACTGAGTTTTCACAAAGTGCCTGCCAGAGCAGCTTCTGAAAAAGGTTTCTCTGACTCTTGTGACTGTTAGAGAAGGCTCTATGATCTATCAGACTGTCAAAGCGCCAGTCAATATATCCATCTCAAGGACTATGCAAACCTATTAGCAGCCATAATTTAATAACAAAAACAGCAGTAATAACAGTTATAAAGAGACAGAGGATATTTCCCTGCTGCAATTAAAAATAGGGAAGCATTAGTTCTGACTGCAGGAGACAGAATTCAATCTTTCTCCACCAATCTTGGGGACAACTGGAACATCTTACATGTGAATGAGACCACCTTATGTGTAGATATATGCAGCCTCAAGCTATCACTGCATAGGATCCTTGGGCAGAAAAAATTGCCCACGCATTCCACATCAATTAAACAGTAATGATCAGGATGGAACCTAGCAGCTTTTGCATGCTGTACACATTCATACCACTGAGTTAAGATCTCTTTCTCACATCTACCATACTCTTTCGTTTACCTCTTTGGGCCAGAATTCTCTGCCTTCAAGTTGGTCCTCCAGATAATCCCTAATGATGTTGGTTTTCTGCAGAAAAAGTCCCATGGAGTTGGCCAGTTCTACATCTTGACCGACAACAGGATCTTCTAATTCTGAGGCAGAGAAGAGCCGGGAGAGGCCAATTCCCACCAAGCCAGCAACGTAGTGGCAATACTATAGGTTGGAACATTCAGAGCTTTATTAAGATGTTTTTTTAAAAAAAATCTAGTTCACTCCATAAAAGCTGCAGCTACTGAACTTTACAATTTCTTTTCTTGAATTACTTTTGCTAAAGCAATATATATCATGAAAGAAAGAAAAAAACAATGTAAACTGCTAGTAACATTTTATAGCCACTGTTACAAATGGGGTTGTTTTGGAATGAGTTTAAGGGCCAAAAGTTCAGCATTTAAAACCCCAGAACCTTGACCATATAATTATTAGGCCTGTTCATTTTAAGAGTATGAGGTTATATGTCACTCAGTCTGCAACAGATTTTGAGTGATGAAATTCTTTATGCCAGCCTTATCGTTATGAGTGAATGAAATCCATACCAAAGACCACTCCAGTTCCAAGATACCTAAACTGCAGAGATCAGCTCCTCTGAGCTAAAGAAACATCCCTAATATCAGTCTGAGTACCACTTTTCCCTTATGCTATAGAAGCTATTCACTTTTACTGTTTCTTCTTAAATATTCTGTCCCCATGCTGATGGGCATTATACATTAAAAGCCTCGTTGAACAGAAGTTTTTGAGGGTCTCTGTACTGTAAGCTTAATGGTTATAGCTAACATACAGGTTTTCCAGAATTCATACCTCCGCAACTCACTCACCTTGTCCCACTCTTCGTTAGAATTCACCTTCTTTTCCAAAAACTCTGCCATACCAAGCCCCATCTTGTGACAAATGTCAGCAATCACATCTTGATAGACTTTTGCCAAATTCCGAAACTCCAGGGAAATCTAAAGGCAAGAAAAGAAACAGGATTATAAAAAATGATACATGTGTCTCTTCCTGCCACCCCCCCCCCAAAAAAAAACTTCTGAATTGATAAGGAGCTCAAGAGTGCTAGCACATTTCAGATTCCATGCATGTAAACTTAAAAATATGATTTCAGCAGTCCTTTAATCTTGAATTTACCAACAGTCAAATGTCATATATATGAGCAATACTGGAAATATCCTAAGAAGAAGATACTTGGGCAAGTTATTTCTATCCAGGAGGACCAAAATCAATGCACTCAAGTTTAAACAGATCGTATTACTTCCAAATAAATAATGGCGAAATGCTATGTGATTTTTCTTAGCTATATAATTAGTTCTGCAAACTTCACTAGCAAGGATACATAACTATTTGAAAGCTATTCCTTAACTGTTACTTCCTTTCCTCTTGAGCGCAATACATACAAAGCTTGATCACCTTCTAAAGGGCTACAGTTATTTAAAAGATTAAATGCGTGTCAGAGTTTAATTTACACAGAACACATCTACACAGCATGTTTTTGGCAGTTTGCCATGAAAGTAAGAAACTGGCAGCTTCAGGCTAACTAAAAGCCCATCTAGCAACCAGCCACAAATATTCAAGAATCTCCTAAGTACAAGCATGTATTTCAGCTGTTGCCTCCTAGCAGTTGTAATTTAACATTTACCTAGGATTCTGAGGCTGGCAATAACCTTTAGATTAAAACCACTGCTAGCCCAATTCTTCATACATTTATCCTATTTACTTTTCAACTGAGAACCCTACTACACCAATGGTACAAATATCCACCTAAACCCTGTGATGAAATATCTGTCTCCTGTATCTTTTAGGACAGGAAACTTCCAAACAGATGTTACTATATCTGATTTTAAGACTGATCCCCTCCCTCTTACTTACTAAAGTCAGAGAAAAGAGCCTTAGAGCTCTTTATACCTTAACTGCATAAATGCATGAAATTTGGAGAAGCACCACTCACCGTTGGAAAGTCTTCCAGCACCTGTCTGTCCTTCTCTTTGCTCTCCATAAATTTCCAGTCTGGCTGATATAAATAGGAGTGAAAATTGTGTAACATGGGGACCTTAGCTTCAAGATTGATAGTCATGTCATCTTCTACAGTATCCAGAGCTCGGAGAACCAAATAGAAAATGCACACTGCATGGCTACAGAGAAAAGGAAAAGGATTGTGACTTAGATGCCAGAGGAAAGAGAAATTTGTCCCGTTTGTGATAGATGAATCGTATTTTTCCAGGCACCCACAAAGGATTAATAATAAGAAGCATATGTTCTTCCAGATCAATGCAATAGGTATGAAAGAAAACAAAGGAAACAGCCTGCTAGTATTTGGCTCTGATCCTGTTAACTGTTGCTAATAGATTGTACACTAAAAGAATTGTAGCCTCTGCAATGAAACCTTTCTTTAAAGTTCTGTGGATCATAAACTATAATAAATACAGTGGTAGTATATTGCATATACTATATAATATAGTTTTATAATAAAATGTGAACATCACAGTAATAATAAACACTGAATTTGCTTTTTATGAGTTTTATATAAGCATTCTCAATTTAGAAGAACTGGGAAAGGGTGGACTGAAGTCCACTGACTACTTTTTGAGCACCCAAAAGTTACAGTTGATGAGGCTTCAAGATTCTAAAAGGCTTTTTTTCTTATGGGTAAGGTCATGGGAGACATAATAAAGTAATTTATTTTACAGCAGACAATAGTGGGAAAGCTTAAAGTCGATGGATAATAACTACAGCCAGAGCTAACTTCAGGAGATGCATATAGCTTATGTTTCTGACTCTTATCCTAGGCCAGATATGTCAAACACAAGGCCCAGGGGCCGGATTCAGCCCGCGAAGTGGTTTCATGTGGCCCGCAAAGCCATCCTGGAAACAGTGAGGGAACGGCCCCCGCTGCCTTGGCCCTGGCCCCGGCTGGCCAGGAACCAATGTACAACTTCATGGTGGTCATCTATGCTGAAATACATTCAGTCTTAGCTCCACAAGGCCATCTGGAAACAGCGAGGGACTGGTCCCTGCTGTGTCGGCCCCGCCTCCTGGGCACACGCTGGGGAGGTATCACCCTTTGTGAGGAATGAAGAAATGAACCATCGCCTGGAAGTTGCCAGCACATGGCCCTGCCTACTTCAGGCAGGCTAGGGGCTGGGCTGCGTTGCACTTCTCTTCAGATTCGTGCCACCCAGCTCAACCTTTCGACACTGTGAGGAAAGTGCCCTGCTTCCTACCAAAAATGGGCAGGCTAGTAGCTGGGCAGCATCTAGCTTTTCTTTTGATTTGCACTGCCTGGCTCAGCCTCTTGGCGCAGTGAAGAGAGTGCCCCGCTGCCTGCTGAAACTGGGCAGGCTGGGGCTGGGCGGCATCGCACTTTTCAGATTCGTGCTGCCTGGCTCAGCCTCTAGGCATTGTGAGGAGAGCGCCCCGCTGCCTGCCAAAACCAGGCAGACTGGGGGCTGGGCAGCACTGCGCAGGTAACATCACCTCTCACGTTGCTCATGGCATCCTCTCCCCCAGAGCCCACCAAGCCGGATATGTGAAGTAGGTGAGGGCCATGTGCTGGCCACTTCCAAACGATGGTGCATTTCTTCATTCCTCGTGAAGGATGACACTTCCCCAGCTGCGTTTCTTGCCTGCTTTTCTCCCTCCCTCATCTCAAATATTTTCCCACCACTTTGTTCAAAGGAAGGAAGGAAGGAGAGGGAGGGTCTGAGGGAAGTCCTGCCTTAGTCCTGCCCTGCTGCCCTTTCACCATCCCCTTGCACCCTCCTTCTGGCCTATCCAGGGGGGTCTCCCATCCTATTGCTAAGGAAGCTTTGGATACAAAGCTGGGTCTCCTCACTTTGCCCTCGTACCCATCATGAGCAACCTGGCTAAGGAGAGCAAGCACAGCAGCTGGGCGCCCCCTTGGGGAAGTGGGGCTGGGCTTAGTGCTGCGGGTGCTTGAGGGCCAGTCTGGGCATTTGACCCCTGCGCCACTGTCCACCCCCCCCACATGGCCTGAGAGGAACAGTGAGGCTCCTCCAGTGGACCATGCCTTGGCACTTGCCCTGGCCCCATCTCCTTCTGCCAGAGACCCTTAGATCTGTCCCACTCCTGCCCAGCCCCATAGGTAACCTTGACCCGAACCATGTAGAGCTGGCCATGCCCAACCCAGTAGGCCACACGCACTCCAGCCACGCCCACCCTGGCCACACACACCCCGAGGTCAACCGCAATGCTGATGCGGCCCTCAATGAAATTGAGTTTGACACCTCTATCCTAGGCAAAAGCTCTAGCATCTCCAGTTGAAGCTATGCCAACACCAGTTAGCAAAAACAAAGCTGGTACAAATCAGAATGGTCCGATCTTGTAAAAAGTAGATGTTTTGCTTTTTGCTATGAGCAGTCCTTCCCCATTACAATTAAACCTTTTCAGATCATTTTCTGAGCTGCAACTGGTTTAGCTTTCCTCCCCAGCCGTGGATTCTAAGTGATGAGAACCTCAGCATCACGTCGGTGAATAGTGTCCCAAGTTTCCTAAAGTCACTCCAAAGTTATTTCCTTTTCCCAGCAAGGAAGTAGGAATCACAAAAACTCACCGCAACTCCCCGTCCAGAGCTTGGATGACCGCGGCGAAGCTCCGGCTGGTTTGGTTCAAGTACTTGTAACATACCCGGAGGCTGTCGCTGAGCGAGTCCTGCAAAAGGAGCACAGGCGGAGGGGCAGCCTGAGCAATCAGAAAGCGAGGCCGCGAGCGCTGCGGGAGCCGAGGGGTGCCGCCGCCGTTCCGCAACCGGCCGCTGCCGGTCCAGCAGGAACTCGACCCGCCGCCACCTGCGCGCGGCGGAGAAAAGGCCAAGGTGCGCTTGAAAAGGGACGTGGCGGCCTTGGAGCTGCAACTGGCCATAGAAAACGGATTCAAGGCCGGAGAGGCGCACGGCTAACTGGCCGCCACCCCTACGTCCCTCGCAGGACCCCCCTGAGCCTGGGGGCTACGGGGCATTGAATTGGTTCCGGGGCGCCACCGAAGCGAGACCCGCCCACCGCCCCCTTTCACGTTTGGACTGTTTTGTTTTCTTCTCCAAGCGCGCAGGCCCCGCCCGCCAGGCAGGCCGAAGGGGAAGTTCCGCGAAGGATCTGCAGGGAGCGGGCCGCAGTCCAGATAACCGGAGCGAACGCCGTACGAGCGCATTGGGAGGGAAGGCTCGATACGCGCTTTTATCCATTCCTTTGGGGGCAAATCCCGCTAAGCCCGAAGTACCTCCGCGTCGGGGAAAGAAACCTTACCGCCTATTGAGTTCACATCACGTAGAGCAGCGTTTCCCAACCTTAGGAACTTGAAGATGCGTGGACTTCAACTCCCAGAATTCCCCAGCCAGCTATGCTGGCTGGGGAACTCTGGGAGTTGAAGTCCACGCATCTTCAAGTTCCTAAAGGTTGGGAAACGCTGACGTGGAGGCTTACTGAATATCGTAGTATTTTTTTTATTGAATAAATGCAACGAGCAAGGTTTTTATCATAAAGCACGGTTTGCCAACCACAATGCCAGTCCTTGTGATGAATGCTAAACCATAATGTGCTTTGTTCACATTACTTGATGTGGGGTGTGAAGCTAGTAGCCATGATGGCCTTTTCAACAATGAATAAAACAAACCTATCTTAGCACGGTTTGTGAACTGTGCAGTCCAAAACGGTTAAGGACTGATCAGCAAGCCCAGGGGTCTTCAAACCTGACCCCTTTTATGAGTTGTGGCTGAGGAATTCTGGGAGTTGAAGTCCACAAGTCATAAAAGGGACAAGTTTGACAAAAGCCATCGTCCTTGAACTGTTCGTAAAGGCATACTAGAGTATACAGGAATAGAGTAATATTTTTATTGTCACTTTAAATGTACACTAATCAGCATACATTAAAATGAGATTTCGTTGCATACAGCTAAATAGTCTAAAAAACAGGGGTGTCAAACTGCCGGCCCACGGGACGGAGTGTCACGGAGAAACCGTGCCCATCCCATTTTCGGCAATGGGAAAAAGTTCTGATACATCGTGCAACGTCACGAGTTTGACATGCCTGGTCTAAAAGGTTGTGCGCAAGGAGATGAGCTGTTTTCTGTTGAAACTGACAAAAGAATAAAATGCAATCTGTTGAAATTAAAGGATATCACCATTGACTTTGGGAGGAATTTTACCTCGTTGCAAGTAATGATGTCTTTTATGTTTATTTCAGTGATTCTATTAGAGAAATCATATTTTCTATATCCCGCACCCCTAGAATGCTTCTGATATATTCTCACACCACTTACAAAAGTTCAAAATAATGGCAATGAATTATGCATATAGACTATAATTTTGAAACTTCTAAACCCAAGTTTTCGCACCCCTTGGAATATCGTCTCGCACCCCTGGTTGGGAACCTGCTCTAAACCCACCTTAAATAACATTCCAAGTCAGTATATTCATACTGCATTTGAAAGCATTTTCATTACCTCATTTTCTCTCAGTATTATCTCCTTATGAAGAGTAATGATCCTGCTATGGGATTGTTTTAATAAGAAATTATATTATGTTTATGTTATGTTATATTAATTACATTATATTATATATGTATGTAAGGACACGGTGGCTCAGAAGGTTAGGACGGTGAGCTTGTCGATCAGAAGATCGGCAGTTTGGCAGGTCAAATCCCAAGTGCCGCGTAGCAGAGTGAGCGCCTGTTACTCGTCCCAGCTTCTGCCAACCTAGCAGTTCGAAAGCATGTAAAAATGCAAGTAGAAAAATAGGGACCACTATGGTGGGAAGGTAACAGCGTTCCGTGCGCCTTTGGCGTCTAGTCATGCCGGCCACGTGACCACGGAGACATCCTCGGACAAGTGCTGGTTCTTCGGCTTTGAAACGGAGATGAGCACCGGCCCCTAGAGTTGGAAACGACTAGCACGCATGTGCGGGGGAAACTTTACCTTTTATATATGTATGTGTATTTATGCATATCAGCGAACTTGAGCCACCATGTCCCATATATATACATACACACATACACACACATACACACACACACACATATGAAATAAAGGAATGGTTGCATGAGAGGACAAGGCTGTTTCCCTTCTCATGCAACTATTGCTTTATAATCCATTGTCATTCTGCTTTATTTTTTCGTTTCTCCATCTGCCTTATCCATTAAAAAAAGAAAACCTCTTGTTCTTGTGCCACAGTAGAAAACAAAATGAAAAAATAACCAAAGGAATAAAATATTCAACAAGAAGCCCCACTCACTTGGTCCATCTTGGGCATCACTGTCTTGTATCCACCCATTTTAAACTTCACCAGATTGTAGATCTCCTCTGGGTGACCGAGCCATTTCTTTAGCAGCTCCATTGACTTTTGCGTCGACCTAACAAGGCAGGGACGGTGTTGCTGTTTCAAGAGCAGAAGATTCCTTCTCCCTTCTCCTAACCTTTTTTTCTAACTACCTTTTCCACCTGCCTTTGCTTTTCCAGTAATTCCTTCCTCTCGCCCCCACTTCTAATTTTTGACGTGTCCGTCCCCGCTCAATTTATTCCTCTCTCTCTCTCTCTCTCTCTCTCTCTCTCTCTCTGTCTTTATATAGCTGCTTCCCGATTCACCTTGCTTCTTTCCCCGCCTAGGGGTTTTCAGCAGAGAGGTAATTCCCCCCTCCACGACACGCCACCTGTAATTTTATTCCACTTCTCCGGCCGTGGGGATACTTCCATACAAAGGCATCTTCCAACCCACACCGGTTCCACTTCGTTGCCTCTCTGCCTGCGTTAGTCCCCTAGCAGCAACCAATCAGCAGGCAGCACCCCCGATTCGGTAGGTGATAGGAAACTGAGTAGCCGCGCGGTTCTCGCACCAGGAAGACGACAGCCAATTAGACCATTTCGGGCTGGTGTGACGATCCGTCGCTTTCTCTTGGTTGGTCAGTGTTCGGCCATAGGCGACGTAAAATGGCAGGATTGATTTCGAATCGCCGGGTTTCTTAAAGGTGCCGTACGATCTTTTCTTTGTGCAAGGAAGCCCTCAAGGTGTCATCCTTACAAGTCCGGTTTGGTTACTGTCGTAGTAATAGCAATTATACCTCAAGGTGGTTAAGATAAAGCTCAAGGTTTTGCAGTCCAGATTTACATAGTACACGGAACAAGAATTTCCAGATACACAAGGAGCCGTCAGAAGAGGCAGGACCCAAGAGTTCATATTGCAAACATCAGTTGGAAAATCAAAGAAGCAAGATCATTCCACAAAGCGGTTTTTTTCCTGTATCATTTTTATTTGTGCATAGACCTCAAATGTGGATGTACCAAGCCACCTCATCTGTCTACTGAAGAATTTGTATAATGGCCAGAAAGTCGCAGAATGGAATCTAGAGCAACTAAGTGGTTCAAGATTACGATGATGATGATGATGATGATGATGATGATAATACCATTTCAGTCTCTTAACAACTTCCAGTGTTGAAGCATTCACAACTTCTGGAGGCAGGTTGTTCCACTGATTAATTGTTCTAACTCAGGAAATTTCTCCTTAGTTCTAGGTTGCTTCTCTCTTTGGTTAGTTTCCATTCATTGCTTCTTGTCCTGCCTTCAGGTGCTTTGGAGAATAGCTTGATGCCCTCTTCTTTGTGGCAACCCCTGAGATATTGGAACACTGCTATCATGTCACCCATAGTCCTTCTCTTCATTAAACTAGAGTCAACATACCCAGTTCCAGCAACCATTCTTTATATGTTTTAGCCTCCAGTCCTCTAATCATCTTTGCTTTTCTCTGTACTCTTCTGCCATCAAGTCACTCTGGACTCCTAGAAACTGCCTAGATTTTCTCTATGATGAAAGATTGATTACTGGCACCTCATTTTTTTAACTTACAAATGGAATATATAATGAGAAACATTAGAAGAATAGAAATTACAGTTAAAATTACTGGGCAAAGTAGCAATCACCTGAAATGTTCTGATGACACTTTGATGAAGGGAAAACCTAGGGAATAAAACATTGTAAGTATGCTAAGGGAATGTAAAAATTGGCTTACTGCTCCATATTCAAATAACAATACTGTGTTAAAAGGCAACACCAATCCTATGCAAGTAGATGAAAAAGTAAACTCTAGAAAGGGCATCTTGATTTCACAGAAAAATCTTTTTCCTAAAAATATGTTTGAGTCTCCTAATGTCAGTTCATTCCGCCAGACAACACCTTTAAAGATTTAGTTACATCCTAATAGCCTCGCTCACAAATTCCCCTTCTCCAAACCATTTAACCTCTATATGGGAGATAGCAACAGGTTCTACATTCCTTTGTAGACTTTTTTCACTTTTTTACCCTATGCCCAAATTCAGCCCATTCCATCATTTCCCCAAAATTCTGTTTACCTCCTAGCCCAGACATGTCAAACACAAGGCCCGGGGGCCAGATCCGGCCCGCTAAGTGGTTTCATGCGGCCCACGAAGCCATCCTGGAAAGTGAGGGAATGGCCCCCACTGCCTTGGCCATGGCCCAGAGACCCTCCTCCTGCCAGAGACCCTCAGATCTGTCCCACTCCTGCCCGGGCCCCCATAGGCACCTTTGATGCGAAAGATGTAGAGCTGGCCATGCCCACCCAGTAGGCCATATGCACTCTAGCCACGCCCACCCAGTAGGCCATGCCCACCCAGGCCACACCCACCCGGCCATGAGACCAACCGCAATGCTGATGCGGCCCTCAGTGAAATTGAGTTTGACACCCCTGACCTAGCCAAAAACGAGAGATCAAATGTCTGCCTACTATGCTGCCGTAAATGAAGAGACCAGAAGTATACAACAGTAGCATTTTCCTTACCAGTGAAATACTGGAACGCGATAGGGTTCTTCCCAATTTCTGCATTTGTCTGTTGCCAGGTCTCGTGTAACATTTGTGTAACAGACAAAAAGATTCCTCGTGATTTTGTGCACACATCATATAATGATCTTGGCAACAATAAGAAAGTGGATTTTTCCTTGGATTATTTTTTTTTAACATCCATGTCTAGTTTGGATCCCTGTGATTCTCTGATAGTCTTCCATTCAGATGTTAACCAGACCTAATGCTATTTAGTTTCCAATCCCATAATAGGGTCATTGTTGTCATCTGTTTGAAACTGTTGTTGCATAGAATACCCTAAGCTCCTACAAGAAATGTGGTATAGACAAAGAGATAGGAAATACATAATAAAAAGAAACAGGGGCTCTTTTCAGCCTCTCCTAGAAATCTAATATGTTTACAAAATACTCCTGGTTTTCCATCCCATTATTTTCTTCAGCAAACTTCTAAACATGGGGTCTGACTCCTAAATTACTATTTTGATTCAATCTTTGCTTGAGACCAATAGCCTTCCTGCACACTAATGACAGGTGCCAATATAAAAGTAAAACACTATTTTTTTGAAAATTGTCAAATCTTACTGGGTTATGTTTTATGATTTAAAATTCCATAGTATCAGGCAAGAGAATAAAAATGTGGTCAATAATAATAATATTTCTGGTCAAAAATTAATGCCTCATTCTCAATTCTTATTTAAGTGATGATGAACACAAAAAGGGACAAACAAATACCAGTTTGAAATTATTTGAAGTGTCAAGTACTTTTCCAAAAATAATTTGAAATTAATCTCATGATATGGCAAACTTTGTTACAAACCCATTTGTTGCTCTACTTTCACTACCCCAATCATGTAAAAATCAGCACAAGAAACATTTCATTCAAACCCACAAGCCATATTTTAATGAAATTCAGGAGTTTCAATGTACAAGAGAGTTTTCAGGTTTCAAATAAGCAAGATTCTAAGCCTCTTCTCTAAGCCCTACTATATCGAGATATATATTGAGTAATTGAGAAAGTGGAGCTTTTAAGATACCATCTCTTGTGTTATTAGTAACTTCAAATCTTTGGTTTGTTTGATCTTAACATTAAACATTCAAATTCTAGAATAAAGTTGAATCTTCCTGTTGCTCAAAGCCAAATCCCATGCCTTTGTTTTAATGGCATACCAATATTTTAAGTCAACTATAAATAGATTCCTCATTTACAAATCAACTCATTTGCATTATCTTGATCCTTAATCCTACCTCAGAAAATTAAATATGATGCAAAGTATTATGTAATTGCAATGGTAATTATAAAGAATTATTTTGATATGAATCATTCGTATAATAAAGGAATATTGGAATGAGAATTTGAAAAAATTGTATTTTGTAAATCCAATACAAGCATGGTCCAAGCATAGAATATTCCTGACATTGTAGGTGGACGGGAACCATTCCCTCTCCTTCCAAATAGCTTCATCATTGGTAGCAAGTTTCATCTTGGATGTTGCATTTGCAGATCTTGCATCATTGTCATTAATCACAAATATCCAGGTATTACTTGGACTGTGAAAAGTGATGATTCAAGTGACTCAATCAACAGTATGTAATTGTAAATCTTAAATCCCTTTAAGGGGTACCTGTGCTTACAAGTTCTCTGTTGAATCCTAAACCTGTACCCTGGTTTCCACATTATCTCCTGAAATCACACAACCAAAGAGATTATGCAAATCAGGTGCCTTGTATAAGAGGCATATCCATCTCTTCAGGTGACACTAGAGGCTGGCATTGTGGACACCACCAGGTAAGTCTTTTCAAGCCATCTGGTGGTCCAAATGTTGCCTTCTTTACCTCATGCCCTTCGGGGCATTTATCTTTCATATAAATCTGTAGCCGCAATCTTTGTCTTCCCAGCTTATTGTGGAGCCATGCCAAGCTGAACTGAACAACATGATCAAGCAAAGATTTGAGATCTGTAGATTCCAAAGAGGAGCCAAGGGACAGCGGATGAATCCTTGCTAGATACAGAGCCTCATTCTTAATGATATTTCCTGGAGGAGAGAAGAATTCAGGAGAAATTGAACATTGGAGAGCCCGTAAAGAAAGTAAAGTGAAAAAAAAGCAATCCTTATGGATTAGCCTTTCCAAATTGGAGTCCTTAAAGGAGTCTTCGAAAATAATTCCCATCATTCCTAACAAATTATCATGGTGGTTGGGAATCACAGGAACTATAAATATTAAGAAAGGCTGCTGTAGGTCATGGTAAAAATGTAAAACTAGAAAACTAGAAAATTCAGGTTCAGATCTGAACTCTGTCATGAATTTTCATTGCTAATCTTGTATTGGTCGTTCTGTTTAGCTTGTCCTATCTCGTGGGATATCAAGTGGGTAACATGAATATGTTCCTTCTTCTCATTGTTAGTTTAGGAAGATATACAGATAGACACAACATACACTGCTGTCAGCTATTTAGGGAACTGCAGGACAGTTAGAAAACATTTTAGGCAGTAGGCATCATTATGTGATTTTACACATTCTTGTTGTCTTTGTTAGAGGTTTTATGAAATTATAATTCCATTTAATTGTACCATGGTTGATTTAATTTTACAGTAAGCCACTGAGAGTTATCAGATTATAGTTTATAGTTATCAGATTATAAACTTAATAAGTCAGTTCATTCATTATTCTGGATGTAAACAGTTTTTAAAAATGAAACGTGTAATTGTCATATTTTTAAAATGGCAGAGATGTGGGTGTTACAGACCCTGTTCCTTTATTGGCCCTCAATGTAATGTTTAAATAGTTGTCAAAGATCTCTTTTTAAGTCAATTCATGTGCAAAATTCAATCTTCTTTAATAGAATAGCCTCTGCTGCCCTCCTAGATTACAACCTCTGCATATTTAGCAACAATTACCATTATACATCTGACATTAAGCATTGTTTTTTTTTTTGGTATCTATTCTGAACCTACCTATTCCTGAGAAATAACTTTGGTTCAGGAGCATGTAGCACACAGGAGTATCTTTTGCAAGGACCTTCAAAGCCCGCTCCCGGTCAAACTCCTGGCTCAGGATATCAATTGCTGGATCAGTGCTAGGAGAAGAGCATTGCTGAATGCGGCAGTTATAAAATACCAGAAAGTTTCCAGCATCAAAATGGAGAACCAGCCTAAATATCCAAAATGAAAACAAACACTGAATTAATTTAGAGCAGATGAGCTGAGCCTGAATTTCATGGGCCATATGTGACCCTGAAAACTTACGAGATTATCCCCAAAACCTTTTTTAAATTGTAGATTTTAATGTGACTGAAGAGGCAAAATAGTAGATGCATGATGGAGAATCTTAATTTCTTAATAACTTAAAATTTAACTGATTGACTAAATGCAAAGAAAATCTAGCTTTTTTCCCCTGGCCCCAGCATACCATTTAAAATAAAATGCACTTCTTGGCCCAGTTACATGTTTTTTCTTTATAAAAAAAAATATGAACCCCTCTTGGGTTGTTTCCAGAGGAACTAGTCCAGCTGTAAATAGTCCTCGATTTAAATCCAGACATTTAGTGACTGTCTGATGTTGTCACAATTTATGTCATTTTTTTTAAAAAATTGGGGGGATACAGTCTCCAAAAGGTGGCCAATTGCCAAATTGCCAAAAACCATACACGGAGTGCAGGGATAATAATCAAGTCTATAATTTGCCTGGAGCAAAGAGCTATTTTCTGTATCTTTCTTGGACTGTAGTATTTTCTACTGTATAGAATAATGATGTCATATGCTATATAAAATTTTACCAATGATAATGTTGGCAAAATAGCATTAATTCAAAATAAGCCAAGATTGTTATATTAAAAAAGAGTTAATTATTTATTACACAGCAAAACTCACTTGGATATCCCAGTGTCAGTGTTTTCAAATCATCTGGATTGATCTGTCTAGTGCTTCCGACCGGGTTTTTAAATTGTAACATCGGCCCACATTTACAGCTACTAGCAGCACCCCTTAGTCATATGACCATAATATGTGATGTTTTTTTCTGGAAACGAGTTTACTTCTGATTTCCAGCAAGACACCCCATTGCGAACAATGGTGTGCTTAACAACCATGGCATTTGCTTAATGACCACCAGAAAAAGAGTTGTAAAATCAGCTCAAGTCATGTAATAAGCCACTTTATGACCATCACGACTTATGGTCATAATTACAAGGCTCAATTACTGTTGTAACTCAAGGACTTCCTGTATAGCGATAGGGTAAAACTTCCTTTGTAAACCTCGAAGTACTAACCTGGGAATTGGATCTTTCCAGTCGCCTCTTTTGTTTGCTTTATTCGCCCTTGCAAACTCATTGGCTCGCAGGCTTCCATACAGACCAAAGTGGAAGCGGAGCCATTTCCAACTCTGCCCATTATTATTATCCATATCAGATGCCAACCAACTTGCTGACTCTTCTTGTTGATAGCATTCAGGACTGCACATTTCAACTTCATTTTCTTTCTGGCCCTGGAGGAAGGAACTGCTTCCAGGCATTTCCAGTCTTTGTTCAGACAAATCCGAGGACATGCTGCCATGGCTGGGCATTAATTTCTCTTTGGTGCCAAAAGCCAAAAACAAGTTCTTCCCATGGACCTGGAAAAAAACTCATTTTAAAAATCTCACATTCTATTTCATCCTCTCCAGGTTAGTAACCCCGGCAACGCTCCTTCCTTTTTATTCCTTCTTGTCTTTTTTTGTTTATATAACTTATGTAATGTTTAATAATTAAAGTGCAGACGAGAGAAACAGATGAGCCTGTTAACTTACTAACAGAAATATTTGAGCAAGTCTTTAGCTATGAAGCAAGAAATCAGGATGGGAGAGCTTACCTATTAGAGCTCCCATAAAATATAGGCCCAGAATGGAATTCTTATTAGGATTTCTTAAGCCTAAGGCCAGCAACATAGCAGCCAGAAGCAGCAGAATGTACATAGCCACCCTGCATGGCAGTCTTAGACATCCCAAAGTGTTATTTTTTAAATTAGATTTCAGAAATATCTGACATCTTGTACAAGCAAGATGGGATTTACATATACCAACATGAGATCTTGTACACAGGTATTAAAATGTTGTCACAATTTGTGTCATTTTTTTAAAAAAAAATTGGGGGGATACAGTCTCCAAAAGGTGGCCAATTGCCAAATTGCCAAAAACCATACACGGAGTGCAGGGATAATAATCAAGTCTATAATTTGCCTGGAGCAAAGAGCTATCTTCTGTATCTTTCTTGGACTGTAGTATTTTCTACTGTATAGAATAATGATGTCATATGCTATATAAAATTTTACCAATGATAATGTTGGCAAAATAGCATTAATTCAAAATAAGCCAAGATTGTTATATTAAAAAAGAGTTAATTATTTATTACACAGCAAAACTCACTTGGATATCCCACAGTGTTAGTGTTTTCAAATCATCTGGATTGATCTGTCTAGTGCTTCCTCCCACCCTGGATACCATCTTCCCTACATAGGGAGAACACAGAAACTGGAACTTCTTTACAGAGGGTCCTTCTGGCATTGCTGCAAGAGCACAAAAACTGGGGATGACAGCCGAGTTTGTGAGATTCCAGACAATCAACTTCAAGGCTGGAAAGAGTGTTGGGAAAAATGGTTAAAAATGCTGTTCTGTGCCACAAAATGTCTATTCCCAGGATGGCCTCCAAGCTTTTGGCCTGAACAACGATGTCAAATATGTACTAAGACTTGCAGTAAAGTGGCAGTCTCTAACATAAGAGGATATTAACCCATTTTAAAAGCTTATTAAGAATTTCCTTTGACTAATATAAGCCCCTTTAATTTGTACTGATCAAAATTTAAGTATGATTAAGCTTTTAATTAAGGGACGTGGTGGCTCAGTGGGTTAGGACGCTGAGCTTGTCGATCAGAAGGTCAGCAGTTTGGCAGGTCAAATCCTGAGTGCCGTGTAACAGAGTGAGCGCCTGTTACTCGTCTCAGCTTCTGCCAACCTAGCAGTTTGAAAGCACGTAAAAATGCAAGTAGAAAAATAGGGACCACTACGGTGGGAAGGTAACAGCGTTCCATGTGCCTTTGGCGTCTAGTCATGCTGGCCACATGACCACGGAGACATCCTCGGACAAGCGCTGGCTCTTCGGTTTTGAAACGGAGATGAGCACCGGCCCCTAGAGTCGGAAACGACTAGCACGTATGTGCAGGGGAACCTTTACCTTACCATTAAGCTTGTAATTAACCTACACAATTGTGTGGTTTTTTAAAAAATTTGAGACACTTCAGTGAGACCCTTGGGGAGGCAGAAATGTCATTTTTCTGTCATTTTCTCACTAATTCTCTATTTTCTAACATATAGTAAAGTACATTCAGGCAGGAAAGACTGTTAAAAGTTAGAGGGTAAAAATGAAAATACCAGAACATAATGAACAGCAAACTGTTATATTTTGGGAGTTTTGCAGATTGCACATTGTTTAGATTATACTTTTATGAGAAGTATAGTCTAGCCATTGTGTCTCAACCTCGGCAACTTAAGTTGTATGGACTTCACCTCTCAGAATTCCCCAGCTGTATGTTAGAGTCCACATATCTTAAAGTTGCCAAGGTTAAGAAACACCTAACTAATATGCCAACCTTTAGCAGTGGCAGCCTCAACAGAGCTTTTTTTTCTTACTAAGTCTACAGGTAGTCCTCAATTTACAACTGTTCATTTAGTGACCATTCAAAATTACAACAGCACTGAAAAGTGATTTATGAGTTTTTCAATCATGATATTTGCAGCATCCCCATGTTCATGTCGACAAAATTCAGATGCTTGGCAACAGGTTCACTTAACAAGCAGGTTACTGACTTATCAACAGCAGTGATTCACTTAATTGTGTCAAGAAAGTTCGTAAAATGGTGGAAGACTGAATAAATGTATCACTTAAAAACAAATTTTGGGCTCAGTTGTGGTCGTACGTGGAGGAAGGACTACCTGTACAAGAATGATAACACACCCCACCTCCAAACATGGCAAACGTCTGGGTTTTGATGTTGCTCTTAACATTTTTAACAGAAATGTGTCCCAGCCCCTAATACAGACCATCCTGGGTTGCTTGTCGCCAACTATTTATAGGTATTTGCATGCTTCTGATACCATAGATTTTTTGTTGATCAACCAAGAGCACACTGAAAATACAAACGGAGTATATTCAATTTACAATAGATATTTGGAGCATTATAGGGGAAGACATGCATCTGCAACACAAAGCGAAAAACGTACACCTTAAAACTGGAGGCTCCTGAAAGTTGTAATAAAAGAACGAAGACGCGCGCTCACGTCTAGTCGGAAGAAAATAAAATGCAATAGTACGATCAATGATTTTTTTTTTAAAAAAAATAGTTATTTTCCTCTGTAAAATTTAAGTAGTGGGACCTGAAGCCACCAAAACTTTCTCGCTTCTTGATCGCCTCCTGCCTTCTTTCATTTCCAAGCAGGGCTTCTCGCTCCCGCCTCGCCCGTTTTCCTTCTGAAAGGAACTATCTCGGCAGACCTTTTAGCAGAGAACCGAACGGCTGCCCTCCATCGATCTCTGCGCAGCCCATCCTGTCCTGTGAAGAGTGCGTTAATCAAGCCTGGGTTAGAGCCTTGGGAGGCTACTTAAGTTACGCCTTCCAGTTCTGCATTAGCTGCCTTGAACTGTGAGAGAAAAAGCGAGGAATAGGCGCGATCGGTGTAATCGTGCACCGTCTTTTGTTCCCACAACTCGCTCAAAGGCGAAGTGCAAATACATTTGCACGAAAAGCAAAATGTAGTTAATATTAACTTTGGTTAGTTTTGCAGTTTGCGCGAATGTAACCACGGCGAGAGAATAAGGTATTCTTTTTCAATAAAGGAGTATATTTGTAAGTCAGGGTTGAAATGAAGGGATCCTTGGTGCTCTGAGCTTGCAGACATTTCATTACTCATATTAGGCAACATCGATTTCCGGAGAAGATCTGCTTAACTTGTACATATATTAATCTTGTGTTTTTACATTTTAAAATTTATGTCATATAGTATGCCTTATTTTAATTGTAGGGCTTCTGATAAGAAAAAAACAAACCTAGCTTGGGTAATGAAACGTCTGCAAGAAAACAACCAAGCTCAGTATCATTTTTCCTTGCTTGATAACCTGTATTTTCAAAAATTTTGGCAAATCGGGCAGAATTTCTGATTTGCAATATATTTTCTCATAAAAAGGAAAAAAAACCTCATTTTTAAAAAAATAATGCTAACTTTATGAGTTTGCAGAGATTTCCTTTTCTCACAGGAAGCTTTTTTTTAAAGTTTTCAGGATTCACACAAGATTTGAAAGGCTCATGCTGGAGAAGGCTCTTAAGACAACCCTGGATAGTGAACAGGAGCATCAAACAAATTTACACAAAGTTCTTATTCAGAGTCACAAATTACTAGGCTCAAATTATCCTACTTTGGACATATTATATATAGAAAAAGCTTTAATGCTTAGAAAGGTAGAAAAGGACAGCCCAGCAGCAAGACGGATGGGCTCATTGGAAGATCACTAGGTTAAAGGCAATAGGTTAAGAATAGATCCAGGTCTTCTTACATTACACTCAGATTTCTTGCAGTACAAACAGTGGTAGAACTAGTTACAGCAAACCACAGGTTTCACCTCCAGTACCAACCTCCTATTTTTATTCAGAAGCCAAATGCTTTCCATTCAGTGGGCTTACTCCCTAATAAATCAGCTTCAGATATCCCAGTAGGAATTTATTGATGCTTTGTGAACAAAACAGAGACATCAGATGTCTCAGAAGTACTGTATTTTCTGGCGTATAAGACGACTGGGTGTATAAGACAACCCCCTACTTTTCCTGTTAAATTACCGTATTTTTCGGACCATAAGACGCACCTGACCATAAGACGCACCCAGTTTTTAGAGCAGGAAAACGAGAAAAAAAAATATTCTGAACCAAATAGTACCGGTATACTAAAACAGGGCTTTTCAACCTTTTCATCCATTGTACCACTTTTAGGACAAAGCAATGTCTGAGTACCGCCAGTCGCCCAGCAAGGTGTTAAAAACTTGACACCCCCCCAAAAAAGGAAAAAAATAATAAAGTACAGGTAGTCTTTGGCTTACAATGATTCACTTAGTGAGCGTTCAAAGTTACGACTGCACTGAAAAAAGTGACTTATGACCATTTTTCACATTTATGACCATTGCAGCATCCCCAGGGTCATGTGATTTACATTCGGATGCTTGGCAATCGATTCATATTTATGATGGTCACATTGTTCCAGGGTCATGTGATTGCCTTTTGCAACTTTCTGACAAGCAAATTTAGTGGGGAAACCAGATTCACTTAACAATCATGTTACTAATTTAATTTCTCTCCTTCTCTTTCTCTCCCTCTCTCCCCCTCCCTCTTTCTTTCTCTCCTCTCTCTTCTTTCTCTCTCTCTCTCCCTCTCCCTTTCTCTCCCTATTTTTCTCTTTCCCTCTATTTCTCCCTCTTTCTCTGTCCCTCTATTTCCCTCCTTGTTTCTTTCTCCTTGTCTCTCTCTCCCTCTTTCTCTCCCTATTTTTCTCTTTCCCTCTATTTCTCCCTCTTTCTCTCTCTCCCTCTATTTCCCTCCCTTTCTTTCTCCTTCTCTCTCTCTCCCTCTCTCTCCCTCCCTATTTCTTTCTCCTTCTCTCTCTCCCTCTCTCTCTCTCTCCCCCCCTCCCTCTCCCATTGTCCCTTCCTTCTTTCTTTCCTTCCTTTCTTCCTTCCCTCCCTCTTTGTCCTTCCCTCTCCACATTAGAGCAGTACCTGCAGAGGTGGCCCTGTGGCCCGGCTTTCTCTTGCAGAAAGCAAGCTGAAACGGGAGCGAGGGAGATTGCCAGGAACGCGAATCGGCTGATCTCGCGCTCCTGCAAACTCCCTCACTCGGTTTCAGCTTCCCTTGCTACAAGAGAAAGCAGGCTGAAACGAGGGAGATTGCAGCAGCGCGAGATCAGCCGATTCACATTACTGGCAATCTCCCTCACTTTGTTTCAGCCTGCTTTCTCTTGTAGCAAGGGAAGCTGAAACCGAGCAAGGGAGATTGCAAGAGCGTGAGATCGGCATTTCTCAGCACGTGCCGTTTCGTGCTCCTGACAATCTCCCTTGCTTTCCACTTGTGGAGGTTGGGGCTGGCCATACAGATCAGCTTCGGACCATAAGACGCACCCTCATTTTCCCCCCTACTTCTTGGGGGAAAAAGTGTGCCTTATGGTCCGAAAAATATGGGTATAGGGTTTGGGCTAGACTCGCCGTGTAAGACTACATAAGAACATTTCAGGTGTGTGCAATTGACTTTATTCTTGCTAATGTCAGCTAGAACTAGAATACAGAGCTGCTGATTATCAACCTCACCTCCTATTCCTGGCATGGCAAGCATTGGGAAATGTTTACAGAAACTTGCAGTATGTACTGGGTTTCAAAGTGAAAACAAATAAAACTATAACTTAGAGATACACTTGCTCCTTCCTTCTCCAAATCAGTTCTATGCACAAGCTAGCACAAAGTAAGATAACTTATGTAGGTGTATTGCATGTGCAAATTGGGCAGTCCTGTTTGGAAAGGATTGCTGAACTGTATGTTTTAATTAGATTTGTATGTTTATTAGATACCAATGTAATATTCACTCGTGAAAATATTGTTCAGAGACAGAACTGCTAATGCTAATGTTGCTATCATCTACTCCCTGTTGCTGGGGCCTTGTTACTACAACTAGGACAAATAAAAATAGAATGTGTGTGTGTATTTGGAATAGAACAGTGCCAGAATGTATACATGAACATTTCACAGTAAAACTACATTGATAGTTTAAAATAAAAATCTTTACATGTCCTACGAAATTGCACTGATCCAAGATGAGCTACATCTTAGAAAGAATAGGGATTTAGGAAATGCCCTACACTGGTGACTTCTTTCACCACATAAAAATCAAGGGCTAGGCAAACTAAGCTGATTTTAATTTTCAGAGATATCAACCTGAATCAGGAAACTATTACTTCAGATGGGATTCACAAGACTGAAATGTCAGGGATTCTCAGTCCCTGAATGAATTAGGATTCTAAGTTTGTTCATGTTCAGATTTATAAGAGGTGTGTGCGACATTCTAGACAGGTTTTGGTATATAAGCAATGGAGTCTGAAAATAATCAAAATGAATACCCAAAATCTGAGTCAAGCCAGGGCAGCCATATTTAGACATAAAGATATAAACATCCACCAGATAGTAGCAAAGAGATTTTTGAGAAAATCTCAAAACTGAAGAAGCTTCTTTGGATGAGAAGTGAAACGTCTTCAAGGAAAAACGAAGTCCAGTTGCCTTTTGAAAAAGCACCTTTGGGACAACCATAACCTGGATGAGTGAGAATTTCCAAAGAGATTCAAGGAAAGTTTTAGCAAAATCCCCTCATCCATAATTTTTCCATCATCCCCTTCACTTTTAAATTTGAGATGCTCGGAATAAAATCAGGGACCTTCTACATGTAATTTATGATCTAAGAGTCATACTTTATCCAAATTTATTGATTGCTGCTCATTATAAATACTTCAAAACTATCACAAACGTTCTGAGGGTGAACATTACAATTTTACTGATGATTACAGACAAAGCTTTGTTTCTGTTAAACAGAACAGGAGCTTCAGAATTTTGATATTTTGCAGTGGTTTGATTATTTCATCATGGGGTAATGTCTTTCAACACTAATATTTAATGAAGACAATCCAAATGTCAAAACACATGAATTACTACAATAAATGACCCTATGATCCCTTGCATCAGGGTGGAGTTGGGGTGACGAGCTAAGCATGTACTGGCTGGATACCCTTCCTGACACCTACCAGTTTGCACCATAAGATTTCTCTTTGCTCTCAAAGAGAGAAATATCTGCCTCTACCAAGGATCGAACTCACAGTCTCCTGATTGTGTGACAAGAGCACCACCTCTAAGCTACCACACCATTCTTACATGAATAGTGCTTTTATCTATCATTTCTTTCAGGCATTGTGAAAATAAACGTTAGCAGTATCTGGATTCAAAACAGCTATTAAAAATAAAAATGACTATTAAATGAATGAGATTGAGTGAAAAGAAGTGTCAATCCTACCACCGGGTCATGTTCACCTTGATCATAAGCATAACTCTTTTAAGTTTTATTTAGTACTAGTTTTATTTATTTATGCTTAATATTAGACAGAAAGGAGACCTTCAGTTCAAATTATTTGCTTACCCATTACCCCTGCCATATTCTGAAATGGGTGTTTGCTAATCTATAGTCACTCATTCCAGTTGTGCTTCAGATTGTATATAAATCATAGAGAATCCTTTCAACTGGAAAACCACATAGGTAAAACACTGAGTTGGTTGCTTTGAAAGGAAGAAATAGATTTATTAATAGCAAAGGAAGGGGGTTAATCAAGTTGACAGAAAAGCAATTAAATTAACACTAATGTGCTGCTGGCAGTCAAAATTGCTGGATCCACAAAATTCCTGCAAGAATCCACCAACCATAGTGGATTGCAGCTATGTTTGAAGACAAAACCTGTTGCTTCTGTTCTATACTTTAAAAAAAACTCTGGAGTCTTCAGTTCACCATTGATTGCAGAATTTGCAGCACCTCCATTTTCTTCGAGATTCTTGTGGGTCACTGTCCTTGAATATTCATTTGAGTTTCTTACTATCAATAATAAATTTTGGTCAGCAGTATCTTTGGGGGAGAATATTTTTTATAATCAAAATGGGAAATAGGGAACCAAAATCCAAGCTTTTGCCAGCAATTAGCCTGTTTTCCATTCTTCTCTGCATATGCTGCTGGTTCTTCTCTTCTGGCTTTGAATTAGCAATGGGATGGGTAGCTATTACATCCCAGGAAAGGAAATCACATATTTCATAAAAGCCACCAGCCACTGATCCTCATAATGCAAAATTTAGGAATATTGCTGGCTTATATATTGGTTTTTGTTTTATTTTTTATCTTTTTTAACCTCCATTCTGTTTTTATGGGCTGGCTTATACATTCCTTCATTTTTCAAAAGATGTCCAAAGACAATGTGTGGAAAGCTGCAGTTACAAATTCCATTCAAGCTCATACATACCCTTCACATATACACACACATTACAAACATACTACTTGATATTACATTTCTGAATATCATTTACGTATAAACATGTAATATTGATGTCCAAGTTATCTGGAGGATTTTTTTAAAATAGAACTTGGCAGTTTTGATTGAACAGGCCAAAGCAATTTGAAGTGGTTCTTCTAAGACCAGAACTAGACAAAACAAAAGATGAGAGGAAGAAACAAGGGGGAAAAAAGAACAAATAGTATTGCTTGACAGTTGCCCATCGCCTTTGAGTCCCAAGGTTGGTAATTCCCTTAGAAGCAGGTGAGGTGGCAGAAGATTATTAAGCTGTGATGATGTCTCCATGTGTTTCCCCTAAGACTAGGCTGTTCCAGGAATCTTGCTTGGAACTAGGCTGGGGAGACTGGTTGATGGTTCCTTGGTAAGCCTGTGGGGAAAGCTTGAGAGTAGACACAGTGGAGTGAAGAACAGGTCCATGGCCAGACATTGCCGCAACAGAGAATGTCTAGTGGGCAGAGGTAAAAGAGAAAAAAAAGCATAAATAATGGGGAAGGGAAAGGGAAAAAATGCTATTTTATCATTTGCCTGTAACAGTCCCTTAAAAACTGAACCATGAGATGGGTGGCAAGTACATTTTTTTAAAAATCCCATTTATATCCCGCCCTTCTCCGAAGACTCAGGGCGGCTTACAATCTAAGAAGCACAAATCAATGTGCTTAGCAATAGCCTTCATTCTATGTATATGCCTGCTTATAAGGGCTTTCATACACCCCCCAAGCGGCATTATTACAAAGTCAGCTTATTGCCCCCAACAATCTGGGTCCTCATTTTACCTACCTCGGAAGGATGGAAGGCTGAGTCAACCTTGAGCCTGGTGGGACTCAAACCTGCACTAATTGCAGGCAGCTGGTGTTACTTAAGGAGGCATTAGCCCACTGTTCCACCAAGGCTCTTATTTGATAAATAAATAAACAAAAACTGGTATCTTTCAGAATATATTGTGTCTACAGTTTTACTACATTGGAGAACTGAATTAAAAAAACAACACACCATAAATTTGTATTATTTTGTTTTGAAATCTCTGAAACATTGGGTAAGATATATAGCTGAAATATGGAGTAGGCAGCAAACCAAACTTCATAGCAGGGATACCTCAGCTGTTCCAGGCTAATAGCATGGAATAACTGGAAGAGATGCTCTTTAATCCATTCTCCAGGTTGTTGGATGAATGGATTAGATTAGGGGTCCCCAACCCCAGTCCACAGCCAGTTCAGAACCGGGCCAAACAAGCTGCAGGCGAAAATGTGTGTGCAGCTCCATTTGTGTGAGTGGTGAGCACTTGCATGCAAAGCTCCATCTGGGCAGGTGGCAGGCAGAGATGCCTGCTACTTGTGCAAATGGAATTGCGCACGTTCATGTGTGCATCTGCTGCTTGCACAGAACCATCCCCTCTCATCTTGCTGGTCCACCAAGCCGGAAAGGTTGGGGACCACTGGACTAAAGTAAAAGCTTTTTAGAGTGATGGGTACCACTCACCTTTGTACAGTCTGGGCTTAGTGAGATACTGAGGTGACTGGATTTTGGTTTTTAAAGTTATAAATAAGGTCCCCCCCTATTTTGTTTGTTAATTTGATTTTTTTATGTGGCTCTGTTTCTCCCATTTCCCTTCAAAATGGTCACAATATAAACCTTAGGACAACATTATTGCATACACTTATACACTTTGCCCTAAATTATTAAATTATCAATAGGGTATATTTTGCAATTTCATTGCAGGTGTGTTTGTGATCTATGGTTAATTCTGCCTTCTTTGTAGGAGACTCCATCCTGCTAAAAAAAGTTGCCACTGGAACTGAAGCCTTATAATTTAAGAGGCTAAAAACGTACTTCTTTATTGAGGTCTTTTAACAGTTTCAACCGTCCCACTTATTTTACCTATTGTAAAATGTGATAATTGTCTAAACATTGTCTAGCTAAATATAAATCTAAAGCAATGATACTTTTAGATTTATCTTAATTATATTTCTCTTGTTGCAGCTGTATTTCTGTAACAGTCTAGACTGAGCCATCAGCAGCATACAAATAGTTTAAATAAATTTAAAATTCAGTAAACTTTCAGAATTCCCAGCCACACAGCCATTCAGTTGAGGATAGCTGTTCTACAATCTTTCTTTCTACTCCACTCAGCTTACCAAACATGATACAGTGGGACACCCCTGCCCCCGCCAGCCCAGCAACCTATGGATACAGATAATACCGTAAGAACTATGATCTGCCACATATGGAAGACAGTCAGTTGAGAATGGAGAAGGCTACCATAGTGGTTACCTGAATTCCCTTAAGTTTCAGAAGCAGAATAACAGAATAACAGAGTTGGAAGGGATGTTGGAGGTTTTCTAGCTAATAACTTGCTCGAGCAGAAGAACCTATGCTATTTCAGACAAATGGTTGTCCAATCTCTTCTCAAAAGACTCCAGTGTTGGAGCACCGATAACTTCTGGAGGCAAATCGTTTCACTGATTAATTGTTCTAACTGTCTGGAAATTTCTCCTTAGTTCTAGGTTGATTCTCTCCTTGATTAGTTTCCATCCAATCCTTGTTCTGCCTTCAGGTTCTTTGGAGCATAGGGTTATCTATTGTGGCAGCTCCGTAGATATTGGAACACTGCTATCATATCACCCAAGCTTACTAGAATTCCCCAGGTTCAAGTTAAAGTCCACCCTTACCCTGGAAACTCACTTTGGATCTGTCACTCAATCTTAGAAGGATGTTGATGTAGATAGATGTGCTATACAGTAGTGGCCAAAATTGTGGAAACCTTTTGGGAAAAGTGTACATTTGAGGTTTCATGGCTAATAACACCACCTTTTTTTAGTAATACCATAAAATTATATATCAATGGAAAGATAATTTAATCAAGAATGTAATGCAACAAGGTTTGTTCAATTATCTGTATTCTATGAAAAGTTATACCCAAATAACCAGAAAAAGGAAGCAGAGCTTGCTTAGATTGATATCAGGTAGCTTTCCTTCATCTGATTGTAGCCAATGAGCATGAGTGTTTAGAGAGCCAATCAGGTGTCATCTTGTTTTGGCAATGAGCCAATTAGATCACAGTAGGATTCAGTTATTGATATCATATATTGAAGCTGACAGGAGGACATTGGTCAGTGTTATGTGATCGCTATCAAGTTGGTTGGGTTTTTTTGTTCTTTCATTTAGTGAGCTTGTAAAACGTAATAAAATTAAAGTAATAGTGCAAACAGTTGACTGGTCACCCAAAAAGCAATGTAAAATAGTATTATTAAGTGAACAAGGCTACAGTTATAAAGAAATTAGAAGAAAAATTAGTGGAAACTTAACCAAAGGTGGTGTTTCTAAGTTTTTGAAGAGGTATAAGGAGACTCAGTCACTACAAAACCACACTGGTAAAGGCAGGAAAAGGTGTACAACAGCAAGTGATGATAGAAGAATTAAGAGGCTGTGCCTAGGTGACAAAAGAAAATCATCTGGGTGTATACAAGATGAAATGGCGCAATGCAATGTGAAGTTGAGTGCAAGGACTGTTTGGTGCAGACTGCAGGAATTTGGCCTAAAATCTAGAGTTCCACAAAAAAAGCCACTTTTATCTCTCAAACGAAGGTTGAAAACTGGGCTAAAACCTACGTTACCTGGACAAAGGAACAATGGGACAGTGTTATTTGGAGTGATGAGACCAAGATCTCCCTGTTTGATAGTGATGACATAAAATACATAAGGAGAAGAATCGGAGAAGATTTGCATCCTGATTTCATTACATGTACCATGAAATACCCAGTCAGTGTTATGATCTGGGGTTGTATGACATCAAAAGGTATGAGGATATAAATGGCCAAAAATACATTAATGAAATACTTTAGCCCAAACTGAAGCCTTCCACACATGATCTTTTCCAAGACAGTGAAGCATTTATATTTCAACAGGATTCAGCTCCATGTCATGTTGCTGCTGTGTGCAAAAAGTGGTTTAAAGATAATCATATTGCACTGCTGGAATGGCCTGGGAATAGCCCAGACCTTAACCCAATTGAAAATCTATGGAGCCAACTAAAGAAACTTGTTAGTCAGAAGCCTCCCAGCAATAAAACCCCGTTAATAGAAGCAATCATGCAATCTTGGTTTCGCATTATAACAGCTGCAGAACTAAAGGATTTGGTTCACTCCATGGGAAGATGTTGTAAGGCCATAATTTATGCTAAAGGTTACCCAACTAAGTATTAACTGACACGGTGATAATTTTTGTATATCTCATTTTTTCTATGGAGATAATTTTTTTATATATCTCATTTTTTTCTATGTGTTTCACTTTCCTTCTTTATAACTGCTATTGTAATAGCAAATCCTTCATAAAAGTTATTGCATTACATTCTTGCTTAAATTATCTTTCCATCGATATATAATTTTATGGTACTACTCCAAAAAAAAGTGGTCTTATTAGCTATCAAACCTCAAATGTACACTTTTTCCAAAAGGTTTCCACAATTTTGGCCACTATTGTATATGCTGTCTTTTGCTTCTGGATAAAAGATAGAATATAAATCAATTAATAAAACATCTGAAGAGTTTCTTGCCCCAAGTTTAACCCCAAGAAGGCACAAGAGGGCTTTTGAAATGGCCGATACCCATTACTCCTGGATAACATGAGGATGTATATAAATCATATGGTCACAGTCTTCTCCATTAGAGAGAAATGTCTTACATCAGGAAAGATCCAGAATACGAATAGTTACTTTAATGTTAAAGGATTCTAATTATGCAACCTTTGCTTTACAAGCTTACAAGTACCCAGGTGGGTGCAGGAGTTTTATTAACAAGCGTGCCATGGAATGCTGAAGCTTTAACTCAATTCTGTTCTGTTAGATTCAGTACAGGATTGTTAAGAAATTAAAATAAAGAGAAAGCCATGTGTGTCTGACTTTCAACTCCTTGATATAGAGTCAACAAGCAACGAGAAAATGTGACTATTCTTTTGCATGATAAAAAGCTTCACCTGAGGAATAGGGCTTGGGTGTCCATAATGAGATGAGATCCCTGGTTCTGTCTTGATGGGGCGCATCTCTTCAGCAGTAGTAGTGGTAGTTGTGCTGGTGCAGGTGGCTGAGCTAATGGCAGTGGGAAGGCTTTCATTGGTGGCTGATCCTAGGGTGGGGGTGAAAAAGAGAGAGAGAGAAATTATTAAACTATATCTGTCCTGAGACTTTAGCCAAAATTTAAAATATTGGCTACTGTTGCTGCTGTAATAAGAATGAACGTTAAGAAAAGTCCAAATGGATCTTCATCGGGAAGGTTTTTCAGAGAAAAACACAAGAACCTTGCTGCAGCATGCCGGAATATATTGACATTCAGCCCCTAGGTAATTACATGAGTTGATGCCCAGGTACCTGCAGGATCCCCTTCTCCTATCTGAACTGGCCTGTGCAATGCACTCTTGGGGAATTCACCTTAGAATTCAGGCTAGGTTCTTTCTAAGGTTCATTCAAGGTAAAGGTAACGGTTCCTCTGCACATGCGTGCTAGTCGTTTCCGACTCTAGGGGCCAGTGCTCATCTCCGTTTCAAAGCTGAAGAGCCAGCGCTTGTCCGAGGACATCTCCGTGGTCATGTGGCCGGCATGACTAGACGCCAAAGGCGCATGGGGCGCTGTTACCTTCCCACCATAGTGGTCCCTATTTTTCTACTTGCATTTATGTGCTTTCGAACTGCTAGGTTGGCAGAAGCTGGGATGAGTAACAGGCGCTCACTTCTGATCAACAAGCTCAGCGTGTTAACCCACTGAGCCACCGCATCATTCAAGGTAGAATTATTCCAAAGACCACTTGATTAAATACTTGGTTCTCATCAACTTTATTTCACTTTGGATTACTTATATGTATTTGTGTACACATAGATGTTTTGTTGATTGTTCTCTTAAATTGTCACAAAGTCTATTTTGAATTGGTGGCACCCAAGGGGAATGAATGAAAGAATGAGTAGTGATGTGTTTTATTTGAAGGACCACAGAATGCTCGTATTTGATTATGGTATATAATAATACTTTTTCCAACTTTGGCAGATGTTAAGCTTAAGTTGTAATTACAAATGGATCATATCAGCTAAGAAAGTTTTTTCTAATTGTACTCACCTGCTGATGTCTTGGATTTGCTCAAGTTCTTTGGTTTACGCTTCCTGGTTTGGATCCCTTCTTTTCTCATAGCTAAAGGTCTTGGAACCTATGAAGATGCATTAGAGATCAATATTAATCTCCTAGAAAAATCTGCAATTTTTGAATGTACAAAATCCTGGGAGTAGCTCATTGTTTTCTTAACTGTGATTTATGTTGTGCTTCCACATGTTGACACAACAAATGCAAAAAGCTTGTGTGCTGTCCAAAAGATTTTCTTGGAGGCAGTTTTTAAAAAGACAATAAATTGGCAAACTGTATTTTTATTACCTTGTGACAGGCAAGTCAGATTCATAATGTGAGGTGTGCAATGTACTCATGTGTATTATAAAGAAGCCTCTTTCAGGCTAAAAATAGAAGTATATTTTTGGTTATTGTTGTTCATGGGCTTTTTGCTATAGCTTTAAATTTTTAATGGGCTCACTGAGGCCATTGTGCTGCCAAAAACTTATAGTCCACCTTTACTGATTCAAATACAAATTTAGAACATTTTTTTTAAGAATTATTTCTTTTGGAAATTGTTTTACAGGTTGGAAAATAGATAGTGGTTAGCATAATCTACTTCTTCATCTATTTTTGCAGCATGCAAAAGCTGTTTTCACATCTGCCAGCCCACATTGGACCGCCATGGCAGATTATGTTCCATTCCTTCCACATGCAAATACAACCTCAAAAACAGCCCTCATTCCCCGGAGGCCCTAGGGCAGGGGTCAGCAACCTGAAACAGTGAAAGAGCCATTCGGAACTGGTTCCCTCACAAAAGGAAAAACTGGGAGCCACAAAAAATGTGTGCGCATGTGTGTACATGCGCACATGCGCAGAACAGGGTTTGACTGAAGAGTGGAGCCAAGGCGAGATATGCACCTACCCTGCATATTTGAATTGATTGGTTGAACATTTTTAGTCCCCCCCTTTTTTTTTTGGACTGCATGGCAGTGGACTGGGAGCCGCAGGAGATGCGGCTCCGGAGCCGCGGGTTGCAGACCTGTGCCTTAGATAGTCCGGACCCAAGCCATTAAGGGCTTTATAGGTCATCACCAGCACCTTGAATCTCACCCGGAGGGCAACCGGAAGCCAATGCAGCTCACGGAGCAGAGTTGTTACATGGGAGTAACGGGAAACCCCCATCACAACTCGCGCGGCTGCATTTTGCACCAGCTGAAGCCTCCGAGTGGTCCTCAAGGGCAGCCCCATGTAGAGAGCGTTGCAGTAGTCTAAATGTACCTTTGTTTACAAACTCTAACCTGCATTTGGGAACATGTTCCAAAGAATCTAGGATGAGGCTGGGATTGATAAGTTATTCTTATTTCAGATACAAGAAGCCCTAATAATGAAGAAGGGCAACTACTGCAGAACAAAGCCACCAGGCTTTCTGGTTTAAATCTTGACTTTCATTCACCCCAGATTATGTATGCGGCTCTGGAGCCATGGGTTGCAGACCTGTGCCCTAGGGAAATTGCCCATGGCAGCAGGAAGACCTGCCCAAAGGCAGAGGGTGCTAAAAAAAACACTGGGTTAAATCAGGTTAGCTTTGGACTTTGGACATAGGAATGGTCAACATTTGAACAATAAAAACGGATACTCAACTAGAAGAACTGCTGATTGAACTCAACAGTATGCATTGAGGTATTACTGGATTATGCAAAATACGATGAAAAGGCGAAAATTTAGTTGAATTTGATAGGACTGGGCATTTATTCTATACTAGAGGTACAGAAAATGGATGATGTGGTGGAGTTGGTTTTTCCATCAACCAAAAGTTAAAAGACTACTACTACTACTACTACTAGTAGTAGTAGTAGTAGTAGTAAAATTTAAAAGTATATCAGACAGAGTAGCCCAATGCATCATTCAGTTGAACAAACAATACAAGCTTTCAATCATCCAAGCTTACGTGCCAACAATAACCTATAGTGATGGTGAGGTCGAAGAATTTTACAACGATGTGACCCACCTTCAAAACAAAGAAAAATGCCAATACAAAATACAAAATACTTGTCTATTCAACTGCATTTCATCCCCAAAGGACTCAGAGGGTTCTAGGTATAGGCCACCGTGAGAGGGTGGCTTGAAATTACATCTGCTGCCCCTAGAGGTGAGAGCTCTATGGGGTATGCCTTACCTAGAGTGTGTGTTCCAGACCAACCCCGGGAACAGGATCCGCGACTGTTGTGAGAGGAGGGTGGTTGACCTGTTCTGGGGGTTCGCCCAGCTGAGTGGCAGTGAAGCTGGGCGGATGGTCTGGACACCCATCTACCCTCTGTTTGGACCCTCCTGATTAATATGGGACTGCCTTCTCCGGGATTTGCTCCTTATGCCTCGTTTCTGTTACACTTACATGGACTTGTTCGCCCTCAGGGGTGCCCCCCCTTCCTGGGTGCGACCCGCCTTTCCAGCCACTTATAATCTCAAGGAAGGGCCCAATTGTTGGGACCCTGAGAGATGGCTGGGCACGGGTAGGGGCCTCCGATATAAATTTAATAAGAGGCCCCTAGTAAATTTCTTAGCTAATTTTTTTGTGGGGTTAGGGAGAGGGGGTGGGATCTTTTGGTTGTTTGGAAATGGGGGGTAGTCCAACAACCGTTGTTCAGGCCAGGTCCGGGATTGATCGCCAGGGGGGGAGCGGGGATCGGTTGCCTCCGGTGCTCCAGAGCGGGTTGTGGGATTACCTATTCCCACGACGTTAGGGAATGGCAGCAGGCGTATGAACAGAGGGCCGTATCGATCTCTGGGAAGGCCTCTCCGCTGCTTACAAGCGGTGAGGCACTCCGACCCTCTATTTCTGCCCCAAGGTCCCGGGAGCGAGGATGTGCAGCCACCTGAGCTCCGGTTGGTGTACTTGAACGCCAGGTCTGTTGTTAATAAGGCTCCTCTCGTCCGGGATCTGGTCGAGGGTGAGCATGCGGACCTGGCTTGCATCACGGAGACTTGGTTGGGCCCAGAGGGCGGTATTCCTCTGGTCGATCTCTGCCCACCAGGTTTCCGGGTGCTGCACCGGCCTCGGGCTCAGGGTAGGGGTGGGGGAGTGGCGGTTGTCATGAGGGAGACCTTGTGTCCGCGGGAGACCACCGTTCCTCAGATAGTCGGGTGTGAGTCTCTCTTCTTGAGATGTGGCCCTAGTGCGCAGTTAGGCTTGCTGCTGGTGTACCTTTTGCCTAGTCACGCAGCAACAGCCCTGCCTGAGCTTCTCGATATCCTCTCTGGGTTGGTGATTGAGTTCCCCAAACTTATAGTTTTGGGTGACTTCAATCTACCATCCCTGGGAGGATCGTGTGAGTTAGCTCGGGAGTTCATGGCTTCCATGACGGCCATGGACCTGACGCAAGTAATTTCTGGACCGACTCATGTGGGAGGCCACACCCTTGACCTGATTTTCTTATCTGGATGGTGGTTAGATGATCTTGGTGGGGGCTCCCCAATTGTTATGCCCCTGTCATGGACCGATCATCATCTCCTGCGGCTGGTCTTCCGTTTTGCCACTCCCCACCGTGGGGGGTGGAACCAACTAGATAGTACCACCCCAGGCACTTAATGGACCCTGAGAGGTTCTAGGCAGTGCTGGGATCCCCACCTGCCTCCTTCGCTCACAACTCGGTGGATGCCTTAGTGGAAGCCTGGGAAAGGGCAGCCACGGAGGCTCTCGACCGAGTTGTACCCTTGCGGCCCCTGACCCGGTGCAGATCCCATCGAGCTCCATGGTTTTCTGTGGAGCTTCGGGAGATGAAGCGTCGGAGACGGGGCCTAGAGAGCTGTTGGAGGTCCAGCCAATCCGAATCTGACCGATTGCGACTAAGAACCTACATTAGGTCTTATCTCGCTGCGATAAGGGCGGCGAGGTCTAATCATTTCGCTACCCTTATCGCGTCCGCAGATAATCGCCCAGCCGCCCTGTTTAGGGTGACCCGCTCCCTCCTTAATCAGGAGGTCAGGGAGGAACCCTTGCAGGGTCATGCTGAGGAGTTTAACCAACATCTGTTGGACAAAATCGCTCGGATTCGGACCGGTCTGGACTCTGACTGGGCAGAGCCTGACGATCAGGACACGGGTGGTCTTGTCGATATTATCTGGGAGGAGTTTGATTCTGTGACTCCGGAGGAAGTGGACAGGATTATGGGGCGGCTGAGCTCCACCACATGTTTATTGGACCCGTGCCCTTCCTGGCTGGTTTATGCGGCCCAGGAGGGGACACGAGGCTGGTTCCAGGCGGTTATATCTGCTTCTTTGAGTGAGGGTAGTTTTCCCGCCGTCTTGAAAGAGGCGGTGGTGAGACCTCTCCTCAAGAAGCCTGCCTTGGACCCAGCTGTGTTGAATAACTTTCGTCCGGTCTCCAACCTTCGCTTTCTTGCGAAGGTTGTTGAGAGTGTGGTGGCGCATCAGCTCCCTCTGGTCCTGGATGAAGCGGATTATCTAGACCCGTACCAATCGGGTTTCAGGCCCGGGTACAGCATGGAGACGGCATTGGTCGCTCTGGTGAATGATCTCTGGAGGGCTCGGGACGGGATATTCCTCTGTCCTAGTCCTATTAGACCTCTCAGCGGCGTTCGATACCATCGACTATGGTATCCTGCTGCGGCGTCTCAGGGGATTGGGAGTGGGAGGCACGGTTTTGCAGTGGTTCTCCTCCTATCTCCTGGGACGCTCGCAGTCGGTGTTGGCAGGGGGGCAGAGGTCGATCTCGAGGTCTCTCGTTTGTGGAGTTCCTCAGGGGTCGGTCCTCTCGCCTCTCCTGTTCAACATCTACATGAAACCGCTGGGTGAGATCATTCGTGGTTTTGAAGTTGGGTATCATCAGTACGCCGATGATACCCAGCTTTTCATTTCGACCCCAAACCACCCCAGTGATGCCCTCGACGTGATGTCCCATTGCCTGGAGGCGGTTCGGGTCTGGATGGGGAGGAACAGACTTCAACTCAACCCCGACAAGACTGAGTGGCTGTGCATACCGGCATCCCGGGATATTCAGAACATCCCATCTCTTTCCATGGGGGGTGAACTATTACCCCCCGTAGATAGGGCTCACAACTTGGGAGTCCTTCTAGATTCACGGCTCACTTTGGAAGACCATATAGTAGCTGTGACTAGGGGGGCCTTCGCCCAGGTTCGCCTGATGCGCCAGTTACGGCCCTATCTAGACCGGGATGCTTTATGTACGGTCACTCACATGCTCGTGACCTCTCGTCTGGACTACTGCAACACTCTCTACATGGGGCTACCCTTGAGGACCACTCGGAGGCTCCAGCTGGTACAGAATGCAGCCGCGAGAGTTGTGTTGGGAGTCTCCCGATACTCCCATGTTACACCTCTGCTCCGTGAGCTGCATTGGTTACCAGTTGTCTTCCGGGTGAGATTCAAGGTACTGGTAATGGTGTTTAAGGCCCTACATGGCATGGGTCTGGAGTACCTTAGGGAGCACCTGCTGCCGGCATCAACTTCCCTCCGCCCTGTGCGCTCCCACAGAGAGGGCCTCCTCAGGGTGCCACCGATCAGAGAATGTCGATTGGTGGCCCCCAGGGGGAGATCCTTCTCTGTGGACGCCCCGGAGCTATGGAATCGGCTGCCGGTTGAGCTCCGGATGACGCCCAACCTTCGCTCCTTCCGTTGCGATCTGAAGACATTTTTATTTGAACAAGCCGGCCTGGCCTGATGGGGGATGGGTTGGGTTTTATGGTAATTTTTAATATTTGTATTTACTGTTTTTAGTTGGGCATATGTTTAATTTTCTTTTAACTTTTGTATTTTTGTATTTTTTATATATTTGCCCTGTTCACCGCCCTGAGTCCTTCGGGAGAAGGGCGGTATATAAATAAAATAATTATTATTATTATTATTATTATTATTATTATTATTATTATTATTATTATTATTATTATTATTATTATTATTATTATTATTATTATTATTGGGTGACTTTAATGCAAGAATAGGAAAACAATATCTGGATAAAAAGCAACTGATCCATATGGAAGTGTTGAAGAAGATAATAGAGGTGACAGTTCAGTAGATTTTGCTGAAAGATAGGAACTTTGCATCATGAACTCCTTTTACAAGAAAAAGGTTAGCAGAAAATAACATGGAAAAGTCCAACTGGGTACACGAGTGAAACTGTCTACATCACATCTTTGGCTTCGAAGTAATGCCCAGAAGGGGCAGTTTCTCTGCACTCTTTATTAACAGGAAGCCATAAGCAGGGAGAAGTAGCCTGATGCCACCTGCTTGCTCTATTTCTTACAAAGCAGTCTTCCCAAACTGGTGCCCTCCAGATGTTTTTTGCATTTTCAGAATTCCCATACAGCGTGACTTTCAAACTGGGGAAAGTTGCCATAGATAGGTTATGCTTTGTTTTCTCCTCTCACCCCATGGAGCTTCATGTATAAACCACAAGCATTGCAGACTGGCTCTCCTTCGGCGTTCCGGCGCCACAGTGTGGTTGTAGAAGTATGGCAGTTTGCACATGACAGTCCAATCCGACGGGAGGCTGACTGTGAGAACAAGAGTTCAAAGCAAGAATAACTGATTAATTCACTAGTGGTGTTATCTATCAATCATTTTTTTTTACTAATAATCATTACTTGCTATAAAATACGCCAAAACAACTTATTTATTTTTTATTTATTATTATTTAGATTTATATACCACCCTTTCCCGAAGGACTCAGGGCGATTTACAGGATATTTAAAAGAAAAATCAATACAAAAGTGAAAAACAATTTTAAAAGATTAAATCAATCCCTAAGAAAAAAAATAAAAACCCCAGTTAAAATTAAAAATTCTCAGCCTGGGCCAGAGAGCTCGAAGAGCCAGGTCTTCAGGTCCCGGCGGAATGAACGGAGGTCGGGGGCAGTCCTAAGCTCCACAGGCAGCTGGTTCCAAAGGGCAGGTGCGCCCACTGAGAAGGCCCTACCCCTGGGTGTTACCCGCCGGCAATCTTTAACCAGCGGCACCCTGAGAAGATCCTCCCTGTGGGAGCGCACTGGACGAAGGGAGCTTGATGCTGGCAGCAGGTGTTCCCTCAGATATCCCGGACCCAAGCCATTTAGGGCTTTATAGGTCATCACCAGCACCTTGAATCTCACCTGAAGGGCAACCGGAAGCCAATGCAACTCGCGGAGTAGAGGTGTTACATGGGAGTATCGGGAAACCCCCATCACAACTCGCGTGGCCGCATTCTGCACCAGCTGAAGCCTCTGGGTGGTCCTCAAGGGCAGCCCCATGTAGAGAGCGTTTCAGTAGTCTAAACGGGAGGTCACGAGCACATGAGTGACTGTGCATAGGGCATCTCGGTCCAGGTAGGGTCGCAACTGGTGCACCAGGCGAACCTGGGCAAAAGCCCCCCTGGTCACGGCTCCTATGTGATCTTCAAAATTGAGCCGTGAATCCAGGAGGACGCCCAAGTTGCGAGCCCTATCAACGGGGGGTAACACCTCACCCCCCCATCGTTAGAGATGGAATAGTCTGGTTGACCCAAGATGCCGGTATGCACAGCCACTCAGTCTTGGCAGGATTGAGACGAAGCCTGTTTCTCCCCATCCAGACCTGAACCGCCTCCAGGCACCGGGACATCACGGCGAGGGCATCACTGGGTTGGTTTGGGGTGGAGAAAAAAAGTTGGGTATCATCAGCATACTGATGATACCCCACCCCGAAACCACGAATGATCTCATCCAGCGGCTTCATACAGATGTTGAACAGGAGGGGCGAGAGAACCGACCCCTGAGGAACTCCACAAACGAGAGGCCTCGGGGCGGACCTCTACACACAGAAACAGTTTTTCTGTTTTTCTTTGCTAAATACTTCATTTCCACAGCACTGACTATAAAAAGGCGCTTGACTCAGACTTCCAGCAAGCAATAATTAATGCATTGCTCAACCAACCATGTAAACACTGCTTACGTAAACTTACTACAATCAATATATGAAAAAATAATGGTGACAGTTTGCCTTAATGATCTTTAAGTGGAAATCAACATAGAACAAGGTGTACAACAAGGTGATACAATATCACCTATCCTTTCTCAGCCTGCCTTGAAGAAGTATTTCACAAACTAAACTGGGCCAAAGATGGAATAAAAATTAAAGGTGCCTATTTAAATCACTCAAGATTTGTCTTATACCTAAGGGTATTTACCCATGCAGTGGGGTTGTATTGCTATTATACTTCTCTTTCCTATTACATTCTCCTATGGTATCTTAGAATTTATTATTGTATCTTTTTATTTATGATTTATCATTTGTTGTTTGTATGTAGACTAAGAGCTTATACACTTGAGACAAATTCCTTGCGTGTCGGAGGAGAAGGAGCAATAAGCTTCAGAGCCATATCGAAACTGTGTTATACAACCTTATAAATGATGCAGTTCTGTCTAATTTGCTTTTTACAGGTCAAGATTAATAGTGGACAGGTGGGATTGAATCACAAAGGAGATTCTCACAGCCTGTGAGGGTTTGCATCACATTCCTTACCAGCCTCCTCTGGGGCTTGATCAGTGGCCGGTTAATGCCATTCATCTTGTGGTAGAGTCCACATGCATTACAAAGATAGTGGCCGGTGCCATCTCTTCGCCACAGTGGGGTGGACATAGCACCACAGTTGACACATTCCCGACCTTCGGAATAATCATCAAAAAACTCTGTAGGCACAAGGCGATAAAATGAAGTAAGTCAGCAAAGGATTTTTTCATCTAGCCATTTCACAAGTCTTTAGTGAACTTGAATACTTTTCCTTAATCTACCAGGGTGGTGCAAAAAGCCGAAGGCTGTTATCTCCTCTTTTTTATTTCAAGAATTTTTGTTTTGTCTTTCAAAGGATAAAACCTTTCTACCACATTTCACATAAAAAGATAATACATGTCAATTTCATGAATTATTTCTACTAGGAATCTGCAAGTGGCCTACACAGGGAATAGCTTTGCACAATTTTGTACATTTGTATGTGTTGGATAATATCTATCATTTCCAGCTAGCCTAAGCAGTGGCCATGCTGGCTATGACATTAAGAGCACATAACAGAAACCATCAGGCCTCCCTATTACTGTAATTCCTAAAACTGAACAGTAGAGGGAGATATTATTTCAATCTATGCCAGAACAAATGACAGACCTGTATTATTTATGCTGGTAACTTCTACAAGGAGGGAAGACTTGGATGAATTTATCAATTATTTAAAGATCTGTTGTACTTAGAATGTATAGCAGATAAACTGTTCTGCTTCTGTGTCCTTACTGAAGTCTGAAAGTTGGTCAAGGGATTTTCACACAACACATTAAACCTAATAAAAAACACAATTGCAGGATTCCTATAATTAAATTATGCCCAAACCAAAATAATAATAATCAAAACATACTGTATTGCTAAACATAGTAATTGGATTCAAATAACTTATTAGGACAATGGCTGGATTTCCATAACAAACTGACCCACAAAGACCAAATGCCCAACCTTGTTTTAATTTAGACATTAATATATTGTGTGAATCCAGGCACTGGGTGATCATAGGCTAGTTAACTCTTTCCGCACATAGACTACCTTCTTAGCTTATTGCAATAATAAAATAAAAAACTCATTCAATTTCATTCTCCTTTTTTTATCTAACCTGCCTCTCCCCTAGATAAGCTTGGCCCATGTTTAAAATATATGCAAGGTTAGATTTGACCATCTTCATAAGAGATACCCTGAAAACTTCCAGGGATGTATATCAGATTGGGACATTAAAAAAACACCCCAAAGAAATAATGAAAGCCATTACTGAATTGCCAGAAGAAAATTAATGGATATTTCCAGAATTTCACAGTTTGAACTGGTTCAAGAAAAGCTCTTGGTCTGATATGGCATTATCTCGTTTATATTTCTGAGGAAGTTTTCACTCAGACAAAATGTGGCTCAGTTGCATCGGGACCAGGTTGCGGGATTTATTCACTGTTTTCTCTCTTCTCTCTATACTGAGACTTGTTTAATTATTTTGATGGAAGGGTTTGGATGGCAGAAGTGAGAATACTCCTAAAAAGATAAATAAAGAGATAGGCAGCTTGGTCTTGTTCTTTGATATTTTAATTCAGCAAAATCTTTAACAAAAAGGATATTTTTATTTTATTTATTTTTTATTTTAATTCCATTTATATCCCGCCCTTCTCCGAAGACTCAGGGCAGCTTACAAGCTTAGCAGTAGCCTTCATTCTATGTATATGCCTGCTTATTATGGCTTTCACACACACACCCAAGCGGCATTATTACAAAGTCAGCTTATTGCCCCCAACAATCTGGGTCCTCATTTTACCTACCTTGGAAGGATGGAAGGCTGAGTCAGCATTATTGCTAGCCCAGAATTATATATACACACATTTATGCACATCACAATCACATCTGGTGCAATAGTTGTGGCAGAACGGCGATTTGAGTCCACTGTTCCTCCTCATTTCTCATTATGGCTGTCTGTGCACATTATTCCTCCCAAATCCTGCACAGCACAGCTCATTTTCCCCAGCATAGCTATTTTAGTGCTGATATTAGAATCTGTATTTTGTTAACTTTATCTAAAAAAGGATATCATCAGAAAATTGACTGAGCAACTTGATTCAACTAGAGTATAATGATTGGTCATGATTTTTTTGAATTGACCACACTGGCTTAGTTCAGAGTGTTATACATCCAGCCAGTGATTGTAAATGTGCCACACCACCCACCAACAGGCATTTATTGTGTGTTTGAGGGAAGGGTGAATGCCATTAAAAAGACATGTTGCTAAAGGAATACGAAGTTAATTTGCATTTGGCATTAGCTGATATTGTGAAGCAAAACCCTTTTTTTAAAAAAATATCGTTTTATAGCATCTGCACTGATTATATTTAGAGGACCTTGGGTTCTTAAAAGCAAGAATTTGTATACTGAGGAAACTGATGTCAGAATGATGCTCTTTGGATAAGGTTATTAACCTTGCGAGGAGAAAAAAGAAACAATATAGACGTCTGAGTTTTCCCTCAGAAGGTCTAGTAGTAGAAGTTTGGAGGAGGATTTCAGAAAAACTCACACATATATCCCAGGGCACCATTGCTTTGATCAAAGTAGAGTGCCAGCCCTAGTATCTCCCAAGCAGCTGTTTCTAAATTAAGTACAATGTTGGGAACCACCGTGATCAAAAAATTCAGAGTACCATCTGTTATAGTTGTGGGGTTTTGATCCGAAGGAGGAAGAACCATAGGAGATACAGTAGCTCTTCGCCTCCAAATATAGCTTGCAAAATTGTAAACAAAGCAAATACTGTGAAGGTGCTGTAATCCTCCTCCCTGTTCCATAGAAAATGAAATGTGGAATGTCTGAATGCTAAGAAGGACAAAATGTAACTGCACTTTAAATAATACCAACTGAAATTGGTTCAGATTCTCTCTCTCTCCCTCTCCCTCTCTCTCTCCCTCCCTCCCTCCCTACACACCACACACACACACACACACACAAACACACACACACACACAGAGAGAGAGAGCACACAAAGTCCATAATTTGTCTTCTAATTAGGAGCAGAGATTATAAAACACAAATAGTTTATATATGAAATAGTGAAAGAGAAGTATCCCAAGTAAAAATTGGAGGAGGGCAGAGAAGAACAAGAGCGGGGGAGGGGGGGGGGAAGAGGCATCCTTGCAGTCTGCATTATCCTGAATTTATATGTGGTACACAGTGGGGCTGCCTGTGATTTATCATGTAGGAACAGAGGGCTGTTTGTGCTGAATGTTGGAATATTGAGACAGAATATATACATAACATCCAGGCCTGGGTAGATAAGCAATGTATTTTTTTGGAAGACCTTGGCTGTGCCAGACAGAAGCTGGAAAGCTTAGAAAAACTGCCTGGAGTCTTTTTGAGAAACATCATTTGTTTTGGAGAGTCTCTAATTTTTTTAATCTTACGAGTGTGCTGGAATAAGCTAATTTTGCATTACTTCAGTAATGATTTGGAAGAATGTCTTTGGACCTTGAAAGAGTACCTCACCTCTTTAATATTTACTAAACAGTCACATTGTAACCAGATATATGTTTTTGGCATATATCTGGTTAAAGATGCAGCTGCTTTAAGGAGACAACTTATCAAAATAACTCATAAAATAGCTTTGCCCTTTTTTCAGCTTAATTGGTTTTAAAATAGGAGGATGTTTTGTTTACATGAGGTTCAAATAAGTATTTCTATAGCATACCAAAAACATGCACAGCCATGCTGGACACATATTGTATTATACGGTAATTGTTGATTTTCTATTAGTTTTACATACTAAAGGTTTTTTAGTAGTTTTACTTTGAGTGTGCAAGCATTTTCAAACTTCATACAAACCTGTACTTGAAAGTGTTGGGGGAGGCACACCCCAAATAATGATCTTGGCCAAGAAAGAGATTAAATTTGATTTAATTCACATTTAATTAAAATTAGTTTCAACACATTTCATATGGTCATTTCACAAGATTCTAATCATTTTCCATATATCTCACATTAAAAACAGCAATTTAGAGGGAATTTTTGGAAGTGTTCTTAGAACCATTCCAAACACTTTGTGGGAGACAGATTGTACTTTTTGGCAATACCATGATGATGCACTTCTATTGTGCTTTGTACTTTCACAAAGAAGGGCTGTATAAAAAACATATTCAATGGAGGATCAAAAAAGCCAACACAGTGCTAGGCTGCATTAACAGAGGAATAGAACCAAGATCACGTGAAGTATTAATACCACTTTACAATGCCTTGGTAAGCCCACACTTGGAATACTGCATCCAGTTTTGGTCAGCATGATGTAACAAAGATGTTGAGATTCTAGAAAGAGTATAGAGAAGAGCAACAAAGATGATTAGGGGACTGGAGACTAAAACATATAAGGAACGGCTGCTGGAATTGGGTATGTCAAGTTAAATGAAGAGAAGGACGAAGGGGGACATGATAGCAGTGTGTTCCAATATCTCAGGGGCTGCCACAAAGAGGAGGGTCTCAAGCTATTCTCCAAAGCGCCCAAAGGCCAGAATGGATGGAAATTAATCAAGGAGAGAAGCAACCTAGAACTAAGGAGAAACTTCCTGACAGTTAGAACAATTACCCAGTGGAACAACCTGCCTCCAGAAGCTGTGAATGCTCCAACACTGGAAGTTTTTAAGAAGAGACTGGAAAGCCATTTGTCCGAAATGGTATAGGGTTTCCTGCCTGAGCAGGGGGTTGGACTAGATGACCTCCAAGGTCCCTTCCAACTTTATTATTATTATTATTATTATTATTATTATTATTATTATTATTATTATTATTATTATTATTATTAGTAGTAGTAGTAGTAGTAGTAGTAGTACAGTAACAGTTTTCAAATATTGTCAGCTTCTGCAGCTCATACTTAAAAATTATTGTTCTGTTCCAGCCTATGACCGGCCCTTTTTGAATGTCAGGGGCAACCCCTTTTTATAGTCAACAGGCTTGAAAAACACAACCAAATTTATTTACAAGAAATCAAAAGTTCAAACAAGAGTTAAACCAAAAGTTCAAACAAGAGTTAAACCAAACGTTCAAGCAAGAGTTAAACAGGAATAACAGACCAGGACTCTAGCAGAAGGTCTTCAAACGGTTGCCTTCTGCAACCAGCACCTCCCACACCTTCCCCTTTTATCAGCAGCCCCAAGGCGTGGCTTCTCATTGCCTTCTCCTCCTCTCACTGAGTTGCCTCATGGCCTTTCTCTGTTCTACTCTGCTGGAATGCCTCCTGCTCCTAGCATCCCTGAATAGATCCAGCTGTGAATCATCTACGTCCAATACCTCGTGCTCACATGGCTGAGTCTGATGAGGAACATGATGGGAGGGGCCAGGATGAGAGTCCTGCAGTGCATCAGAGCCTCCCTCTGACACCAAAGGCTCTCCAAACCCCTCCTCCTCCTCCTCTTCAGAATCATCAGACTCAGCTGCCGGTATCACAGGCTGACATTGAATCACAATTATACTCTAGATGACTGATGTTATAATTATGTGAGATCATTTTGTAGTAGCTTTATACAAACATGTACGCATGGAAAATTATAGTTTGTCATAGTATCAAATAACTATTAAGTCCAACTGAAAGTAGTTCTATAATAGGGGTATGCCCTAAATCTAGAAAACGTTACTATAGGAGAGCCATAAAAGGGATATTTGCAGGCCATATGTTATATTCTCTTGCTGTACAAGATTTCCCAACTCTTGTAGAAACTGTTGGAAACCCTTCTTCATGCGTAGTTATCATTCTTGTTGAAATTTACATTCTGAAGGCTGTCAGTAAAGCTTCAGTCACATTTTAATAAAATTTAGCAGTAGCAGAAAAAAGCCTGAACAAGTACGTTAAAATGGTCCTCTGACAACATGATGCTCTTCAACCCTCAGAAGTGAATTGCAATCAAGAGAGTGAGATGGAAGAAGATGGATAGATGTAGAGAGCCATGGAGATGGCTTTGAAGGGAATACTCAGAAATCAGTTACAGAAACAATGGCATTCCTTACAGCCCCAGAAAGAAGATAACATTAGGAAAAGATTCAAACTGGTTCCTCCCCGAGTCAAAATAAGGATAGTTAAAACAGTAGCTAACTTGCAAGGCACTCTTACTGTAGCCTATCTCAATGAACCAGTTTTCCTATGGAGTCATCTTCATGATCTGACATATGTATAATACATAAATACAAACATATAATAAAATTCCAGATTAAAGTAACAAGAAAGTGTAAAAATTCTGTACCATAAAAAGTTGGGAATTTTCTTTAGTCTGGGAAGGACATCTGCCTAATCCCCTAGAGCAGGGGTCGGCAACCTAAAAAAGAAAAAGAGCCACTGGGAACCGGTTCCATCACAAATTAAAAAAAGAGGGAGCCGCGTGCGTGTGTCCATGCACGCGCATGCGCAAAAAGGTTTTTTGCGCATGCGCGGACGCACGCGGCTGCCATTTTTTAAAAAATGAGATGGAACCGGTTCCCGGTTGCCCGATGGCGACGGCCCGTCTGCAAAGCTGCCGCTTTCGGCAGCTTTGCAGACGGGCCGTGGCAGCTTCCGCAAAGAGCGGCGCCCCTGCCCATTCCGAGAGGTGCGCGCGCACCTCTCCGAACGACCGGAGGTGCGCGCGTACCTCCGCGCGAATGGGCAGCGGTGCCGCTCTTTCAGGAAGCCCGCCGCGGCCCGTCTGTGAAGCTGCCGAAAGCGGCAGCTTAGCAAACGGGCTGCGGCAGCTTCCGCAAAGAGCGGCGCCCCTGCCCATTCCGAGAGGTGCGCGCGCACCTCTCCGAACGACCGGAGGTGCGCGCGTACCTCCGCGCGAATGGGCAGCGGTGCCGCTCTTTCAGGAAGCCCGCCGCGGCCCGTCTGTGAAGCTGCCGAAAGCGGCAGCTTAGCAAACGGGCTGCGGCAGCTTCCGCAAAGAGCGGCGCCCCTGCCCATTCCGAGAGGTGCGCGCGCACCTCTCCGAACGACCGGAGTTGCGCGCGCACCTCCCCAAACCTTTGGGGAGGTGCGCGCGTACCTCCGTGCGAAGGGGCAGCGGCGCCGCTCTTTCAGGAAGCTGCCGAAAGCGGCAGCTTCCTGAAAGAGCGGCACCGCTGCCCGTTCGCGCGGAGGTACGTGCGCACCTCCCCAAAAGTTTGGGGAGGTGCGCGCGCACCTCCGGTCGTTCGGAGAGGTGCGCGCGCACCTCTCGGAATGGGCAGGGGCGCAGCTCTTTGCGGAAGCTGCCGCGGCCCGTCTGCTAAGCTGCCGCTTTCGGCAGCTTCACAGACGGGCCGCGGCGGGCTTCCTGAAAGAGCGGCACCGCTGCCCATTCGCGCGGAGGTACGCGCGCACCTCCCCAAAGGTTTGGGGAGGTGCGCGTGCACCTCTCCAAACGGGCGGTGCCACTCTCCATTTGGAGAGGTGCGCGCGCACCACTGCCCGTTGGAAGAGGTGCGCGCGCACCGGGCGGCTGGGAGCCGCAAGAGACGGCTCAAAGAGCCGCATGCGGCTCCGGAGCCGCAGGTTGCCGACCTGTGCCCTAGAGAATTACTGTCAATTGGAATAGATTACTTTGGTCTGCATGGGCTATTAATTTAGTTCACTATAACAGTGTTCCCTATTTCTGTTCTCTCATCCACCATCATTTTTAAGCGAACATACTAATTTTGCACTAAGGACTTTTTGCACTAAGGACTTTTCTGTTCTACCTGATTCTGAGCAACACACCTGAAGAGCTCTCTCATTCCAAGAGATGCCCACCTTATTAGCTTTGTGTCAATTATATCACCATTTTTCTCTAAATATTCAAGATAGTTTACATGAGAACTTCCCTGTTATCCTCACAAATCTGTTACATCAGTTTGGTGACAGACTGGCCCACAGTCATCTCAGGAATTTCCAAGGCAGAGGGTGGACCATTCAGGCCAACACTTCAACCTCTTTGTTACATTGGCTTTCACCAATGTGTAGGACCCAAACTCATTAAGATATAATACCTACTGGTACTACCAGGGACACATGCTATGAGATACTTCTTGCATAAGGTGGATTCATCCCAACGGAGTTTCCAACATTGTTTTAACAGTTTTCCCAGCACCTCTCCATTTTGGAATAGTTTGTGGACAGTGAAGTGTTGCAGCACACAACCCTGAATACAGATTGTTCAATTCAGGCAGTGGCTGCAGTAGTTAAAACATCAGACTTGGACAAACAACAACAACAACAAAAAACCAAGATCCAAGCACTTGAGGACAGTCATTCTAGCTCAGCAAGAACATAAAAGGATGGACAGAGGGATAAGATGAAGGAAGACCTTCATGAATGCTGCTTTGAGCTCTTAGTAAATGGAATACAAATGTGATAAATAATAACACTATTAAAGGAACGGATGTTGAGAAGTTGCTAAGTTATTGCCCGTCTTATTGTGGAGCACAACTGCTGAAAGCATCTTGATTTACAGCTTTCTGCCTCCAGCAGCAGCTGCTCTATATTCTGCCATTATGGGGCCTTTTGACACCGATTCTTTCCTGTGGGCATCTCAGCAATTTGGAAAGGAAATAGTTATTAAGGCAGCAAAAGGCCTCAGCGGCTCCCGCCTGGAGTCAGAACAATAGGTCAGCAAGCCACTACATCCCATTCAGGAAAGATTTATGTATTTCTGAAAATGCTTTTGAAAAATTCCTTTTGTTCACTTCAAGGGATATTTATATTCACTCCAAACATATATGGTAGTTTAGGCTGTCAATCTTGTTTGACATAGGATCGTGCCTTATATGAAATCTGGCCCTTGGAACATCAATGTCAGATCTGCCGGAGCTAACTGACCATAGTTATACAGTAGAAGTATGCAACTTCTGTTGACTGAACAACCACACTAGATTTTAAATAGAGTGGACCAAGGATTAATTATACTCGTGCTCTTAAGGATTTCCCAGTCCTATCTGGAGTACTTAGAGACTTAACTCAAGAATACCTCTGTGTGCATAATTATGTTTCTTCCAGAAAATCACATTCTGAAAACTGTCAGAAAAACTTCAGGCATGCTTTCATTTTAATAGAAGCTTAAACAGAAACAGTCCTGAATCTTCTGAACATAAACAAGTTCTTTCTACAATACAATGCCCTTGAACTCTCAGCATAAGATTTGCAATCCAAAAGACGGAGGACAATGAATGTGCAGTAAAACACACAATAAAATTACAGATTAAAGTAACAAGAAAACAAGTGGCAAAAATCCTGCACCATAAGAGGTAAATCCAATAATTAATTAATTGTCATTGACTGAATGGGTGGCCATAGAAATTGAATGAATGAATGAATAAATGAATGAATGAATGAATGAATGAATGAATGAATGAATGAATGAATGACACAAATTAAAATGTCTAGGTACAGTTGCTGGTTTTGTATGTTGCTGAGCATCTCAGTCACAAGGGTTAGAAGAATTTGCTTTTCAAAATAAGCTACCATGTTTCCTTGAAAATAAGACCTAATATAAGGTCTTATATTAGGGTGTATTTCCAGGGAAACACAGTACTAAATGTATCCGTCTGGCTGACGATCTTAACTGGGGATTATTTTGGGGATAGGGCTTACGAGCATCCTGAAAAATTATGCTAGGGCTTATTTTCTGGTTGGGTCTTATTTTTGGGGAAACATGGTATATTTATCACAATCAAAAATGTACTAGCAATTTTATCATAACTGCTGAAAGGAATACACACAGAGAGAAATGTGCATTTCTGGGGGAAAACCGAAAACAAAACTCCCCTTCCCTACCATCATGCTTTTAAATCTGATGTAACACACTGTATACACTTACAATGACCCAATTATCTTAGTCCAGCCTACCTCTCAAGATTGTTTGGTAAAAGGAGAAATCATTCCAAGTACTGGGATCTCCAGAGCACAAACACAGAAAAGAGAAATGTAAGAAACTGAATTTAGTTTGTATTGTTCTTTGAGGTGATGTAGTGGTTCAATTCTTCACTTTTGAAAAAATTATTAGGTTATAAATCATCAAATGACAAATTATAGGTAGTCTTTTAAACAGTAGCTCCTTCTCACTTATCTAGAGTAACTCCAAATATATTCAGTCAGCGTTACTGCTAGACAGAAATGCCTAACTTTGCATTGTTAAAACAGAAGGCTTCTACACGTTGCAATTCGGAAGTCAATTCTATCCAGTTCATTGAGGCTTATTCCTTGATAATCATGGCTTAGGCATCTTAAGCTTGCTCATATAAATACAACAATAATACCCAATACCTGTACTGGGGCAAAATCATCATACAAATTCTCATTAAGATAGCTTAAAGCAGATATGTCAAACTCGCAATGTCACGTTACGTCGCACAACGTATCGGGACCCTTTTGCCATTGCCAGCAATTGGGTGGGTGTGACTTTCACGTGATGCGTCTGGCCCGCGGGCTGCAGTTTGACACCCCTGGCTTAAGGAGTTAACATCACTCAATAGTGATTGTGATTAGAGGTTTCCCTGTTGTGGGGAAATCGAAAACTCTTGAGGGTGGAATAGAATAAATTGAGTATCTTGCAAAAAAAGAAGTCACAATTAGTTGTCAGCCTGGAATCAGGAGCAGGCCATACTGTTATAGCATTTTCTAGTACATCCAGGTATTGCTCATTATTATTTCCTAAGCAGCAAAAAAAAACACCTCTGTTTCACGTACCAAGTAAAACCAAATTATGTTTGTAATTAGAACTCCACTGGCCAGCCAACAAAGTAGGATAAGAAGCTGCCCTCTGCTACCCAGTCAAGACATGTTTGGCATAACCTGCCAGTTCCATCAGCTTTCCATCTTGCTTTCCTTTTATCATCCCAGCTCCTTTCATCTTCATTCTGCAGCTTGCCAGATGGCAATGGGTTCTCAGTCATCCTGTCCCAGTGCTCTGTTTACAGGCAGAGGGAAATTTAATATCAACATTCCTAGAGTTTGCAAAGCAGCTTGTCAGATTGCTGCAGCACCTCTGCAAAGGCAAATCTCTGTGTTGGGCAAGGCACTTAGAGGCTGTAAACAAAACTCAAGAGAAAGCCTCTTCCTCCCCCTGCCCTCCACCTGCTGAGCAGAGCTTTCCTGAAACAATTTGTTATGAAAAAAGATGGCTTTGATAAATCAGTGTACCAAACTGATCAAGTGAAATTCTACAAAGATGAAGGAGGAGCATCTTCCATGGGAAAGGAAAGGAAAACTCTATTAATGAAATCTGAGTCATTCAACGTTGCCACACCTAAAGTTTCTTTCCCTCTTGCTTCTACTTTAGCTAAAAAGGCAATTATTAATTGTCATTTAATAAAGACAATTATTAATTGTAAATACACCTACAATTTAATATATATATATACATTCTTTTCATGACCTGTTTTCCTTGTTACCTTCTGGGAGGAGGCTTCATGGTATCCGAAGGAGAACATCCAGATTCAGTCACAGTTTTGTTCCACACAGTATTAACCTTGTGAACTCTCAAACTTCCTCTTTCTGCTATGTATTAGTAAATAGCATGTAAATATGTATGTTGTGTATGTGTATCGATATATATTTTCTTTTGAGAGCAGGCAACCGAATTTCATTTTTAATGTATGCCAGTGTGCCCACAGTAAAAAAAAATGACAATAAAGTTTATCTTAATCTTAATCTCCTAATCATAAAGACATGGGAATGATTTTCTCTGGAGCAGCACCCAGATTCTGCAACTTCCTCCTGTAGCAATTGATGACATTTCTCCTCTTCTATTTAACAGTGCAGCATTTAGATAGAAAAATATCACCCTTAAAAACAGGATATAATTGCATTTAATACAAAATAGGATCCTGTATAAATTATATAAATTAAATTATATAGGCAAGAAAAACCAAACGCACAGGTATAGTTTAGGACAGGCAGGACAAACTGCCAGCCCGCAGACCAGGTACGTCACTCTGAAACCACACCTACCCCATTGCCGGCAATGGGGAAAAAGTCACGTGATGTCGCGAGTTTGACATGCCTGGTTTAGGAGGTACCTTGTTCAATAGTAGTAACTGTGAGAGGGATCTCAGAGTCCTAATGGATGATCACTTAAATATGAGCCAGCAGTGTGCTGCAGCTGCCAAAAAAGCCAACACAGTGCTAGGCTGCATTAACAGAGGGATAGAATCAAGATCATGTGAAGTATTAATACCACTTTACAATGCCTTGGTAAGGCCACACTTGGAATACTGCAACCAGTTTTAGTCACCACGATGTAAAAAAGATGTCGAGACTCTAGAAAGATTACAGAGAAGAGCAACAAAGATTTTATCAGGGGACTGGAGGCTAAAACCTACAAGGAACGGTTACTGGAATTGTGTATGTCTAGTTTAATGAAGAGAAGGACGAGGGGGGACATGATAGCAGTATTCCAAATATCACAGGGGCTGCCACAAAGAAGAGGGAGTCAAGCTATTCTCCAAAGAACCTGAAGGCAAGACAAGAAGCAACAGATGGAAACTAACCAAAGAGAGAAGCAACCTAGAACTAAGGAGAAACTTCCTTATGTTAGAACAATTAATCAGTGGAACAACTTGCCTCCAGAAGCTGTGAATAATCCAACACTGAAAGTCTTTAAGAAGAGATTGGACAGCTATTTGTCTGAAATTGTATAGAGTTTCCTACCTGAGCAGGGGATTGGACTAGATGACCTCCAAGGTCCCTTCCAACTATTATTGTTGTTGCTGTTGTTGTTTTTTGTTGTTGTTAACATATTTTTTTAAAAAAAGTTCAATTTGAACTTTTAATTTGAATGTCAGGCATGGTAAATGTTAATAAATATTTTTTTAAAAAGCAAAAAGGCTTTTTAGTTGCAATATTGTTCAGTATTAAATCTCCTTTCCTATCTTTTAGTATATAAATTGCAGTATGGCACTGGGTAGAAAAAATGTTTTTTGTCTGTAGGGTACATATGTATATAAACTTATATGCATGATTATTGGGGATAGCTCCAAAACATTGGATTTTTGCAGCACTGCTGCATTATATTTGTACTGGACTTCTGCTCCACTCTTCTATGACCTGTACTGATGATTGTTTGAGGATTGTGGGAAGCCAAAACATCTGGACAGCATCTAGTAAAGAAAACTAAATGACAATTTAAGGTAACCAGATACTTAGATTATGTAATAGCAGTGATTAAGACCTTGAATGGCAACCTTGGCATAAGCAACAGTATGTAAAAATATTATTTATTTATGAAATATTTTTTGTGATAATATATTTACATCAATTTAACTAGTTCTTTATCTATTATAGCCTTCCACACCCCAGGTCTATGTATCAGATGTCCTTTCTGGGTGCCTTCAGCTTAAAATGCTAGCAGATTATGATGAACATGAAGGTTGCTTAGAAGCAGAGAAAAGTTGAATAGAAAGAAATTTATCCCTTTTGCTAATAAAATTAGAACTTGAGACTGTTCATTAAACTGAAGTGTAAGGAGATTGAGAACTAATATAACACATCTTATAGTTGAATGTCAGCATTTGCTGCCATTTTAAGGGGTATTTACCAATTAAAAAGACAAATTCACTGAAGAGAGGCTTACTGGGTGGAAGTATCTAAATCTAGAGTTTATACATTTATTTGCAAACATTTATATACTACTTATTCACTTTAAGTATCTACTGCTAAGGAGCAACAATGAAATAAAATGTTGTTTCATGCTGGAACTTCCAGAATGCATCATTATTAGACAAAAAATTTGGACAAGTGGCCATTTGCCCATTCCATCAGACTTCTTATGTTTTGCAAATATCTAAAGTTTGTTAACACAAATGATGAAATAATACAACTCTATCTATCTATCTATCTATCTATCTATCTATCTATCTATCTATCTATCATCTATCTATCTATCTATCTATCTATCTATCTATCTACCTAGCTACCTACCTATCTATCCTGCTTTATTATTTTTATAAATAGCTCAAAATGGTGAACATGCCTAATATTTCTTCCACCTCTTATTTTCCCTTTATTGGAAAAAATAAAATAAAATCTCATGGTTCCCATTTTTCACTGCCTGTGCAACAAAATAGAAAGGAAACAAATTCTGGGTTCTATCATTAGAACTACTTATCTGTCATTAGATAGTACTGCTGAGTTATTTATTTAATTATTTGTATCCCATCTTTATTATCTGAACAAATAATTCAAGGCAGTGAACATATCCAACAGAACTTCCTCCTCCCCACAACAACTCTGTTTGGTTAGCTGGAGTGAGAGAGTGTGAAAGTCACCCACCTAGATTTCCTGCCTAAGGCAGAACTAAAACTAGAACAGTCTGCTTAGCTTCTAGCCTGGTGCCTTACAAGGGTAGGCAACCTTGACTCTTTTATGACTCGTGGACTTCAACTCCCAGAATTCCTGAGTCAGCATGGCTGGCTCAGGAATTCTGGGAGTTGAAGTCCACGAGTCATAAAATAGCCAAGGTTGCCTACCCCTGCGTGACTAGACCAAATAGCTCTCTCTCTCTGAGTTACAAAAACCTGGAAGGCTAATAGAAAGCAGGAAAAAGATGGAGAATATTATTGTTTTGCAAAGCAATGGTTATACCAAAGGCTATTGAGGCAAATCCCTGCCTTTGGTTGTTGGCAATATGGCTATTTGTAAGTGTTGCTAATATTTCCAGTACAACCCTTACAATTTTATTTTACCTATCTCCATTATGATTTGCTTTGGAAACATTATAAATTCAAAGGTGGCATCTCTATTTAAAGCTAGGAAGCTGCAGCAAGGAAATAAAAAAATAAAGAAAATAAAATTTTAAAAAGTTATTTGGATTGCTTTAAAGTATAATATATATATATATATATATATATATATATATATATATATATATATATATATATATATATATATATATATATATATATATATATATATATATGACAGATTCTGCCAACCTAGCAGTTCGAAAGCATGTAAAAATACAAGTAGAAAAATAGGGACCACTACAGTGGGAAGGTAGCAGCGTTCCATGCGCCTTTGGCATCTAGTCATGCTGGCCACATGACCACGGAGACATACTCGGACAAGCGCTGGCTCTTCGGCTTTGAAATGGAGATGAGCACCGGCCCCTAGAGTTGGAAACGACTAGCACGCATGTGCGGGGGAACCTTTACCTTTATATGACAGAAATAATACAAATCTAGAAAATAATTTTGTAGATGTTTCACTTATTGAAAAAAAATCCCATTACTGTTCTAAGTACATAGCACAATTATAGCATAAGGATACTGTTTTCAATATAAATAGTATGTAAAAATGAAAATAAATGAAATAAATGGAAAAATGAAATAAACCTATTTGAATAAAATAAAAGAAATATAGGTTGGAAACCACCAAAATAATTTAAAGTTTCAGGTTCACTGGGTAAACTTATACTTTCTCTACTCTGGAATCTTTGCAATCTTTTTAAAAGTTCCTGGTTCATTTGAAACATTTATCAACTAACATTTTGAGAATATCATTTGTTTTGGCTTTAATTGAGAGCACCTATATTTAACTGCTATGGCTTCATCTCACAGACGTTAGTAGCACATACCAATTATCCATTAATTTCCAACATAGGTATTCAACAAGTCTCCAGCCTGGTTTTCAAATCATTAGGTTTTTTTATTATTTAAAGAATGCTTTTAAGTTTCTAAATCAATAGATTTTAAGCCATCCTTCAAGCTTTGTTCTTCTGACTGCACGGAGTGGAAAAAAGATAGATGAAAGCAACAATGCAATCACCTAATCATGGGACTTTGGCTGGGGGTGGGTTGAGTAAGAGACTAGCATCTGAAAAGTCTGTAGGACAGCATTTCAAGTGAGGAGCCCTTTATCCAAATCAACTGCTTATGCAAAGCTCCTTGGCCAGATTCCTACCAGTCAATCGGGCAGGGTCCAGGGGCATAGCAGGAGTTGAGAGCTCAGACTATGGTTCAGAGGCTGCAGCAGTTGAAATTTAACTAGCAGCAACAGATGTGATTCCCTCCCTAAGCCAAAGCCCATCAAAGTCACTGGCTCAGGAGCAATAAGTGAGAAGCTGGCTCCATGTGAGAGTTCTTTGATAGCAACAGTTCTGGAAGGCTCTTCAGCCTTTGTATATAAAGCAAATATAATTATTTTCAGCAGGGACTGTCTTTGACTATCTTATCAGGAATAGTTCGCATATTTACTTCTAGTATGTACCGCTCACTCATAAAGGTATAGTAGATCCTCATCCATTAAAACCCAGAATTTCAGTTTGAAAAGTTTTTTGAGGTCATCTAATCCAATCTCCGTTCAGGCAAGTATCTTTTTTAAAAAAATCCCATTTATATCCCGCCCTTCTCCGAAGACTCAGGGCGGCTTACAATCTAAGCACAAATCAATGTGCTTAGCAATAGCCTTCATTCTATGTATATGCCTGCTTATTAGGGCTTTCGGGGGGCCCAAGCGGCATTATTACAAAGTCAGCTTAATTGGCCCCAACAATCTGGGTCCTCATTTTACCTACCTCGGAAGGATGGAAGGCTGAGTCAACCTTGAGCCTGGTGGGATGCGAACCTGCACTAATTGCAGGCAGCTGGTGTTACTTAAGGAGGCATTAGCCCACTGCTCCACCAAGGCTCTTCAAATGACTGTCTAGCCACTGTTTAATTATCTCTAGTAAAGAACATGCCAGTATTTCTTGTGGCACTCTGCATATATCTCGCAATCATATGATGCCTTTTATTCCCTACCTGCCATCCACCCCATCTCTCTCTCTCTCTGTATTTGATGGCCTCAATGGATGAGAGTAATTGGTTCCATCAAGTCCAGCCCCGTTTTAACAGAAGAATTTATGAGTTTTCTCCATTTTATAATTAAATTGTTCAAACAATTAAGAAAATCTTAATGGGTATGGTTCACAGCAGTTGTTCTGAAGTTAAAGACACTATAGGTGTTTACTTATGGTGAATGAACTAAGTTCAGTGTAATAGAAAGGAAATATCTAAAATGAGGCCCTAAGATTAAAAAAAAATGACTGTGGGGGTTAGCATTTGCCATTTGCAATATTTAGATTTGCATTACATGTATTATTTTTAAATATGCAGCTAGAATGATTAAGTGTACTTTTTGAGTTCATTAAGATAATCTGAGATTTAATACAGTTTAGAGAAAGGAGTGGAATTTACTCCCCAGTGTGTTTGTTTGGGGCTGGTGCTGAATATTTTGTGTAAATTAATGTTTATTTAGAAGTGTAATTAATAGAAAGATGGTATCTAATGCTTCAGACAGCAATCCTCCTTTTGAAAGGTACTGGCTGAAATCTAGTTTGAAGAGAAAGGAGAGATTTTGAACCCAGCCACCCACAGTTAAAAATCAAGGATAGCAAAAGGTTAAGCCAATTCATCCCTACTATTCTACAATGTACTGAATTTCACTCAAATTTAAATACATTAGTGCATATACATTAGTGTATTGAAGATCTTAACAAATCTGTGTCCCCTTTTTTGGGTAACGGGTATCTGGCTGTCTTGACTACATTAAAACAGGTCAATGGCATCATGGTTGCAAAAATCTCCATCTTTTACAAAATGGTGGACAACAGCAAAATACAAATGTATGCAAAAATTTCCTACAATGCACAGTCAAGGAACTAGGTCTTACAGATCAAGGCAAAAGACATATCCTGTTGACTTCCTGTAATGGGAGGAAAAAACATTTTTAAGGAAATCCCTCTGGTGCCTGCCCATGAACTCTGACAGCCTTCTGGAGCATTTCCTGTGTAAGATTTGGAATAAATAATAAAAGAATTTTTATACTTTAGAATGTAGACAAGACTTGCAGAGAAAGCGGCAACACAATATTACAGAGGAATTCAACTTGCCTAGCTCCCAACATTTTAAATTGCTCTCTTACTATTTTCATATAGTTGCTTGAAAAAAAATGGAACTAGGTGCTTCAAGATAGATAAAGTGGCATGTCCATCGCCCATGGGCATCCTTTGCTTCTTCCGGTGTTTTGCTCAATCTTGACATGGTTAATACTTGACATGGTTAATACTACAACAGCATCTGAAGTTAATAATTGTTTGCTCCATTACCAATGATACATTTCTTTTGAGATTTTCCTTCTTGTAGAGATTTCACTAGGGCCTCACATATGATCTTTTCTCAATTTTTTGTAATCCTTCTAGCAATCACCACATGGTATTTCAACAGATGTCTTAAACTGATATGGATATGATCCAAATGTAGGAACATTTTGACAGCAACAGCAACAGAATTGTTATATAAAGTCAAGCATGTTATGAATACAGGTACTCCTCAACTTACAATCATTCGTTTAGTGACCATTCAATGTTTCGAGAAAACATGATTAGAAAAAATGACTTATGATCATTTTTCACACTTACAACCATTGCAACATCCCCACAGTGACATGATCAAAATTTGGCTGCTTGGCAACTGCCTCCTATTTATGACGGTTGCAGTGTCCCGGGGTCATGTGATCATCTTTCGCGACCTTCTGACAAGCAAAGTCAATGAGGAAACCAGATTCACTTAACAACTGTGTTGCTAATATAACAATTTCTGTGATTCACTTAACAACTGTGGCAATAAAGGTTATAAAATGGTGCAGAATTTACTTAACAACTGTCTGGCTTAGCAATGGAAATTTTGGACTTCATTGTGGTTGTAAGTGCAAAATTACTTGTAGTTCATTTCCAACTCATTTGAAAGGGAGAAACCACTATTGGGTTATTGAGAGCAAGGACCATACAAATACTTTGAAATTCTTAAACAGATAATGCTTTCTGTCCATGGAGTGCTTGTATTTTTCTAAAGTTCTTACTCTTTGTAAGGTAGACCTTGTGACTTTTCTATTTGTGTAGAGCTTTTGCTTCCTTTAAATAGCAGTGAATGAGTACTGCCCTAAATCACATGAAATATCATAAGTCACAATACATTTAACACTCTTGCTGAGCTTGCATAAAGGATCTCCAAGCAAAACACAGTTGTGTAAAGATGATCAAAAGATCTCATGCATATATACATTTCTGCTGCCTATTTGGAGCTGAAAACTGGATGTGACAGAAACTATTACACAAGTCAGAGTTCTTGGAGAAAGCATGATTACAACCATCACTACCATGACCAGAGATTTTTTAACAGCCATTGATAAAGTATCTGCAGAGGTCACTTCCAAAACTCAGCAGAGTCACACAAAAACCCTGACCTAGCTGATAAAATTGCAGGGAGCAAAGTTATCAGAGAGGAATAGAACTTGCCCGGTTTCTAAATCTATTGATTGGGCTTTTTATCTAAAATAACAGACATTATAAGATAGGCAAAAAGTTCCAGATAAGGAAGAGAATTGAAGCAGTCTTGAATCCAGATCAGATTGGTGAGAGGAGAGAGGCCAGGTTCAAACTCCTGCTCTCCCTCCACAACAATCAATGAAAGCCTCTGACGTGGTCCCAGGATGGGGGGAGGGGCTGAAGCCGGATGAACTTTGAAACCTCAGAGTTTATTTTGTGATTATCATTAACTTTGTCTATTGATCAAGGCTCAGATTGGAAGTGACAAAGTTTGAATAATTTAGAAGAAAGAAAAACAGCTGAGATGGAGAGAGAGGGTGGAGAAAAGATGTTGGAAAGCAATGAAACATGGGATTAATCACTTCAAATCTCATTGTAATAAATGGCCAAGATTGATGGCTGGCTGATTGCTATGACAATCAGAAGACTGATGCAGAAATAATATGGAAAGGAAAAGATTTGTAAATGAGCAATATGCAGAATTGACTTGGGAGGCCGGTGTGTGGTGTAGTTGGTTCACATAGTGTGGTGGGATGGAGGGTTTGTTGTCACTGTGTGTTGGGGGGAGAGAGCACAGGGGGAGGCTCAGCTAATCTCAATGTACACATGTTGTACTTTGACAATAAAGGTTTATTATTATTATTATTAATCTCAAGTGATCCCTCTACCTTGCTCAATGGAAGCTAAGGGACAGAGGAACTACAGTTTGGAACAAGAAACTGAATGGAGAGATGATAAGAAAAGGCTAAAAGCAATAGCTTAGGATGACAAAGATAACTGCCGGGAAGAGAAAATGGCAAGAAATAGAATTGACTATTTCTAGAAATTGCACAATAAAAAGCAGGTAGTATTTTGAAAAGGGTCAGTGGGTTAGGACACTGAGCTTGTCGATCAGATGGTTGGCAGTTCCCGAGTGCCGCGTAACAGAGTGAGTGCCTGTTATTCGTCCCAGCTTCTGCCAACCTAGCACTTCCAAAGCATGTAAAAATACAAGTAGAAAAATAGGGACCATGACGGTGGGAAAGTAACAGCGTTCCGTGTGCCTTTGGCGTCTGGTCATGCTGGCCACATGACCACGGAGACGTCCTCGGACAAGCGCTGGCTCTTCGGCTTTGAAACGGAGATGAGCACCGGCCCCTAGAGTTGGAAACGACTAGCATGCATGTGCGGGGGAACCTTTACCTTTACCTAGTATTTTGAAGAAGATAGGCCTCTGGCAGAAGATTTCAAGATAATGTATCACCTTTTATATTTGAAAAATGTTTCATATTGTGGTTTCCTTTTCAACAACTAAGGCTATCAAAAAAACAAAGTAAGGATGAATGTTTAGCTTCCTTAAGATCAAACACTATATATAATGCAACCCAACTTTTTCAGATCATCCCTGCTATATAGTGGTTACAAGGATTTCTCAGAAATTGATCAATGATTTTTCAAAAGACAACTTAATTGTTTATCTCTATGAATGCTTTCAGACAGACAGGCACACATATACACACATTCTTGCATACATATGGAGGGGGATAGAGGTCACAGACAGACACACATACATACACAAATTCTTGCATATATGGAGGGGGGTAGAAGTTAGCATGAGCCATCCACAAGTTCACTTTTCAATTACTGTATGTGTTTAGAACATATCACAATTTTTAAAATTTCTCATCATGTCCCTACCCACTCTCAAGGGGTCCCTGAGTCTTTACCTAGCAAAACCATCAGATATTCTAGGGGAAAAAAATACTCAATGTTAATTTTTCCCAAGGCTGTTCTACACATTTTAAGAGCTATTTTAGTATAATTCTTAGCCATGTATAAACTGGCATGCCAATGTTTTGGAAATGGAGATAAGATGAATTACTATGCCAGAAGCAGAGCAGGCAAGTGAGTGGGTTCAATATTTGTGCCCTGGCAAATGTAGAGGCCGCTGGATTTGTGTAAATCAGAGCCAGTTTTGTTTGGTTGTTGTGATTGCTGACTTAATTACATGCAATGACATGCAATCTACGGTTCTCTCAAAGCTGATCTATCCTCAAAACTCTGATAGATAATTTTAAATGATAAATGGTGACTGACCTAAGGTCACTCGAAAAAGGTTATGGCTGGATGGGGATTTGTAATAAAATCTTCTGCAATGCTAATTTGATACAAGAAATATTACAATATGCAGAAACCTTATAGCAAAGCAAAACCTAAGAATGTAAGATAAGCCTGGATGGAGACTAATGGCCATCTAGCAACTTATTTCAAGTGGTTAGTCCTCAACACTCTAATTAAAAAGTATATTCCCATTATATTTGGAGATACAGTGCGAGTGTTTTAAACTTTGCTAATCCAGGACCTCACAGACATGGAACAATACAATCAGAGAACTGATTTGGTTATTTTGTCTCACGTGAAAAGCTTCGAAAGAAAAATATTCACCTTCCAAGTCTGTCTGTCTGTCTGTCTGCCTGCCTGCCTGCCTACCTACCTACCTATCTACCTATCTATCTATCTATCTATCTATCTATCTATCTATCTATCTATCTATCTAAACATATATAATACTCTTTCCTCCTACTCTCAAACTTCTCTTATTACTAAGCTAAGTAATCCCAATATTATGTTCCAGTTTCCAACCCTGAACATAGATTCAAGTTTCCAATATTCCACAATATTTTAATGTAACCATTCACTGTATCCATCAGTTATTCTTCCTGGTTCCTAACATGCATTTCAAAAGGATATCAGTCACAACTGAAGTTACAGTGAACTTCACTGACCATTTGGCTGGGAAGCCCTTTGAGTCCTGGAGGGCTGCTTCTTCTTAAAAAATGTAGTGTCATTTGCTGTTACTTTTAGCTCATTGGTAATCAATTTAAACTGAACTTGTTGGGGATCTCACTGCTGCTTATGGATTTATTTATAAATTAGTTAATTTATATACCACTCAATTGAAGAATGTCCTGAGGGTAATTTTCAAATAATTTACAAACTAAGAACCACTTATAGGAACCAATAATAAAGCCAATATAAAAGTTTACAGGTCAGCAGATAATATTAATTCTATTGCAGTAATACTAATGTTAAGCAATAAGCAGCATCAATAGTAATAATCTCAAATAACAGCCAATACAAAAATTTACAGGTCAGTAGACAATAGTACTAATACTATACTAATAATACTAATAGTACCATAATACTAAGTATAAAGCAATAATCAGTAACAATAGTAATAATCTCAAATAATATGTACATGTTTTGTTTAATACAAATATTTAAGTATTAAGTTTAACATTAGTATTTCAACATTAATGTTAAAATTAAATATTACAGGTACCGTAATTGCTTACTGAAAGAAGGCGGTCTAAGCCAATCACCTTAACAAAGGCAGTGAACATGCCAGACAGATTTCCCTATAGCTTCCATTCCAGAAGCTGGAGGAAGGTGGCCTGGGGTGGGGAAGGAAGGCAGTAATGGCAAGGGAAACAACAACTTTGGGGTCCACAAGAACTGGCAATTGACTAGACTCACTCTTACCACTGAGCTTTGAAAAAACTTGCTTCGGTAGGTAGCATTAGGGGTCCCCCCCTTCAATTGTGTCTGATTCTCAGAAACTGCCTGGAAAAGTTGCTGCAGTTTTCCTGGGAAGATTTTTCAGAAGAGGTTTGCCATTGCCTCCTTCCTAGGCCTGAGAGAAAATGACTGGTCTGAAGTCATTTAGGGCTTTGTGCCTAAGGTAGAGTTAAAATTCAAGGTCTCCTGGTTTCTAGGTGCTAGATAGGTGTTAGTTATTCGATAGGGCTATGCTATCTGGCCTTTAAAAATCCTGACAAGCACTGGATGAAAGCACAGTTCAGGAGCTCCATCTCTTTGCTACCTGGTCAGATTTTTGCAGCCCAGATTTTATAGACCAAGCACAAAACCCCAATAGGAGACAATAGCAATATGAAGAAAGAATGGATTAAGGGAGGTAAAAGTCACTGCTCCCAATTGAACCATGCCTAACTCGATGGTAGTGGAATGCAAACAAGTAAGAGACTCTTGGTCTGCGCATAGTTGATAGCATTCAATTTAAGTACTGGAAGTTCTATTTTACTCCTCCCTTCATATTCTTTATATTCTTTAAATTCTTTGATAACGTTCCCTGAAATGGCTCATTCTGTGAATGTACCTTTGTACATGTACATTAATTTCAAAGGCTCCCACACCCACTTCAGTTAGAATGCTGTTTTAAAACATTTAAAAGCAATTTCTAAAAAGAAAGTATGGAAAAGGCAGATCTTTCAATAAGGGGTTGGGGAGTAGAAGTTGGAGAAATGAAAAAAGCTGGGGAAAGAGTAGCAAAAGCTCCTTAACTGGGAGACAGTATAGTAATAATAATAAGTTGGAAGGGACCTTGGAGGTCATCTAGTCCAACCCCCTGCTCAGGCAGGAAACCTTATACCATTTCAGGCAAATGGCTGTCCACTCTCTTCTTAAAAACTTCCAGTGTTGGAGCATTCACCACTTCTGGAGGCAGGCTGTTCCACTGGCTAATTGTTCTAACTGTCAGGAAGTTTCTCCTTAGTTCTAGGTTGCTTCTCTCCTTGACTAGTTGTAAATTCTGAAGCTCCCTTTAACTACTGAGATTAAGACTTTCCATTTGCAAGTCAGAGTCTGCTTTCTTGAAGAACAGAAAAAAAGCCCTGCTGGATCTGGGCAGGATCTATCAAAACATTCCAAGAAGATCACAAAAAAGGCATGAAGGGAGAGCCACCTCTCAAGCTTCTCCTACTCAAAAACATATTATCCCTGAACAATAACATTACATTCAGCAATCATGACTAAAAATAGGATGGTTAACATGATCATTTTTCAAGTGTCAAAAAAATGCAGGGGAATGTAGGAACACACAAGTTATTCCTATTCTCCACCATTCAATTCCATTGTCACACAGCCAGCAAATGTCTCTACTATCTGCCTATTTGGGACACAGAATTTGCTGCGTGCCTACATCCACGTATAGACTAAAGTATCTCCATGCACGAAATGACAAGATTTCCACAGTTAACATTCTTACATTGAGGAACTCTATAGTCGTATATCAAGGTGGGTGAAGAATCTTTTCCACTGTTCTCCTAAGACAGATGCACATTTTTGCCATGAGCAGCAGTGAGCACCGGCTCATTTGACCTGATAACCCCCTCCCATTTTTTTTTATCAAGAAGTATATACTGGGTCACAGCATGGGTTCACCCATCAGGTCTAGTTTCCTGTTGCTAATTTCCAAAATTTAGTTTGAGCTATAGCTCAGTAGAATTTATCCCCTCCCAAATCTAATTTCAGTGTCAAGGTTTAACCCTTGAAACTGAAAAGTCACTATAAATAAAACTAAAGATATAATTGACAGCCATTTACTCAAATAACTTATACAACAAAAGGAAGAAGAGATGTCCCAGCATTCTCTCTTTTTACAGATGAAGACTTATACTGTGTACTCATTAGCAGTTTACTTTTAAGGCTCCTAGGCGAAAGGATGCTAATGAAGCAGGACTCAGAACAGTTGGCACCTGAGTATTAAATCTGGCTGGCACCTTGATCTCAAACGTCCATCCTTGGTTCCATAAAGCTTAAGGTTCAACTGTTCATTAACGCTGGAAGAATCAAACCCTGCTATTAGCACAGTGTCAAAATCCCTCCCATTGTCTTCTGGTTTATGGCAAAGGGCTGAAGCCATCCATATAAATGTCACAATCCATGGAAATACAAGCTACAGGAGCCACTGCTCCCCTGCTGCTTATAGAATGGCTAGGAGTTCACCAACGGTGTAAAAGGAGCAGAAACATGCAGGGAAATGCAGTGGGGAGACTCTGCTTAACAAACAGCAAAAATATGGTTACACACAAACACACACATTCAAGCCCTAAGGGGAAGGTCACCTCTTGTCTAGCTTTCTGATTTCTCCCACTTAAATTGCTTTGGTAACATGGAACTTACAAGCTACATTTGGTGACTTTTTATGCCATAGTACCTCAGTATACCTGTGATTATAAGAGGATAAAACAACAGCATCTGAAGAAAGCAATGGCAAACTACTTGGTATTGTCCCCAAGTGGTTGATTCATAAGGAAACACTCTCAACTCAAAGGAGATTTTCCCCTGTAAAATATTAATATAATATTAACTCCCACAAAACACGTGGACTTCTTTGTTAATGTTATCTCTGTAAGGTTACTGCTTGGGAATGAGTATGTTGTATATGCTTGTATTTATAACTCCTGTTCTTAGCTTAAGTTTTAAACTATGTTGTTGAAATGCCTGGTAATCTGGAGAGTATGTGTGTGCCTTGAAGAGCAACAGAAAATGAGTGAATGAAAAGAGGGTAACTACAAAGCTCTTGAACATTTCTGAAAGCCAGTTAGTATTAGGAGTGTATTGGAGAAGGAACAGGAAGATTTAGAGAGTCTGCCTGGATAATTTATCAGACAAGTCAAGCTATCTCACAAACTTCTCATTGTCAGAATAAAACTGAATTAAGAAACTCTATATAGGCACCTTGAAATTTCCAGGAAAGATGGGTCAGAAAACTAAAGTGACTAAACTCAGCTCTGGTGCTGCAGAAGAGTGCCTGAACCAGACAGACATTTACAGCAATTCCTTCTTTGTTCTGAGACACTGCTCTTGTCTAACAGACTCAGATTAATGATCTTCTTTGAAAGGCACAAGCACTCAGGATCTTGACTTCTGAAGTCAAGTTGTTCCAAACTTTAGTCACCTACCAGAAGATCAGGGTATTTGAATAACCCTCTATACCATTCTATATACATATCAATGTAACTCATTTAAGATGTTATCAACATATCATTGGTTTCTTAAAGTCCTTCATCTCATAGTCTTACAATAATTCTGGGCATCTAATGATCTAGGCATCTAATACAGTGATTCTAGGTATGCTATTGGATCATTTTATTCCATGGAGTTCTGAAGGATACATGAGTCAGAAGATATGACATGCTACTTACATTCTAAAAATGAAATAAGTCATGAATTAGAAAATAAAAACAGTCTTTTGAAAAATAATAAATCAGCAAAACAGAAAGTGCAGATTAGAAGTAAATAAATTAGTTAGCCAACATGTTGGGTGTTAGATTTTTCAACATTATATATACGCTGTTGCTCTTCCAATACAATGAAAAAAAGCCCCCAATCTAAACCAACTCCCTCCTCCCAATCTCCCAACCCTCTTCCCAATTCAGTCAGAGGTGAAGAAGCTTCTGGGATGAGAAACAAAATGTTTTCAAAGACAAACTAAGTCCAGTTGTTTGAAAGTGCCCCTCTGGGACAACCATGACGTGGATGACTGAGAATCTCCATGGACACTCCCAATATGAAGTTTTTAAAAAAGTGTTAGATTATATCTCCCAAATAATCATGCTGCTGGAGGATGATAGGAGTATAGTCCAACATATCCAAACAGCACCAGACTGGGGCATATTGATTAAAAGGAAAAATGCAAAAAAGAAAAAGAGTCAGGGAGGAAAAAGAAAAAGCTAATCACATCATTACATTACAGATAAGAGTTGGGTTTATGGTAGAGGGGGAAATTTTCCTTTGGGATAACTAATCTTATATGTATAGAAAGAGCTTCCATGCATAGAGGAAGTCTTCCAACCTTTCTATACATTTGCAATCAGGCACCAAGGCCCTTTTATATGTAGCTACAAAATTTGTCTGTTGAACTGGCAAACTAATTTATTTTCATCATAGTGCCTTAAGACAATTTTTTTTGAGGGGGAAACCAACATGTTAAATGAAAGCATTTTATCCACATATTTCCTGCACTGGACTTTCTGAAATCTTTGGAGAAGTGCTTGGCATCTTTCATTCAGCATAGCTGCTACAGTCTCTCATTCTTCCTGTCTTCTCTGTTGACATGCTCCATGCAATATCTTGAGACTCAGTTGTAGAAGGCCTTAGGAACTGAAAAATATAGCGATGCTTATAGCAGTTCATGGAGAATGAAACTACAAACTGTGATTGTTTTTGTGATTCTAATCTACCTGGAGTCACCACAAGTCCAAGATGTTTTAAAAAATATATACTGTTCAATAAAATATCTTTTAAATCAGTGAATATAACTTATCTTCACTCTAGCTATTACTTTTTGGAAAGCATGTCCTTCACCTGGAAAAAAAATGTTACCCTGTTCTGAGGTAATCCTTAATTTGGAAATCATAACATTTGAAAAAGCACATTTTTTCCAGTGATATGTAGACAGGTAGCAATTTGCACATTATACAGTCCAAGCTTTTCATGTACTTAAAATACCAACACTCTGGTACTGTTCTCACATTAAAAATCTTTGCTTTATTCACTCCTGCAGTCATTGCTACTACAGTTAAAAATGCTAAAATATAATTTCTTTTCATTTACACTGCATGAATCTAATGCAATATTAAATTATACCCTTTCCTTTGGCAGATGCACAGAATTAAGGAACTATTTAGCTAATTATGCCATTATTTGTAGTTGCTTAAATGCAGTCAAAACACACACACTACACACTGACACATGTTAACAATATAAGAAAACAATTGATACATCAGTTTTTAAAAAGAGCATTGAAGCAAAATTGGCAATACACACACACAAACCAAAAGACATTCAAAATCTATTGTTTGACAATATTTGGAAAAGCGAAGGGTCTATTTACTGCCAAATTTGAAACTATATATTTTACAAGGTAAGAAAAAAATATGTCCTTCATGCACAAATATAATTCTGAAGACTGATGCTGCTCAGTGAATATAACTTGTGTTTAAAAAGATCACTACTGATTCAGATATATAAATTACTGTCCTTTTTAAAAGAACAAGGATTTTGAAAAATCACTGCCAAATTCCAACTATATGGAATGTTCCAATAGGACCAGTCTTGTATCCTCCTTGATTTGCTTGATTTCATTGTCTGCTTCTAGTGCAGTTTTGCTTTCACATATTAGGTTTAAAAAAATTGGGCAACTGCAAAGAAAAGTGGGGGAGGAAACATTTGCAACAGAAAGCAATTGAGCTTTGTTTACATTATTTGCAAGGCTGAACATTCCTAAAAGAAACAATTTCCAACCGTAAGTAATATGGAAAACCACTTGTTTGCAAACCAGCAAAAATACAGTAGAACTGGGCATTTAGTGCTGAGGATATATGGATACAGAACAGTATAAAGAGTAGGAATCTCTGAGGGATATTGTATATGGGACAATTAATGTATTGGCTGTATTGTATTTATTTGCCTGTTTTACGGATTGCCCAACTCCTAAACAACTCTGAGAAGTTTACAATATATATTAAATATATATTAAATATTTAATATTTACATTTAAAAAATGTAAAATCCAAATCAAAAGATTAAAAATTAATAGTTGTTGAACCACATGTTTTGTAAGACGCACTTCTATATGTTTTTGTGGAACTAAATTCATACATTGATCTAAAGCAAGGGTATCAAATTGGTGTCCCACAGGCTGGACATGTCACATGTAGGCCACGCCCATCCCGGCTCCGCAAAGGCAAAGAACATCATGATATGTCACAATAACTCATGTGACGCGATCGAATTTGACACCCGTAATCTAAAGTATGCTATATGCAGATAGTCTTCGAATTACAACACACTTAGTGAATGTTCAAAGTTACAACGGCACTGAAAAAAGTGAGTTATGACCAGTTTTTCACACTTATGACCATTTCAGCATCTCCATGGTCATGTGATTTACATTTGGCTGCTTGACAACTGACTCACATTTATGATGGTTGCAGTGTTCAGGGATCATGCAATCACCTTTTGGGACCTTCTGCCAATCAAAGTCAATGGAGAAACCAGATTCATTTAACAACCATGTTACTAATTTAACAATTTCAGTGATTCACTTAACCAATGTGACAAGAATGGCCATAGAATGGGGCAAAATTCTCTTAACTAATTTCTCTCTTAGTAATATAAATTTTGGGCTCAACTGTGGTTGTAAGTTGAGGACTACCTGTACATGATCTGAACTGGGCCTGTTTTACTCTACTTTGGAATGCCAGGAAAAGAGGAATAAAATAAGGCAGCACCTCTAGCAGATACCAAATGCATCCTTTAGTCACTGCATGACTCACAAGCCATCTGAGATTAATAATTAGATCTCCAAGACAAAGGATAACACCATGAAACAAATTCAATTCCTTATTGAATACTATTCATGTTAAGATTTTTTTTAACCTCCTTTTTTGTTTTTGTTTTTTTCTTTTGATAATGTACACAGGGGTCTGATGTCAAAGCCATTCATGTAAACAGAGTATTACTACCTGAGAACAGTGATGTCCAATGTCATGTAGCCATTGGTCCAGTATCAAGGGATTATGTGAGATGGACCAAGTCCTCCACAGTCATTCAGCAGGATTTAGATCAGGGTGGGCAATTAATTTTCCACATGAGAAATTGGGGCTGCTGTGGAAGACTGCCACCGCACCCCACCACCGCGACTGCCCCTCCCCTTCCATCATCAAGCTGGACAGAGACAGACAAAGGGTTGGAAGTGACCCGCAGACCCTAAAATGCCCAGGTCTGATTTAGATTGTGGTGCTAGTAGAAACTGAAGCTTAACATTCTGGTTCATTCTGTATTTTAAAAAAATCTGATAAAGATAATCTCAAATTTAATCTGACCTAATAATGCAGCTTTCAATGACGACAGAGACCAAATTCTATCCAGAATGAAGTTCTCAATATCACTGATAAAAGTCTCTTAAAATGCAAATAATTCATAGAATTGCAAAATAGTATCAATCCTATCTAAATAAAATTCCATTTAAATCTTCCCATAAAAAACAAACAAACCAAACCCCTAATCTTTCTTCTCTTCCCCTTAAATCCTTACTGAAGAAAAGCCTGTGATCTTATTTACACCTCTGCCTGGCTGCCCAGGGGCTCCTGGTGTTTCATTTAAATATGTGTAAGTGAAGAAGAAAGGAAGGCTTTTCCACAGAAATGTCCCTATTCTTCTCAGTTTGCAAAAACAAACACACGTGTGTAACTTTTGCAAAGCTCAGCCTCATTTGAAGACCAACATAGTGCCCCAGGCACAAAAAAAGACAATTTGCTGGCATAGAGGTCCCTGTGCTGGGTGTGAATGGAAAATTTGACCTACTACATCACACAGCAAAGTACAAAGTCACAGATATTGCCCACTGTTTAGACACAGACCAAGGAACACCAGTAGTAAGGTGAGAAGGAATAAAATCTCCTTCAAATTAAGTTCAATTCCTGGTAATTTTGTGGACACAGTTATGTAGCTTACCTGGTAGCAGTATAGAAATGTTTTCTCTTCTGAGACTGTTTTTTTTTCCACTTTCCAACTTAGCCTATAATTGTAGTATTCTTCCTATTGCAGTTGTTTCTGAACTCAAATCTCATCAGAACTTAATTTCATTGTGTTAAATGCAGTCCTTGATTTCTACTCATCTAAGTCCAACACTTTCAGCAGCTTTGGGCAAGAATTGCTGAACACAAAGAACAGCATATTAGATCAAATCAAAGGCCTATCTAAACCAACTGGGATAACCAGCCAGATGCTTCTTAACTAGGAAATGAACGAATTATACATCCCCCCCAATGTTTATGTTCCCTACTACCTAATATTGTGCTGCTCTGATCTCTAAAAGACCATTTATAACACCGGCCTGACCGAAAGCTGAAATTGTAGTTTAGTCTCACTCGGAGACAACTGTAAAGTTCTCCAATCCACTATCTAAAAAGTTAATTGAGAGAGAAGATTCAAAGAAAACCTAGCCCTGACCTCCCCCCCTCTTCCCAATTTACAGCATGTGTACTTTCAAAGGGTTCACCTTAGAGGCCAACTGTGATGTCCATTTGGCACCTATCAACATTATCTTGTCTTGCCCCTGAAGGCATGCCAGCATGTAGATTTAAGCAACTTCCAGTATGGTTTAATTGCTGACAATCCATGCTTCTTTATACTGAGTTTTACTAAGCTGCCAGATTGTTTCTGTATTTATTTCAAAAGTATGATTTTATATTGACCTATTCTATAAATCATTCTAATTCCTGCTCCTGGTGAAAAATAAAATAAAAATATTTAGGAAAACTAATTTAATTAAATGAATCAAATTGTTTTAAAAAATAAGGTAAGTGTAACAGAAGTTTAATGCAATTTGTTTATTCATGTAAAAACAGACTTATGTAAAGATGAAAAGAATCTCAAGGAAAATGAGAGCTGAATTTTTCACTCCTCTCCACCCTTTAGAATTATTGCCTCCAATCAATAATCATTTTGTTCCAATTTTAGGTCCTTAATTTTGTTCCATTTCCAAAGGAGGGCCTGTATGGGGGAAAAAAATCTCTGAGGCAAATTGATTTGGAGGTACATAAAAACTATCCATCAAAGGATGGCTGAACTGAATTCACATCAAATTCCAGTGTGATCTACTGGTCAGAATAACAGGCCAATTTCAAGAAACTAAGATTCAACTTTCTACCTTATGATGAGAACTTGTGGTTAACCTTGAACCACCCTTAGCCATTTCTGTTTCAATCTAACCGACCTCTTAGGGTTATTATAATGTTTTGAAAAAGCAGGATTTTAAAAAAGGGACTGGGATTTTAGATTTTAAATTTTACATTTTAGAACATGTTTTATTGTCTAGGGCTACTTGGTTTAATTTATTTTATTTTTTGTATATTATGTGTTGTATATAGTGTTTTAATTGCCCTGTACACTGCCCCGAGTCCTTCGGGAGACGGGCGGTATATAAATCCAAATAATAAATAAATAAATTAATAAATAAATATCTTGTCTCCTGACCTTCTTAAAAGAAAAGCAAAAGAAAATAAACTAATAGGAAAACTGACTGCATCATCACAAGAAAGTATTTCTAGAAGCCTTTCTCATTCTGCGGCCCACAGGGTTGGAAGAGGATTATGGGACTCAAAGTCTAATACATCTGAAAAGCTGGAAAATTCTACCTTATAGGACGGTAACCTAATCAAATGAATCCTAACTTCCTTTTTCTTTCTCCTCACTTCCCTCTCACCTTCTCTATGAATAGGAGCAGAAACATTACTAAATACTTGAATCAGAAGAGAGGGAGAGAGGGAGGGAAGGAGGGAGAGAGATGAAAAAGTATGGTGATTGATTCATTTTTTGGCCTTAGTGATAATAAATTGCAAATCTATAAAGTGAAAGTCCAGGAGGATTTCAGTGTTTTATACAATAACCGTATTGCACTAGTAAAGCAAAAGTGTGAACAAGCTACTAATATTAATTAAATGCAACAAAGATGCTACAAACTTACTATGTAGTGTTGTCAGATTTTCAAACTATTTAGGCTATGGATCCTGTTAATTAAAAAATAAATTTCCCGAAATTCTAATCAAGGGGCAAACTTCTAGTGATACAAAATAGGCAATAAAATGAAACTTATTAATCAAATTAATCAAAAAAATCAAATTTATGAATCAAACCTGTGTTCATTCTAATCAAGATATACATATTTATTTACTGAAGTTATCTCAATCATACAGATTCACCCCAAAACTTCCATTTCACCTTTCTCAGGGGAGGGGGGAAGGAAGCAGAGCTGGGACAGGACGACTTTGCAGAAAGCAGTCTATGCATTCACCAAAAGATGGCATGGCTGAGGTATTTTCTGAGGGAAAAATTGTGGCAATCATTTTCACCCTGCCACTGCCTGCCTCTCCGGCTCACACAGAGTGTGATGTGACACTGTGAGAGTGTTTTGAATGTCAGAGGAGAAGCCCCACCTTTTCCACTATACCTTGGCCACCCATGGTTGTATCTGGGTGAACTATCCTTTTCTCCCTTACTCTTTCTGCAGAACAGTTTGAAAACCCTGTGTTGTAACTTGCATATCCTTCCTGGTCCTTGTCCATGGGCTAATTTAAATTTCAGGTTTATATTTACTCCCTCTGTTCTACAATTGTGTTTAATCAGCAAGCAAACCTTGATCACTCTGAACTGAAACCAAAGTAAAATCTCATCTCGTAACTAAAGAGTGTTGAAATTAGATCACAACAAGATTTCGCAGGTATTACCTATATATAGGTGAAATCTTGTGATATATATACATACACATACACACACACCCTTGCAAAATACTAAGCACATCATACCAAGTAATGGATTGCTCAAAACCCTCAATTTATTTTTCCTTAGAACATCTATACCTGTCACCAGCTTCTTCTAAGAAGATTCTCATACACATCCTATTCAGTTTTTAAAACATCAATGGAATAAATTTCTGCAGAAAAACATACTATTGAGTATCAACATTACAGATGGTGAAAAAAAAGATAAAGAAACACACAGAGCCTGGCTGACTGGGAGATTAGAATGGCTGTGCTTCTAACAGTCCATAGCTTACCAATTTATCACTGAATGTGTGAGTATAATAATTTCTAATTTATTTTTTTTAAAGGGATTCCTGGGCAAATATACATAAAGCACTTTAACCTATTTACACCTGAACAGGCAGTGGGTGATCTAGGAATAATTTTGCTCACAAGAGGCAGTGCCCTTCTACATATCTTCCAAAGCAGTGTTTCTCAACCTTGGCTAGCTGGGGAATTCTGGGATTTGAAGTCTACACATCTGGAAGTTGGCAAGGTTGAGAAACACTGTCCCAAAGAATATGCCTTCCTCAAATCAACTGGCAACGTTTGCAATGCTAACAAAACATGCTGTACAGATTACTACTTTGAGCCTTAATTGTTTAATCCACATGAACTAAAGCATTAAAGTTAAGATTTTTATGCAATACAATTTTTAATAGTAGATTAAAAATTGCTTAATGTAGCAAAGACCTCAAAGGTTAGACAACACCCTCCTTTGGCATCAAATGATACAAAGTAATAAACAAAGCTACGACTCTTTTGTTGCTTGTATCCTAAGCTAAACAAATAGCAGATCTTTTTCAGTTCAGAATTATAGGATGGAGGAAGATCATGGAGACAAGAAGACATAACCAGAAACAATTCCCAATGTATTTATAAGGACTTCCTCCCAGTCCCAATGTGACAGAACTGCAATTGCAAAGGAATAAAGCTTATAGGAAGCAGTTCACATACCAGTGTTCACATACCAGTGCAGTAAATTATAAATAGGGTAAAAACAAGAACTATGTGGAATTGGAAGTTACAGAATTTCCCTGACATTAATCTTAGGTGCACTTTTTAAAATACAGCTCCATCACAGTACTGTGGATTCTTGGACTTGCCTCCCTTTAAAAGACACATTTAATATTTATGTTATTGGGACCAATATTGCTGGCTCCTAAAGCTGATGAAGAAATTGTAGATACTATCTCCCTGAGTTCTTTTGTTTATGAGAACTGCTAAATTAATTTCCACTGAAGGAAGTAAAAGAGTTGTCACACGAAATTTCTGGAAAAAAAAGGATCCTCAAAAGACTACCTCACTGACAAAATGTGAAAAATGCATTTTATTGATAATTATCTATGCAACTGTTGAAAAGCCCAGTATTTTTTTTATCTTTTAAAATTTAATCAATGTCATGCAATCCATCCCAGATTGAAAATAATATTACCTTTCTTGGCATGATAAAGTTTAGAAAATTCATTCTTACCTATGTTGGTATGCCTTGAAACTCCTGGAGTACCCCGATTCTGAAGGTTGTGGAGCATGGGGCTATCAAAGGGAGATGAAGTCCAACTCGTGCCCATTTCTGGGGTCATATAACTTGCTGGATATGGACTGGAATAGGACCCACTGAAACTCCGAGCATATTGGTCTCTGCTATTGGCCGAGATACTAAGAGAACTGTTATAAGCAGATGCTTCTCTGGAAGTAGTTGCTGGGATGGGGGTGCTGGTAGCAAAGGAGAACCGTGGGGATACTGATGGATGAGAAGATCCAGGGTTGTAAGCAACACTCTCAGCTCCAGGCTGAGTCCAAATGGAGTGGCTGGAGACTGGGCTGCCTTGCTGGGACGAACCACTCCCTTGGAGGTAAGGCAGGCTGGGAATCATGGTAGTGACCCTTGTGGTGGGTATGTAGACAGGAGAAGCAGCAGCTGCAGTGTGCATAAAACTACTGGTCCCTTCATATGCTGGTGGGCCATGGTTGGCTGCCATGGCTAAGCTCTGGTACATCTCTGAAGGTGCAGACTGGGCCTTGATTTGCAACCCAATCACACAGACAAGTTATTTATTTTTTATTTTATTTATTTTTATTGCATTTATATCCCGCTCTTCTCCGAAGACTCAGGGTGGCTTACAAGCTTAGCAGAGATCTTAGCAGTTATCTCCAGAGATCCAGGTTTGAAGACAAGTATGGGCAGGATGGACCATACAGTTTCAACTCAGATCCAGTGAGTGGGTTTCCAATCCAGAAAATCCCTAACAGAACTGCCTATGTTCCACTTTAGATGTTTCCTGACTTATTTGAGTCATCAGGGATGGTAGAATCTTCTTCACACAGCTCACACCTACAACAGAGGTAAAAATAAAATGAGATTGTATACAGAATGAAGAAGAGAAAAGGCAGTCAGAAAGCAGAAAGACCTCCCCATTAAAAGTATTTTCAGTCAGGTCAGGGAAGACCAAGGTTAGAGATAGATACAGGTAGTCCTTCCTTTCAACAACAATTGAACCCAAAATTTCTGTTGTTAAATGAGACACTTGCTAAGCGAATTTTGCCCCATTTTACAACCTTCCTTTCCCCCAGCTGTTAAATGAATCACTGCAATTGTTAAGTTAGCAACACGGTTGTTAAGTGAATCTGGCCTCCCCATTGACTTTGCTTGTCAGAAGGTCACAAAAGGTGATCACATGACCCTGGGATGCTGCAACCATCATAAATATGAGTTAGCTGCCAAGCTGCAACAGTCATAAGTCACTTTTTTCAGTGTCACTGTAACTTTGAACAATTTACTAAATGAACTGAGACTAACTGTACTCCTTAACCAAACCCCTCTTCTGAAATCAATCCTTTTCCAGATAACTTACTCCTTTTGTTTTAGTTAAACTCAAAGCTATTATTTGATCAAATCACATTAGGAGATTCAAAATCTGTATTTGAATTCAGGAAATGTGAAGCGGAATTTTAAAGGAGCTGAGATCTTAGTGACTACAGCAGGGGTGTCAAACTCAATTTCATTGAGGGCCACATCAGCATTGTGGTTGCCCTCAAGGGGCCGGGTGGGTATGACCAGGATGGGCGTGGCCTACTGGGTCCGTGTGGCTAGAGCGCGTATGGCCTACTGGGTGGGCGTGGCCAGCTCTACATCGTTCGCATCAAGGGTGCCTATGGGGGCCTGGGCAGGAGTGGGACAGATCTGAGGGTTTCTGGCAGAAGGAGGGTCTCTGGGCCAGGGCCAAGGCAGTGGGGGCTGTTCCCTCAGTTTCCAGGATGGCTTCGTGGGCCACATGAAAGCACTTCACGGGCCGGATGCGGCCCCCGGGCCTTGTGTTTGACATGTCTGGACTACAGGGACACAATCATGCAGCTAATCAGCTCCAATCCTTACTAGCTTCTAAGCTAAGGTCAATTTTTCTACCTGCTAAGCAGAGAGGGAGGGAGAGAAAATCAAAAGGCAGGAGTGATAGTAACATCTTATTCATGCAGGAAAATGAAAAATGTTGGGCATAGGGATGAGTAATGGTGAAGTCAGGTGTATACTACTGTAAGTGTTTTTTCCCCCCATTTGGTGCCTTCCAGATGTGTTGGACTACAACTCCCAGAAAACCTAGGTTACATGAATAAAAAAAATTCACAGAAGCCCAATGCTTTCTGGAGGACAGAATAATGGAAATAAATTCTACAAATGATTGGTCGTCAGTAGTGCTTCCTTCTTCAAAAATGTTTTTAGTTCAAAATTTGAAAATATCTCAGAGATTCAAAAAAAGAGGAATTTACACCATAAATATAAGTTCCAATGGACTAAGACTGACCACGATCTGGATTCACATAGCAGCATTAATTTTCAGACACACATATCAATGACAAGTTCTCACCAAATGAATTCATAAACAGCTAAACATATCAGAATAGGAAGAAATGTTTGCACCTGCAAAAACAGACGGAAATGCAGCCTTTCAACACAGCCTTTCCCAATCTGAAACTTGCTAGATATGTTGGACTTCTACTAAAAAAATATTCAGTTAGCAATATTCATATCCAGAGTGCATCAGGTTGGAGAAGGCTGTTCTTACTTCTGTTCATGCAGGAACAAAGCGAGCTTGTTCATTTCCAGATGAGAACAAGGCTTGCCCTTCGAGTTGTCCTGATAAATTATTTGAAAACTTTTATGTCCCAACATAAATTGCAGCTGGCCTAGTTTAACAAAACACAAAAATGTGCTTTGCTGAATATACATTTAGTTGCACATCCCCAAAAGTTTATCATTTAGCATTTTGGCAAGAACATTCCTGATATATAATCTATATGGCCATGATGGTTGACTTCACTGTTGCCTAGCACTTAATGATCTGTGGCTACTCTAAGTAAATGATGAAGAATTGAGTGTTGTTTGCAAGCATTGGGTAGGTATGCATTTAAAGATACATCACATGCACGTGTATACACAGACACACACATACCACTGTCACCAAGTGGAATTTTCTAAATAGGACAAAAAATGGCAACACTTTCCTTCCATCAGAGCTGCTTTTACAGGGATATTAAAAAATTCTCCCTAATTTTAGTGAATACACAACTATTAGATCTCAAGCCTTTTCTTAACTTAAATCCTATGCTCCCCCCCCTCAAAAAAATGTATGTCCTCTGGAGGTATCGAAGTGCAATTCTCATCATCCTGATCCATCCAGGCCACCTAGCCATAAAAGTCTATTTGTGATCTGTTTTCTAATTTCTCTAGTGTGTGACAGTTTTATATAAAACCATGGTAGTTTCAAACAGCTATTAGCCAGTTTAACCATTTTTAAAATACTACTTTAAAGCAAATAAATGGATTGCATTCACACAATATATAATATACAGGTTAACAAAACAAAATGTGTGTGCTCACATATATGCTATGCGAAAACAAATATTTGCTTAACATAATTGCCTGTTTTATATAACCATGCTAAAACAACAGCTGAGTTCTGACAACACACTGCATCATAAAATGCTTAATCCTGCTTTAGTGTGGTCTTGTGCGAATCCATACTGTATATAATATGGTTTTGAGATCAAACCAAAGAGAGAGAAAGTGCAAGAGAAAAACTCAAATGTTTTTGACCTATAAATCAAATGTGTACAGACAGACTTTGGCCATTCAGTGCCAAAGAGTCTCAGAAGTTACATTTCTGTTCATTACTTCCTTTTTATAAGACAAACTCGTGGCTTTGAAAAAAGATCTATGATCAAGAAACTGATTGAGGTGTACATACATTGTAGATTTGGACAAAATTCCTACTTACCAAACAACGGAAGCCAAAGTGAGATTCAGGGGCTACCAGTCTACTACATGCACCAATACACAATCCAACTAAACTACTAAAACCTATGCTTTTGGAGACCCCAGGTTACATCACATTAAACCAGTGCATATTGTCATCCTTCCCCAAATCTTTCCACTCCCCATTGTCTTCTAGACCCCAGCAGACCAGAACAGATTACCCAACTTGAGCTGGCAAGACTACCTAGAAGGTGAAGCTATTTCGCAGCAAAGAACAAAGCGCTAAAGTTGGGAACACTCTTTCACTATCAGGAGCATTTGTGTGTGGGAAGGGGTGCTCTCCATCAAGGATTGCAGAGGAGACCAAGGGTTGCTTGACTCTACAAAGAATCACCCAAGAATTGTTTTCCATTCGTAGAGCTATCCTGTGCAGGCCTAGACTGAGGGCGACCCTGCTGCATTTAATGAGTCTTACTCTCTGGGAAGCAGGCCTAGGATCACAACCTTCAGGAGTCACTAGTTTTTCCATGGAAAGGGATCTGTTTTGAAGAACACTTTTTCTCTAGGATATGCACCAGAAGCTTCGCGCTTTTTATAAAAGTGAAATGGGGGCAGAGCTGTATTTCAGCTATGGATTTTTAAGTGTGAATTCAGATTGCCTCCTCCTCCCTCTCTCCCATCCTTTTCCATCCCATCCCACTCTTCAATGCTGCAAGTAAAACCATATTCATCAGACTCTGTCATATACAGGGAGGGAGGGAGAAGGAAGAAAGAAAGAAAGAAAGAAAGAAAGAAAGAAAGAAAGAAAGAAAGAAAGAAAGAAAGAAAGAAAGATAGATCAAAATGTGAAATTAACAAAAGAAGTGTGAAAGGAAACTGTTGAAAGACATCTAGGACAAAACTAGAAAAAGCTAGTGTCCCCTCCCCTGCAGTTTCTAATTTATTTCCAGTGAAATAAAAATCACCTAACCCAACTCCCTTAAAATCATCTTCAGATCAATTACTAATGTACTTGAGAAAATATGTCTATTGTTATATTCCAGTGAAATTATTTGATGATAAGCAAGCAAATCTTAAATGGCACAGGGGCTGCCTATAAAGCAATTGCTCAAGTGAAGTTGGAAAAAACATTTGTGAAATACTACTCTATAAAACAAAATAGTTGTATTTAGGCAGCATTTGCACCTTTCATACATATCTATAAAGTAGTTACTACTCCTGGAATATGGTCACAATCCAACAAAGGATGATCAGGTTTTAAGTTACACGGTTTACCTACTTCCTACCTAATGTGTATTATTAATCTTCCCATCAAAATCAATGGAACTGAAAGTGATTTCTACTGGATAATGGATTCAATTAATTCAAAATATAGATCTAAGGAATGCAAATATGAACTCTTAACACTAATGTCATCTCTTTGTTGTAAGTAAATAGAGAAGAATTAATAATTTTAAAAGTAAAATCAAAGTAGTATAAAGATACCAGAATTATACCAAAAGGCATTATTTCCACCCATCATTTTCTAGAAATATTTACACAAAGGTGTGCAACCATTTTATTAATGTAGTTTCAAAGCAGATTTGAAGAGAAATAGGAAAAAAAACCTGTGTTAATATTTGAAACTATTTCAAGTAGAAATAACTGATTGTAATAGTTGAAACAGATCCGCTGTTTCCCTCTGGCAATTTTTACCTGCTCAGGTTAAAATAATATATTACTTCACAATACTGTTTTAAAATAATCACAACAGAATAAAAAAAGGACATGATAGAATGATAATAATAATAATAACCCGGCATAGTACATTCACCCATTCTGAAAGCGCCAAGATAAAAAAAATGGAGGCCTATATTTGTAATCTCTCCTCCTGTTTTTTAATGTTTCTAATCTTTTTGCAACTCCTTTTGAAAACCAGAATTCTGTTCTTTTTGAACCAAAGAATATACTACCCCCCCCCCCCACCGGCAGATTTTCTCTGAGAAATCCCATTCATTCTCTTAGGAAAAAAAACAACAAATGGACAGTAGATGGGATAAACAGGAAAGAAAAGCAATTTTTTTAAATCTCAAAATATCTTACAGACTTGAAGTAATCAATGGCAGAAAAGGAACAAGAGTAATAATAATAATAATAATACCCAATGGAAGTTCGGCGCTATTTCTTCTTACCAATTTAGCGCAAATAGAAATCGAAGTGAGATCAGGGAATTTTTGAAACCTCTTTACCTTTGATCGAATTGTGAACGCTGCTTCAAAAACAACTGACGCTATTCAAAAACCAAATAAAATAAATTTGCACCCCTAAAATCCGGAATACAGTTACAGGACTCCCGCCAGGAAGGTTTCCAAAACTATCGAGAAAGTATTATTACAGTATTATTTTTTCCAGTTCGATAAATAAAGGGATGTTGAACGCTACGCCCGATCCTTTTTCAAAACAAAACAAAACAAAACTACATTCGTTGTGATTTCTTATGCTGGTAGATTAAAGGGTCTGTTTTCGAGATCTCTGTGCCCAGAAAAGCAGTGAAGGAAGGAGCGATGCCGGCGGCCGGGAGAGGAAAACCTGGGCAAGAACATCTGCGAGGCTCTCGCTCCAACCGGGGCTTCCTTCACTCCCGAGGCGCGACCGGAATGAAACGGGCAAGAAAACCCACTCGCGACCGGGAGGGGGAGGGGGAGGGGAGGGGAAAAAAAAAAGCAGCCTTGCGACATTTCTCCCGGGAAAGGGCTGCTCGGACGATAACCTCGGACAAACACCACGAGCCGGGAAGGGCAAAGAAGGAATACAGTGACGAAAAAGGTGCGTTGGAGTTCCGGAACTAAAGAAAGGAGCCAAGAATCACTTCGAGTCGCCCCGCAGAGCCAAACCGACCTGCTTCAAACGTCTCCGCTCGCCTTCTTTGGCTTCTTCCTCGACGGAGTCCCCCCCACCTCCCCCGACGGAACCCTGGAAGGGGCGCCTGTCGAGAGAAACAGGAGCAGCCGAGACGAAGGGAAAGAATCGCCCGGACGGCTTTGGCAGGCTGAGGCTGAAAGCTGGGCTGCCCGCGCCTACGCCCGCCGCCACCTCTAGGCCACGGAGACGCCGGGAGCGGAAAGCGCCCCCGCCCGCCCAGGCCGGGCCTCCTGGGTGCCCCGGGCGCGGAGCCGAGTCCGCCTCGCCTCCTCTGCCTGGACGCCCGGGAAGCGGGCACGGTGAGGTGGCGCGTTGCCTGGCCCGCCTCGCTCCCGCTGACGCCGCCGCTGACGCCGCTCTGAGCCTGGGCAGCCACGGATGGGACGCTTTGCTTTCCCTCCCTGGCTTTTCTCTTTCTCTAACCCCCCCCCACCCCACCCCCCCGCTTCGTCCCTCGTTCCCTACACTCTTCCTTTCTTGTCTCCACCCTGGTGACTGGCCTCTCCACACCACGTGGCGAGGGACGGGATGAGCTGGTGGTGGGTGGGGGGAGGAACGAGGGTATCTGTTGCACCATCAGCCGGCGCCAAGCTTTATTCCTGTGGGGGGGATATATACATATACATACACATATACATACACGCACACACGTATAGACAGGCACTGTATGTTGGGGGAGAGGGAGGGAGAGGGAGAGAAAGAGAGAACATAGGTAAGCACCTTTGTGGGCAACTGGGTGCAGCTGTAAGCTCAGAGTGGGCGAAACCCAGCTTCAACCTATGCCCCCAAACCACAGGAGTAGGGCTTTAACTATTTCTGCCTCAGCTTCCTTCCCTCCAGATGTGTTTCTCAAGTGCCATCATCACTGCCACCGTGCCGTATCCCAGCCTCTGGCCTCGGTAGTCCGTTTCGTCTGGCAGGCTCCGTGTCAGAGGAGCAGCAGGAGCCCTTACAGAAAGAGAGGTCCTTCCCTTAATTATATCCCATGCATACTTTTTATTGCTTCCACGTCAGGGAGCGTTGTTACCTATCTTTAGCAGTGAGTTCTGCTGCTATGCAGATTTCCCTCTGGAATCCCCTTCTGATTCATTTCACTGAGAAGGATGAAAGAGCAGGAGCGTCCACAACTAGAAGAATGACAGCTGCAGGCTCTACAAAACAGGGCTGCACTTAGGGGCAATTCAAATCACTGCGTAGGTTTTGATCAGGTGACTTAAACTGTTGCGGAGAAACTCATCCATGTGATCAAACGATCAAGTGGGTAGAAGTGCACGGGAGCGAACTCCATTTTGCGAATGTATTTGGACATACAGAACCGCTGGATTTAAAAGGAAGGAAAGTAAATTTAGGTGAAGTGTTCTGAGAAACTTCAGAATAGGAATTTCGTGATGTGTCCAGTTTAATTAACAAGGCAATGTGGTCAATTCTCTCTTGCTGGAGTTTTCACACTGACAGGATAGCGGCGATAGCCGGTTTTGGAAATGTTACATCAAAGAGGAGGAGTGAGATTGGATGATATAGCATACAGGGGCCCTTTAAGTTAGTGAGTTTTCTTCTTTTTATGTTTCAGCTTTTCCTTCAAAGATCTGAAAGCAGCCTATCCACAACTTTCCTCTCCTTTAATTCCTTCTGCAACCCTATGAAGCAGCTCCTGAATTTTTTTTTTGTACAGCCTCCTCATTTTCCAACTGCCTAAACCAGCTTCCACTATTCTGAGGTCAGAAACATTTAAAAACCAGAATATATGGTGTAAAATAGGTTTAATGGTCACCAAAACAAAAAATCCCCTTCTCCCCTGTGAAAATCCTGATCCAGCCAGAAGTGTGATATGATCCAGTCCCCTTTGCGGTATTGGTTTGGTGGCTGCAATCCCTACCTTCCCCCAAAATAATATTTACTACCACAAGAAATGACTACTGAGTTGAGAATCAAGTAGCGGGGTTGAAGGCTAGGTGGGGGAATTTGAAGTTGCACCTTCTCAGCTGCAAGCCAACGTTGTGAATTCCCTTTGGTAATTGCTTTCCTTATGTCAGGAAAAAAAATTGAAAGCATTCTGTCCCCTCATTCCCCCAGCTCTGCTTTCTCTCCATTTGCCTTCTCCCATTTGTGAATGGGAAGGTGAACTTAAGAAGGAAGGAAACTCATCTATTCATGGAAACTCTCTGCTGGCTCAGATTCACTCACTAATCACATTCATACAATGGGTCACACTGGGCTGAAGTGCTATTGATAATTTTGAGGTCCAGCATATTCTGAGAAGTGAAGTAGGCTGATTTCATTCAACCATCGAATATAAACCATGGTGCATATATGGCATACAGTATGTCGGCATATTTTATTAATTTGGTTTTACAGGATATTACACTGAGAATTCAATCACTAAGTTACATGACTGGGGGAAGCTGAACATAGAACTCCCAAAGTCAGCTCAATTTAGTTGTTCTGTGCTGCAATACTACCTACACTAGCTATCCTTGAAGAATAGACCTTGGTCTCTCTTCCTTGAGTCAATCAGATAAGTTTGGTTGGTATGGTTTATCTCCGCTTCTGGATGGAGGCCATCTCTGGAAGGGCAGCTTGGTTAGAGAGCTTCTAATTCATCTCCAACCTCGTGTCTTCCATTTTTAATTATGATTCCCATCAGCCCAGTTATGGTGGCCAAGGATCAAGAATGGTGAAAATTTACTGTAGTCAAAAATATCTGAAGAACATCAAATTGGGACCTCATTTTATTTATTAACATGACTAGCATAAAGATAGAGATTTTAATTAGGAGATAACTGGAGGAGGAATTACATCTGCTTCCATAAAGAGAAAGCTACAAGCAATGCATCAAATTTAACTCATTGTACAGACTCACCATAAATGTTACACATTGCCTGCTAGGTAAACACTACTTTTTAAAACTAACCAAATGTAGTATTCTGTGTGAGTACTGGTAGCGTTTTTTGTTTCTTTTGTTTTAACACCATGTTCTGTGAACATAACCTGGATCCTGATTGATTGTCCTGCAAAATGTAAATGCTCAAAATATGTTTAATAAATTAATCAACCAACTGAAGTGTTATGCAAACTCTGTTCATAGAACAGAAATACTATAAAATTTGGATCCGAGCTATAAACAACTTCTGGAACTCACAGCTACAAAGCAGGAGGTAACAGGCAAAATGTTGGAGGTCAGATTTTAGATGACATTTAGAGAAGAGTCGGTATGTGGGACTGCAATTATTCTGAGCCAAAGGATGTCTTTAAAATGTTGGGAAATTGTCAAAAACGTCTCAAAAAATGGCTGCCATGAGGAGGTTTGCCTACTGATTGCAAAGTGCCAGCTGCAAGAAAGCCATTTTCAAGGATGCAAAAATCCCATATCTATATCAAAGACAACTCCAAAACAATTTGGTGAGATACTTTCACAGGCAGACACAACATTAAAAAAACACCAGGCGAAAGATACCCATCCTTACAGGCAAAACAGACCCTTATCAGGAGCTGGCCTTCTGGCATCACCTTTTTCTTTTTGTCTGGGTAGTTGGACACTCTCCTGTCTGAGTTGCTGCCTGGCACCCAGCTACTATTGTTTAGGGTTCATATGAACCCAACGACATTCTTAGCACTGGAGCCTATTTCTGTGTTTAGCAACATTCCAGATGGTCAGTTTGGGTCAAGGAAGAAGAGAGATTCAAAAATGAAAAGAGAAAAAACAAAGTGATAATAAATATAAGGGGGACAATAAACCTAGTGGTTATAATAGGTACCATATTAAGCGACCAGTGTAATGTAAAGAAGATCTTAAGTGCCATGACTCAGTTGGAGTCATCAGTGGCTTTGTGGCATTGACTTTCACAAGTGGTCAATGAAAAACTTTAGTGAGAGGAATCTCTCTATTGCTTGCCAAATGACTGGGTGGAGAGGAAGACAGAGGAAGAGGAAGAGAGGGTCATATTCATTCACTCATTAAATAAACCATGATTTACTTTGTGGGTCAGTACAATACACTAAATCACAAATATTTTAGCCTAGATTGTATGCAAACCCATCCAGAGAGGGTAGTGGCAGCAGAAAAAAGGAGAACTTGAGAAAGAAGTGATAGTAGGCCTGGGAGAAAGAAAGAGGGAAAGAGAAAAGGGAGGGATGACATCCTTAACTCATTGCTCTGATCTCACCCATCACTAGCTTTGACCTTGTGCCCACCAGGACACTTCTAGTAGCAGATTATCTTCAGGGGCAAGAATATGTAGTCTTTGAACAGTATGAACATTTTGATCCAAAAAGTAGATGTGGCAGAAGAAAAACTATCTTGAATATAACTTGAATATAATATTGCTTTTGTTAGGAGAAAATTCACAATTAGAATATGAGCTTGTCGATCAGATGGTCGGCAGTTTGGTGGGTCGAATCCCGAGTGCCGCGTAACAGAGTGAGCGCCTGTTACTCATCCCAGCTTCTGCCAACCTAGCAGTTTGAAAGCACATAAAAATGCAAGTAGAAAAATAGGGACCACTACGGTGGGAAGGTAACAGCGTTCTGTGTGCCTTTGGCGTCTAGTCATGCCAGCCTCATGACTACAGAGCCTGGCTCTTTGGCTTTGAAATGGAGATGAGCACCGACCCCTAGAGTTGGAAACGACTAGCACACATGTGCGGGGAAACCTTTACCTTTACCTTTAGCCGCCTGAAGTTTTATGTCATTGGTCATGATGGTTGAAGGAGATGAAAATTGAAATCCAACATTTCTCAAGAAAGTTACTTGAAGAATTCTGGAATAGCCACATCTTTCAACTTTTGAAACTCATCTAACAGTTCCTTGCAGATCTTCCATGTTACTGTTTTGTCTCCATTACAACTCCACCAAATGTGAAAACCTTTTGCCTTAAGACACGGGCTTATAAATATGAACCCCATTACCCATAAAGCTGTACTTCATCTCTTCAAGTTGGCCTTGGTTCAGCAAGCAGGGAGAAGAATCAACTGGCAATTAGCCATTTTGCAATGAGCAGCATAGGCTGCTATAAGAAAACAAGTAATAGCTATCTGGTCAAAATTGTTTCTGTCCATCTAGTCTGAACATTTGAATGTGCCTTCTAAGCCTCCCTCCTTCAAACAGTACATCAGATTTGGGTCAGGTATCAGCCTCCTTAGAACCATGCCCCAGCCTTGGAAATGCCTCCTGGGAGGTACATTATGCAAATTATTTAACACGTTGTTTTCCATTGTGCCTTTGGCCCTAACTGACTGATTGTGTGTCTTCCATCATGATATGGATATCTCTGTCTTGTTTTCTTTAATTTGTTCTTTGCCTTTTTTTCTACTTTGTTATGCACAGCCCAGAGTCCCATTACTAGGACATTCTACAAATGCAGTAAATGGATAAATACATTAAAACAAAATGGCCATTTTATGTGACAGGAAAGCTTGGAAAGATCCCTAAATCCATATCTGTAATAATATATGCACCCATGCAGAAGGATGGGTGACATGCTGATTTATATTCCAGTAGGCCTTTACACTGGTAAGCAAACCTATTTCTATCAACAACAGACACACATTGACATGTGTCAGTAGTTCATTGGGTAAGTCTTCTAGGACTGTAAAAACTGGGCTGTAAAATTCCAAATGTCTACTAGATGGTTGCATAAAGTTTTCTTGACCTCTTTGTTGCTTCCTAAGATTATCTGGATTTTTGCAATCCAGATCTGATAGCCCTAAGAGTTCCCTAGGAGCATTTCATTTCAACATTAATATCTCATCTAATTTAACATAACCGAACAATTAATTGTGTTCTGTCATTAGGACTGCATGTAAGAGCAAAGGTTCTCAGCAAAAACTGGATAATTGGAGTTGGAATGTGCCATGTTTAAGGGAAGTGGGATTAGCATTAGCTTTCAATTTTCTGTTCAGTGTCCCAAACTAAGATCTTTTTGTGGTTGTTGAGATTGGCATTGTTGCTTTTTCTTTTCTTTTAAAATTAACTTTATGAAGCACGAGACGTGCAAAACTGATGCCTTATCACCAAAAGTGTGCATGTAACTAATCAGGCACACATCAAAGTTGTGCAAGGGATGACAAATGAAATTAAATAAACAAGTTATACAAACAATGAACAAATGGAAAGGGAACTACCAAAGACCCTTTGTGCTGGGGCGCCATTTGGTCTCCGGCTGGCCTTGGCCATGATGATTGGTTTAAACATAAAGTGTGCTTAGTCAATGAGTACATCAGAATCAGTCATGCTACTCACAACTTTAATGAATTTGGTATTTCTAAGCAGGAGAAAATTGGATTATTTGAGGCAGATGAGCTTATAGAAACAGACAGACTTCCCAACCAAAATACTCAGGCTGAGGATACATCAGAATCTAGCACTCGTGTATCAAAGATGTCCCAGGACTATATCCAGGCTGCTGAATCCCTTTGTTCCACATGTTTGTTATTCCCACATCCCTCAAAATTTCTATTTATTCCTAATTTATTTTGCCAGAACTTTTGGGGCAATTTGTTTTTATTCATGAAATCAAATGTTCTGACAATTCATCACAGCATGTAACAACCAATCATATTTGTGAGCTAGCCTATTAAGCCCTTTCCAAGATCCTCCATAGCATTTTCTCTCCCCTCTGTTGACTCTGAGGTCCAAGGGTCAGCTAGCAACCCACACCTTTCTGCTCAGCTTGCCCTGGATTGCTTGCTTTGGGGATTCCACTCAACTGAATGATGATGGTTGCTCAATTTTTAAAATTATATTAAAAAAAATTATGTGACTTCTCTGGGCATGTGATGTCACTGTAGCAGGAAGTTTTGAAGGTTAATAAGGCAATAAGAGAGCACTGTCGTTATATTAAAAATAATAACCCATTACGATGTAGCTTTTAAGGCTGATAACAGGCAAGCAAACATAGGACTTGGGCCTCCAAGATCTATATTCTAATATTCTACAACTGATTCCCTTTCAGTTGACAAAACGCCCTACAGAAACAAATGTGGGAGACTGAAGTAATAAATAATTAAATGGAGCCTTTGTGTGCATTTCCACAGCAATATGCCCTACAGAGTTCAGTAGAATGTTATTAGGAAAGATGTGTAAAATGGCAGCTTAAACCCCAACTGCTTAAAAAGAGCATGTGTACAGAGGGAGAGGTTCAAACTATGTAGTTACAGCTGATAAAAGAGCTTAATTCAACATCCTATAAAAGCTAGCTGCTTTCATGGGCATAAACCATCAGTTGAAGTCTTTAGCAGAGGAGCTCACAATTTTCCTTTCTTTCTCTAAAGTCCAATTAACTGGATCCATGCTGCAAAGGATTTTTTTTCTGTAGCACTGTCCAGACCCTGGAATTCCTTCCCTTGACCTTTTACCAAATAACGGACATTTTTTTATCACTGATGGTGCTGATGATGATGGTTCATTAGCTCCTTAATATCTATTTAGTGCCTTTAAATGTGCTTATTTTTTTTAGCATTCCTTTAGTATATTTTTGTTGTCCCTTTATAGTATTACATTTCATTTTGCATATTAAATGTATGAGTCTTGGAGGCATGTTGTGCAAAAGGTAACATTAAAAGTACTTGTCATTTTAGCATGGTGACTTGAAGAACATGTTGCACATAATAAAAGCGGGATGGTGGTTGTGCTCTTTGAATCATCATCATTCTAGCCATTGTCTATTGTAGGATGAAGGCGTCTTCCACACGTTTCCAACCAATAAGGCCCTGAGCTTTCTTTTGCTAATTGGGCCCACAATATTTGCTGATGCTGTTGATCCATCTTGTTTTAGGTCTCTTTTGTGGACACTTTTTATCAGGCAGGATCCATTCTATGACTACCTCGGTCCATCTGCCATCATTTCTTTTTGCTATGTGATCAGCCTATTTCTGTTTCAATTCTTTTACTCTCTGAGCCTTTCGCTAAAAGGCTGAAGAAAATGTTGCTTCCTCAATCATATGGACAGCTTCTTTTCATAAAAGAGCCTTGGTGGAGCAGTGGGCTAATGCCTCCTTAAGTAACACCAGCTGCCTGCAATTAGTGCAGGTTCGAGTCCCACCAGGCTCAAGGTTGACTCAGTCTTCCATCCTTCCGAGGTAGGTAAAATGAGGACCCAGATTGTTGGGGGCAATAAGCTGACTTTGTAATAATGCCGCTTGGGGGTGTGTGTGAAAGCCCTAATAAGCAGGCATATACATAGAATGAAGGCTACTGCTAAGCTTGTAAGCCGCCCTGAGTCTTCGGAGAAGGGCGGGATATAAATGGAATTTAAAAAATAAAAAATAATAGAAAGGAGTCCATATGCATTGGCTTCTCATATGTAGAAAATAGATGTTCTTGTCCCAGATTTTAAAAGGATGCAGAGTTTGTGATGAGAGTTAGAAAAATTGGTTTGATAACATCTATTGGTTATAGTAATATTCATTTATTTTACTTTATTTCATTATTACCTTTATATCCTGCTGAAGGTAGAGACTTTCAGCCTCAATAAAACTGTGGATTTGTTCTCCCTATTAAAAGTAATAGTGAAAATAATAGTGAATAGTAAAAAGTCAGTTAATTTAAAGAAAGCCTTTGGGATTAATACATTAAAATCTGTAAGGCAAGCACAAAAATAAAATAAAGCAACATTTCAGCTATTTTAATCAAAATAGGAAGGAGCAACATTTTAATGGCAGGGATGCAAAGTGGGATGGACTATGTTGCACATGTGAACTTTGAATTGCCTACTCCTGCATTTAAAATTGCTAGGAAGAGAAAAGTAACATCTATCATGACTGCTTCAAGACAGTCATACCTGATCCAAAGTCACCCAGTGGATCTCCTGGCAATCCTATACCAACATTCTGCATAATCCAAATCTCTTTTTTCTTTAGCCCAGGATCTAACATAGATGGATGGATGGATGGATGGATGGATGGATGGATGGATGGGCAGACAGACAGACAATTACCAGCACCATTTTCACTTTCTGAAAAAGTTATTATCTGTGGAAGGAATTACACAGAGTAAAAGAGACAAAAATTCACATATATCTATCCACTACTAATATTCATATACTTCTAGTGGTTTATTATTTCCTGTGCCCTGACAACAAAAAGTTACTGCTTAGTGTTCACATAGTGTATAGTTAAGAAATGTACATATTTCTCCCAGACCTTGGGGTAGGGCAGATTTTCCCCACCACCACTTTAGATGAGTCTTTGTACATTGAATGCATTGTTCGGATGGAAGCTATCTTGTTTATTTATAATGTATTGTGTTTTTTATCTTGTTTGTTTGATATTGTCAGCTACCCAGAATCCTTCTGGAGTCAGGCAGAAACTCTTCGGCTTTGAAACGGAGATGAGCACCAGCCCCTAGAGTCGAAAACGACTAGCACGCATGTGCGGGGGAACCTTTACCTTTACCTTTATATCTAGTTCACAAGTACCAAAACAGTACTTTTTCCTGTCCCAAAGAGCTTACAATCTAAAATTTGACACCACCAAAGCAAAAAAGAAAAGAGAAGGAAATCAAGGCAGCAGGAATTAAAAGGGAAGGATTTTTTGGGGAATAATATAATCTATTTATGATAATGACATGTTGTCTGCTGTACTGAGTGATCAATGAATATGATATAGGTTGTCCTCTTGCAAAGGTTGGTACCAGATAAGGAAAGTTTTTATATAATGTGTATGACAAGGAAAGAAGAAAAAGAATGAACCTATAGAGAATAAAACATTCATATGTTTCATTGACCTCTAGTGCACCCTTTACTAAACATGACCCATTATACCACACTAACATGGAATTAGGGAATGATGGATGGTTAGCCCCGTATTGAAGGTTCCTATGTGAATTGAATTTCTATAATGAATCAGAAACAAAACTCAGCCTTTGTAATACAAAACATATGCAAATGGAACAACTGACATACAAAAGCACAAAAGCAGTGGCTGAGGCCACACAATGTACTAAGCATTAATCCCAGTTAACAAAAATACTTGCTATTATGTCATACTCGCTAACATAAATAAACCTGAATATGACATAACTTGATGTCCTGAACATGACATAACATGATGTATCTTGTTTTAAGATAATAGTTGGACTCCTACAACTAATCTCAACTAATCTCTTCATTTTAGACTTTTGTGACTTACATGAACACAATCAATGAGTGGATTTTTCTATCCTGTTCAACAGTGAACCCCAAATATTTCATTTCCAAATCAATGTGCAATAGCCAATTTTTGTAGCTAAGATTTGAGGGCCCAAAGTAATGTCTCCTGCCAATCAATAATCATTTTGGGCCAGTCATAGACTTTGTTCATACAGCACAAAAAATCTTGAACCTGGATTATTACAACACAGTTGCTGCATGCTGCTGTTGATATTCTAATCATATAGAATACTCAAATAATAACCATATAGTGATTCCTGGTTCACTTGACATGTTGAGACAATGATTAGGTTTTCACAACCTACTTAATCCATCAACTACAAGGTTAAGCATTAATTTGAAAACAAACAAACAAAAAATTGCAAAAGTCATGTGGTCCCTTGCAGTCTATAACATCTTTTTGCTTCTGAATCTAAATCACCCATTTTAATTTAATCTAACATGTTGTTGAAATTTAGCCTGCATTTCTCAAATTAGTCTATCCCACAAAACTGTGGAGATAAAAAAATGTGGCATGAATGAGGTATCAGCTTACACAAAACCATTGGAAAAGAAGATCAGACATAGCTATTAACACAGTTTAATATTCAACTGCCAGTAATGAATTGTTGGTCAGTGGCCATGTAAAATCATTAATCAAAATATTTTACATCTTATTATTTTCTTTAATCAGAATGTTTTACATACTTCTTTTTATTTGCATTAACAAAGCAGTTCTTAACAGATTACCTCCATCTATACAAATGTCTTTTTGGTCTGAAATTTGAATATGTCTGTTTAAAAGTTCATATCTTAAAATAATGTGTTTTTTAAAAAAATATTTGCCTTAGTGCCTATTGATGGATGCATGGTTTATTTAAATAAAAACTTACATGAAAAGTGAAATGAAACAGAAAGATTAGCTGTTTAAGTTGCTTTTGGTTGTAAGATGTTTTTGCTGTTCCAAGATAACCTTTCTCAAAGCACCCTTGAGTTTAATGGGGTTTCCTCTCAAGCTGTTGTACAAGACTGGAAAAGTTGTGGAAATGTCTGGTCTCTGATTTGCCTCTGCTGTGGGCCAGAGAGATGGTCTTGGGCAAGGCACCACCAGTTTCACAGCTCTCCCTTCCACTGCAACATGACTTCTCGTGATGATGACTAAGTTGATGCGTACGAGTGCTTGAAACCCTTATAAAACATGATAGAACTGCCAAGTATTATTAGGTATGTTTATGTAAGGAGCATAGTATCTGGACTTTACTTAATGTGGCCAGAGGTTCTTATCTAAATGGAGATGTATTTAAGAGCAGAGTTTAAGGCTGCAATGTCTTTGCGTAGTGTACTCTGTACAGAGCCCCAGACATACCGGTACTTCTAAATAAATAAATACATACAACACTGACCTGCACATTAAGCAGGATTCTCTCTGTGTCAGTATCATTCATTTCTGGATGCTGTATGTTGATCAATTCATGTTCTCAGCATCAGGAGTCCAAGTAAAAAAAGACTTTGTAAATTGATTCATTTAAATGGGAGGACATAGGTGGTCTAGACGCTTTTAATTCTCCTTTGAAGTTGAAGGTTCTTAAAAGTGCATAACTTAGGCTGAATGGCATGATTTGTATTTGGACAAAACTAATCTATTCATTGTATACAGTATCATTATCTTCAAACCCGAAAGTAGTTCCCTCTGAAACAAATTGGATTGACTTGCAAGAGAGGGATTTAGGACTGAGATCCAGAAATTCATCAAATTAAAATTAAATATAAATGATATATTGTACATTACATACAAACATTCCACACGTGATCAGTATGGTTTGTAACTTATTTATATTATTTTGGAAGTTTTTTTTATCCCACCTTTATTATTTTTATAAATAACTCAAGCTGGTGAGCATAGCTAATGCTCCTTCCTTCTCCTATTTTAGTAATATATTTTCCATAAATTCCTTTTCTATATTATTTATTTTACTCCTTCAAACAAAAATCAGACTGGTTTATTTGTATGTGAACACATACATGCAACCATAAACACACTAACATTTGTCTGTAGTGGATGAAAAGCTTAAAATCATTCCAAAGGAAAAGATGCAAAAACAATCAGGTGAATCTAGTTATTCTACTTGAGTCTCAGTTCTGAGTTCAAATATGAGACCATCCAGGCAGGGTTAGAATAGTCATCCTTAGCCTTAATTTACCAGCACGTAAAATGGAAATAATTAAGAATTTCTAATTGTTTTTTTAAAGTATTTCTTTTGTATTTGCTGCATTTCCTATGACCCTATGGAAATCGTATGTTTATATTTACTGTTGTCATTTGCAAATTTATTACCTACAACATAGGGCGGTGGGGTTGGGTTTTTTTTTTTTTTGAAGAAATTGCAATTGGAGAGAATTAATGTCTCTGTTGTTTCTTGGGGCTGAGGTCCTTTACTGTAACAGTATCGGGGCACGCAGAATATTTTAAAAAGTTTTTAATAGGTGGAAAAGCGCGCTTGGTGATAGGGGTGGTCGGTGCCTGTTATTTATGAAGTTAACATGTGAAGAAGAAAAAACACCCCGTGTTACAATCTTTTTGAGATAAACAGGCAGAGAGAGCGAGAGAGCGAGCGAGAGAGAGAGAGTCTGCCGAGATATTGAGGCAGACTTTTGTTAACAGCCACGAAGAATGGAAAGAATCTCGGATTAATTCGACGTGCTGCTTCCCACATTCGAGGGGGATTTTTCTACATGTATTTTTCTTTGCAGGAGGCTCTTGACAAAGCGAAGTGTCGAAACCGCGACCGAATCCCAGCGTCGCAATTGATCAAGGTAACTGAGCAGGGCTTCTAACACCCGGGAAATGGGTGGATTTCCTCTCAGTTATAAGAGTGCTTAAACTGTGTGAAGAAATGGCAATTGTTTCCCTCAGATTCTTCTTAAATTAAAAGGCGGGATTGTCGTAGAAGAAGTATACAATAGCCATACACATGTACACCAGGAATGTATGGTGGGCGTTTCTAAAAGTGTATAATTGTGGGTTTGTTTTTTAAATCCAGTCTGCCCATTTGAATATTACTTGCAAGTTAATTCCACTGACCAAATGAAAGATTTTGTCGTGAAAATGCAGATAAGATTACAGCCTATAACACTATTTCCACTACAGAAATATTTTTGTTGTTGTTAAACATACATTATTAACTAACATCCACTTCCCACCGAGTAATTGACTTTAGGGTTCAACCGAATTCATATCACTGAACAATGTTATCAATATGGCTGTTTTCTCATAGAGATGCATATCCTAACCATCATATACTGTGTATTTTTATTTCTGAAACATGTCAAAAGTAAAACCATTGAATTCAATGGGACTCATTCCCAGGTACTTAAGAGCTTGGAACCACTATGTATGTTTTACTTCTATAAGAATATACATTTTCTGATAAGGAAAAAAAGATTATTAGCTGTCGCTCGATAAAAAAAATAAACAGTTTCATGTTTGTTCTTACATTTAGATATATCTTTTATTCAATTAAAGACACTTGGTAGTTTCTAGGCACATATATAAAACATTTATTCTATGTTTTATATTTCAGTATAGTAAGAAACCAATACAAAATCCTTTTGTTCTTCCCCAATGCAAAACTTCCTTTACAATTTCTTTTTAAAAATTATATCTTCTAGCAGACCTCTTCTTCTTTTTTAATAAGGTTTTTTTTTAAAAAAAAGCATCAGGAAAGAAATAATATTCTACATCTGGTCCATGGTGGCTAGGTGTTTTAAAAAGGTCTTGTAATAACGGAAAGAATATTTGATTGCTTGTACGAAAAAGATGTGGAAACACGTCTCTCTCACACCCCCACCGGCATTCGAAAGGAGTGAAATTCTGACAGGAAAAAGAATTAACGAGAGGTAGGGCAATATTGGAAGAAGGACTGTCTGCCTACTATAGAGGAGTGGACGCTTAAAGTGTCAAATTTAGCAGAAATGGCTAAGATTTCTGCTTACTTGAAGGATCATTCACAAGAAAGATACATTTCGGTTTGGAGAAGATGGATAGATTATATTCAGAAAAAATATGGGACTAAAAAGTTCCATTTAGCTTATGAGTAAATTTTAGATTGTTATAATTTAATTTTTTTTTATAAGTTGGATATTTTAGTGTGTTTGTAATTATGTTATTTATTTATTTATTTATTTATTTATTTATTTATTTATTTATTTATTTATTTATTCGTTTTATATACCGCCCTTCTCCCGGAGGACTCAGGGCGGTGTACAGAGCAAAGTAAGTATACAATAAACCAACAATAAAACAAATAAAACCCCAGATCTACAAATAAAACCCCAAATCTATCAGGCCAGGCCGGCTTGCTGGAATAGATAGGTTATAGGCGGGTTAAAGTGTATTATGTATTTGGTTATTTATATAGTCGATCAGTGTTAGCTAGATTACGATTACTATATATTTGTAACCCTGTAACCAGCTTTGGGAAGAGGGGGAAGGGGGGTTTGGGGTAACCTTTATAAAACTTTTCAATAAAAAAAAGAATTAACGAGAGAGAGAAGAAAGAAAGAAAGAAAGAAAGAAAGAAAGAAAGAAAGAAAGAAAGAAAGAAAGAAAGAAAGAAAGAAAGAAAGAAAGAAAGAAAGAAAGAAAGAAAGAAAGAAAGAAAAGAATCCTCATTTGGAACGTTTAACAGAGTTCTCTCTGCCTTCCAAGGAGACAAGAGGAGACTGTTGAGAACGCGGGAAAAGCCGCTTGCACTGTTTCTTCGGGAAGCCGGACCTGCTGGAAACAACCGCGGGAACTCGGTTTCTTCCCAAGCGAAGGCAGGCAAGACGTGCGCAATCTTAAAAGCGAACTTATGTCCCTCCCTCCGGGATCAACGGCGGGTGGTGGTGGTGGTGGTCGTGATTTAGTACCATGGGGAGGATTTTCTCCCTTGGGGAAAAAAAAGGATGAAATATATATAACGGAAGCTACGTTTCATCTTTCTTCCCCTCTGTATATAATAAAATACATTCTCTCTAAATATGAAAAGGCAGGGCGACCCCACCATTCAAATCCAGGTTCGCGTTAGGCCTCTTTCCGCTGCTCCGGCTTCTCCCCGCTCCCGGCTTGTTGACACGATTTAACCGGTGTGAACGTTTCAGAGGGTTTAACGCGGCTTGTTGCCTTTGAAAGAGAAGACGGCCTCTGCCAATGTTATTCCGCGCACAGAGGGGCTAGGCAAGAAACTTTGCATATATCGCCAAAATATTCACTCAAGAAGGGCAAAGTGAAGCAGGATACATCAAGACCCTTTAGGAGCGAAACCGATTTCCTGCTCGAAAGGTAAAAATGGAGGAAAAGAGAGTTGGAAGACTTCCGATCAGGTGTTATTGAAAGCCACGCAGCTTCCTCCCCCCCCCCAAAAAAAAAAATTAAAACCTGCTCTTCTTCCCCTTCAATTATAAAGGGAACTATTCTGTTACTCCTTTCCAAAATCTAAAGCGTGGGACACGCTCGTTCAGCCGGAGATCGCCTTTGCTCCTTCTCCTCGCTCCCCCTGACATTTTTTTTCCTGCCTCAAGGCTTCCTGCCGTCGAATAAACAGGCATAGGATCCGGCGTGGAAGTTGGTCCGTGGTTTCTGCCTCTCTTCACTCAGAGCCGGCTTGTTTGTTCCCTTTGAATTGCTGCCCACGGAATCGGAAGCGAAGCCGCTTGCCCTCCACGGGACTTAAGTTCAAGTCAGAAAAATAGGTGGTAAATCTGAGTGGTCCTCAGACTACATCATAGGTCGCGGGTGGGCTTACTAGCGAAGAAGTGGCGGTGGTATCGGAGGCTTTACTAGGTCGCGCTCTAAATCCCCCAGGGGATCCGATCTGGAGAAGGTTTAGGATTGAGTTGCGCGGAGTAATGCTTAGGGTGGTGCAATCAGGCCTCCAGCCATCAGGCACTTCCCAGCGTGCCACTTACACCCAGCCGGAATGAGTTGTCTACTATAAGAAGGGAGTCCATGGAGGTCGCGCAGCATTCCCCCCACCCCACCCCACCCCACCCCCCACACACACTTCCATTGCATTTAGTTTTATTAATCATCCGATTAACTGGGATCTTCACTTGGACACATTCCCTTCCATGATCAAAAATAGTTGTCTTTACTAACCAAACTAATTGTTGTAGAAAATGTTGCATGTTTGACTATCTGTGGTTTTTGCTCCCCTATTTTTGAGCTGACGAGTTTCAACTACAACCGCCTTATAAAGAGGGGAGGGGATAAATGCCTTTCTTCTCTAGAGCTTCTCTTCATTGGTTTCAAGTCAACAAACTTAAAGCTCAGTCATATCCATAGTTATGTAACAATAAACCCCATTAAAGACACTGACACATTTTAGGGCACAGAAGCTAAAGCTGTACCGTTTGCCAACATTTTTTCAGCCCCAAAGACCAAGAAGGCATTGCGATCTCTCCTTGTTGGTCTTCTTTTATTAGTTTCTATTTCTTCACTGGGTTTATATACCTCTTTTTAAACAGAAGTCCTTTACAAGACAACATTTCAGTAATAAAATAACTAAAACCCTTTGTTCATCTTAGTAGTGAATAGCTTACTGCTTTGCTGTACAGCTTATAGCACACCCCATTAGTTTTGATATAAATTATAGTTCTTTATGAGCTGGCTGTAGCAATGTGAAGTTTTGAAGAGTAACTGTGTTGCAGTGAATGCAAGACATTTTAGGTTAATAATGAGATCTGTTTACTCCTAAGAGTGCAATTTAGGATGCTGCTTGTCAGAAATCCTACTAAGGTCTGGGAGACTTACTTCCAGGTAAGCATGTAAGATAGTAACCTGAATTTGCAATCTGCCCTTACATCAGGGGGAAAAAATCAGTATCAAACGATGAAAAGTTCAAATTCAAATCCTCTAAAAATATAAACTAGGTGTTCAAACGCACTTGTGCTAAGCACACTCTTAGGCACCCTTAATTTCAGTGCGGTTTTGCAGAAAAATCTACCTAAAGAGACAGCAGGTAGAACAAAATGGAGCACTTCCTCAACTGATACATCACCCATCCCTGGATTCTCAATGGATCCCTCTATTCACTGTTTTGTATTAGCCAAGTTATCAGAAACTAGATCAAGTTTGTGATGAAAAGCATTTCCAGACTCTACATACAACCTTTGAATCATGTTTTTCTCAGGAACAACCCCTATTTGAGTCATGGAGCCACATTCAAAACTGCTTACTTTAGTGCAAAACAGATGGATGTTTCTCCCGATAGATTGAAAAAGGAACACCTCGACCATCTGTGGGGGTTGCCTGGGATTCAACTTCATCTGAGTCTGCATTGGTGGAGTCAGGCCAGACTCATATGCAACTCCTTCTGCACTGTTCATTTAGAATAGATACAGAAACTCTAATCCTGTTTTGTTTAGTTTTTCTTTCACATTATATAGGTGGTTTCTTCTCACTGATATTTCTCTCAGTGCTCAGTACAGGAAATATATATCCCTAAACCCATTCTGCACATTTTCAATGCATATTGGTAATATAGTTCCCTACCTTTTCTTTCATTTTTCTTTCTCTGCCTTTTCTTCCCTCTTTCTCCCACTTCTAATTTCTTCCTCTCTTCCGGCTGCCCTTGCCTTTTCTTTTCTGAAAAAAATCTAATCCTCCAGTTGCTAAGAGCAGAGAGATCATTTCAAGGACCTCCGTATGTGGAATTGTATCCTCCAGCTCTTTCCAGGACTGCCAGAACTTCTTAGTTCAAGGCTGAGAAACATTTCTCGGCTATCCATAAAAATAAAGGCAATTGATATGAATAGTTTGGGAGGCTGAATTCAAATGGGTGGGGAGAGAAATGCCTCTTCTCACATAACAGGGACCCTAGACCATTTCTGAGAATGGAGCCAGCCAGCTTCACATACCTGACCATATGGATTCACTGACACAGCAGAAGAAATTACAGAAATGATACTAGGCTTTGACCTTGTTTAAATATGACAGGAAGGGATGAAGATCAGCCTCCCCAACAATGTTGATTGAACTGATGTCCTCCAGATGTGTTGAAAAATTAACCCTGTCATCTCTAGCCAGGCTATTAGGAGTGATGGTATTTGTGATCCACCACTTGAGGAAGACTGTTACCTCACTGTGGAAATTGAATTTCAGAATAACTAAAGGAAGATTTTTATTTTTATTTTATTTTTACAGTTGGTTATGCTAGAACAAAATCAGTGCATTTTCAGTGTGGTGAACAGAAGACATTACACAAATTCACCTCACTGAATCATAAATTGTAAAATGAGGAAGCAGCGATCTCAGTTTGCCTCAAAGTCTCTGCAGGAAAAATGGGATTCTGAAGCAGTGTAATTAATCAATATTGTCTGATTCACTCTGAGCTAATTCTTCTGTTAACTTTAAATTCTCATTGTGGAACATGAAGTTTGCAAATGTACAGTAAGTCAAGTTTTCCACACTCCAGGTATTTATTAAGTTTGAGAAAATATTGTAAGAGCACATCAATAATGGGCAGTAGGTAAATTTATCTTCAAAATTGAGTACACTAGGATACGGGAACTTTGTTCTTCATTCATAATGAAGGCTCTATTGGTCAAATGACTAATTAGTTCAAGAAAAAAATATATGCAAAAGACCCACTAATTCCCAGACTCATTGAATAATTCTATGAAGTTTGAAAGTTTATTATGTTTTTGCATATAATCAGAGTCCATTCTAACATCTAGTCCAGCTTCCCTGGTCTAGATCTTCCAAAAATGGCAGGCTACAAATTCCTTCAGTCTTCACCCAACAAATTAAAGAAATTCTTTCTAAAGAGTATAGGAAATGTAGTCTAACGTATCTGGAGGGCTCCAGCTTGTGGAAAGCTTTGCTAATCTTTCAAGGCTATGGAACATCTGATACATGTTTCACTCAGATATTTAATTCTGGCCAACCAACAGAGCCCCTGACCTCAGTGGAGAAATATTTAAGTGAGTTTAGCATGGCCTCGGCATTTGAACGCTGGGACTATTCAAGCCATCTGTATTCTAAATGTGTCCTTTGATCCTTCCCTCTCCAGAAAATATAATTTCCCCCCCCCAAAAGAAAAATGCATCTTTCTGGAGAGAAGATCAAAGGCATACCCTTAGGATTCAGATAGCTTTGTCAATTAATACTGCTAATGGGTCTTCCTAGCAAGTCTGAGTAGGGCATTTTCTAAACAAAGATAAATCCACATCCAAATTTTGCATAAAGAAACAAGGGTCCTAGAGTATAGGCAGGTCATTTTAAGGATGCTGGTAGCTTTGACTAATAGTTGAAATAAGATTATTATTAAACCTGCCAGATTATTATTAAACCTGCCCATGCAGCATTTCCTAGAGAATGGTTTCAACTTCAGATCATACAGACTATACGTGCGACTTGGCTCCTGCATTCCTGCATGCATATTCTTCAAGGAAGAGAAAATAATCGTCATCTCTTAAAAAGGAATGTCTAATTACAAGATTATAAACATTTAGGCACAGCAAAAAAAAAGGAAAAAAAGAACCGGGAAGGAAGATCAAAGTAAACATTGGATACCAGCTCTCTTGTTATAATCACTGAAAAAGATCACAATTCTTTCTACCTTGTCCTTATCTTATTTCAAGGGAACGGAGAGTGGGGGAGTACAGTCAGTCTTCCAAAGGCAGTGGTTTCCTTTGCTAGTAGAAGGAAGAGCAACAGTTTTCCTTCAGCCCAGTAACTGAGTTAATATTGTTAGTAGAAGAAAAGAGAGAGAGCTAAGTCCTTTTGATCAGGTCAGGTTTTAGGTGTGTTTTCCACTGCTGCATTTCAAGCTTTGGCTCTTCCGCTCTTTGCTTTCTTGTTTTTCAGTTAATCTTGGGGAGTTGGGGAATCATTGGTACAGATGAGAAAGAGAATAAACAAACTAGCAAATGAAGAAATGTAAGTCTTGGAAGCCAGGTTTCCAAGTTTCATTTCTCCCTACTGTATTCTCCCTACTCTTGGATAAGGCTGAGGGAAAGAAACAGGAAGTGAGCATCAGCTGAGGAGGAAGCAGGAAGCGGGAGCTAGACAGGTATTTAGAAACTGCGGTAGGGGCAGGGATTTTACAGGCAAGTTGGAAGTTGGGTGAGGTGTTGTTTATTTAATGCTTTCTATTTTTGACTCCCTTGAATATGAAATCTGATGGTAGAATCCTATGTTCTCTGCAGTGTTTGTCAATGGCTATGCATGTATTGAGCACCAAATAAATAGAAAAGAATCCTTGCACCATGATTTTGTTTTAAATGTTTGCTTAGAGGCCAGCTGTCATTCTGTAAGACTCATCCAGTATCACTTTTCAAGCTTACTATGAGTATGGGAAAGAAAATCTGTGTTAAGAGTATTATTTGCAAAAATAAAATATGAATAGCCTACTTAGTGCCTATAGCCATTCATACTCAGCAAATTGTTATGCAGTGGGCAAAAATTACCTTGTGTGCATACATGTGCAAATCATGACTGATTATAGTAATTCACCTTCTTCCCCCAACTCTTATTAAAAATATTCTTCTGTTTAACCAATATAAAATAACAGCCATACATTTGGCAGCACTTGGTGTCTTAAGTGGTTTCTGATGGAGCTGCGAGGTGGAGAATGACTCATGTTTGTCTTATTTTGGTTTTGCTCACATGTCATGCAATCACTCAGCATTAAGTTATTTTCTGAAAGCCACACAAGTTGTTCCACTTTTAGTCCATATTGATCGAAAATTCACGAGGACCATGATAACACGTGTATGCACCTTTTATGAATTCCATAATCTTAAAATCAAATTATCGTGTGATTATTAGAGGGTGGTTGATATTTTATTTTATTTTTATCGTTGTGTATGCACATATTTCTAGAATTTATTTATCTCACTCATATACCACCCACTCCCGGCGGCCGTTGGCAACCTTCACATACAATGCCCTTCGCATTATTTTTAATCTCAACGATTACGCCTCTTGTAGCTTCGGCGGAGTGAAGCTCTTCGCACCGCCCTTTTCCACTGACACTGCTTCCAGGCCACGGAAGCCGACCCCGATGCTCTTTCGCCTCCTATTTCCAGGCTTCAACGTCCTTCCGCCCCGTGTAAACGGCGCCTGATGCGCCGATTCCTCTTGCTGCGCCGGAGCGTTGCGCCTCCCGGGATATTAATGAGGTGTCCGCTGATAGGGAGCTCTGCAGGGTCGCCGCCGGCCTGTCTCTGCTGTTCGGGCGTAGACTCCCCGGCGCTGGGTAAGGGCAGAACCCGGCGGACCCCGATCGCTCCGTGCGAGCCCTTGTTTCTCTGCAGATTACAGCAGCGAGGGAAGGAAGGAGCAAGGAAAGGAAACGGGCATGGCTTGACCGGATCTGCTGCCTTCTGGACGGGCAGACCAGATGGGCCCTGAAATCCTCGCATGATCCATCCTACAGACACCTCGGTGGGGAACGTGTCAGTTGAGCACGAAACCCTGAACGTGGGTACCCTTCCAGCCCACGTCAAGCCCTTCGGTCGCGCTTCTCTTCCAATCCCCAGCTAACGAGGGGTTTGCCATGTGGGCTGGGGAGAATGGAACCAATGGCCAATAGTGTGGAAGACGCCAAGTTGGGGAAGGGAAAAAAAAAGGCGGCTTCTCAAGGCCACGGGTGAATCCAACCGTTCGTTTGGAAGTTGTAGGGAAACAAATGGGCACATACCTATCTAGACCCCTCTATTCTACTTTCCTCAAATACAAACAGAAGGTTCTGCAAGGAAAGACAATGAAGAGTAAAGAAAACATCGTGACTGGGGTCTTTTCTTTTCAACCTTCTGCTGGTGATCTCAGCTTTTCAGGAATTTGGAATATGTGAAAGTATGGAGATTGCACAGTAGTCCCTGTAGTGTTCCTGGCTGCTGCCTTTTAAGAATCCTTGTTTGGGCTCAGGGCTGGTGTGGGGTGGGAACCCAGCCGCCTTACAAGGATTGAGCAAGGCTTCCTTTGTGCAGATAGAAAGACAGGCTGCATAATCCCATCACACAGCAATGTGACCATGAAATAGAAGGCAGGAGGGTGAAGTATTTGGGTTGGAGCACCACAGAATTGCATTAGCTCTGTTGGTGAATTTGCTGTGTTGCAATTCATCTGCAATGAGGACTTGCTTGTGCTGTTCACACAACTCCCTTAACCGGCTTAATTGAACAGCTAAGGCATTTGCACAAGGTATTAAGCCCGGTCAATGTTAACTTTGGTTGCTTAACATGCTTTACAAATTTGCCTCATTTATCCAATGCTGAGGAGTTTTCAGACAGGCTGTGAATAGTCATTTGTAGGGGATGGTGTGAATCATGCCGTATGCAGGGGGTTGGAATTGATAACCTCTTGGATTCCTTCCATTTGTTCAACTCTATGAACCTATGAGCTTGTACTAACAGGCCGTGGTCTACTTATCTAAAATTCTGATGTTTTGCAGGAAGAGAGAGGCAAGGTGATCTGTTCAGTTTGGGATGAGCTGCCAAGAACTGCACTGCAGAACAAATGGCTTTACCTTTGAAGATATATGGTATAGGATCCAATCTATGAGTCGGTCACTGAGAGCAGAGGTTTTGTCTTCCGAGCCCAAACTTCTGGTCCTGGTGACCAATCCTGCAACATCCTGGGACATGTACACTCGCCTTCATACCTGCTACAGATGCTAATGAAACATTGGAATACATACCACGCCCTATTAAAACGGAAGCTCACAGGATCATAGAATTGAACCCTTGGAGGTAAAAGCCTTCATGCATATGTCACTTCATTTAGTTAGTTTATAGTTCAAATCTAGTAATAAAAGTAGTAAAGTCTTATGCAAATCCAGAAAGTAGATTCATTCAAGAGCTAGATTAAGTGTAGTTCATGAATGCAACCATTTGCTTCTCCTCCTAAGCACCAGGCTCTTTTTCTAGGCTGGATTTAGAGGTAGATGACCAGTTCTCATACCATGTTTGGGAGATGCAAATTCAGCTGAAACTAACCATCCAATAAATATGTCTGCTACTTTCTGCAAAGAACATTGCTGACTTGAATGTGGCTCCTGATTTGCAAGAGGATTTACAAGAGTTTGCAAATTGATCTTGTCATACAATGGATATATATTTTATTGGAAAACAGATTATAAATGCAGTGAAGGCCTCTTGGTATTTACAGGTAGAATGAATGATTAGGGAAAGGGTGTCAAAATTGTTCTATGCCACTTGGTGTAGTTTCTACTATGTGTACAATACAAGCTGCCCTGAGTTACCCATGTATGAGTTGGGCAGCTATATAAATTTGTTTAATAAATAAAATAAATAAATATAAAAACCAACCAACAAACATACTTTTGTATTCTGTAGCTCTATATTAGTTAAATTCAGGATTTTGAAACTACTCTGATTCCTAAATGTAGTTTCAACTTATCCCACTTTAGCTAAAAATATGTGACCCCCCCAAATTACTATATATCAAAGGGTGAGGTATCAGTGGCATTCTACATGTTGCTGAACTAAAACTCCCAGTAACACCAATCAATGATGAAGAATGCTGGGAGTTGTAGACTAGTAAGATTTAGAGGGCCATAAATTTCCTTTCCTTGGCTTATAATAACCTAAATATTCTTTGCAATCTAACCTTTGGAAACATATTCAGATTCATAATTCTATAGCTATCTTTGAAAGGAAAACAGCCAGTGACATTTGATTGTAGCTCACTCAGTAGATGCCAGTTCTCAGTTTTACCTAACTAGTAAAAAAAATCACTACTGTGATTACAGTAGTGGTTTTATTTAAAAAAAATCACAGCAGCTTTCAGAAGTTTCACTGTAAATTATTTGCATAAATGATTGTATTTTTCTTTTAGGTAGACATAGTTTTACCCAATCCTTCTCGGAAAGTGGCAATTGGCCGGGCTTCTGGCTATTCTGACACTGATATCATCATAGCCTGCAGTAGTTGTAGAAAAGACATGGCACTAAGCTACTGGGTCCCATGAAACAAACTGATTATTCTTACAGCTGCTCTAGTTAGAGGTGAATAAATTCTTTATCTATGCCCATCTTTGCTTGTTCATTCATCTTTATTCAACCCCGATATGTGTCTCTCCCAGGATACCTTGAGCTGTATGGCCTTGGAAAGAGCAAGTCTAATAGCTTTGCTTTTCAGCCAACTTTGTCTTATAACTCTCCCCCGCCCCCACTGCAATGGTCTCTTTGTCTAGACAGGACAATTTGCAAATTCTACAGTGATAGGTTGCAACATTTTTAATTAAATGCAAATCCTCAATGCAGGGGGATGATAGAATCCACCCTATCATCTGTAACCCTTTGCTTGTTCAGACAGTCCAAACAAAGGATAAACAATTGATTACAACAAACCCCACCCACGGTCAATAGCCATCCAGAGATATCTCTATCGGTGGTTAGTGATTGGTGCCCTCCTAGAAGCTTAAGAACAAAAAAAGAGAAGAAAGTTCAGAGTTGTCTAATTGATTGTTAGGGTTGTACAGATTAGATAGCCAGAAAGTAGCAGAGGGAGTTATCATAAACTTCAAGATGCCTGAACAACCATTGAAAGCTCCTGGAGTAAGCCAGATGAGATCTATGTGAATTACCAGAAGGTAATGAATGGAAGGATAATGCGCTGTTCCAGTGCCAATCTTCTGCCCAGGATATATTGGCCTCTTTCCCTTCTCCTTTCCTTCCCATTGGTCCTGAACTTGGCTTCCTCAGCCTGTTATCTTTCAGATGCATTGCAACAATAAATCTTAAGATTCACAGTCATTGTAGACTGTGCAGTTTCAATACATACCACAGAAGGATTCTTCTATAGTGCCCTCCCCAAACCTGTTCCATTTCTACATGCATAGACTTTAACTCCCATCATTCTCAACAGTGGTATTTCTGTGAATTGTCAGGTATGTTGAAGAGTAGAAACATATATTTATGGCAATCACATTATTGATGGTGCCATTATAAGTTGGTTGCAACCCTGGAGTTTCTCCAAAATTTTCTACCAAACTAATTTTTAATGCAAAAGACAGAGAAATTATTTCAAGCATAGAAAGCATTTTATTTGCTTATTTAAATATAGTGGTGAGTAAATTTATATGTAAATGTAAACTTATTTTTCTGCGTGTGAACTTGTTAACTATTAAATTAAAATATAAAACATTTATATTTGTCCTGGTTCCACCTTTTTGTTGTCATGTGTCTCCAGTATACTACCTGTGCTTTGTAAGTAATGATGCGCCTCAGCCCATGCCCCTCATGCAGACAATAATAATAATGACATCTTCTTCAGCCAAATTTGGAAAGAGTATGTGGTACTGCCTTTCTGTGCCAATATTATTTAATATTTGCTCTTTGCTCTTCTCCGGTTTTACTAACCTGAGTTTTTATTTGTCTGAAGTAAACCTAGGCATCTTAGGCATGCATCCCAGGCATTTCATCACTGAATAATGGGTCTGTCTCTGTACAGACAAGCCTCAGGGAAGAGAACCCATATCTTTTACAAGACATTTGATTTTCTTTATCTGCAAATTGTTGACACCCTGGATTATAAGAACTGAAATAAAAATTATAAGAATCTAATAAAAATGCTGCAGAGTGGACAGGATGCCATTGACTTTTTGCAAATCAGTTTGAGTCTCTTAGGTTTAATTATAGACTAGGGTCTGGTCATTTTCATTTTTAACTTCTCTTGCCCTAGGAAAGAAAGAAATGCAATGATGTCTGGGCTGCAAGCATTCTGCAGCAGAGATAATATATTTGGATGACTTCCACAAAAAAGGAGTATGTTAGAACCCAACCCTTTAATTATCATTAGCATTTTGGGTTTAAATTACGCATGCATCACATTGAAATGATACAGTCTTAAAGTGATAAACTGAAACTTTATTCAGATGGGAAACTTTTTTCCTAATTTTTGTTGATTCTCCTCACCTCATGTAAAATTAAACTCTGGAAGTAGAAAATTTATATAGCCCAACTAGGAAAGATTGGAGAAGAAACTTCCACTGATGATTTTGAAAATAGCATTTGTTTTAAAACCAGTTTACAAGGACTGGGCTTATAGTGGAATATACCACTTAATAGAGAAGACTACAGCTGCACTTTTAAGAATAAATATACAAAAAAGCAACAACACAATTAAAACAACAACAGCAGTCTATGGAGGGGTTTCATTATGAAAGTAGAGAATGTGTCTGTAGTCCTAAGAATGGTTTGGCATAAGAATTTGCTGAATAATTCCCATTTTTCATATAAGAGATACCATGAGCTTGATCCTTTCCTATCTTCCAATGTTATTGAATGAAGTTCTCAGTGTGGCTGCATCATTTACCTTGCAGATGGGAAAACATTTTGGATGGATAGCCCTTTATTGGCTCCATAGAATCCTTCATTAGCACAGAAGTGGGCAAAATTGTTAGGTGAGTTAAGGCACACATATTTTCTCCCTATCTCTTACACAGTGCCATTTTCGCTGTAGAGACTGAGAGCATAATGGAGTAGGGAGTGAGTCTTTTCCCTGGCAATCAGAATTAATTTTCTCCTCTTGTACCAGAACATTCCACATCTACTGCAGGAACAGATCACCCAACCTAGGTTGAAGGGCGGGTCTCCATATTACACTTTTTCTGCCTGCCAATCTTGATGTGAAAGTTCCTTGTCAATATCAGAGAACATAATCTCTTGCCAACTCACCCTTTTTAAAGAACTATCTCTTTAGCCATTCTCAACATATTTTGAACAGAATAATGGAGGAGGGTGATATTATTACTACTACTACTACTACTACTACTACTACTACTACTACTATTATTATTATTATTATTATTATTATTGTTGTTGTTGTTGTTGTTGTTGTTGTTGTTATCGTTATAGTTATTATTACAGTATTATTGATAAAGTTGTCAGTTTGGTCTAGTGGTTTAGGCACCAGGCTAGAAAGTGGGATACTGTGAATTCTAGTACTGCCTTATTTATGAAAGCCATCTAGGTGACCTTGGACCAGTCATTCTGTCTAAGCCCAACTTACCTCACAAGGTGGTTGTTGTGGGAGAATAGGAGGATGTGATGTGTTGAATACGTTCACCTCCTTGAGTTATTTGTGAAAATAAAGGCAGGACATACATACATAAAAATAGTGAGATCATTAGACTACTAGCTTACTATGGAATACACAGGAAATAAAGATCTGCAGATGCTTTGCACTTCAACCTCAACAGCATTGTTAGTGGTAAAGGAATAGTTACCCCCAAATCTGAACTGTTTACTAGTATACCTATCACAATCAGTGGCTGAGAACAGTTACATAGGATTCAAATCACTGGGTTAGGCTATCTAGTGTTTCCCTCCCATTCCTGACTGTGTTTCAAATACGATAACTGGAAATCTGTATGTACTGATCTTGGGGTCACCTCTGACATTATTTCTGTGTTCAAATATTATTTCTGTAGCTGAAACAAATAGTAAAACTATTGACAAATTGATACTTACTATCATACATTACCCAGTGTCACTGGAGTTGGACAGCTAATACATTCAAATGAATATTATAATACATAATAATAATGCAGGATCCAATCTGGGTCGGTCACCAGGACCAGAAGTTTAATCTTCTGAGGATTTGGACTCTTGCTGGAGCCCATCCTCAGGGAACTTCTTTCTCACATTCAAGTGAAGTTCCTTGAGGATGGGCGACAGAACAAGTCCAAAAGCTGGGAAGACTAAACCTCTGGTCCTGGTCCCCAACCCAGATTGGATCCTGCAATATTATCCTGGGACATGTACATTTGCCCCCTCCTCCTCCTCCTCCCCCCACTTTTTCCTCCTCCTCCTCCTCCTCAAATACAGATAGTCCTCAATTAACAACTGTTCGTTTAGTGACCATTCAAAGTTATAATACCACTGAAAAAAGTGGTATTACTGTGGTATCACTACTGCCCTAAAGGGCAAGACTAAATCAAACAGATTTAAGGTCCAACAGATCCATCTTTAGAAGACAACTCTTGAGAATAAGAGCAGTTGACAAGATTTCTCCCAATGAGAAAGAGGCTTGAATTCTGAAATGTTTTTGCACTGAGTGCCTGGGTCAACTGGATCGCCTTAAAAGGCCTCCTTTAACTTTGGGATTCCATAAACCTCTAAGAGCCTTCCCTAGTTGGCCCCTGGGAATGCCACCCTGAGAATTCTAGGAAATGCCTAAGGCACAGAATGCTGTATGAAGACTGCCAAGCGTCCTTTATAGGGAACCTGAATGGTACACAGGTTGCAAAGCTTTTCAACCCTAGCAAGGGTGAAGCTGAAGTTCAACAGAGCCAGTGAAATGATCCTGAGATAACAGCCCAGAATATCTAAACAGGTAACACCCAATTACAGCCACAACTCTGTTGACTTACACTTTTCCTTATCACCTGGCATCAGCGTATTCATGTAAATTGCAAAAAGCATTTTGATGGATGCCAACTCACCCAAGGCCTCTAAGTTATGAAACAGGGAGTGCAGTACAATCCAGTGTATGCTTTCCTTATCAGGAAGCTGTGACTATTGCTATGAAATTAAAACTATAAAAGGCAGGGCCTTATCAGTGACTTCTAATTCCCTGAGTGTTCATTAGGGGCTGCTCCAGTCCTGGAATCAGCCTCCCGGGACCATTTTGGGGGGTTTAAGTTGGAAAGGGAGGGGGGGAAGTGTTATCACAAGTTGTCTTGGCAATTAAGCAGTCTCTTTCTTAAAATGTCTGTTTAGACTAGGCTTGAAGGAGGGAAACAAGCAGGATTAAAAGGCACTTTCATTCCAGTAGTGACCAGGAGTACAAGCTGTGTTCCTAATGTGCTCCCAGAGGGGACTAGACCTGTACATTTAAAAAGTCCACCTTGCAAAGTGCTTTGTAAATTTGTAAATTGTTGTAGCAGTAAAAAATATGTGGAGCTCTTCTGAGCAGCTTGTAACTAAGCATAACAAACAGAGAACTGCCGGCCAGGTAGGTACAATCCATATACTGTTTTTATGATGCTTGGTTTGATAGGACTATTATGAGCCATTTGGTGTTGGTTTCTTAAGGTGGGCAGCCATAAATAAATGTGTGCATCCATGTGTGTATACATGTATGTACGCATAGAGTCATGCACACAGGCAGTTCTAACAATATGAATTGCACTTATATGCAAATGACGTAAGAGGAGCAATGATGGACCATTCTTCAGATCCATCTTATTTCTCGACAACAGTCCACCAAAGTACATTATTAGAAGACAATAAAGTAACAGTCCTCTTTGACCACTGGGCCTAAAATTGATATTTAGGAAAATATTGTCTCTGAGCTGGAGAATTTCAGTTTAGTATCCACTCCTAGAGTTGTTGGAGTACTGGTCTTATCTCCAGCATGTCTTCATTTATTTGTTAGATTTACATCCCACCATGTGTTCAGAAACTCAAGGCAGTGTACCTATCACTTGCTCCTTCTGTGTTTTCCCTACCACAGTATCCTTACATTGCATTGAGAGAGACTAACTGGCCCAAAGTCATCTAATGAACTTCTATGATTAAGGGTTTGAAGATCAAGCAGTGAAAGAGTCCACTGGAATTGAGCAGCTAATAAACTCAAGTCAATCAATCAATGAAGTATGTATGGATTTGGAGCAAACAATGTTATATATATATATATATATATATATATATATATATATATATATATATATATATATATATATATATATATATATATATATATATATATAACAATTGTTTGAGATTGTTTGCCATCAAAATTATTACAATTATTTTGTTTTGACCAAAGTATTTTTGCTCTGGGTTCCAATCGCTGTGCAACGTCATTAGTTTTTCGCAGCTCAAAAAAAAGCAAAAAAAGCAAAAATACTATGCAATAATACCAGTGGTCTCTTTTTCTTTTTCATTTGATGGAATAATGAGGTAGCCTCTGACTTTAGCTACCCTTGAATGCTTTGCAATTCCACCATTTTTTCCCTTCTAGTACTTGTATTAATGCCATAGTTATGCGGTAGAGAATTGTTAACCTTGATGCTGTTTTGGAAGGGATCCTTGCAATCCTATGAGACTGGATACTTAAATGGGGTCAATGAACAGAAAAAATACTATAAGCTACAACCTACACATTCATAATACAAACTTTCATATTGAGGGGTACAGGATAGTTCACGGTAGCTAACAAATAGTTAATTCTGCTGGATTTTTGGGTGAGTGCTGGCATTTAGCAGGTGAGCAAATACAGGGAAAAAGGGACAGATATCACCATCTCTTAGCAACACAAAAAGCAAGAATCGACCATTTTTATCTCATGACCTTTTGCTCTGGACAAAAGCATTCAACAACTGGAACCTAAAATCCATGACCTTCCCCTGCCCCCAACTGGGTTAGGTGTAAGTGAAAGAGTCTCCCAAGGATTTCTGGTGATGAATATGGATTGCATCCTGCCATTTTCCCCCACAAACCTACCTCTTTCTTTCTTACCAGACTTCTTGATCAGACGAAAACAAATCAATTCAGAAAACAGACAGGAAGGCTTGGTCTAATTCACTAATTCATGCGGGAAGGTTTGGTTTAATTCACAGCAGCTGGTGGAGTTCACACATAATGTAATTTGTTTGGTTTCTGCCTAATACTGTATGTTAAGACACACTAACCACATTATTATTTTAAGCACAATATCTGAGTCTATCCAAAAATTTTAAAGAGAACATTTGGCTCATTTTCTCAATAAATTTGAAAACATTAAATGATTTGACACTTTCAGGTTTTTTGTAAAACAACATATGCCCCAGAGAAAAGCATTAAGTGAGCGACCATGTCTTCCACATTATCCTATGATGAGCAAAATGAACAAATAAGTAGCAAAAAGATTGTTGGGGGCAATAAGCTGACTTTGTAATAATGCCGCTTGGGGTGTGTGTGAAAGCCCTAACAAGCAGGCATATACATAGAATGAAGGCTACTGCTAAGCTTGTAAGCCGCCCTGAGTCTTCGGAGAAGGGCGGGATATAAATGTAATAAAAATAAAATAAAATAAAATAAAATAAATAAATAACAGGAGAATTTGCTTAGCTAAAACTTAGGACCCACATGACAATTAATTGGGTTATTAGGCATTATTGCCATGGGTTGAATTCATGCATTGAAATAAAATTTATTATCTCTTTCTGAATAACAAAATAGCAAAATTCTCATTTCCATGATAGTTCATTGCAATCCCTTTGTTTTTTAAAGTAATTTCAAATTTGGATCAGTCACTCTCTCTTAGCCCAACCCACCTGACAGGGTTGTTGTTGTGGGGAAAACAGGAGGAGAAAGATGTGCTGGATATGTTCATTGCCTTGATTTATTTGTAAAAATAATGAAGGAAGAGTACAAATAAAATATAATAAAATAATAAAATAAAATATTCTTTATTATCACTGCTGGTGCTTTCTTTTTCTATATTCTGGGTTTTAAAGACATTTTATGAACACTATGCAAGTGAGCCCAACACTTGCATTGATAAATTTGATAAATGTCCAGATAACCAAGACTATGCAAAGAATCTGGAACTCAACTGAGAAATGTTTATTTTTAAAAGAAATATTCCCAAATTACTGCAAAACCCCGCCCCCAGAATTATAAATATGTACTAGTGATTTTTGGAGTCTCTCCCCTTCTCAAACTTCCCACTCTCCAATTCCAATGATTGAAACGTCACAGGGAAGAGTCAGGCTTTATAATTATATATTCTCTAACTTCTATCAGCTATATAAGAGCTGTGGTGGCACAGTGGTTAGAATGCAGTACTGCAGACTACATCTGCTGACGTCCGGCTGCCAGCAGTTTGGCAGTTCGATTCTCACTGGCTCAAGGTTGACTCAGCCTTCCATCCTTCTGAGGTCAGTAAAATGAAGACCCAGATTGTTGGGGGCAATACGCTGACCCTGTAAACTACTTAGAGAGGGCTTTAAAGCACTGTGAAGTGATATACATAAGTTTAACTGCTATTGCTATATTCAATGTCTTTGTTTAAAAATAAGTCTCAATCACTCATGCTTCAATAAATGCAGTGGGATTTTCTCCAAGCTCCCAGTTTCTTAACTATTTCTTAATATGCTTTCCAAGACAGGAACTGGCTGAAAGAAACAGCCAGAGCAAGGCTTTTGTAAAGCTTTCCCAAAAACTAACTACTATATTTCTGCCAGCCTAAATTTCTTTTTTTATATATAAAACATTTATATCTCACTTATCTTTTAGAATTAAGTGGCAGTTATATTCCCTTTATATATCTATTCATACATTGACTTTGTTTCCCAATTATATATATCATGCTTTTCTTCTCTTTTTTTCCTTTCTTCACAAATCTATGAAAGACTCTGACTTATAAATTGGGGGGGGGGGCAAGAAGGAAATGTCATTCAATACAACAAAGCCTACTGTGATAAAATTATCTTATATTCTGTACTTAAGCATCCAAAAATATGGCTAAGCTATTAGTGCCTGAAAATTCTTCAGCTGTAGGTCTTCTGTTTTACAACAATGTTTTGTCACAAAAGAAAAATTAGTGGTATTAGGGCACCCTTGTGAGTAGGTCACAATGGATGACTAGCATAAAAGTAAACTGAACTGAACTGCTTTTGATGTCATAGGTACAGTATCAAGTAATTATGTTGGCAAGAAGATGAAATTGATTTGTCATTGTCTTCCGTCTTCCTCAAACAACTGACTTGCAGAGGTTTTGGTCTATGGCTTGCTTCATCGCTAGACAGGGAACTGCAGCTCAAAGTTGTTTGGAGGCATTAGGCCGTGGAAAACAGAGACACCTTTATCTAATTTCTGTTAAGAAAGGATTGCCAATATATTCTAATTGCTCTAACAAAATTTTATAAAGCATCAGAGATGTTAACATCTATTGCAGCCTCACTAGGAAAGTTCTTTTTTTTCTTCTTCAGCAGTTGTTTTTCTTCTTTGTGCATGCAACCAGGTGGCTAGAGAATGTAATAATCATTCTTCAAAGTAGTATATCTTGGATATTTTCCAAGAGTTTTTATATTTTGGATTAAAAGCAAGAAAAACTATAGGATTGCCCAAAGATAAAACCTCTGGCTTTGCTGGGGGAAAATAACTTGAAGGTCATTGGAAAAAGTAGTTTTATGCAGGCTGCTTTATACTTAAAATCTTATTTATTAAAAAAATGTCTACAAATGTTCTGACTTTTAGAACTATTACTATTAAATATAGGATTTCCACATACATTTTAAAAGTGCCTTATTTGAAAAAGAAGATGATTAAGAACAGAAAGAATGAGCAGAGCAAAAATAATAGGTGGGAGAGAATAACCCAAAATAGATGTATTTTATTTAAACTGATTAATGAAGATTGAACAATCAATCCATATTATAAGGAAACAGCAATAGCAGTGGTGGGATTCAGCCAGTTTGCACCAGTTCAGCAGAACCCGTAGCTAATTTTTTGTTACCCAGGCCCAGAATGGACTTCCAGAAGCGGCATCCACACAGAGAACCGGATGTTCACATATTTGAATCCCACCACTGAGCAATAGTGAATTGAAGGCATCCAGTTTTCACATTTCTGCTACAAAATGTAGGAAAGAATATTGTGCATCTAATAATATGAATCTGACTTTTGATATGTCAAATTACTGGGTTGCCAGATTATGGATCCAATAAACCCAATATTATGTATACAGTAGCTATGAGATCTGAATTGCCACAGCTCTACAGAAATTGCAAAGTCTTTATGGCCTTCTAGTGGTCATCCATACTACTGCAGTTTAAATCAAATAGATCTAATATAATCTGTTTAGTCTTTCAAAAACGGATATTGGCAAGATTAATATACATCTGATGAAGTGAATTGCAGCCCATGAAAACATGTGTCTTTTAATATAATGTTTGAAAACTTGCTAACTTAATAATGTTATCAGCCAGAAGCTGCTTCCTCCACCTCCTCCTCCTCCTCCTCCTCCTCCTCCTGAAACTCAATAAACAAATAAACAAACATGGAATTGTGTATTCTGTACCAGACAATTACTTCCATTTTACTTAGTCTGAAACTATCAATCTTTATTTGCTAAATTTTGACAGTACACATGGATAGCATCATTAATCATCTGCATTGTCATGGTTTATGTGCTGCATTCCTATATACTTTTTTTTAAAAAAAAGTTATTTAATTATATGTATCTTGTCTTTATTATTTATAATTATTTTTTTATTGAAAAGTTTTACAATACATTTTTTTAAAAAGACAAAACCCCTCCCAACCCCCTCCCCTCTCCCCAACCCTTTTTATAAATATTTTTATAAATATGTCCCAAAGACCTTTCTCCTATTGTCTCCATGACAATAACCCTGTGAGATGAGTCGGGTTGAGTGACTGGCCCAGCTGGCTTTCATAGCTAAGGCAGGAATAGAACTCATTGTCTACTGCTTTTTAGTCTGGTGCATTCTCTCTCTCTCTCTCTCTCTCTCTCTCTCTCTCTCTCTCTCTCTCTCTCTCTCTCTCTCTCTCTCTCTCTCTCATTAAAATGCAGTTATAGTGCTAGACTATCAACTGTGGACTTATAAAGTTTACTAATACTGTGCTTTTAGTGAAATGTTTTTCCTTATGGCCTCTCTTAATTATTTCTGAATAAATTCATGTTCCATCCAAAAATGTTTCCTTCATAATAGTCTATTTAAAGCTTTTTTTTTAAAAAAAGTAAACAGCATAAAATATATAAAATATTATTTCTCGAAATTTCATTCAGCTTTTATTTAGCAGTATAGTTTGGTCTAGTGGTTTAGGCACAAGGCTATAAAGTGGGAGACTGTGAATTCAAGTTCCATCTTAGCCATGAAAGTCAGCTGGGTGACCTTGGGCCAGTCACTCTCTCTGAGCCCAACTCATCTCAAAGGGTTGTTGCTGTGGGGAAAATAGGAAGAGGAAGGAATGTTGGATATGTTTACTGCCTTGAGTTATTTGTAAAAATAATGAAGATATAATTAAATAAGTAAATAAATAAATAGCAAGAACATCAGGCAGATATATTATATCATTGCCATTGGAGAAATATTGATCTGGAACAAAGGGCATACTTTTAGAAATACTTGCTTTTATTATTTTAAATCATGACAAGAATTATTCTGCAATTTAAATTTAAGTTTGGCTTAACTTTTTCTTTATTACTCCTTTTCTAAGGAAAAGACTATTTTTTTTTACAGATTGTCCTGTCTAACCTTCAAAATGAGGGCTGGAAAAAAATCCTGGAAAAGAAATCTTCCAATTTCAGGGAAAAACTGTGGATAGGTTTAAGTAATCATCTTTCCTGAAAAATAGCATTTTGTCATTTTGTCCCCTAATTCAATAATCTAAGTAAAACATAATTTGTGAGAAAGAAATTGACTGTAGTTTAATCCCCTATCTCTCTCTCAAAAGTTGCCATAAAACTGAATTTTGTAATATTACCAAAGACGAAACTTAATAAATGCATGATGAGTTTTCATATTAACTGTTTGTTGCAAATTGGTGAAAAAGTAAGGTTCTATATTTGGGCCAGAAAAACCAAATGCCCAGGTATAGTATGGATGGTACCTGGTGACTTGTGATATTCTTGGCAACAATATGGAAAATATAATCACATGTTTGATCAGCTGCATTTGTATGAGAGTTAAATAATAGGAGGGGACAAGAAAAAAAAGGCAAGTATCAGAGTTTGAAATATGAATATGTCCCATTTGAATAAAGTAGCTTGTAGGTGCTGAGCTAAGTAGCAGTAAGGAGAGGAATCTCTGACTTGTATGCACTTTCAAACAATCTTTGCTTACACAGAGATTGTGCAGCATCAGCATTTAAAGATAAAAGATAATCCAAATCTGTGGGAAAAAGTTAAGAATATGCATTAACTACTAAAGAACTGGAAAGTAATTTTAAAATATCAGCATACAGTTTAACAATAAGGCAAGTCACAGCAACTACAAACTAGTAAATTGTCAATACTTGACAAGAAAATCCATGCAAATATTCATCCTGGATTTTCCACTACTAACAAACAACCTGTTGAATCAAAGGTGTTTGATTTAAAGAAGAAAGGCTAAAAATAGATTCTATCTTTACAGGATATTTGTACAAAAGGTGGTTTGCCAAAATAAAACCCTTGATATATAACAAAATCAGACAGATGGTTAATTTGCAAACCACTCACTAATTGGGCCTTTGGCTAATTTGTATGTATAATTTTCTAGATCTTTTGAAAGGAAGATTGGACTAGGTGAGCCCTTGCCAAACTGATATCCTTCAGATAGCGTAAATTGTACCGACTGCTATCAAAACCTCTGGAAAGCAATATGTGAGAATGATTGGCTTAGAAAAATGTTTGGAAACACTTCTAGTTTTTATGACAATTGTGATAGTCAGGATCCTTTTATCTGAATAACATTATTACAAGAGTATTGCGATACCCTGACCTATATATACTCTGTTTCCCTGAAAATAAGGCCTACTCCAAAAATAAGCCCTGGTTTTGGGGAGAGGCACAAACCTAAAAATCAAGCTAGGCCCCCCCACCCCACTCACCTTGCAGCCAGGCCTTTCCTCGCTAGCCCATTTCTTCTGTGGCATCTTCTGCAGCTAGGCCTGCATTTCTCAGTCACAGGTCTTTCCAGAAGGCCACTGCAGCCAAGAACTGAGCTATGGATTGAATCCATAGCTCAGTACTTGGCTGCAGAGGTCTTCCAGAATGGCCTGTCTGCAAAATGCAGGCTGGAATGCAGCTGCAGAATGAAGCTGTTCCTTTGGTCAGAAGAAGTGGGCCAGCTGGGTACCAGAGTTGAGTATAAAAGACAACCCCTGAAAATAAGACTTGGTGCCTCTTTTGGAGGCAAAAAATAAAATAAAATAAGACCTGGTCTTATTTTCAGGGAAACAAAGGTAGGTTTCTCATTAGGGCAAAGAGATGTTCTGGGATTCTCATTTTTCTGAATATTTTCCACATGATTGATACAATCACAATCAACAGAACTGAAAGCCTTTCTATAATCAATGAAGCACATAGTACCTTCTTTTTGGTATTCTTTGGCTTTCTCAATTATCTAGTGTGCATCAACAATAAGGTTTTGTCTTTCTTGGCCTTCTAAAGCCAGCTTGAACATCTGGGATCTCTTTTTGCATGTAGGGCATGTTTGATAATCCTAGGCATTAGAACACTGAATAACAGAACTGGAAGCTACCTTGGAGGTCATCTAGTAATTCCAATATCCTTAATTTAAATTAAATTAAGGATCAAATTAAATTTTATTAAATCCCATCAAATTAAATTAAGAATCAATATCCTTGTGCCTAGCATGTGAAATTAAGGATATTGATCCATATACTAGCATAACATATTGTATGTGTGGTCAGAACCCCAATGTTACATATAACATTGCAATTATAACCTGCAATTAATGCAGGTTTGAGTCCCACCAGGCTCAAGGTTGACTCAGCCTTCCATCCTTCCGATGTAGGTAAAATGAGGACCCAGATTGTTGGGGGCAATAAGCTGACTTTGTAATAATGCCACTTGGGCCCCCCCGAAAGCCCTAATAAGCAGGAATATACATAGAATGAAGGCTATTGCTAAGCACATTGGTTTGTGCTTAAATTGTAAGCTGCCCTGAGTCTTCAGAGAAGGGCGGGATATAAATGGGATTAAAATAAAAATAAAATAAAAATAAATAATATTGCCTTTTATCTGAATAAAACAGTACAATTCAAAACTGCCTAGGTAGATCTGATTACAGTTATATTATAGGGATGATACAGAAATATGAACTGTATTTATTTTGAGTTTGTATTTTGTTCTAATGTATTATATACTCTTTATATTGTCTTGTATTTTCTATTCTGATATGGCTGCATGACTAGTCAATAATTGATGATGATGATGATGATGATAATGATGGAGGTGGAGAAAGAGGAGATTATATTATTATTTATTCATATAAATGTGTACACTAGAGTACACTTGTTTCATTATTATCCCAATAGTCTTGAAGTTTTGAAAAGGTGATTTTCCTGAAGTTACTTACTGCTTTCATGGAAGATTTGACAGGTGGAGGGCATGTCCTGATTTGCAACTCATTCCCTACCACTTCAGTATGATTTCCACTGTTAGTCTAATGTGATACAATTCTTTTTCTCATTTTTAAATTCTATCAAATTTTGCTCCAGACATGCTGGGACCTGTTGGTTGCTTTAGAATTTGGTAAGAGTTTAAAGCAGTGTTTTCAAACAAGTGACTTTCAGATGTGTGAGTCTCATGATGGCTGGGGAATTCTGGGAATTGAAACTTACACAGCTTAAAGTTGTCAAGTTTGTAAAATGTTGCTTTAAGGCAAATGACTGCTGATGAATCTTAGGGCTCTAAAGAGGTCTGGGTGGCACCCCAGATCAATGTTTTCCAAAACCAGATTTCCCTGGATAACATTGTGTCAAAAAAGGCAAAAGTGGTGCAAAAACACTAGATTTCAGAATGTTTTCCTTGTTTTCCAGTGAATTTCCTGTAATCTTTATTCCCTTTACTCTTAAGATTAACATCCAGATGAAAAGTGACTTCAGCTGAAGAGGAAAAGACCAACTCTTTTCAGTGGCCTTTTTTTAATGGAAATCACTCACAGAAAAAAAAACAAAAACAAAAAACACATCAAATATCCTGTTTTTATCTTTGGCAGCTCTTTCCAGAATCTCACTCCTTGAACTGGATGGAAAAGCCTGAGTCAGAATTTGAACTGCTTTGCGTTTGGTTTGAACTTCAAGGTTTTGGTAAGAAAGCCCCGCCTCCACCTCGCTAAAGCCCTCAAGATGCTGCTCAGCAGCCTCGCAAAGGACAGTGGGTAATGAGGGGAGAGATGCAACATGGCTTCAATCCACAGAGCTTGTCCTTGGTAACAGAGACATTGCCTTTTGGCAGCAAAGCCACAGACACCTGTGTTTTTCCACCCACAAACCTGGGGTTGTGTGTGCCCTTATTTTCTCTTCTTAAAGAGTGGAAGGCAGAGGGAGAAAAGCCAGCCCATTGCTTTTCTCATCCCAGGCAGCCTTGGAGAGATTGCCAGTTAATATCCTGCCATCTCTGATTGTGCTTTGAGAGGTGTGACGTTTGATAAGCTCCATTTAACTTGCTTGTTCGACATTGTTTAAATAATTCAAATACAGATTGGCTCTTTACTTTAGAAGGATTTCTACTCTATTGACCTTTGTTGGTCGCATGTTACAAGGAAATTAGGGAGGGGCCCTGTCAAGAGGCCTGTTCCAAACAGGCAGCTGAAAAAGAATCAGTTCCAGCTTTTAACTCAGCCCAAGGCACTCATTATTTATGGCCCATTGAAAATGCTGAGGTTGTTAATCTTTATCCACAAGATTAGGGCTCTTACTACCAGATTTGGGCTGCAAATATCTATAGAACCACTAGAGGTCAGCAAAAAATGCAACCTGCTCTATTCTGCCATCTAATGATTGACTGGGTTTCTGCAAATATAGAAGTGGATTTCCCATATTAGCTCTGTATGGGAAATAAAGCACTAACTGAAACAATTTAAAGTAAACAAAATGCTATTTTACTTTTAGACATCTCATATATTGCTTCATGAGAAATGTCCTCCATTTATTACATTTAATTATACAGAAATGGCTTCTGCTAAAAGAACACTCAGAATATGTATCTGTTGAAGATCAAAGTTAGGCAAAACACCTGGAAAGGATGTAACATGCCCCTTTCAAAAGGTGGCTACCCCTCCCTGATACTCCACTCATCCCAATTATTTATCTAATAATGAGAGCACAGATCTATTGGGTAGATCACATCATCCATACGCTGGATAAGTACATACTCAAACAGCTCCTTTTGGGGGAACTTTCTGCTGGAAAATGCTTACATGGAGGGCAAAAGAAATGTTTCCAAGATCTTGAAGCTGCCTAACATAGACATGACCACCTGGGAAATACTGGCATAAAATTGCTGTGCCTGGTATGGCCTCATCCCTAAAGGCTGTCAGGTTTACAAAGTAAAGTGCACTATGGAAGCTCAACATGTTTGCCCAACATATGTCAGAACAGTCCATGCCCAAATTGACCTGACCAGTCATCTTTGGACTTGTCACATTAAGTTTCATTGTTACAAATAGTATTGAAATATTCATCAGAACACAAGTAAAAGGACATATATCCTTGAAAATCCACTCATAGGAAAGAAGTAGATTAGCTGTTGCATTCCAGGAACAGAAAGGTGGGAGAGCAGAACAGCAGGAGGATTGTCTAGTGCAGGGGTAGGCAACCTCAGCTCTTTTATGACTCATGGACTTCAACTGAATGCTGACTGAGGAATTCTGGGAGTTGAAGTCCATGAGTGATAAAAGAGCCGAGGTTGCCTACCCCTGGTCTAGTGGAAGAATATGGTAGCTTGAATGCTCTGTAAATCTTCAGTCTGTACTGGATTTTCTTAGACCTGATTTGAGTCATTCCAGCATATGCAACAGACAGAAGCAGCTTTAACTGTAAGTGTAGGTACGCTCTATTCCAAATCCACAAAACATACTTAGAGCTAGACAACTTTTAAATAAATGAATATTGCTTAAGTTGTTCTATTAGGCATCAGTAATAATTGTGAACACTGTCACAGAAATGATCAATGCAGTAATAAATACCTTGTCGCCCTTTAAGGTGATTCCAATATCAGAATGATAATATTTTTTATCAAATGTTTGAGTTCTCAACAATTTTAAAATATGGTACATTTGAAAGGTGCTGTAACAGTCATTTATATAATGCATCTTGGTGGTGCTGGGATTTGTGTGTTCAAAAAAATCAAGGTGGTGGTTGCAACCTTGTGATTGAGGACTCACCCCTTTTTTACATGCATAATGCAAGCAACACATAAACAAAGTGACAGGGCTTTGATTGAGGAGTTGTGGTTATCACCTTCATTTTTTGACTCTCCCCTCCTGGATGACCTTGCATACCATAATTGTTCTTAATGTGTCAGAGGTTCACAATTACTTGCACTTTCCCAAAGCCTCTGAAGCAGTTTTTGAAGACTTCCATGTTTGAATAAATGATTTGGGTTTTTAGTGTGTTCACAGAAAAATATTAAATACAAGACTAAAAAACAACAAATTAACCAAGTATAATCAAACTATTATGTCTTTAGTCTCACTTCTGATATGTCTTTCAAAGGCCAGTGCCTCATGCTGAAAAAGCTATTCCCCTAATATTGGAGATTCCCAATGTCAAATTTTCAACTTATTTTTTTCATATTATTTTAAAAACCAAGCTTTATCTGTTTTTGTGGGGGTGTAGTAGCTTCAGCATGTTGGGCAAAACGTGTTTTAATTCAGCTAAGAGATTTGTACAGGGAATTTGGAGGACTATAGCATGAGGTGGAAAAAAAATAGCTGTGTTCTCCAAGTCTATCACCTACTTTGATTTCGGTAATATAAGCTAAATTCTATTTTACTTTTGCCTTGAGACCCCTGAGAAGAAGGACAACTCTCTGTGGCATCAGAGTTAATACCTGTCTAACAATTATTTGGCATATATTTCCTTCCCAAAGTTTCTAGATTCAGTTCCTGAAAGCTCCAGCTTGGCTAAGAAAATGTCTGTCTGTATTCCAAGAAAACTATTGCTGGTCATTGTTGCCAGTACAAATCCAGCCCTGGTCTGACCAAATTTAAAAAAAGCTTCCTTTGTTACAGCAGCATCATTTCCTTTCAAAGATGCAGCCTCTCTAGTACATTTTATGTGAACACTAAACCCTGTTTACCTCACTTGCCCCACAAAAGGGTTAAGGGGTGGTAGCACTGTTTGATTAATAGACAGCACTGAGAGCCTGACCATTTGCATTCCTGGGTCTTTTGGTTTTCCCTCCATGATAAGAGAAGGCCAAAGTCCTCTTGCACTGGGCCAAGAGGACAAACAGAGCCTCCCAATGGAGTAGTTATTAATATAAAGCCTTCAGGTTTTCCAAACTGTTGCTCAGCAACTTGTGTTCTTTCACACACTAATCAATAAGATTTTTTTTTATTAGATGACTAAAAGGCCTCTAACTCCACCTGGAAATTGTTGCTGAAACGTAAGTCTTCCAACAGCTATTATTTAATGTTCTCACTAAAGACACACTACTTACTATGCATTAAAGCTGTAATGCTGCAAATGATGAGCAATTCTAAAAAAGATTTTCTTAAAAGTTGCAGTTGAAGGCTGTCATTGTATTAAATGTATTAATCCAACAGAGGTCTATATTTCCTATTATCAGTAGAAAGCTACTAACATTGGGTATTGTTTTCTATGTATTATTACATAGGATATAAGCTTCTAGGAACTAGGTTTGCAGAGCTACGTTTATGGAAAAAAATTCTCAAGTTTAGGTGTGAAAGTGCAAAAGCAGACTGAGAACCAAAAATGTTCAATGTCCATGTGATCATTTGACTGATGGAGACCTCCCCCCTCGAAAAAAAGCCCCTGCAGAAAACTAAGAGTGGAGGTGATATGCTACATCCTTCAAAAGGTGATGGCTGGTTGGCATCTGAACAGAAACTCTATATATTGTCAATCATTTATTGCTGGCCCCAGAGGAGTTCTTACATTTCAAGGAAAAAGTGCTGTTCGCTCATAATCTTCTTCCTATGGAGAAGATTCTCATCAGCTTCTGCTGAATTCAAGTTTTGAAAAATATAGTTTTAACCCTAGGACTAGTCCAAGGTAACTTGGTTCGCCACAGCAGAAGATTTAAACATCTCCCTTTATCTCACTAATATAGGTCATGATTTGCTGGGAAGCATGCAGAGGAGCCTTTGCTGGTGGTTAAGGCCCTCTGGTTTTAAATCATACTTCCTCTTTTAATGGCAGCAGAGTTTCAATTTGCTTCATTGTGAGGCTGGAATAAAAGCCCTTTTTGCTTGGACTTGGAATTCATAATGTTCTTTTGCCTATGCCTAAATAAAATACCTTGATAGAAAATCCTTCATTTTTAGTCTATTAATTTATGTGAAAGTAATTTTTCACCAAAAGAGGGAGATTGGTTAAATGGGTTGCCCAAGATCAGTAAAGTTCAAGCACATGGATTCTTTCAAAGAGAAACTTAAATGCAGTTTTGACCTTTGGGTTGGAAATAATTGTCCGAAAGATGCAACCTCCTGGGGCTGGTGATAAATAATCCTTCTGCTTCTTTCTCCTCCCAAGTAAAATGGAACTGTCCTGGTGGAAGAGCTACTTCCAAGCCCAGGGTATTACATCATCACTGTAGCTGATAACAGGGAAGCACAATGGAGTGTTAGACTAATAGAAAAACATTGCCTGGATAAGAGAGGCTCCTGACAGCCTGGGATGAGGTAAAAAACCATTGTCTCTCTTGCTGTCAGCTGAGTCACTGAGTGATAGTGAATTCCAGAAGTAACAGGCAATGGAAGGGTCAAAACTTGTGTGGGAAGGAAACCTCATCTGGCTATATTAGAGATGGAGACACGGCTGAATTGATTGACGGATTCACAAGAAGAAGACCCAACTGAAAGACATTTTCAGACCAGCATTCTGGATCAATAAATCCCAGACTGTGTGCTCAAACTCTTCACTCAGCCAGGGCAGAGAACTTCATTGGGCCACTGGATGATGTAGCATTCTGGCAAATTCAGCTGGATGAGCAAATTCTTTTGTCCTTAGGCTAGACAGTCTGCCAGCTTTCCATATCAGAACCTGACCTGGGCTTTCCTCTCTATAGTCAGAAGTCATACCTGATTAATGACTACTAAGGCTGACCCTATGCCTAAAGAAGAAAAACAAAAACTAGAACTGATAACTGCACTTCAGACTGCAGTAAGAAGTCCAAGTGTCTTTCTTCTTCAACAGTCCTATATCTGAAACCTTACTGAAAACATCATTTATCTTAGGGATATGCAACTTCTGGACAAAGGCAATAATTATTATTTTTTTAATGTGATGTCACAGGACAAAATCCAAAAGCCTAGTAAATGGTGCAGGGGAAAAAAAAAACCAAACAAAATTTGATTTCATTTCAGCGGTATGCAAAATTAATTAAATTAATTTTAGATACCACAATGTATTTTCAGTAATTTTCCTTTTCTTTCATCTTAAAAATTACTAATACAATTTTTGGATATTTTTGTGGATTACAGCCAAGGATTTTTGGATGCCATATTCAGCACGGGGGCCCCAGGATTTGCAAGGTTTCCATCTGAAGGATGGGTGGAAGGCATTCCTTTATTTCAAAGCAATTTACCTTAGTCTCTTATTTAAGAAAGGTTGATGAACAGCTCATGTCTAAATAGCAGATTTTGACTTTTTTTTTCCAGGCAGGTGATCACACTTCCAAAGAAAGCGTCAGAGTGCAGCCACCCACATTTTCATTTTCTTCAACAGCCTGTTGAGTCTGCCTAAGTCCAGAGGCATTTGGGTAAATACAGGTAGTCCTCAAATTATGACCACAATTGAGTCCAAAATTTATGTGGTTAATTATTAAGTGAATTTTGCCCCATTTTATGACTTTTCTTGCCATGTTTGTTAAGTGAATCTGCAGTTCTTATAATTAGCATCATAGTTGTTAAGTGCATCTGGCATCCCCATTGACTTTGCTTGTCAGAAGTTTGCAAAAGAGGATCACATGACTCAGGGACACTGCAACCTTCATAAATGTGAGAAAGTTGTCAAGCATCCAAATGAAGGTCAGGTAACCATGGGGATGCTGCAATGGTCATAAGTGTGAGAAATGGTCAGAAGTCACTTTTTTCAGTGCCATTGTAACTTTGAACAGTCATTAAATGAACTGTTGTAAGTAGAGGACTACCTATAAAAAGGTTAGAAGAGGTTGCTACTTTGCTTTGCAAGCTCCCAGAATATCTAATCTTGTCTAGTCTAGTCTAGTCTAGTCTACTCTAGTCTAGTCTACTCTAGTCTAGTCTAGTCTAGTCTAGTCTAGTTTAGTCTAGTCTATTTAAGTAACTGTAGACACAACGCAGACACAAAAGTACCAGCTATTGTGTCCATTGATGGTGTCATATAAATTAAATAATTACTAGCTTTTCGGTTTTTGGTGTTGTCTGCACTTGGTTATTTGCTTGAAGATGTTTCATTACCCAAATAGGTAGCAACATCAGTGCAAATCAGTATGGAAATAAACAACAGCAAGCCCCACACTCACTTGCATTAATGATGTTACCAATGTGAATAATAAAACATCTGCAAGTAAACAACCAATATTAGACAGCACCAGGAAGTCCACAGTTCAATCCTGAGCTACTCTTTTACTAGATTACTACATTCACTTCTACTAGATTTATTCTATATATTAATATTGTTATATTCTTCCTCATTGTATTATTGAATGATCTGGGAAATCTTGTTACTGCAGTGAGGTGTTGTTCTATTCACAGATACACCAAGATTGCAGATTCACAAGGTGTGCCCTGACATTCAAATTCATTGGAATAATTGCATAGGGCTTTCTAGTTTCACAGAGTGTGCACCACTGTTCTTATGGGCATAAGGTATAAGACAATATCCGAGGACAAGTATCAAGAATTGACAGCTTCTCACCAAAGCAAACATTGGAAACTTCGGGTTATATGAACATAGCAATTGGTGTTTTATTAATCAAAGTTTAGGGTTATCATGTTTTGGGAACCTAGTTCCTGTTCCTGCCTAGTGTCTCATTTCAGGATCACGACAGAGAGCTCCCCATACCCTACTTTGGTAAACAATCTCATTCTTTCAGGATCCTATCTGTGCTACAAGTGATGTTATAGACTTGGAGTTTCCAATCCCATTTTGTTAAATAAGTTGAACTTGAGGAAAATATTTGGATAAAAGAATGGAAGGTGGCAGGAGTGAGGTAAAGGTGCCCTCAAATCAATCTTGATATGAATATGTGAGCTTTACATGAACTTTTTACATGTTGGTGTATTTTTTTTGACAACACAAAAATATTTAGCTATTGTCTTGCCTTTTTGGGAGGTCTCCAGCTACACATGAACCAGCTCTGACACTGTTTGGCTTCATTACCCAGCCAGGTACTCAGACATTAAACCCCTAACCTGGCTTTTACTTCATCCTCTCTTATTCTGAGGGATTCATTTCTTTTTTCTTCAGAACTTTAATTCATTCCCACAAGTCACATACGGTAGAAAAAGGTGGGGGGTCAGGGAGGTATAGGCTTTACCTAGGCCAGGGGTAGGCAACCTCGGCTCTTTTATGACTCATGGAGCTATGCTGGCTCAGGAATTCTGGGAGTTGAAGTCCATGAGTCATAAAAGAGCCGAGGTTGCCTACCCCTGACCTAGGCGATGAAATAAGCAGCTGGGCAGTTCGTGGAAAAGAACCCACATATACACAAAATAAATGAGTGCCCAGAATGGAGCTATTTGATTTCTTTCTCCCCTGCTATTAATTTATCCCAAAGGAACTGTCTGTCAATGGGATGGATTTGTTTTGTCTCTGATCACCATTGTCATTGTTATTTGTTCTTTTTTGGGCTGTCTCTGAACTGGACCAGGAAGGAGTCTTCCTTCTCCCTCTTTTTCAACAGATCCTCATCTTCTTCCTCCATCAATGAGACAAAAGCAAACAGCATTTAACAAATTGGGCATTTCCCTTTCCCTTTTGCTCTCATTTCCCTTTGTCTGGGTGTGTGTTTTTGACTCTGAAGTCCAGCTTTTCTTACACAGATCTTCCTTTTGAGACAATCAGCTACAAAGCTATCTCAAGACATGTGAGTGTTAGAAATCACCACATTTCAGCTGGAAACAACAAAACACTTTAAGAAGGATCACCCCAGTTGTTGCGCCCACTATAAGACAAATATAATTAGAAGGGAGAAAAGAGTGTGGAGAGTAATGGGGCCAGATCCAATCCATTCCACCTTCCCCATAAGCTGAATTGTGTTAAATGCTTAAAAAATAGTTTTCCCCAGTTTGGTGTCACCAATTATGTTAAGCTGCAGTTCCATCAACCAAATCTAGCCAGAATGGTTGGCTAGAAGAATCCAAGTTGGGAAAGCTTCTATAATGCTTGGTGTTGGCAACAGAAGCTTAAATCTTAGAGTGAGTGGGTAGCAGAAGGAATTAACTCTTCTCAAGCATTTCTCCCTCAAATTTCTTCACTCCAATTACTTTTATCTTTCTGAGAATTTACTTCTGGTCATGATACACTACTAGAAATAAAAATACCTGGGAAGGAAAGGAATAAATTGGGAAACTAGAAAGCAACCCTTTTGCCACATCTCTTTTGATTATGGATTGTGGACTGTCCTCATCCCTGTTTAATAAGACAAAGCTTGTCATTCTTATGTCTCAGTGACATTTAGTCAATCTATTAGAATTGATCTGCAGGCTTTTCAGTGAATCTGGGAGTAAATTGCTTCAAATAAAAAATAGACTTTGCAGAAGAACATGTATTGGAAAAGCAGGAATCACATGCCTGGAATATTAATTGATTCATCTGGAATTTCTTTGATCCCCTATTCCTGATCTGTTCCTCATGCCTCAAGAAAGAGACAATGTTGGACCAGGAAAATACCTCAACACTACTATAGATGCACATTTGGATGTCAAGTGGCACAATGGCAAAAACCCCTTTTTTTCAAGAGGAAGCCATCCAAAGAGATTCAGCTGTATACACATTAATGATCCAGCAGATCCCTATGGGGAGGAGGAAACGTTTTCTTTCTTTTATCAATGTTTGAGAAATAACATCTCTCTGAATTTCAGTCTAAACCTCAACAATCTGAGATCCAACATAAGCAAGTCATTTGTCATATAATAATAATAATAATAATAATAATAATAATAATAATAATAATAATAATAATAATAATAATAATAATAATAATTGGAAGGGACCTTGGAGGTCATCTATTCCAAGCCCCTGCTCAGGCAGGAAACCCTATACCATTTCAGACAAGTGGCTGGCCAGTCTCTTCTTAAAAACTTCCAGTGTTGGAGCATTCACCACTTCTGGAGGCAGGTTGTTCCTCTGGTTAATTGTTCTGTCAGGAAGTTTCTCCTTAGTTCTAGGTTGCTTCTCTCCTTGACTAGTTTCCATCCATTGCTTCTTGTCCTGCTTTCAGGTGCTTTGGAGAATAGTTTGACTCCCTTTTCTTTGTGGCAGCGCCTGAGATATTGGAACACTGCTATCATGTCACCATGCTGAGACTTTTCCAGAACCACAGTAATTTTCATTCTGATGCTAATTGAAAGGAACAGTTAAGAAGTTAATAACAGGAAAGTTCTTAGATATTTTCCTTCATACTTCCAAATCATTTGGGAAAGATAACAGCCATCCAATTAACCACTGAACCACTTTTGACATTTGCTTGAGCCTGATGGCTTATCAAGAGGAGTATTTTGATCCCACATTGGTCTGCAACCACCTCCTCTCAGATCTTAGAATAATCACTCTTGTCCAAGGACACTTCACCTCATCAACTTGGTGGAAAGATTTTGCAAGGACTGAAATTCAGACTAAACTTGTCTTTTTGAACACTGGTCTTTCAAGACCATAAAACTTCCAACCAGCTGTTTAAATGAAGAGTTTCTGGTTTTGTTAAGCAGAAATCTCTTGTGACACAGCCACCAAACATCGGGGAATAAGAAAGGGGTCGCTTAGGACCCCTTAGATTAGGATTTTTTTAGTGGAACACATGTTTATTTAAGTATTACACTAGGGCTGAAGAAACTGCAATTCTAACCTTTTAATTAGAGAACTAGATCGAAGCCTTTGATTATGACTTATTATTTATTTACTAAACTATATAATAGCTTTACAGCTTGTTTTTCCTTCAGGAACTTAAAACATCAGGAAATCCCCATAGACACAATTCTGTGAGGTTGATTGGATTAAGAGACAGTTACTGTCCCAAGTCATCAAGTTGAGGGGAGGTGTATAAGCCTGAATCTTTTATTCTTAGTCCAACAGTTTGACATATATAAGATACTAAACCAAGGTTTTGATGAGCAGGTTTCTGTGAAACAGATTTGGCTAAACATCATAGTCAGAAGTCCTGCCATAAACAAAATGAGAGAATATCAGGCATTTAAAATCCCCCTTGTCTTTGCACAAGATATCACTCATTTCAGACTTATAAGCTTCAAATGTCTGAGTAAACTATTTCAAATCCTCTGAATCCATAATATGCACTACTGGACATGGTACTTGAAATAGGGTCTGACTATTGTGGACTATATTAAGAAATGGTATTTCTTGAGATTTAGGAATTACATTTTGATTGAAATATAGTATTGTTTTGCAGTCATATCACACTGTTCCTTAACCACTTAGTAATCATACTATACATACCGGTGATGATATTCAAAGGAAAGCAATACTTTTTATATTTTCCTCAGGACATTATAAATCTTCCCAATTCCAACACTGGTAGTCCTCAAGAACCATTCATTTAGTGACTGTTTGAAGTTACAATGGCACTGAAAAAAGTGACTTGTAACCGGTTATCACACTTCTGACTGTTGTAGCATCCCCATGGTCACATGATCAAAATTTGGGTTCTTGGCAACTGCCATGTATTAATGACAGTTAATGTATCCTGGGGTCATGTGATCACCATTTATAACCTTCTTGGCTGGCTTCCAACAATTATTTACTGTAGGAAACTGTGATGAAACCAATTATGTAGAAAGATAATACGCTGTCCTTCACTGGAAGTCTTCCAAGCAAAGGCAGCCACCACTTGAGATACTTTGATGCTGGTTTAATTACTTTACAAACACAACATTTTCTAGAAGAGATTAGTGTGATTCTAAGCCATCTTTTAACCATTGCATTCCAAAGATAATAAGTACATCAACTATTTCCAGATTGCTACCATCTTCATACTAAGAAACAAATATAATCATCCTATTCATGAACCAGAATAAGTTATGTTGCTTTTTTTAATGATTTAGAGAAGACCTCAAGCTATTTTTGTATAATGAGCTACTGAATAGCAACTGAAGCATGCACACACAAGTGAGATTATTATCTTCAGGCCTTTTTCTAAGAGCCATCAGTTGCCCACTGCTGAAATCAGGATTTTGGATTAGTCTAGCAGACTTCTTGCTTGCTTAATTAAAATTAAAATTAATTTTAGGGCAGCATCATTAATGGTTTTCAGTTAAAGGCCATGAAGTATAATATGTGGGGTACCTTCTTCTTATAGCATCACAGTTTTCCCTTCTATTTGCAAGTTCCAAGTTTTATCATTATTTTGATTCGATGCAGCCATATGACATTTGATGCACACAAGAACAGATTTCTATCCATCACAGACCTTGAAGAAGTTCAGAGAGGCCCAGCAATTCAGAATGAGAAACATTCCTTCCCAAGAACTCCTCTGGAGTGGAAAGGGGAGAAAGAGGTAGAGATAAGGACACTGCTAATTTGTCTTTTTTAATTGGCTTGGAATACTTGAATGAAAGCTGTTTTGTTATCCTTGGTTGAGCCTTGGCTGGCTTCCAATATCTCGAGCTGTGCCAGAGGCTTCTGAAGTGTGAGCCTCTGATAAATACTCTATTATAATTGACTCCATTTCATGTCATTTGGATGGAGTCTAGGGGAAACTGCAGGATTTATTATTACCATATTTTTATTTTGGGATTGGAGTTGGATTTGTGGTAGCCAATTCAAATGAAAGCTACTGAAACATTTTTGTTTCATTTGTAAAAAAGACCAGTAGTTGGTTGGGGTGGTTTTTTTTTTGGTATTTTAACCTCACTGGTTGAATGTATCTGTTCACATGTAAAATATTCCCCATAGAATGTATCCAGATTTGAGTTATATACATATTTTAAATAAATAAAATAAATCAAAGAAATGTAAGAAGTTGGATTAATGAGAGGTCAAGCTAGGTATAGTATCTTGCTTCTCCTAGTGACCAACGTCATGGTGCCAGATAGAGTTTGGAAGCTGTAACTCTCTTTGTATACTTCTCCAGCAATCTCCTACTGATTAAGTAAGTAGGAAGACTATTTCCAATACTGAGGATCCAGTTAATTGTCAAAGTTATATTCTCATTCTTGAATATTGTCTTCTATTTATTTTTAAAACAACCTTTCCTAATTTTATGTTCTGATATACTGAGTTCTGATTCCTATCTTCCCAAACCAGCATGGCTGATAAAAGTGGCAATATGGCAATACATTTCAAAAATATACTCTGTGTGTTAGGAAGGTACAGTGCTTTTATTAGAATCACAAAATTGCTTTTGCTTGGCTACTTGCTATTTAGATGTAGGGCTATCCATAATTATAGTAAAAGGTTTTGGTTGTAAGGTCATCCTGATTCACCCTTCAAAGTGCCTACATACATGCTGATTAGAAAATATGAGTTATCATGGTTAAAGAGAAAAACAAGCCAACAAAATAAGCTGTGATACATGCTACATTGCTTGTGAATAATAATTTCCTGTGCTCCTCTTTGGTGGCTGGAATTTTTAGAAAGCTTTACTTCCCTGACAGTAAAGTAAGGTAGTAAAGAAACAATATGGATACTTTTTAAAGGACAGTTAAGTCAGAACATAAGCATTATGTTAGTGAAGACAAGAAAAATCTTTTCTGCCTTTTCCCTCTAATTCTGGCAAACAGAGGAGATAACAGGAGATACTCTCAGTGGCGTAGCGTGGGGGGTGCAGGGGGGGGCGGCCGCACCGGGCGCAACATCTGGGGGGGCGTGCTCGCACTGAGCTGCTCAGGGAGCCCCAAGGGCTGCACAGAGTTGGCTTGTCTCCGCTCTCGAGCTGCTCTTTCTTGCAAAGCGAAATGAGTCCGGCAGGTGAGATGGGCGGCCACATAAACTGAATAAAATAAATAGAAGCGGCCAACTCTCCACCCAGGCTCAGGCCAACCGCAAGCACCCCGCAGGCGCCCTGGCAGGTTTGGCCGAGCGAAGATGGACCCGCTGGCCGGCCGGCCTAGCTTTGTGCGCATGCGTGGCTTTATTTAGCGGGGCTCACGTGCGAGCTTGAATGCAGCGGCTCTTGCAGGTCGGAGCCCCGCCCAGCCGCCCTCGAGAGGGACCCGGAAGCATCCCGCATGCGCGCGACTCTTCTTGGAAAGTCTACGCCGCTGCGGGGCGCGTCTTTTCAGCAGTGCCGTGACATCACCGCCCGCCCGCCCCTCTATTTCCGCTTCCGGTTGCCTTGCCCCGGGTGCTGACAACCCACGCTACGCCACTGGATACTCTTTCTAGGTGGTGTAAAACTTGGGGTAGTTGATCCCCTGTGATATCAAAATCTATGCTAGAATGCTACAATGCCAGTATCAACACACCATCCTCAGGTTGCATGTCTGTACAATGATAGAATACTCCGCTTCTCTTGCCATCCATCCAAACCTTTGTTTTGACCATCTTTCAGAAGTCCCATTACATTTTCTATTCAAGCTGGCTTTAGTAGGGCGTAGAATGGGATGGAGTCATAATCTGATTTAAATTTTTAAGGTTTAAGACAAACATGTATATAGCTGTTTCTTACTACGTTTTAACTTAAATTGAATTTCATTTGGGGATTTGAAATCTACTGTTTCTCCTTGTTTATTTCTACCAGATTACAGACCCTAGAAAAAGTTTCTGGCACAGATTATGAGTGGGAGAAGATGACAAAGAAGAAAAATAAGGTATAAGAATAGGTTAGTATTGCCAAATAAGGAATCTGCATCTCAAGAAGCCAAGCAGAGCCGTAACTCACTTTTTCTGGAAAAAGTAAGCTTTGATTCACAACTGGAAATCAATTCTTTTCTAGAAGACATGAACATTTTTTTAAAAAAAATGATATGAAAACTTGTAATGTGAACTGCATTATTTTTTATGAACTGGAATGAAAAACATTTTCTGTTTTAGAGTGAGATAAAATGCTACAGGTGTTAATTAGATACCTCCTATGTAAGCAGTGATAATTAGATACCTCCTATGTAAACAGTGCTTTTATGCAGTCCATATTTTGTCTGATCATTGGAATACCATCCCCACCTCCTCTCCTACCTATAGAATCATCTTTACTATCCATACCTAAGTGTATGTGTGTATATACATACATACATATACACATAGACATTACTGGAATCCATTGTGCATTAGTGCATTTAACAACAGTAGGAAATTATAAGTGATATACTGCCCCAGTCCTCCCTAACCACATACCTGTACCTTTGGTTGTCCGACATAACTGCTAAGAAGTACTGGGGCATGAGTGCCAATGGCAAATCTGGGTTTTTTCCTAGGAAACCCATTTTCCATTCAAAGTAAATTTCTAGGAAGCTATTCTTCAAAATCCTTAAAAGGCATCTATCATAATGTCTTGCAACATGTGCATGAATTTCATGGATTAATTGAGGAACGAATTAAAAGGCAGACAGTTCATCCATTCCCCCCCTTTTTTTGCAGTGATTTGACAGCCCTAGTCATTTTCTGCAAGAATCTGACCCTGTTTACATGCTATTTGAACTGATCACCAGACTTTCTATCCTAAACCCAGCAGGATGTTTGATATATATATATATATATATATATATATATATATATATATATATATATGTATGTATGTATGTATGTATGTATGTATGTATGTATGTATGTATGTATGTATATGTATATGTATATGTATATGTATATGTATATATGTATATATGTATATATATATGTAAGGGACGCGGTGGCTCAGTGGGTTAGGACGCTGAGCTTGTCGATCAGAAGGTCGGCAGTTTGGCGGGTCGAATCCCGAGTGCCGCGTAGCAGAGTGAGCGCCTGTTACTCGTCCCAGCTTCTGCCAACCTAGCAGTTCGAAAGCACGTAAAAATGCAAGTAGAAAAATAGGGACCACTACGGTGGGAAGGTAACAGCGTTCTGTGCGCCTTTGGCGTCTAGTCATGCCGGCCACATGACCACGGAGACGTCCTCGGAAAAGCGCTGGCTCTTCGGCTTTGAAACGGAGATGAGCACCGGCCCCTAGAGTTGGAAACGACTAGCACACATGTGCGGGGGAACCTTTACCTTTATATATATGTGTGTGTGTCTGTATATATATATATGTTTTCTGAGGTTTTCGTATGTTTGTATGTAGATCTTTGGTTATTCGGGTTTTTTCCCATGTAGAATTGACCTTCAATTCTACATGGGAAAAAAATTGAAGGTCAATTCTACATGGGAAAAACCCGAATGACTATATATATATATATATATATATATATATATATATATATATATATATATATATATATATATATTGTAGAAACATGAAGCTTACAGAAAAAAATTTGAAAGACAAAAAAGAGAAGAGGTCTGAAATTTGCTGTTCACTGAGGTACTTTGCTACAGTAGATAAGGATAAAAATGTGTTGAAGACCCCAAGCCAGGTATTAATGATAGTATTTTTTTCCTTAACGTTATCTGGACCAAAATGGTTAAAAGGTATTGGTTGCTAATGCAGCTCCTGTCATTATTCTGGAATATTGTTTATATTTCAGAGATGTGGATAAAGTCTTCTGTCACTTCTGGCACCACTATACCTCCTGGGAGATTATGGGGAACTGTGGCTGACACTGGCCAAGTTAGCTTTGATGGACATTGTAGAGAGGCATGGTTCCTGTCAAGAGGAAGGTCATGTGGGGAAGAGAGAAGAGGGAAGATCTCAAAAGGGTATTTAGGGTATTTTTAGAAAACTTCTAGAGGGAATCTTCAGCTCTGCAACAGCTTTGCAAGAGGGATTCTTAAGGCCGACTCCTTCAAAGTACAATGGCAAGTCAGAACAATACAACACGATACACACAAAAAATGAAATCTATATCATTATGTTTCTGGGTTTGTTTTTCCTTACTCATTTACAAATGGTCATTTACTGGCAATAGTCCAGATAAACTAAAAAAGGAAGTGAGAAAAAGACATATTCATGCCAGGTATAATTAAGCTGTAAAAAGGTTATAGTGGTCATGGCAACAAATTTGTTTGTGAGTAATCATTCCATCCAATCATTCCATCATATGTATGTATTTATGTACATACGCATATTCCTGTAAATGTACAAACTGTTTTTCACTATGAATTCTAAAGAAGCAGTACAAAATGGGATAAAAGGGCAACACTGTTAAAATGATTAAGCCACAACATTGCAACATCTTAAGATCAAGATAACAAAAAGAGATAACATGAGACCCAGCAGCATACATCCAAGTTGGATAAACAATTAAATTTCCAGCAGGCACTAAAGTTTTCTAAGGCTTGGCATCATTTGCAGTTGAACTGGGAGGGAATTCCATTTTCAGGATGTTAGAGTAAAAAAAAAATCTTTTTTTTTTTAGCTTGCCACAGAAAAGTGAGCACTGGCCAAGTTTCGGTGGCGCCATCAAGACTGCAACTGCATTGATGGGTCTGATATTCAAGGTAGAAAATTATTCAGATTAATTAGGTATCCAAGTTCTAAGTCACAGAGAGCTTTATTATATGTCAATAGAAGTACCTTGAACATAGATCAGTAACAAATTAGTGGCAGAGACAGCTACTTATGCCCTCAGAAACTCGATAGAGCCTCCACATTTATAAAGAAGCATATCCAGCTGTATACCGGAAGCTTTTAACATGATCTGAGAAAGAAAAGTAATGCTGATTTTATTACAGTTGAGAGGATTGTAATCTCTGAAGGTGTTGGAATAGATCAGTGCTTTTCAACCTTGGCAAGTTTAAAATGCATGAACTTCAGCTCCCAGAATTCCTCATCTAGAGGTGAAATTGAATTCTGAAAGTTAAAAGCCAAGCACCTTAAATTTGCCAAGGCTAAAAAAAAAACTTGAATAAATGCTTTCATAAGAGGTCACTGACTGTACTGGATGATTATTTCCCATATATTTTATCGATTTTTTAAAACCTAAATCATAAAAACTGATAAACAGTGTTTGCTGGGTTTGCATTTGTAAAGAAAAATCATTAACAATTGGTTTCTATAATCCATAATCCACATAGTACATTTAGTTGATTTCCCCTTTTCCCCAAAATGTCTTGTTTGCAAACCTTGAAATAATATAGTTCTTATTATTTTGGTAAATAACAGTTACATATATGATTTTTCCCAATATTCCTAGAAATAATGATCACATCAATATAATATTTCTTTTCTATCTAATCATTCTGGTTGCCTCATCTTATCCTGTTACAGTCCTTATTTAGATTTGTTTCTCCCATAAATTTCAAAGTATACTTGTTGGTTAAGATTTTCTCAACAGTTAATTACATTTCAAGATTTAAATCCATTTTTCCCATATAAAACATTTCAACACTTTTACATTTCTTAAAGAATAGGTAAAACAGTAAAGAAAAGGGAAAGAGAGCAAGAGTAAAGAAACATAAAAAGTAAAATGCTATTTAATATATATATTCCTCCTAAGCTAATATATATTCATTCCCAAAATTTCTTATTCCTTTTAACCATGATTAAAAATATATTTAATTTTTAAATATTCCATTTAATGTGCCCAGTCATCTAATCCTTTAACTCTTATTCAAAACATATTTTTCTTTTTTATACATTATAATTTCCCTAAATTCAGACACATTTAATTATCTAAAACATTTCCTTCATCTAGGCCAGGGGTGTCAAACTGCTGGCCCGCGGGCCAGACGTGTCACCAGGAAACCATGCCCACCTCATTACCAGCAATGGCAAAAAAGCACCGATACATTGTGCAATGTCACGTGACGTCACGAGTTTGACATGTCTGATCTAGGCCATTTCAGCGGTATTATATTACTTATATCAAGAAATATAATAAAAATGGGGGGGGGGAAGCATACAGTATTATTTAAGGAATTCATCTCTCTTAGAATGACATATGTATTCAGAATCTTTTCTATTTCTTTAACCATATTCAAACAAATGTTTCTTTTTAAAATATTCTCTCTGGCAGATCCCATCATCTATTTTCTTAATTTTCACTTTGATCTTTTTCCTTTGACCAGTATCTTTCTTGATCAATGTGTTTTGCTGAATCAAAAAGTTTTTCCATATATTCATGACTGTTGCTATAGGTATAAGAAGTAAATCGAATAAAGTGTCTTTATGTGAGGCGTTTGCCTTTCCATGTTTCTTGAAAATATTTTTCTCTTTCTCCTTCTTTGCTTCTCTTATCACTTCCTTTCTCTCTGATGTTTTCAACATCTCTACATTCCATTTTATCCAATCTGTTTTTTTGTCCTCAGATTTATTTTGTAGTCTTAAGGGTTGAGTTGTTTTTTCCCATTTCTTGTAAATTTTTCCCCACTAGGATTGAATCATGTTTTCTTGCTTTGTTAAGTTCTGTCTTTGAGTCTCTATTTTCAATTTTATGTCCACTTATTTGTTTTTTCTACTCCTTCTCTGTTGTTGTTTCCTGGAAGTTTTGTTGTTGTGGTAAAGTTAACTTAGAGATAGATTGATTTGTATTTTCAAACTTATTTTGGATTTCTTTGTTATTTGAACTCAGTGTTATTTGAATTAATTGCAGTATACTATATACAGTTGCAAGAAAAAGTATGTGAACCCTTTGGGATTACGTGGAGTTTTGCATGAATTGGCCATAAAATGTGCTCTAAATGTCATGTAAGTCACAACAATAGAAAAACACAGTCTGCTTAAAATAATACTACACAAACATTAGCTGTTGTCATGTTTTAACTGAACATAAGATGGAAACATTCACAGTGCAGGGTGGAAAAAGTATGTGAACCCCTAGCCTAATGACTTCTCCAAGAGCTAATTGGAGCCAGGAGTGAGCCAACCTTGACTCCAATCAGTGTGATGATATTGGATGTGTTGCTGACAGCCGTCCTGCCCTTTAAAAACACACACCTGTTTTGGGTTTACTGGTCTCAAGAAGCACTGTCTGATGTGAACCATGCCTTGCAGAAAAGAGCTCTCAGAAGACCTACGATCAAGAATTGTTGACTTGCATGAAGCTGGAAAGGGTTACAAAAGTATCTCCAAAAGCCTTGATGTTCATGTGTCCATGGTAAGACAAACTGTCTACAAATGGAGAAAGTTTAGCACTGTTGCTACTCTCCCTAGGTGTGGTCATCCTGTAAAAATGTCTGCAAGAGCACAGCGCATAATGCTTAATGAGGTAAAGAAGAATCCTAGAGTGTCAGCTAAAGACCTACAGAAATCTCTGGCACATGCTAACATTTTTGTTGACACATCTACAATAAGGAAAACATTAAACAAGAATGGAGTACATGGGAGGACACCACGGAGGAAGCCATTGCTGTCCAAAAAAAATATTGTAGCACGTTTGAAGTTTGCAAAAGAGCACCTGGATGTTCCACAGCACTACTGGCAAAATATAATGTGGACAGATGAAACCAAAATTGAGTTGTTTGGGAAAAACACACAACACTATGTGTGGAGAAAAAAAAGGCACAGCACACCAACATCAAAACCTCATCCCCACTGTAAAACATGGCGGAGAGAGCATCATGGTTTGGGGCTGCTTTGCTGCCTCAGGGCCTGGACGGATTGTTGTCATTGATGGGAAAATGAATTCCAGAGTTTATCAGGACATTTTGCAGGAAAACATATGACCAGCTGTCTGCCAACTGAAGCTCTGCAGAGGATGGGTGATGCAACAGGACAATGACCCAAAGCATACAAGTAATTCAACAAAACAATGGCTTCAACAGAACAGAATACGCCTTCTGGAGTGGCCCAGTCAGAGTCCTGACCTCAACCCAATTGAAATGCTGTGGCATGACCTTAAGAGAGCGATTCACACCAGACATCCCAAGAATATTGCTACACTGTTTTGTGAAGAGAAGTGGTCCAAAATTACTCCATATCGTTGTGCAGGTCTGATCTGCAACTACAGGAAACATTTGGTTGAGGTTATTGCTGCCAAAGGAGGGTCAACCAGTTATTAAGTCAAAAGGTTCACATACTTTTTCCACCCTGCACTGTGAATGTTTCCATCTTATGTTCAATTAAAACATGACAACAGCTAATGCTTGTGTAGCATTATTTTAAGCAGACTGTGTTTTTCTATTGTTGTGACTTACATGATGTTTAGAGCGCATTTTATGGCCAATTCATGCAAAAATCCACGTAATCCCAAAGGGTTCACATACTTTTTCTTGCAACTGTATCTCCTCCTGAGAGGTATTTATGTTTTCTTGGTGTGTTCTGTCTACATGTCTCTGATCCATGATGGCCAAAAGTTGAAGTTTTCCTTCTTATCTGAAAATAGCTTTAGAGTCCCAGTTAAATAGATATTTGTAATCCAAAGAGTTCAAAAAAGTTTTTTTTTCTAAAGTTTATAATTCTCTCTTTGTCTGCAGCCCGGAGTGTTGCCTTATTTTTGGTCACAGCTGTTCTTTATTATTAAAGCTTTGAAGGTCACAAACACAGATTAGCTCTTCCCAGGTTTTGGCAAGTTTTCTATGGAAATCATAGCTGTCATAATCCACCACTAGGTGTCAGCATGTATGTAGTTTTCAATATAAACAATGGTCTTTAAAATAAGAGTCTTAACCATTCAATAATCTTAAACTTAAAGTTAAACTTTAGCTTTCAACTTTATAAATTTATTTCACTACCATATATTTTGATCCGCCATAGAAATTTTAATTCACTGCTTCCATTAGTATAAGGATGGGGTGGAAGTCCCCCCTCCTTCACTTTTGGAGGTATTTTTATTCTTGGGGATCTTTTCCAGGAAATTAAGTGTAGAATAGAAAAGGGGAAATCAGATTCCTCAGCCAGTTTCAAGTACGCTGTTTGGACTCCAGTTGCAAGTAGCTTGGGCTGATTGATGAAATACAGCCTTTCTCCTGTCAGGTTAGAAGGCTTTCCCCAAGACGAACAGAATGACTGCCATCATTCCAGAGTCGCCAGGGCACCCTTCTTTCTTTGCCACCTCTCTGGGGTGGTTTGGACCCATTAGGGTCTCCAGGCAGGATGAAAGTTGGCCACGGGGGTGTGGCAGTCCTCAAGCCCACGACCAGTCACTACTGCGCAGGACCGGAAGTCTCTGTACTGGATGATTTTTATGAACACTGTAGTCCAGCATTTTTATAAGTTAAAATCTGGCTGCAGTCTATGTTAGTACAAATCAGATGTATATCAGATCATAATCTGATACCCTCTAGAACTTGTTTTTCTTTTGCTCTCAGATTCCAGCAGTTTATGGACTCTGGTGCTATTAGAACATCAGGGATAGTGAGCAATATTGTTCCTGCATAGAGCAATCTTTAAACCTTTTAATCTTAAACATTTATACTTATAGAGAAGTCTTCATATTCAACTCTTTGTTCAGCTTCATTTTTTTTAATGTGGGAAGAAACAAACTTGAGATGAGCCCAACTGCAGTCTGAAATGATAGAGCTCTGCAAAGGGAGCATCTTGCCAGCCAAGTGATAGGCTGTGAGAGATCATGGAGGCTCAATAATGGAAATTACTTCACACATTTTTAAAAATGACACTACCAGCTCCTGGAATGTTTTCTAGACTTCCCAGTCTAACTTATGGTTTTAAGATTTCCTGATGATCTCTCATTCTAGGACTAAGGCTGAACTGGCTTAGTGTTTGTTGTGATCAACCAGGCTTGGCCAGATGCTGCCACCTGTTGGAACTGCAGATTAAATGTAAACCTCAAGATACAACCCACACCACATAAGTTTTTCACCAGTGGGCCTGATTGTAGGTGAAAGGTGGGGCAGGTATGTTTTGAAATCTTTTCAGTGCCAGGCAAAGATTTTTTGGAAAAGAATCTCATGGATTAATCCTTTTAAAAAACATGTAAGTCCTTCTAATTTTTTTACTGTGAATTTTAAGCTTGTTTTCCATTTCCGCGTTACATAAAGTTTGAAATGCTTCCTGTATGCTACCTCAGTAACTTTTAGTTAATGTTGGACATTTTGAAAAAAGCATGCAAGTACATTTTTTTTTTAAAAAAATCTGTATCTACTCTAACATAAGAATAAAAGAGGTGGAAAACTTTCACTCATTTTTTTGTAAATGCCCCTTCCTCATGAAGTGCTGCTCCTGTCACCAGCAAGACAAATTGGAACTTGCCCCTTCAGGGATCAGAAACAAATGGCCACACTCTTGACAGGATGTTGTAATAAGGAGATTTATTCACCTCATGAGTGGCTTCTGAGGGGAAATCCTTAACTAGAGAAAACCCATGGCCAGCAAAATTCTACCTAGTTTTCTTCTGCTTCAGCCAAGCTCAGCATTTTGCTCACACAAATGATATTTTTTTCAGTAATCTCCAAATGTTTATTATTCAAGCAGAGATTTATTTTTTTTGGAATTAAATTAAAGGTAAATCTACCATCATATTTCTCCACTCTTACCACTTCAGCCAACTGAAGTTACCATTTATGTGGTAACAGATGACTTGGCATTGCTTCACCTGCATGTTTCCCCTACCTTTTATAGACATTCATTCATTCATTCATTCATTCATTCATTCATTCATTCATTCATTCATTCACATTAATAGATTCCTTTGGGCTGTTCATTTTATCGAGGTACTTATTTTTATGCCGTATATGTTCATTTGTACACACTTCCTGTAAGGTTTGATTTGTAGGTTTTTCTGTAGTTCATCAAAACCTGCAAAAGATAGAAGATTGATGGTAGCAATCCATATAACCTTTTCTTCACTTGCATTTTCAACAGTGGGTGCAGTCCAGATAAATATATGTATTAAGTATTATCTTAGTGTGCCATTTCACTTTTATAAGTCTCTTCAACCTTTTTTTAAAAAAAAACTATGAAATTCACTGTCACGATATGTGTTGACAGTTTAAAAGTTTTAAAATTATTTTTTACCATTAGTTCACAATATATTAGGCTATAGTTTTGGGTCTAGATGGGCAACATGCATCTAGATACATTTTCCACACCATTGTTTCTGAGTCCAACTTCTGGGCTTCCTTGGGGACATTACTTGGCCACTGAAGAAAAGAAGATTAGGGACTAGATAAATCTTTGTCTTAATCCAGGTGAGCTCTTAGAAAGTTTTGATGTTTAATGTGTTGCTGCTGCTCCCCGATAGCAATGGAGGCAACATGCAATGAGTCAATTCATTACCGTGTAGAAGATTTTAGCACTGCATGTTCTGGGTAAGGAGTATTACCATTAGTACACCCAGATTTATAGAGTTGGAAAAGAACTTGGAGTTACTCTAGTCCCCCTCCTCCAATGGATGTAGAAAGCAGGTCGTAAATGCAACCCTGATAACTAGCTGGCATTTGCCAGAAATGGTATAACTACTATCATTAAAGATCACATGTTCGATTTTTGCACAGCATTCAATACTAAACTGTTTTGCATAATGTATAACCTACAATGTCCAATCATTGGTTCTTGTTCTGCCCTCTTGAGACACCAAGAACACATCTGTTCAACCTTCAGCAGCATAAATCCAGGCAGCTATTTCACATGCTCCTCATCAGTGTTGGTTTCCAGGCAATAACTCAGCAGTTCAGTACATGCTATAGGGACAAAAGAGCACAGGTTCAGTCCCTCCTGTAGAAATCCAGGCAGTCTGTTTCAGCAATCCTGGCCTGGAATATTCTAACTCGGTACAAAGCATTAAATCTGTCACCAACTGTCAGCTGATTCTGCTAGAGTCCTACGACATAGCTGGCTTTTGATTTTGTTCATCAGTGGACTGAGGTTCATTCACCAATGGCTGCATATGCATGCATCAGTATGGACAGCATCAGGCTGTTCTATTTTGCCTTTGTAATCAAGATTTGTAACATGCCTTTTACTGACCACAAGACTCCATGGCCTCCCCTCTCTCCGATGCAAGGAGTCAAGGCTTCTTAGCTGGGGCTGATTGACGCAGGTTACTGCTCTCCCCTCCTTATTTCAACATTCCTCCCCTGCTGCTGGGTACAGGACAGTCCCGCCAGAAGAGGAGGGCAGACATGGGAATTGGATGCAGCTGTTCTTTGTTGTTACCTTGAGCTTCAGAGAGCCTTCTTTCTCTTTCATGATTTAGATGTGCTCAGCTTGTTTTCTCCCCAAAGCACACGGGAGTTGTCCAAGAACTGGAGGAGGATTGCTGAAGGGAGGAGGCTTCTGGGGTGCTGAGGCACACAGATGGCCAGATCCCATGGCCTTCACCTTGCCTTGCAGCTGAAAAGGCAGGGAGGGTGGCCTTCCAGATTTAGTTGGGCCTGTCCAGGTTGTAAAACAAAAACAACCTGCTTAGCTTCTGCTGATGCTAATCAGCCTAGCAGCCTTGTAAAAGACAACTTTGCACAGCTGCTTGTGTTCTCCAAACCTACAAACAGTATATGGTATTAGCTACACTGGAGGCCCAGCTTTGTTACTCTGCTCCACACCTCCTCAATCTGATGCCCTCCAGATGTGCTGGAGTTGGCAGCTAGCATGGTCCGGCTGACCGGAGTTCTGGGAATTGAAGCTTCAAAAGATCCAGAGGGCCCCAGCATGGGGAAGGCCATTCTCTACATGTTCCAGAGGAAGCGGCAAATTGCCAGCCTCTCCGCAGACCCTTCATTTGGCTTTCTTCTCTATTCTGCAGGCTTACAATGTGCAGCAGTGACTATTAGCACAAAAAGAAAGAAAGGACTTTATTATGGAGAATTCTTATAAATGACAATATTTCTATTCAATTGATGACAACTGTACTGGATATTCTTGATGCAAAAAGTATGGCTCCCAATAATCTTTTTGCTAATTCCCCAAGTGACTGAAGCCACATGTTACTTTTGGGGGATGGGATGGGGAGGAGGGAATGGATATGGGAGATTTGTAGAGGGAGGGGTTACAGGGCAAAAAGGTTACCTTATGTTTTGCAGAAATATAATGCACCATTCTATCTCAAAGAATGCTGGAAAAAAACCTTAAAAAATTAGTTCCTTGGCCCACTATTTTTTAGACTGTAGTCCTTGGCATGCCATGCAGGTGTAGACTTTAAACTGCTGAAGGTTGTGGCCTTACACTTTTCAGTTTAGCACAAGAATATGCAGAATCTGAGCCACAGACCCTTATATTGCTATTAGTTAGATTCTCTCTACGAAAGTTGATGAAGCTGGATGCAGTGAAAGCCCAAAAGAAAGACAGGAAATGCAGGATATTGGTGAGGGAGGAAGTAATCAATTACAAGATGAAATCCCAGTCACATCAAGGAGAGGGCAGTTTATACAAACTGCCACCAGGGTATGAAAGATCAGAGCATAACTGGCTTTGGATGTAGCTTCTTCTGAAGTCCATTGTCTCCAGAGATGGGTAATATACATATGCAGGGTTTTACCTCCAAGTGACCTCTTCATCCTCTGCTTTATCAACAGTGAAGCAAATCCTGTGATGGCACTGAGGACCAACTAGCATGCAGTCTGAAGGACACAAGGAAGAGAAATGAATGTGAAATATTAGTTGGTTGTGAGGGTTGAAAAGATAAAAACATAAGGGAATATGACAACAGGATGGGGCGAGGCAGTAGAAAATCTGGTGCTTTCCACATCTTGGACACTACTGTTTTCTTGAGTTCTAAGTAAAGGATCCACTGAGAAGATCTTGTATAATTTTTCATATGAAAATATCTGGAAGGTAATAGGTTTCATTTCTTGTAACCATGTTTGTAATAAAATCATTGGGCACTTACTTGTTCCTGGGAGGAGATATGAAAATATTAATGTCATTCTTGAAATTCTACGGCAGGTGTCATGAACATTTGGGCCTTCATTTATTGCTGAACTACATTTCCCAGCAGCCTCAGCCAATGTGAATGAGAATCAGCTATGCTTGGAATTCAGCATTATCTAGAATCATACATTCCCAACTCCTATCCCTGAGCCTTGAAATGTGATGTCATCATAGCCAAATACAATCAAATTATTAAGCAATTCTGAAATTACAAGAGCCATGGTGGTGCAGTGGTTAGAATGCAGTACTGCAGGCTACTTCTGCTGACTGCCGGCTTCCAGCAGTTTGGCAGTTCGATTCTCGACAGCTCAAGGTTGACTCAGCCTTCCATCCTTCTGAGGTCAGTAAAATGAGGGCCTATATTGTTGGGGGGGCAATATGCTGACCCTGTAAACTGCTTAGAAGAGGGCTATAAAGCAGTGCTGTTGCTATTGCTATATGTCTCCTTTACAAAATGGGAAAATTATTAATGCACTCCACCAATACATAAACCAATTAGCTTAAGACATAAAAATGGAACTCAACACATACACATGCAGGGTCTGTGGCAATGCGATTAGTTTAAAAAGTGTGGCTGAAGAGCATTGTAATTCTATCTTCAAAACTCATCATAATATACCCAAAATGGTTAGTATACTTCCAGGAATATCCCCAAGGATATTTTTTCTGGTCCTTGATTTTTTTTCACACCCACACGCACACACAAAGGACCAAAACAGAACAAAAATTTGCTCAAAATAAAGCATTCAACTTTGTCCACAAGGAGTAATGAAGTTGACTCTATTCATTACATTGATAGAGCCAGTTCACCAGCTATTAAAGGAAAGTTATGGATGCTACATCAGTATGGATAAATGTCTTTTGCATCATTTCTTACTTCTGTATTAGAAAGTTTTAAAATAAGCAAGACAGGAAGAAAATTGACTCGCTTGTGCTGTGGTGCTGGAGAAGGCTTCAACGTATTCCTTGGACAATTAAGGTGACCATCAAGCAAGTACTGGAGCTGATAACACCAGACATGTCACTGGAAGGAAAAATCTCAAAACTGTGTCTCACTTACTTTGGCCATGTCATGTGGTGCAATTCACTGGAGAGCGCGCATGTGTTGGGAAGAATTAGTGGTAAAAGGGAATCAGGATGCCAAAGAACATGATGGCTGGATACCATCAAAGCTGACACCAGCCAGAGCATAGGAAAAAAAATCAAAGAAGCAGTGCAAGATAGGAAGATATGGAGAGACCTGGCCCAAAGAATCACCAAGAGCTGGACACAACTAAATGGATAACATCAACATCATCATTATGAAGTTAACAAACAGCTTCTTTTAAACATTCAGAGGTGTTCAATAAACAGAAAATAACTTTAGTTAAATTAATCTCAAAATTGTACGAAACACAATAAATATCCTTATTCACTCTAATAACACTAGGTATAATGTCCTATTTAAAATACTGTTAATGTGGATTTGTTCAAAACATATTTTAGTATTAATACTTCAAAGGTTTTTAGGTGAGAAAATCCCAGGATGGGAGACCAAGCGATGGGTTTATAATCTGAGTTTATTATAATAAACTCACATTAGTTTAGCCTATCATTGTGCAAATCCAGCCACTCTCTGTCAACATGATATTAGTTGCCACTATTTTTATTATTATTAAATGTTTTTAATATGAGAATCTTAATGGTTTTTTGACTTTCACTTAAAATCTCCTTCAAATTGAGCTGGTGAATTTTTTTCCTAGCAATCATATGGATATGGTTTGTCCTTACCTTTTTCAGCATTTTTTTCAAATTCATAGTATTAACCTCATCAATTCAGGACACAAAATAATAAGACAGAGTAAGAAGAAGCCACTATTATTGCTAACTTCATAATTATACATTTCAATAATAGGAGAGAATATGTATAGTTCTTGTGTTGAACTGTTAAACACTCCCACATATGTTTTAATGGTCAAGAGAGACATTTTGAAAAAGTAATGCATATTTTAAACATTCTTAAACATATAATGCATTACTGTATTGCCTTTTGGAGAAGACTTGAAAGTCTTTTGCACAACGTCTTTTGCAGAACTATTCTATGTTCTTTAAAAAGCTCTTTCAGCATTCATCTTTTAGCATACGCTGAGAGAAGGGAGACACCAAGTGGTCAACTAGAAGAACAATACAATATCTTTTTTCTTGTCCCGCCTTCCTTGTTAAGCCTTTTACAAGTATTGCGACAGGAAAATATACAGTCATGCTCGAAATTGTTGGCACCCTAGAAATTTTTCCAGAAAATCAAGTATTTCTCACAGAAAAGTATTGCAGGAACACATGTTTTGCTATACACAGGTTTATTCCCTTTGTGTGTATTGGAACACAACAAAAAAAGGGAGGAAAAAAAGCAAATTGGACATAATGTCAAACAAAACTCCAAAAATGGGCCGGACAAAATTATTGGCACCCTTTCAAAATTGTGGGTAAATAAAATTGTTTCAAACATGTGATGCTCCTTTAAACTCACCTTGGGCAAGTAACAGGTGTGGGCAATATAAAAATCACACCTGAAAGCAAATAAAAAGGAGAGAAGTTCACTTAGTCTTTGCATTGTGTGTCTGTGTGTGCCACGCTAAGCATGGACAACAGAAAGAGGAGAAGAGAACTGTCTGAGGACTTGAGAACCAAAATTGTGGACAAATATCAACAATCTCAAGGTTACAAGTCCATCTCCAGAGATCTACAGTAGATTTGCCTTTGTCCACAGTGCGCAACATTATCAAGAAGTTTGCAACCCATGGCACTGTAGCGAATCTCCCTGGTTGTGGACAGAAGAGAAAAATTGATGAAAGGTTGCAACGCAGGATAGTCCGGATGGTGGATAAGCAGCCACAAACAAGTTTCAAAGGAATGCAAGCTGTCCTGCAGGCTCATGGAGCATCAGTGTCAGCGCAAACTATCTGTCGACATTTAAATGAAATGAAACGCTATGGCAGGAGACCCAGGAGGACCCCACTGCTGACACAGAGACATAAAAAAGCAAGATTAGAGTTTGCAAAAATGTACTTGAGTAAACCAAAATCCTTCTGGGAAAACGTCTTGTGGACAGATGAGACCAAGATAGAGCTTTTTGGTAAAGCACATCATTCTACTGTTTACCGAAAATGAAATGAGGCCTACAAAGAAAAGAACACAGTACCTACAGTAAAATGTGGTGGAGGTTCAATGATGTTTTGGGGTTGTTTTGCTGCCTCTGGCACTGGGTGCCTTGAATGTGTGCAAGGGATCATGAAATCTGAGGATTACCAAAGGATTTTGGGTCGCACTGTAGAGCCCAGTGTCAGAAAGCTGGGTTTGCGTCCAAGATCTTGGGTCTTCCAGCAGGACAATGACCCCAAACATACATCAAAAAGCACCCAGAAATGGATGGCAAGAAAGCACTGGAGAGTTCTGAAGTGGCCAGCAATGAGTCCAGATCTGAATCCCATTGAACACCTGTGGAGAGATCTTAAAATTGCTGTTGGGAAAAGGCGCCCTTCCAATAAGAGAGACCTGGAGCAGTTTGCAAAGGAAGAGTGGTCCAAAATTCTGGGTGAGAGGTGTAAGAAGCTTATTGATGGTTATAGGAAGTGACTGATTTCAGTTATTTTTTCCAAAGGGTGTGCAACCAAATATTAAGTTAAGGGTGCCAATAATTTTGTCCGGCCCATTTTTGGAGTTTTGTTTGACATTATGTCCAATTTGCTTTTTTTCCTCCCTTTTTTTTGTGTTCCAATACATACAAAGGGAATAAACCTGTGTATAGCAAAACTTGTGTTCCTGCAATACTTTTCTGTGAGAAATACTTGATTTTCTGGAAAAATTTCTAGGGTGCCAACAATTTCGAGCATGACTGTATATGCAGATTTGTGAATCAATTTAATCCGAAGCTAAATCCTCTGAATCCATCTTTGGTGGATTGACTGGCACTATTATCATAGTCCCAGGCACTCACATGTATTCTCCCCTTAATGTGACTGCAGGGTCCCACATCAAGCTGTATATCGCATAGTGACTGGCAGTAAACTGAGGGCATATACTGATCCAGTATCTCATTCTTTTAATATAAACCACACTGTGTTTAAATGGTTAGGTGGCCAAGACGTTGGTATTTGAACATAGATCTTTTAAACATTTATATTTTATTGTGTTTTACTAAATCTAAGTGAAATGTTAATATGCTGTATATTGCTAGTCCCCGTATGGCAATGCCATATGCTAAATAAATAAATAACATGTACCTTTATTGACTAAACAAAATATTTCCATTTCAGCCAATTCTGCAATTACTCATTAACATCCACAGCAGGAAAAGATACAGGAAAAATGGCTTTTTCCCTTACTTGTGAGAAAGAATATTGGGCTGTAGCTGCCACTTGCTCAGAATAGCAGAGCAGGCAACAGATTTTTTTAAATTTGTGCCAGAGTGCCCACAGTAAAAATGACAATAAAGGTTACCTCACCTCACCTCACCTCACTTCACCTCATCTCATCTTATCTTAAAGACCCATCTAATTTTACGTTTAATGTTCTTGATCATTTGTAACTGTCCATACATAATTTAATTGCATTCATAATTTTGCTCATCATTCGTATTGTAATTATTCACTTCTGCTGCTTTACTTTTTGATATACATTTTGTATGCTATTTGTACATTTTATACATTTTGTGAATTTTATGCATTAATGCTGTGTTCTGCTACAAAATACAAAGTAAATAAAATCAGTGCTACATCCTAACCTTTCATCAACAACATACTGATACATGCTTTTGTCCATATTTGATGCCTACATTATGTATAATTATAATTAGTATAATTATGCATTATAATTATTTAAAGGAACAATTTAAATGCATTCACTAGTTATCACAATTGTATCTTAAGCCAATATTTTGTGCCCAATAAGCCGTGAGACAGCCTAGGAGATAACAACTATATGGCACATACTGCCATTTATTTGATTACTCAATGTCTGTAACTGCCCATCCCAGCCATGTGACTGTGATATGCTGTGAGCTACATGTGAGTGAGTGTAAATGTCAGCATTTGCCCTTGCAGGTCTGAAAGACACTTGCTAGCCTATATGGGCTAGACATTCAGCCACACCCATGAATCATGTTCATTCCCAGGTCACAATTTAACGCCTTCCTGCATGAATGACTACACATGACTACACTTCCTCCTTAGCTGCATCCCACACAGATTGTACTGAACTGCGCATTGGCAGCTGTTCGTCCACCTACTTGCACAGCTCTTTGAATTTGCATGACAACTTTAACACCAATTCTGCTAGTTAACCAGCTGGCAGAAGGTGCAGGAGCAGCAAATCTACCCTGGAAGCTGCCAGATGGAGACTACCCTTAGAGAGAACTTTCTTAGTTCATGAAACTACTGGTCTGATTCCTTGATAGGGATTTCCCAGCTGTAGAGGAAAAAAGGAAGGTGCAGCACAATGAAAGATCAATGAATTATATGCACATCTCAGGTTCCATCTTTAGTATTTCTTTTTTCTTAAAAAATAATTTTATTGAACATTACATATACAGATAAAACTAATACAAACTATAAATAAAAAAAATTGCAGGGAAAAAGAAAAGTGGAGAAAAAAAGTTTAAAAAGAGAAAGAAAAAAAGTAACCTCCCCCTTCTTCCCAGCAAGTATAAGCAATTTTAACAACTTATTACCCTCTCTTAAAATTTAACAGTCTTTTCACTCCATGTCTTACCCAATTCTTTATAAATGTATCTTTAAAACTTCACCTTCCATCCTAATTAGTAAAAGTCCAGGAAAGGTTACCACAAATTTATTTGTTATAAACTTGATCTAATAAATCCATTTGAATTCCTTCCTTTTACATTATATCTCATTTTCTATCATTCAACAAAGCCTCCAAACACCATCTTTCAAATTTATCAGTAAAAATCTAATAAAAGTTACTGGAGGTATCAACACAACCATTTTAAATATGGGTTGCTTGATGCTCTCTGAGACATTTGATTACCCAGCTAGGTAACATCATCAGTGCTACAAGGAAGTGAGTTTTGCTCTCTGTTTATATACTAGTGACATGTCAATGTCATGTAGAAGCTGTTAAACTTTATGTGCCTATTAATGACTGAGTGCCAGGCTTCCAAGTATTCATTAGCAGTTTTGGATTTGGCTTGGTTTAGGAAGCTCACACTTTCCCAGTTGAAACTATGGTTAAATGTGTCCAGGTGAAATTAAGGAGCTTTCATCCCATCTTCTAATGCTAATGGGTGTTCATGGATCCATTAAAAATTTCCAGAAATAACCTATCTATTTTAACCTTGATCAAAACACCTTTATATTACTTCCAACATCCCAACAATCTTTAGTTCTTCAGAGTCCAAACACTTGGTTTCTTTTCATTTTCTCTTTGTCTTTCTCACAAAATCACTGACAACCTTAACAAATCCCTTTTGTAAATCCAATACAAAAAGGTTATCCAAAACAGTCTTCTGATCTTTAACAAGCCCCTGTCAAAAATCCAATATAGAAAGGTTATCCAAATCATTTTTCTGGCCTTTTATTTGTATGTCCTTTTTAATTATTAGAATTTCAGTTGGTTTCATTTGTATATTCAATATAGGTAGACCTCGATTGGGACAGTTCATTGAGTGACTGTTTGAAGTTACAACAGTTTAGATTATCAAAATTCAGACACTTGGCAACCGGCTCGTATTTATGACGGTTGCAGCATCCTGGGGTCACATGATCCCCTTTTATGACTTTCTGACAAGCAAAGTCAATGGGGAAGCCAGATTCACTTAGCAAGTGGTGCTGTGTTACTAGCTTAACAACTGCAATGATTCACTTAACAGCTACGGCAAGAAAATTGTAAAATGGGGCAAAATTTACTTAATTGTCTTACTCAGAAACATAAATGTTGGGCTCAGTTGTAGTCATAAGCTGAGAACTACCTGTATTTTTCACTTTCCATAGCCATTTTGTCGTTCATTACTGGGTGATGAAACCAAAGCCAGGCAAGGACATGCAGTAAATAGAGCTTCAGAGATGGATATGCCTTTACTTCTGACTGGGAACAACTTTGCAAAGTGCAGCTAAGAGGAAATTCTCCCCAACTATTCCATGCTATGATAAAAGCAACTTTAGCGTTGATAAACACAGATCAGGTCTTTTGGGGTTCCGATTCATACTGTTTTTCTGTGGTTGTATAAAAGTCTTCAAGGGTAGACTGGAGGTATTCAAATGTTGGTCGTTCTTCTGGGTTGTCCTTCCAACATTTTAACATAATTGCATAGAGATTAGAGGGACACAATTCTGGACAAGGTATCCGGTAGCCCTGTTCTAGATGTCTGATAACATCATGATTCATCATAGCTATCGGGAAGAAAAGGAAAGATCAAACTATACATAACCCATATAATGCACAGGTAGTTCTTGATTTACAGTGGGGTCAAAATTATATATTATTCATGCATGCATTTGGAATTCTGAAATAACTCAACTATTTTGAGTTCCTGGTAGCTTTACATCTTGTACAATGTATTTTCCAAAACTATTTAAAAGTAAGGTTTTCTAAGCAGGAAGCATTAACATTTAAGTGTGCTTGTGGTGATTATAACACGTAGTTATTTATTAAGTTCTCCTATTCTTGTTTACCATTCAACTTTGCAAATGCATGCATATCCTACCTGTTTCATGAAAAAAAAGCTGATGAACCCCTTAAAAATAAATACTAAGAACCTGATGAAATCAAATTCAAACACATTTGAGTCTGAATTAGTAAATGAGCCATTTGAAGTGTATTTGAAGGCAATTGAAATATATTTGAAGCCAGTGGCTAAGGCATCAAGCTAGAAAGCTGAAGACTATGAATTCTAGTCCCATCTTAGCCATGAAAGCCAGCTGGAGATCTTGGGTTAATTACTCTCTCTCAGTCCAACTCACCTTACAGGATTGTTGTTGTGGGCAAAATAGGAGGAGGAAGGTATATTGGTTATTTATTTAAATTTATTTTCCTCCATCTCATATCAAAACAACTCTGGACAGATACGTTTGCCCTGAGTTATCTATAAAAATAATAAAGGCAGGATACAAATAAATAAATAAAATAAATAAATATACAATGATGAAAAGCTGTCTAGTACTGGGCTGAACAATTAGCCTAACAATATCCCTTCTGATCTTTTAGCCATAGTGGAGGAATCAGAGAGAAGCATTGGCTCAAAGCAGTCAAGGGTTTTTGATTGCAGCCTGCCTTACCTGGATAGGGAGATTGCCCATAGGTAATAATTTCAGTGAGAAGAATTCCAAAGGACCAGACATCAGATTTGATTGTGAAAAGTCCGTAGTTAATTGCTTCTGGTGCTGTCCATTTGATAGGAAATTTGGCACCTGCCATTAAAGAAGTCATTTAATATGAAAAGCTTCCAGCATAATTTGGTTCTGAATATCTACCGTATTTTGAATTTCTTTCTTAAACTAGATAAGATATTCCAAAGTGTAGGAGTATGAACAAGAACAAGTATGCCAGACCAGGAACTTTTGACCAGCTCACTGATACTGATTACTATTTGGGGATGTGAAGACGTTCACGACTGAAAGTGATGCTAAGTGGTTAATTTATTTATGCATTGGCCAACTTAGTGCAGCCAAAATATCAGAGCCAGTTCAGTGTATTGGTTAAGGTATCATGCTAAAACCAGGAGAGCATGAGTTCTAGTCCTGCCTTAGACAAAGCCAATCACTCTCTTTCAGTTCTAGGAAGGACACAATGGTAAATCACTATATAAGATAAAATTCAGGAGTCAAGGCTGTGTTTTGAGCTTAGGTGCACTAGATTTTGCACATCTCAGTTCTACCCAACATTACTTCTCAAGTAATATTTTAGGCCTGCAGGAACGGAGGTGGGTACAGTGTGTCAGATAAAGGAGGATACATTCTCTTTTCAAAACTCAACTATTTAAAATCCTATGCATAGGAGAACTGTTGGGCTAAGCAACATCTGATTTTATGTGTTATTTCATACAGGATATTTTAATATTGCCTCTCATATACTAGATATCTAAGCAGAATATAATAATGAAGACCAGGCTACGCTAGGTTAGGCTATAAAGGTAGAGGGGTGGCTAGATAGAAGCAGTTTGTCTTTCTGCCCCCATATCCATGCTGTTTCAATATTTTTGACTAGAACAAACACTCAGACTATTTCCAAGCATTCACAGAGCTTCCAGTAATCTTTTGTCATAGCAATTTGATAATTTCCCCTCTCCTACAATCTGTCTGCCCTTAACAAAGTTACTAAAAGTAATACATTGTATGCCTATTGTTAGGACAAAAATGGGAAATTCTCTTGGGAGGGGGAAGAGGCAAACTTTATACGGGATATCTACCTTCCAAGCTATATATAGATTTATAGGTGACAGGCAGCATTTTGACTTATACTCAGAAATAAATTAATAGCCAGTGCAGCTCCTAAAGTAACAACATTATGTGACACCACCATGATTGTCCAGTAAGTACATGGGCAGCTCCATTTTGTACCAGCTGACTCTATGATTGGACCAGACAGCATTCTTTTGTAGACAGGTAGTAATCCTTGTGCACAAAAAAGCAAATCTTTTACCACCAGACTTTTCTTGTTCAGTGGAATATGACTCACAATTCTATCTCTTTCATCACAAAGATTCACTAACCTGCCTGTGCAAGGTATTCGTTCTCTATGAGTCTAGCCAGGCCAAAATCAGCAACTTTGCAACAAAGGGACTCTGAGACCAGAATGTTGGCTGCCCTGAGGTCTCTGTGGATGAAGTTCATTCTCTCAATGTATGCCATCCCTTCAGCAATCTAGGAGAAATAGTCAACAGTGAACATATATGGTGGTGAAATAATCCAAAGGTTATTTTGCTCAATGGGAGAGGAGAGTTTCTGGGTTTGGTGAGGGATAAAGAGAGCCACATATTTCTATTTCTCTCAGGGTTTTTTTTTAAAAAAATTGCAAGTTGGTTCCATCATATTTCTGCATCAGCTAGCACATTTACAGTTTTGCAAGTCCTTCCCCTCTTTTTCATTATATTCACTAATGTGCATTTTGTCCTTAAAAGAGCCAGTTGTGGAAAAAAAAACTTTAAAAAATGGAAAATTGAGTGATACTATAGTGCATTCCAAAACAGAAAAGCCTTTTGGCTTTTGCTTGCAGCTTCTGGAAATGAAAATCCTAGTCATTTTTTTGCTCTTGCTAAGCCAGGCATCTTATTGAAAATGACTGAATTTGAGTAGCCACTGTATTAGCCATTAAGATGCAATCCTAGATCTTCTGCCAGCAGTCAAAGCTGTGTAGACCTGATGTTCTACTCAGCCCCACAGCTTTTTATTTTCTTCTAACTAAAGGGACACTACATTTTTTTTATTCCATACAGATTTCTTAGGGTTTTTTTCACACGGTTTCAAAAAGGATATGAAAACATATTTTCCACAACTATGTCATATGCTTAGGTTGATTTGCTTTTCGTTCAAATGCTGCTCACCTCAGTGGAAAATGGAGCACCCAGAAGAGTGTCATTTCCTGTCCTGATGTCAATGTAATAAATTTGAAGTCTGATTTCCTCTCAATGTACTAGTGAGGCTGACCACAGGACTAAATGCACACTGATAGCCATCTAATTTTAACTTTTGTGTAGAAATAAGGGGTCTGTCAGGGCCCACTTCAAACCCTCATACTAAGAAAGCAGAACTCATCTGCCTGGGGCCTATTTACACAAACAACACTATTGTGATGACATCTGCTATTAGACCCTACATTTGGTGGTCATCTACTGCTGGTATTGGCTATGTTCGTGATGCAGGTACTTTGTGAAACAATTTGAGATAAATTGGCATTTCAATCAATATGTGTTTTATATTTCATGGAAAGAACTCAAAAAAAGTATTTTGTGGGCTTCTGCATTCAGTCTTTACCACAACATTGTCAGATATGTCAGGCTTTGAAACTGATCTCTCCATGACTATTTGGTGAGTGTCATGATAGGGTAAAGAGACTCACCTTATCGAGGAGATGGGTGGCATGTAAATTTAATACATAAAATTGAGCCTCAATCTTCAAACATGATACAACAACCAGGAAACCTCTTTTTGGGGGCTCACAGTCATGTTCCCTCAGAGCCTTGGTGGAGCAGTGGGCTAATGCCTCCTAAAGTAACACCAGCTGCCTGCAATTAGTGCAGGTTCGCATCCCACCAGGCTCAAGGTTGACTCAGCCTTCCATCCTTCCGAGGTAGGTAAAATGAGGACCCAGATTGTTGGGGGCAATAAGCTGACTTTGTAATAATGCCGCTGGGGTGTGTGTGAAAGCCCTAATAAGCAGGCATATACTGTACATAGAATGAAGGCTACTGCTAAGTTTGTAAGCTGCCCTGAGTCTTCGGAGAAGGGCAGGATATAAATGGAATTAAAATAAAATAAAAAATAAAAAAATATCTGCTGGAATTTACATCTCAGTGGTGATCGGGAAACAAACCTCTCTGTGTCTCTTTTTATGATTTCTGCTGTTTCTTTTCTTTTTCTTTTGTCTCTCACAGATACCCCTTCAATACATTTTTTTTCTTTGTCTTCCTCCACTACTCCGTCACATTCTCTCATTTTGACTCTCTTGGCAAATCCTTCCATTTCTTTTTCTCTACCACCTAATTTATATGTCAATCGCTTCTATTTTGGGCTACTCCCCACTTGGATCTAATCATACCAGAAACATCCCATGGCTCCATCTTTGCTTTTTCATGTCCTCAAGATGTTGCAATCAACTTGTCCTCAGCTCTTCCATGAGATACCCTTAAGTTCTTCCTAATAGTATCACTATTTTCTCCTTAAGCCAAGAGAAGTTTGTTGGTGGTTTCAAGTTATTTCAAATCTGACATGATTTGCTGCCCATCATGTTGACAGTAAAGGGGATCAATCTAGTATCTATTATCATTTCAGAACTGTGCTCACATTCTTCCTTCCCTTAAGTTTCTATGCACTTTTCTCTCCTCTTCCCTCCCTTTCCCCTTCCCTTCTTTTCTCTGTCTCCAGCCTTTATGCTTCTCTGTGCTACCTTTCTCCCCTCTTCTCTTACACATATCTTTTCTCTCTTTTGAAAAAAGCTAGATAGACAATGATTGGGGATTCTGATACTATGTAATTTCTAGGTTTGTACCATTAGGGCATTAAATAATTTACCTGAGCAGAGAAATCTATCAGTTTTGGAAGAGACAGATTCTTCCCTTGATTGGTGTCCAAGAAATCAAGCAGGCTTCCTATCCAAAAATAAAACAGCAATAAAAATATAAGGACATTTATGGTTGAAATAAATATTCATAAAGGCGGATGTGAGAATACTTTATTATTTAAGTCAGTTTTCAGTTGACATTTGAGTTCAGCTTTAGGCTTTGGTTCTTGCCAAGGGGCGAGAATTATACCACTTAATTAGTGATTTTTTAAAAAAATCAGATTTTAAATGATTTTGTAATGGTTGCATTAATATATTACTAGGTTAGGAATTGACTTCTTAGAATATTTTTCAATGTTCTGATTCTTCAATAAAATTTTGTTTATATATGTGAATAGATTTACTATCAGTGTAGCCTGCCTATGGCAGAGCCTTGGCTTAGGTAATGATATTGTCAACATTACTCAGTCCCTTTTTCGGGAAACAGCTAGAGAAAGTTGAAGGAGAAAGACAAGATGCTTCCCCCAAAATAGGTCTCTGTTAACCACAGAGTTCCTGCACTCAAAATGTTAAGAAAGGTAAGGATGAAAAAACTATAGCCTTTGTGTTGTCTTTGGGCAATTTACTTTGATAGTTGCTTGTATTGTGAACCTTTCCCTGTGAACAGGGAAAATAGACTGCTACAAATATTTGAGGCTCATTAAGCAAACCACAATGCTTGGGGGGGGGGAAACCCCTACAATCAGGTTTGGCCTGCTTAGTTCAGATCTATAGCACTGATAGAGATCCATTAGAACAGGGGTCTTCAAACTTGGCCCTTTTATGACTGGTGGACTTCAACTCCCAGAATTCCTCAGCCAGCGTGCCCCTTTTATGACTGGTGGACTTCAACTCCCAGAATTCCTCAGCCAGCGTGCCTGGCTGAGGAATTCTGGGAGTTGAAGTCCACCAGTCATAAAAGGGCCTAGTTTGAAGACCCCTGCATTAGAATGATTAATAAGACATACTTACCATTGGCCATGTATTCTGTTACAATATAAATTGGCTGCTGGGTCACCACAGCATACAATCGAACCAGCTTGTTATGCTGAAGTCTCTTCATCAAGTTGGCCTCACCCAAAAAGGCATCGGGGGCCATGCTGCCTTCTTTTAATGTCTTGACTGCAACCTTCACATTGTTCTTGTAGTAACCTGCAAAGGGGGGGGGGGAAATTAATGACTATTCTATAAAACAGGTTTGTGGGCAAATGGTGGCTTTCAAACCTAAAATCAGCAGCCCCCAGAACACTCCAAATCTGCCCTGCCACCTTTTGGGAGCAAACCATTGAATAAGAGTGTGAAAGTTTCCATAAAGTTTTCATAGGAAACAAAATAAAAACTGGGGAAAGGGAAGGGCTTTTTAAACCATGGAAAGATTTGAAAGTGGACAGGGAATCATAAATTCCCCCAAACACATTTTCCTCATTAAAAATCTTTCTTTTGAATGTATGGCAAGATTTTGGAACTGAGGCTGTGATCATTTCTTAGAACAGACTGCCTGTTACTTTAGCATAGCTATATCTATTATGACTGGCTGTGGCTGATCAGAATTTTTCCACCAGCTGCTATCTGGTTCTTTTTTCTTTAAATAAAAATACCACAGATTGAAACTAGACCCTTATTTTATTTGCTTGTTAGATTTATATTAAGAAATTCAAGATGATTTATTTAAGAAACACAAGGCTGGCTCAGAACCATTGTATGAAATGAAGCAACATAAAAACAATACAATAAACAAAGCAATTCAAGCTAATCTTCTTTGTTACTGTCTTCAAGCTTCAATCTCAACTTACCTCAGTGTTGGGGGAAGATCCAATACTTTGGGACCTTCTGGAAGGTTGAGAGGATGGGGCCTGCTGGATTTTTTTTTATTTTAATTCCATTTATATCCCGCCCTTCTCCGAAGACTCAGGGCGGCTTACAAGCTTAGCAGTAGCCTTCATTCTATGTATATGCCTGCTTATTAGGGCTTTCACACACACCCCAAGCGGCATTATTACAAAGTCAGCTTAATTGCCCCCAACAATCTGGGTCCTCATTTTACCTACCTCGGAAGGATGGAAGGCTGAGTCAACTTTGAGCCTGGTGGGATGCGAACCTGCACTAATTGCAGGCAGCTGGTGTTACTTTAGGAGGCATTAGCCCACTGCTCCACCAAGGCTCTTCTCAAGGGGAAGGTGTTATTAGGGCAGGGGCTGCCATGGAAAAAGCATGCTTCCTAGTTCCCACTTGGTGGCAACATTTAAAGGAAGGGGCCTGGAGCATGCCTAATTCTGCCTTCATTTCTACTACAATTGATGATGATTCCTCCCTATTTGTCAGGACACAGCCAATGCTAAGCACTTTTTCCCACTGAGGAGCTGAAGGATTCTCCATCCTTCCTTCAGCTCCTGACCACTACACCACTGCAAAATTAACCATCCCCCATGTCAGTCCCTGTTCTACTCGGTTGCCTCTCATTCAAGTAACCTTAATTACCTGGCTTTCTTCAAGGAAGGATTTGGATGACAAATCCTAACATATGTAATATGTATCTTGGTGGTCCTTGAATACTGTTGGAAGAAAATGACTAAAACACTTCAACACTGGAACAGCTAAAGTGATTTGAGGCTATCCTGTATATGGGTTGGGGAAGAGGACAGAACATCATGGGGACACAGTAGGGAGGAAGAAAAGGTTTCCCAAGGCTTATTTGTTCCATAGGTAATTGCCAGAGGTGTCCACCAGTGTGGTGGTAGTAAAAATTGTAAAAATTGTTTCTGTGATTATAAAATCAAAGCCCTGCCCCTTTTTAAGAACACATACAGAAAAGGGGTTTGGTTTCAATTATACAGATGCTTCTGATTTTTTTTAACTCCCTTCCCTCCTGCATGGATATCTTTGTTACTTACAGTGGGGAGAGGTTCTAAAATTACTCAGATTTAAAAGAAAGTACACATCCAAAACAGGCCTTAAATAAGACTCTCAGGGAGTAACATTAGAAGAGAATTATCTATCTTCTCTGTAAGCTTTCTGGTTTTATTTATTTATTTATTTATTTACTTTTGGGACTTATATGCCGCCCTATCTCCCGAAAGACTCAGGCCGGCTAACAACAATAAAAATACAATAATACAAAAGTTAAAAAAAAAAGAATTAAACTAGCAGCCCCAGTTGTGTAGGTGTGGCTTGTGTACTGTAGAAGGTAGATCAGAAGGGGTCTTGCTTGATCTGATAGCATTATTTTAATGTTCTTAAATGGATTGCATTTAAATATCATTACTTTGCCATTTTTGTAAGCACTTTATAAAGTTGAAACCAAATGAAAGCCTAATATCTTCACACAGGACATTACTTCCTCTTCGCATCTCATGTAGCCTTCAAGTGAAAAGCAAGAGCTCATATATGGAATGGACAGTACCAAACCTTTTTCTTTCTCTTTTAATTAGAGTAGAAGTAAAAGGATAGGAATAAAATACCAATGAGTAAATAAGGGATTTCATAAAATCATGAATGTTATAGTATCAGTCTTACCCATCCACACCTCACCAAACTGGCCTGCTCCCAGTTTCTTGATGAGTTTTATGGAGTCTCGTGGGATTTCCCATTCATCAGCAGCCCAGGGTATTGGTGGAGTCAGAGTCTTGCACGGATATCTTAGCCTCTGGCACAAACCGTTCTCATTAGCTGTGCAGGATGGCACAAAGAGGAAGTAGGACAAACCAGAGATAAATTTTCAGAGAATGAGGTAACAAAAATCACTTGGACAGTTTCCTATTGTTTTGAGGTTGGAAAAGCCACTGCTCTCCCCAAATTAAGGAGGAAGAGAACTTCCAGATCCCTTTTCTGAAGTTAGAGAAAGAATCAAGATAAGCAGAGATTTTCACATTTTGCTGCATCACCTTTCCCACTAAAGCTTTTGATCCTTTCATAATGTTAACAGTAGAACCCTGATACCAAAACTTTATGTAATGGGGTAAATGCGTGAAATGCATGGAATCATCATCATCGATCACTTGCTTCAGGGAACAGGAATTATTCAAATCAGCTGCTCTGTGCAGGATTTGTATGTGAAAAATACTAATGCAAACGGACAGTTTCTCAGTCTTGTCCTCACTGCAGCCTTCGCAACTAAGAAACAATATCTTTGGGACAGCATTGATGGGTTTCCATTTTCTCTCCCTTTGAGAGAAGTGGAAGGGAAATAGCCAAGTAAGTTTTGGGAGTACGGGACAAAAATAATCTGGTATCTGAAAAAAGAGAAATCTAATGCAGAATTCAATACAAGATGAAAACTCTTCTTGGACTATAATTCTACACATCGGCTTTTACTGAATATAAAGTGTGGGTTTCTCTTAAAATAAGAAGTTAACATTTAAGTCTTGGTTTGATTTGCTAAACAAGGATAGGTTCCTTATATTAGTCAGAAATCAGTACAATTTCCTGTTCTTAGTTATAGTTCATATTATATTGATGACTTAATTAGGTAGATCTAAACTACAGTCAGCTTTTTTAATGAATTTTATTTTATGTGCTATTTATCTTTTTCTGTTTTATTTTTCTTGATTGTACTTTTAAATATCTAATAAAAATCAATTCAAAAAATAATAACATCCATACTTTTTCATATGCTTACATTGGCCATCTCAACTCTTGGATCCTTATTATTTTTGGACAATCTGAACTGGCTTGTGTTGCAAACTGTTCTGCTTTCTTCATATGTTACAAAGAACCCACAGAACTTAAACTAAATTGTTCTGCTTCTATGGAACAGTCTCCGCTTTATGTCTTATTATGTATGAACCTGACAGGTTTCAGAAGTATTCTTACTGGAATAATGCTTGACAAGCTTTTGCATAGAAGGAAATGTAATCCAGGGGCAGATGTAGTATCCACCTTGGTCCATAGTGGAGATTTTGTAATGCTTAACAATATCCTCTTGAGAGGTGATGTCTCTAACAGAAAGTGAAAATGCACCTGGAACAAGAAAAAAGGGGATTATTTATTAGTGCTTAAATTGTGCTATCAGAAGGAACAGTCTATCATAGAGGGGGTTATTCCAACTTATACTTCCAGGGCAGAAAATCTCAGAATTCTCATTAGCTGCAGCTTTCTGGGAAGTGAAAGGTCACCTTACCTGAAAGGTGCCAGACTGGAGAAAAGTATTTTTGAATTATCAGCAACATCTGAATACAGTGTCTGATTTCATGTGACTAGAGAAAAGTACTGAATAACAAAAAGGAGACTAGATAACCCTAACCCATCCAAATATGCATATATCTATAAAAAGGTAAAGTTTCCCCCGCACATGCGTGCTAGTCGTTTCCGACTCTAGGGGCCGGTGCTCATCTCCGTTTCAAAGCCGAAGAGCCAGCGCTTGTCCGAGGACATCTCCGTGGTCATGTGGCCGGCATGACTAGACGCCAAAGGCGCACGGAACGCTGTTACCTTCCCACCGTAGTGGTCCCTATTTTTCTACTTGCATTTTTACGTGCTTTCGAACTGCTAGGTTGGCAGAAGCTGGGATGAGTAACAGGCGCTCACTCTGTTACGCGGCACTCGGGATTCGACCCGCCAAACTGCCGACCTTCCGATCGACAAGCTCAGCGTCCTAACCCACTGAGCCACCGCGTCCCTGCATATATCTATATCTATATCTATATCTATATCTATATCTATATCTATATCTATATCTATATCTATATCTATATCTATATCTATATCTATATCTATATCTATATCTATATCTATATCTATATCTATATCTATATCTATATCTATATCTATATCTACTGTATATCTATCTATCTATCTATCTATCTATCTATCTATCTATCTATCTATCTATCTATCTCCTCAGTTGTGTCATTTAATGTGAATATTCAATTAATCCCTGCTGGTCTGGGATGGATGGAGGCACAGATTCCCTCTATTCCTGACCATTTCAATTTCAGCTCTCTTTGCAAAGCAAAATATTCTATGGTCAATCAATCAATGTATCAATCAATCAGAATAGAGCTGAAAGGGATCTTGGAGGTGTTCTAGTCCAACCCCTGTTCAAGCAGAAAACCCTATACCATTTCAGACAAGTGACTGTCCAGTCTCTTCTTAAAAATCTCCAGTAATGAAGCATCCACAACTTCTGAAGGCAAGCTGTTCCACTGATTAATGGTCCTTACAGTTAGGAAGTTTCTCCTTAATTCCAGATTGCTTCTCTCCTTGATTCGTTTTCATCCATATTTTTTTTTGCCTGGTGCTCTGGTGCTTTGGAAAATAAGTTGTCTCCCTCCTCTTTGTGGCAATCTCTCAAATACTGGAATACTGCTATCACGTCTCCCCCAGTCCTTCTTTTCTCTAGACTAGCCAAACCCGAGTGAGGGTTTTTTTCCCCCTTGAGGTTGTGGGAAGAGATTAACTATGGTAGGCCAAAAGCAGCCAGATTTGAAGTAATCAGCTCACAAAAGCTTATGCCACATAATAAAAATTATAACTTGAAAAAGAGGCCAATTCTGAATGTGCATTTCCCCTCCCTGCACTTATCCACAATCAAGCCGGAGATGCTTCTCAAATTCCATTTCCTGCTTTGGGCTGAGATTTCTTTTATCTGACTGTTGCCAGGGCTGTGACTCTTCCTCTTCTTCAAGGTTATTCTCATAGATCATTTTATAATTTCTACAGTACCCACATCAAGAGTTTTGGGCCAGATCTCTCTCTCTCCTCCTACCATCCTGTCAATACTGCCTGGAAGAAGGGAGGAGAACCACCAAAGCAAGAATGCCCATTGTTCCTTACTCTCATAGGTGGTCCTGAATGATACTATAATGGAAGGCATCAAAACCACTAACCAATCAGAGAAAGCTAAGACAGTTGCATCATTCTTGAGCTGGTTTCCCAGAAGTTACCAACAAGGATGATCAACACAGTTTTGGTATTGTTTTCCTGTCTAAAACCAAACTAAAAAGGATTTAGATAATTTCCTTCAGAGCTATCTGGACCCACAGCCAAACCATCTTCTCAACAACCTTCCCTAGAAAGAAAAGATTGGAGATTGGATGAAAATTATTTCAAACTCTTGGGTCCAGTGACAATATCTTGAGGAGGGATGTACCATCACCTTCAAAAAAGGTGGGACCACCGACTCTGCCATATTACCGTATATCACCTCCTGGATGGCTTGCACGAAGCAAAATTGAATAAACAGTTGCTTGGGGTTTTCTGTCCAACTCTTCAAGAAAAAGAGCTAATCACCCCAGCTAATCACACAAGTTCAGTTACCTCAACAGCACTTGATCAATTCCAGTCTCTAACTCTAGGAGAATCCAAGTGACTTACCCTCAGATAGCTAGAATAATTCTCATAAAAGCTCTGCAAATGATCTTGCCAGCTGCCCTTCTCCAGTCACCTTTAAACAATCTCTAGACTGCTATCTGTGGGCAAGATTCAAATGAAAGAAAATAACATCTTTTCTGGTTTTTGTTACTATGATATATTCCCTAATCTGGGCAACTCATGTAAATTTTACCTTTATATACAAAACAATTTTACAACTTCTTACCTGGAACACTTTCACTTTCCCTTATCAAAAATGAGCCTACACTGTTGCCAGGCATCATTAATAAACGTTCAGCATCTTTTCTGTTAAGGCCTTTAAAAAACCATCTGAAAAAGAATGCAAATTTTTATAGAATGATTCCAACTTTTTTTTCACACTTGGCAACTTCAGACTTGGCTCGGGTATTTTGGGAGTTGACATTCATACATCTCAAAAGTGTCAAATTTGAAAAACATTGACCTTGATCAATAATTTTTAAAATAAGCCTGGAAATCCAGAAAATTGCAAATTATAATTGGTTTTCCCTAGCTTTTCACTACGTTTTATAGTGAAAATGTTTAAAAATGTTATTTAATGCTATGTAACCTTAACAATTTATTTTTTATATGTTTTGTACTGGAAATTTTTCAAACTTAATAGGCAATTGCACTAGTTTGTTCAGAAGAATATATTAAATTTCTCCTGAAAATTCTCCATTTCTTTAATTAACAGCTTCCTCTTTGCTTTCATTTTTATTTCACTTTTGCTTCCCTGTGTTTGTCCTTTAAATCTTCAGTCGCACAGCCCAAACACATTTTTCTGAGATAAGCTCTATTAAGCTAAGTGAAGATGCATACAGTAAATAAGCTGACTTTGTAATAATGCCGCTTTGGGGATGGGGAGAAAGCCCTAATAAGCAGGCATATACATAGAATGAAATCTATTGTTAAGCACATTGATTTGTGCTTTAGATTGTAAGCCGCCCTGAGTCTTCGGAGAAGGGCAGGATATAAATGGGATTAAAAAAAATATGCATACGATTGCTTTTGTTAATTGGTCCCTGTCCCTTATAGGGTCAGCCACATTCCTGAATCAGCCATTAATAATACAGAGATTGTGTGTGAAACTTTAATTTCTTCCTTGTAACATCATAACATCACAAAAATATCAAGAGCTCTCCATCTCTCAGCTTCCTGGCTTTCTCAAACTTACTCTTCTTGTTCCAGGCTGTTAATGTAGACCACAAAATTGCTAGGAATGTAGCCCTGCTTTCCAGTAGTAAGGGATTTTGCTAACCACCATTCCCCATCACTGTGAACAAAATACAAATGAAAAAAAAATGAACAAATGAACAAATAAACAAAGTAGCTCGAATAAAGAATTAAACTTTGTTTAGTCCATGACATATAGGAAAGAGGCCTTATGATTCCTTACTATTGGACAGAGGCCTGCGAGTGGCTATTATGGCACTGTGGCTGACTAGCACTGGGAGGAATGAACAGATACCTGAAATCTCTTTTTGAACATTACCCTAGTGGCAATAGCAATAGAACTTAGACTTTTATATTGCTTCGCAGTGCTTTACAGCTGTCTCTAAACCGTTTACAGAGTCAGCATATTGCCCCCAACAATCTGGGCCCTCATTTTACTGAAGGATGGAAGGATGAGTCAACCTTGAGCTGGTGAGAATCGAACTGCTGGCAGTCAGCAGAATTAGCCTGCAATACTGCAATACTGTGCTACCATGGCTCTTGCCTCAAAAAATTAGTAAAAGTCTCCTAAAAGTTCCTCTCCGAGGAAACCTTTAGTTAAAGGCAAAAGATTTATGCAATCTGAAGAGGAACCAGACTATGTCCCAGGTCAGATGCAAATGAGCAAAACAAGCATAATTCAGGAGTTTTCTATCTGTTCTGTATTTGAGAAGTATTTTTCTCCACTGATGGAAAAAAGGAATATTGGGGCATGATGGAATCAGTTGAAAGCCGGTAAGTTCACCTACCTGCAGAGGACTTCAAACTTCTCTCCTACGGTCAAAGGCAGATCACGATCACTCATAGAGATAAAATCATATTGTGCAATTACACATTGCTTGCCTATAGTGTGAGAAAAACAGAAATATTGATTGGGTCTAGAGTGGAAAGTGGTAGTAAGATACTACTACTCAGCAATCTTGCAGAGAAGTCACATTCTGTAAAAAAAGGGGCACTGAATAAACACCATAATCCCATACTCTTGGACTGCAGAGCTATTTGCATTCTCCCGGATTCTCTCCTCCCCCCACCTTTTTTTTGTCTATTCCAATGTGACACCAGAGAGCACAGAGCATGTACAGTATGTGTATGTGTATGGAAATTCTCAGTCATCCAGGACATAGTCATCCCAAAGGTGCTTTTTTTTGCTTCCTCAAAAGGCAAATGGACTTTCTTGGTTTTTTTTCTCATGAAAATGTTTCACTTCTGATTCAAGAACATCAGAACTGAAGAAGCTTCTTGGATGAGAAGTGAAATGTTTTCAAAGGGGAAAAAAATCAAGAAAGTCCTGTTATCTTTTAAAGCACCTTTGGCACATATGTGTGTCTTTGCTGTAGATTTTGCATCACACTGTAAATTATCACAGAAAAGGGGATTAGGAAATATAACACTGAGAAACAGTTAAGATGCAAGAGAGATTCCAGTCATATGGGGCAGCTACAAAAAATGGCCTGAAGAATTCTAGGCAAATGATAATTAGCCTTGAGATAATTAGCACACCAGGTATAAAAAGTACAACAGAATCAGTCTAATGCTTACTAAAATGGCTTCTCCTTGTGCTTTTGCCTTCCTCAACCAGATGGTCTCTATGTTGGGGATTATTAAGATCATCTCATTTATGTTCTGCTTTCTATTGTCATTTTTTTGGTATTATATTTATTAAGAATTCTACATAAAGTAAGAGACAAATCTAAAGAAGGAAGATAGGAAGGAAGGAAGGAAGGAAGGAAGGAAGGAAGGAAGGAAGAAAGAAAGAAAGAAAGAAAGAAAGAAAGAAAGAAAGAAAGAAAGAAACCCAAAGTTATGCAATATGATTTTTTTATTATCTCTTCAAATAACTAGTTCGTTATTGTTCAATAAAGACTTGATCCCATTAACCTTGATTTCCCTCCAATGCCTGCTCCCCAGTAAAAGAGAAAAAAGTGTTTTTATAATTTGAGCTTGCTGGTTAATTAATGGATGGGGAACAAAATATTTTTCTAAATATAGGCATTCATGAGACAGATACTTGTAAATTTCACTTGCCTGACCTTTTCAAATAAAAACACTTGCGAGCTTCTCCTTTTCAATGCAAGCTCACACGTCTCTGGAACAATATATAGTTCTGTGAGAACAGAGCTGGGTATTTCTTCTTTGGGATTTAGGAACATAATCAGAATCATTTTGCAAGTCAAAATATTGAATAGGGGAAGAAGAAAATTTGATTTTACGCTCGCCAGCATTTTGCAAACAAAAGTAAAAGTACAGATATTTTTCCCTATGAGAAACTAATGTCTACACTCTTTCTCTCCTTAATCCATAGTACATGTTGCTAATGGTGTTTTTCACTTGTTGTCTGTTGGTTGTATATTCAGTTTCTCTAGTAAACCATTTATTATACTTTTCCATCTTTCAGAAGTTTATTTCACATGAAGCCAAAGTCTGGAATTATTTTCATATTGGAGCAAATAGCCACAATTCAAATGCATTGCTCTTAACTTTGCTCTTAACTCTGGTTTATCTTTATTTATTTATTTATTTTTATTCCACTTTTTATGTTTTATTTTAAACCACCCAGAGTCATTTAAGTAAGATGAGCAATGTAGAAGTGCATAGATATATTAATGAGTAAATTGTTCTTATTTCTCTCTTTTATTTAAATATTATTACGTGTTATTTTATTTGTGCAACTGTTGTTGACATCATTAAGCATCATCTGGTAAGAATCCACGATAGATATTCAGAAATAAAGACACAAATCCTTTTTACCTTCACCAAGATGGTCAGCAGAAGTGATGGGTAAATTCTTGCCCTTTGGAAGAAATAAAAAGAGAAGCCAAGCATTACTTAATTGCATTGAAATTGGATGTCAAGGATACATTTGTATATAATTCTATTACCAAATGTTGTCTGGGAGCAAAATTCAGCCTACCGAGAATTTATTCATTCCAGTTAATAGCAGAAGCCATCTGTTTATCTGGAGAGAGCAAACTGGGCCCCTTTGGAGTTGACTGAATTATAGTTTCCAAGATCCCTCATTTCTGACCAGGTTATGAGAAACTGATGGAAGTTGATGTTTAATATCAAGTGGAAGATTACAGTTTCTTCCCTCTTGAAATATTACATTATGCTGAAATTTAGCCAGAATCAGCAAGCAACCATATTGAACAATTTTTTTTGCATTACTTACCAGTAGGCAAGGATGAGAAGATACAGGTAGACCTCATCTTACAGCCAAAATTGAGCCCCAAATTTCCAAGCAAAACATTTGTTAAGTGAATTTTGCCCCATTTTACGACCTTTCTTGCCACCATTGTTAAGTGAATCACTGCAGTTGTTGAATTAATAACATAGTTGTTAAGTAAATATGGCTTCCTCATTGATTTTGCTTATCAGAAGGTGGCAAAAGGTGATCACATCACCCCAGGATATTGCAATCATCATAAATATGAGTTAGTTGCCAAGCATCTGAATTTTGATCACATGACCATGGGGATGCTGCAATTGCTGTTGCAATATACTCAAAGACATAATGACAGCTGTCACAGGCCGCTTTTTCGCGGCCGCACTGACAGCTGTCAAAAGACCACGCATGCGCAGCCGCTCACGCGGCCTACAAATACACGCGGCCGTTTGACAGCTGTCAAACGGCGCGCATGCGCACTTCAACCCGAACTGTCAAACTCGCGGCAAGCCCTTGGCGGCCGCCGCGAGCTGTCAAAATTGGCGCATGCGCAGTAGCGGCGGTGAGCTGTCAAAACGCCGGCCGCGCGCCAAAACCAGCTGACGGGATCCCCTGCCTAGCTAACTAGCTAGCATTGTCTCTGGGGAGATTCTGCCCTAACAGCTGACCAATTGGCCCCCTGTTCTTGGCGGGAAAACGCGCCCAGCTGATTCGCTGTCCCGTTTGACAGCCGCCTATATAAGGCATGTTCGCCCCTGTTCTGTTGTCCGGGCTGACTAAATAAATTAGTTGAACGAAGACGTGTCTCCCTCGTCCTTCCTGCCGCCAATCCACCTGGCGACGAGGATGGGATCCCGGTACTAGCTGAAGTCACAGCCCTGGAAGTCGCTGTCCGGTCAACGCTGAAGTCACTAGCTAAGTCACCGACCGGACAAGCTGAACATCCAGGCGCCCTAAGTACCGCGGACCCAGCATGGCAAACCTAGGACATGTGAGGGAGTTCGACGTCCGGCACCCAGAAGGATGGGAGTCGCATTGGGGCCAGGTTGAGGGGTACCTCCTCGTAAACAAAATCACGGAGGACCGCCACAAGGCCGCCGCGCTCCTGTGCCTCAGCGGGCCGGCAGTTTACGACATCGCTGTCGGCCTCTGCAGCCCGGACCCAGTCGCCACTATTCCGTACGCCGAGCTCACTGACCGCCTCAGCAAACATTTCATGCCAAGGCGGTCGGAGCTGTATTGGCGACTCTACTTCGCCCGACGGAAGCAGCAACCAGGTGAAACCTCCACCGCCTTCATCGCGGCCGTCAGACACGCCGCCCGCAAGTGCCATTTTCCCGACCTGGAGGACCGAATTCGCGATCAGGTCATCACCGGTCTCCAAAACGCGCGTCTGCAGAGGAAGCTCGTGGCAAGGCCCACAATGGACCTCGCAGAGCTCATCCTAGAAATAATGGCATACGAAGACAGCCACCGCGACGAGACAGAGGCGTTCAGAGAAGACTCGGGCACCACCGTCCATCAAGCCCGGGAGCTTGACCAAGGACCCTCGGAGCCTAACTCCGGGGTCGATGCAATCCTCTCCCGTTTCAACCGGATGGTCGCCAGCCGGGAAAGGAACCGCAACCAGGACCGACAGACAGCCCCCAACGCGAAGAAAACACTGACCAACGCCAGGGTGAAGTGTGCAAGCTGCGGCGGAAGCCATGCCAGAGCTACCTGCAGGTTTAGGAACGCGAAGTGCCACGGCTGTGGCAAAACCGGCCACATCTGATCAGCCTGTCGCAGCCTAAACCGGGAGACCCTCCATGACCTTGATGAGATCCCCGCAGGTAGGACCGCCCCTCCCCGCCCTCCCCCGGGGGTTGTAGAGTCCGTATGCTCCCTAACAAAAGCTCCCGCTAACAACATCCCCAGGGCCAAAGTTAGAACGTGGGTAAAAATACAAGGAATCCCCTGTGAAATGGAGGTCGATTCAGGATCCTCCGTTTCCATCCTGTCAGGGGACACCCTCCAGAAAATAGCCAACAGAACAAATCACCGCATCCCCATTCAACCCTCCAGGGTCTTGCTGGCAGATTTTCAAGGGGCGCAGATAGATTTAAAGGGACAGGCCGTCCTGAAAGTCGAATTTAAAAAATTCTCAGGCCACTTAACAGCCCAAATAACCAAGCAACCAAGAACTAGCTTAATAGGATTAGATTGGTTTGAGGCATTAGGCATTCGCCTCGAAGGGACAAACTGCATCCAAACCAATTCTCTAGAAAATATCTGCAAAAAATTTGCGGATGTGTTTGACGGCTCACTGGGCAAATACAACGGCCCCCCCCATCGACCTCAAGTTCAAACCGGAGGTCAGACCAATTAGAATTAAAGCCAGGAAAGTTCCCTTCGCCCTAAAACCAAAAATAGACAGGGAATTAGACCGCTTGCTGAAGCTAGGAGTCCTAGAACCCACTGACAGCGGGACTTGGGAAACCCCCATAGTGACACCTGTCAAACCCAATGGTGAAGTGAGAATCTGCGCAGACTATAAAGCGACCCTCAACCGCGCACTCAATCCCCACGCATACCCAGTCCCATCAGTTAGAGATGTTCTTTCAGAAATTGGGTCGGGCTCCATTTTTGCCAAATTAGACCTGGCACATGCCTTCCTGCAACTCCCTGTAACCAGGGAAACCGCAGAAGCCCAAACCATAGTGACGCACAGAGGGGCGTTCAAAGTGAACCGCCTCCAATTTGGCATCTCCGTGGCACCTGGAATATTCCAGGAAGTCATGGAACGAACTCTCAAGGGCATCCCTGGAGTCTGCCCGTATTTTGATGACGTCCTCATCGCGGGCGACTCCACCCACTCACTAGCAACCAGGCTGCACAAAGTCCTCTCAAGGTTCCGCGCAGCTGGATTAAAATTAAAACGGGAGAAGTGCTCAATCGGAGTACCCTCCGCAGAGTTCTTGGGGTACAAAATAGACGGCAAAGGCATTCACCCCACCAATGCAAAAATACAAGCAATACAAGCCGCACCCCCCCCAAAAAATAAAACGGAGCTCCAGGCATTCCTAGGGCTCCTAAACTTTTACCATTCATTTTTGCCCGGAAAAGCCACAATAGCAGAACCACTCCATAGGCTCCTGGACAAAGGGGCTCCCTGGCAGTGGACCCCACTTCATAATAACAGTTTTAAACAGCTAAAACAATTACTCTCCAGCGATACAACCATATCGCACTACAACGAAACCAAACCACTATGCATCGCCTGCGATGCTTCACCCTATGGCATCGGGGCAGTCCTCAGCCACTCCCTCAACGATGGCACGCAAGCCCCAATCGCATACTACTCTAGGACACTTTCAAAAACCGAGCGCAACTACGCGCAAATAGATAAGGAAGCCCTGGCTATAGTAGCTGGAATTAAGAAATTCCACGATTACCTCTATGGCAGACATTTTACAATCTATACAGATCACAAACCTCTCCTAGGCATATTCACATGGGACCGCCAAACCCCGCAAATTTTATCCCCGCGAATGCTTCGCTGGACGACATTCCTATCCGCTTACTCTTATCAACTAATCTACAAGCCTGGAAAGGAAATGTCCCATGCAGACGGCCTCAGCAGGCTCCCACTGCCTCAAATAGACCCTGACCCAGCCCCAGCCGGCCAAGTCCTGGCCATTCAAGAACTCGCGGAATGCCCAGTAACAGCAAAAGACATCGCACACGCCACAACCAGGGACCCCACCCTCAGCAGGGTACTCTCATGGGTCACATCAGGATGGCAATCAACCTGCCCCTGCCCCCCCATCCAACCATATTTTGCAAAACGACACGAACTTTCAACACATCTAGGCTGCATCCTCTGGGGATGCAGAGTAATAGTCCCTTCATGCCACAGGGCCAGGGTTCTCCAAACACTACATGAAGGTCACCCTGGCATTTCAAAAATGAAGGCCCTGGCACGCAGTTATGTCTGGTGGCCATCCTTAGACAGGGACATCGAGCAGCATGTAGCCGGCTGCTATCTCTGCCAGCAAACCAGACCCTCCCCTCCACACGCCCCAGTTCACAAATGGGAAATCACTTCCAATCCTTGGTCCCGCATCCACCTCGATTATGCAGGACCATTCCAGGGACAAACCTTTTTAATCATTGTAGATAGTTACTCTAAATGGCTGGAGGTTCTCCCGGTTTCAAGCACCACATCAGAGGCCACCATTCAAGCATTAAGGGGAGTTTTTGCCACCCACGGTCTTCCAGATGTCATAATTACTGACAACGGGCCTCATTTACCTCCCGTGACTTCCAGATCTTCACGAGGAGGAACTGTATTAGACACGCAACATCGGCCCCGTTCCACCCGTCCAGTAATGGCCTCGCAGAGGTCATGGTGAAGACCACCAAGGACTCTCTGCGCAGAATGATCGTCGGAAACTGGCACCGCCGACTCGCCCGCTTCCTCCTCGCACACCACACCACTCCCGTGTCCACCACCGGAAAATCTCCGGCAGAACTGAGATGGGGTCGCCGACTGGTCACTCGACTAGACAGACTGCACCCAGACAGGCCAGCGGCCGAAAAAACCAACACCCTGCCACACAAAACATTCACTAAAGGACAAAATGTCTGGGCCCGAAATTATGGGGGAAGGGATAAATGGACCCAGGGGGTGGTTCTCGATCAAACCGGCCCCCTGTCATACACCATCAACGTGGGCAAGGGACTCACATTTAGGAGGCACGCAGACCAGCTTCGCCCCCGGTCACCCCCCAACACCACCACGCCAGAAGCGGCGGCTGAAAATCCCGAACCCCCCAGCGCTGACTACCAGGAAGATACCCCTTGCCATACAGACCCACCGCCCATTCCCCCCGTAGAAGCCCCCGAACCCATAGAAGAACCTGCACCTCGCAGATCTACGCGTTAAGAAGAGGCCGCCAGCATACTTGTCGGATTTCGAATGGGCTGGAAGTTCGCCAAACAGTTCCAACACCAGTTAAAAGTTTACTCAAAGTTATGAGTTCAGTTCAAGGGGGGGGGAAAGGGGTGCAATATACTCAAAGACATAATGACAGCTGTCACAGGCCGCTTTTTCGCGGCCGCACTGACAGCTGTCAAAAGACCACGCATGCGCAGCCGCTCACGCGGCCTACAAATACACGCGGCCGTTTGACAGCTGTCAAACGGCGCGCATGCGCACTTCAACCCGAACTGTCAAACTCGCGGCAATCCCTTGGCGGCCGCCGCGAGCTGTCAAAATTGGCACATGCGCAGTAGCGGCAGCGAGCTGTCAAAACGCCGGCCGCGCGCCAAAACCAGCTGACGGGATCCCCTGCCTAGCTAACTAGCTAGCGTTGTCTCTGGGGAGATTCTGCCCTAACAGCTGACCAATTGGCCCCCTGTTCTTGGCGGGAAAACGCGCCCAGCTGATTCGCTGTCCCGTTTGACAGCCGCCTATATAAGGCATGTTCGCCCCTGTTCTGTTGTCCGGGCTGACTAAATAAATTAGTTGAACGAAGACGTGTCTCCCTCGTCCTTCCTGCCGCCAATCCAGCTGTAAGTGTGAAAAATGGTCATAAGTCACTTTTCCAGTGTCATTGCACTTAGGACAGTCATTAAATGAACTATTGTAAGTTGAGGACAACCAGTATTATTAAAATATATTAATTTAATTCATTAGCCTTAGCTGCAGGGCCAATGGTGAGGGAAGATAGGTATATCTGAACACCTGGACATTTTCTCTTTGTGTTTCAGATCTTCCTGGCTACAATTTCCTTTAATTCCAGAGCTGTTCAGAAATAACAGACATTTTAATCAACAGTCTGGACTCACATTTTTACCATCATAGTGTGACACTGATATCCTGATTTTTGCATACTGTGTTGAAATTGTGAGTCCAGTTACTGTATCTTGAATGCCGACTGAAGCTGAAGGAACAGTAATAAAAAATTGATCTGATTGAAAATTTGGCTGCTGTTGATTACCATTTGACAGAGGCTAATTTCTTTCCTGCCTCATGGGCTTCCTGGAGGCACCTGTTTGATTATTATGACCAAGCTGCTGGATTAGATGAAACTTTGATCAAGTCCAGCAGGGACCATGCCTGAAATGAATGCTAAATGATAGCTGAATAATTGAGAAGTATAATGAGAAATCTTTCTAGAGATGGATGGAGATTAAGGTTGGTAGCCAGATGGGAAATTCTTTTTGGAAACTGGACTCAGTCTCTCAAACAATGCATCTGATTGCTAGAATACCTTGCCTGGGTGCAGAATTTAAGTTCTTAAATTACACTTTCTTGAAGATTAAAACTTACCGGTGGTGCAGGGGGTGGAACCTTCCTTTTCAGAGCTCTCTGAGGTTTATTTAGAGAATTATTCCTTTCTTTCCTGCTTCTCAGGTTTCTGCTTTCACATATTCCCATCCTGTCTCTGAAATAAATGCAAGTCAGACTGGCTTTAAATATTAGCAATGTGATTTTATGTCAACTCAGATGGGATCATTTCACGGATGCCTTTGATTATACTTATGGTCTGAGTATTCTTCAGGATTGGAATGTCCCTCAATATTTTAAACATGGATTAGATGACAAGACACCATTAATTTAGCAATACTATTTCAGCCCTGCATAAAAGTGGCCCCAAAGCTGTGAAATAACCCTGTTGGGTTTTCAGCTCTTTAGCTAAGTTTGAGGAATGACTGAAAATGTTCAGGTATCAATTTTTTGTGGCCTGTTCAGTTAAAGGTTATGAGCCTAGATGAGCTGTGATATGATGACAACAACAATATGACAACAACCGTACATAATCTGCTTTTTAATATAAAGTTTTTAAGATGAGACTGGACAGCCATTTGTCTGAAATGGTATAGGGTTTCCTGCCTGAGCAGGAGGTTGGACTAGAAGACCTCCAAGGTCCCTTCAATAATAATAATAATAATAACAATAACAACAACAATAATAATAATAATAACTACTACTACTAGTAGTAGTAGTAGTAGTAGTAGTACTACTATTGATCATCGCACAGTCAGCCAGATCCTCAGACTGGATTTGGCATTTTTGTCTACCTATTGAGTCCTTAGCAAGGACCTGGGATAGGCAGATGTGGATGTTTGATGGTTTTACAGATATCGTCACAGGTTGGAAGCTGTTCCTAGTGAGGCCACCTTTTGCAATTGACTGATGGCGAATTTGTCAATGCCAGTTGTGTTCAAAAGGTGCTCCAGTTGTTTGGGGATTGCACCCAAGGTGCCTATTACTATTGGTATTACCCTTGCTTGCCTTTGCCACAGTTGTTCAATTTCTATTTGTAGATCTTTGCATTTTGTTATCTTCTCCAGTTCTTTCTCATCTGTTCTGCTGTCTCCAGGCTCTGCCATGTCCACTATCCAGACTTTTTTGTCTTTCTTATCGACAGTAGTTAAGTCTGGGGTGTTATGGAAGATGCTTGTCTGTTTGAATTCTAAAGTCCCAGAGCAATTTAACTTTATCATTTTCTATGACTTTCTCTATTTTATGATCCCACCACTTCTTGCTAGCAAGCAAATGATATTTCATGCAGATTTCCCAATGCATCATTGTTGCTACTTTGTCATGCCACTGGTTGTAGTCAGTCTACTCATTTGTCCTTAAGGCTTGGCCTTGTGCAGCCAAAATTAGTCCCTCGGTCTCTTTCTTCAACTTTCCTGCTCTTAGCCATTGCCAGGTCTTGTTATTATCTGCTTTCCCAGCTATTTTTTTTAAATGTACTGGCCATGTAGTGCTTTGCTTCCCATGCCTCCATTCTGTTCTTCACTTGGTCTTTCTTGCAGGCCAGTTTGTTGTTGTAATTGTTGTTTTTTGTTGTTGTTATTATTATGGCACTCCAATTTGTCAGCTGGAGAGCTGGTAGCCCAGGTTTGAGACCCAGAGTTCCAAGCAAAGGGGTGAGCTCTTGTTACTTGCCTCAGCTCCTGCCCACCCAGCAGTTCAAAAGTATGAAAATGCAAGGAGATTAATAGTTACCATTTCAATGAAGTGGTAACAGCATTGGAAATTGTCTTTGGACAAAACTGGCTCCCTCAGCCAAAAAACAGAGATAAGCACCGTGCCCCTAGGTTGTACACAACTGAAAAGGAAATATTTTCTTTCTTTTAAAACTTGTTTAGTTACTGAACACATGTTCATTTGTTTGTATTCAAATGTGTTCTTTTTTAGCTGAAAGAAAAGATACTAAAATGTCAGAATTTTAGATTTAAACAAAGTGAATGTTCCGATCTTGCTCTTTTTCCCCCCTTTTGCTATGAAATGTTCTAAGGTACTAATTATCAAATGTAGAGAAATGGCCCGTGCCCATTACATATTGCCTACTAACTTCCAGATACCATTCATGTCCATTATAAAAATTTTAAATGATTAATTCAATTTAATAACATAATATTAATTTAATGCTTTATATAAATAAAACTATTTAATAAATTTAAACAATTTAATACATTTATGTTATGTTTAATAACTAAGCATGGATCTGAAATAAAGAAATACCAATTCATTTAGAACATAACTCTTCTTCAACTCTGTGCTTTTTAATGATATGTTGACGGCAAGTACAAATATTGAAAGCTCCATTGTGTGCTACTCAAATGTTGTGAAATATCAATTGACATATACTGCAATTAGATGTTCAAGTCAAGTATTAAGAATAAAAAGCTAATATTATTGACTGTCCAACTGAGAGTAGTAAATATCATTTGCTTAGTGGTAAATTATTGTGCAATCTATAGAACCTGTTGTTGTTGTTAGTTGTGAAGTCGTGTCCGACCCATCGCGACCCTATGGACAACGTTCCTCCAGGCTTTCCTGTCCTCTACCATCTTCTGGAGTCCATTTAAGCTCACGCCTACTGCTTCAGTAACTCCATCCAGCCACCTCATTCTCTGTTGTCCCCTTCTTCTATTGCCCTCAATCTTTCCCAGCATTAGGCTCTTCTCCAGTGAGTCCTTCCTCCTCATTAGGTGGCCAAAGTATTTGAGTTTTAGCTTCAGGATCTGGCCTTCTAAAGAGCAGTCAGGGTTGATCTCCTCTCGGACTGACCGGTTTGATCGCAGGAGTCTTCTCCAGCACCAGAGTTCAAAGGCCTCAATTCTTTTGCGCTCAGCCTATAGAACCTATGAACTGTCTAAAGATCTATGATTTATTGCTGATTGCTGATCAGGTGAGTCTGTTATCGGCCATATCCTTTTAAAACAAAGGAATACAACTCCATGTAGATTTTATTCATAATAAAAAAATATATGTTGGGATAAGAAGGAAAGTACGACTTTAAGTTATATTGTCAAAGGATAAGCTCTCTCTGTGATGGCTGAGAATGATCTGAAGGCAAAATCAGTCATATCAGAATGGTTACTAGGGCATATTTATATCATTGTTAGGGGATGTGAAGAAGAACTCTAAGAAAAGGTTGGAGGCAAAAAATTAACACAAAACAACCAGACAAAACCAGTAACATTCTCTTAAGGTAAGTTAGAGATTCAGGATTCTGAACTTAGCTGTACCAAACAGATAGAAAAAGAAATAATTTTAAAGAAAAAAAAGCTAACAAATGGGCAACATTGATGGAGGGGACAATTTACACTATATTTTTTGCCCCAGGAAATGTTCTCGTGTGAGATTCATTTCTTATATATGAAATGTTAACAGATCTTAAGATTTTTTTTTTTATTTTCATCACTTGATCTTTATCTTGGATGTATAAACATTGAAATGTTTCCTATTTTGAGATAAATGGCTTTATCATTCTTCCATGCTAGTTTAGATGGTAAACTAAATTTCTTTCACATCTTTATCATTTTATATATAATTGAAAATTAATATGTTAGGAACATTTTATAATCTTTTAATGTTTTGATAAAGCAAAACAAAAAATGACTCAAAAGATCAATATTTTTTCACATTATTTTGTTTCTTTCTGTGCTTGCAAAACTATATCCTTTATGATATCTCTGTGGTGTCATTTTAATACCAAAAATTATTTGGTATTATTGATCAACAGGGTCCTCTCACTGCTTATTCCCATATAAGCTCAAACAAAAATCAACGGGCTATTTACATAGTTTATTTATATTTCTTCTGGTCCACTAAATTGGATATGCAGTTTTGAACAGCATGCATATTTTTGCCATAATTTCCTCTCAGATAAATGCACTGTTTTGTGCTACTTTCCTAGTAATCCATAATACTCTGTACAGATTTTGTCTGTAAGCACCATTATTTGGAGAATTGCATCTTGTAACTGAAGTCCAATTTTCAAAAAAGTTACCAAGGTTTGATTCATGAATTGATTTGAGAGTCGGAAAATAATTTTTGTAGACATATGAATTTAGCAATTTCATTTTTCCCCCCTAACAAGCAGCGTTAGCTCAGGATTGAGTCCAAGAGTATTCAGTGGGACCCCTCCCTTTACCTGGTCTAGCAATACTTCATCACAGCCACTGCTGGCTTTCAACAGCTGTTTATATTCTGTTCAATGGCTATCTCTACTTGGGATCAATCCACCACTGTTCAGAAAATTTATAAAGGAAAATAGACGCATCTATTATTTCTCCTTCAAGCAAAATTAAAAAAAAGCATCTTGTGCAAACTTGACAGGCCTAAAAGATCAATAAAAGAAGTGCCTGAACAAATGTACTCAAGCCTATTCAATTCATAGGGACTTAAATATAGACAAAATACTTAGATAGGATCACCACTTTAGGGCTAATATTTATATTAGCTATTTTCAAAGCTCTGGAAAAAGGGGGATAATGTAGTCTAACACTCAGGTGAATTAAGAAGGGTGAATGAATGTTTCTCTAGTCATCCAAGAATAAAAATTAACTCGGATAAGTCATAACTCTTTTATAGAATGGAGTAACTTCTACTCTTAATTCTATAGCCCTTCTCTGTTTTTTTAAAAATAAACAAGAGAGTATCATTTCTTCAGCATTCAGTGCAAAACATCTGCGGCTTCAGTAATTTTATTCGACAAGCAAATTAATAGAGCTCGTAATACAAGAGTAATAAAAATGCTAAATGTTATTATATTTGATATATTGTCTATCATATCATATCATCATAGTAAGCATCCCATAAAGTTAAATGGTTGACAAATTTAACCTCAGGACTTAAATATATCATAAATTTCACATTTAAAGATAAACTTCTGAGGGTGTGCCTCCATTTCTGTATATAAAATACATAAAAGCAATTGCTGGGGACCATATTTGTGTGACCATTAAAATATTTATTTACTTATTTACTAAATTTATATGCCACCCATCTCACTCTGCAAAGCAGTAAATTGCAAATAAGTGGCTGGGGTTCATGATAATTACTAAATTTGTCTGTGACTGCCAACAATTTTGAGGAACAATCATTCATCAGTTAATACTGGGAGACTATAAGTCAACATTATATATAATTTATCCTGAATTTTTTCATAAAGTTAGCAGTCTTTAATACACACTTAACACAATCTTTGACGTGACTGCATACTTACAAAATATCAAAAGAAAGAGAAAATGGATGAAAATTGAGAATGCTAAATCATGTTGAACAAGAGGAGGAGTGAATATAAGTTTGGATACATTTTCTCCTAGTTATGGTTAACATCTGTTAAAACTATTCCCACTTTACAGATGGGAAATTAAGTTTAGGTGAGTGGCTTACACTTAACCCCTGGGCAGATTTCTGAACACTAAATCAAGAGCTGAACTGACGCTATTGTCCAATGTTCAGTTCTATGGATCACATTCAATGCCCTCAAATACAGTCCCAATGGTTAATATTTAATTCAGTTTTTTCTCACCTTAGAGTTCCTTGTGCGTGGCTCAAAACATATTTCATGAAATTCCAGAAATCCTCCAGAACTGCTAAAAGCAAAAACAGACCAGGTCTTTTTTCTAATGGTCTACTTGATAAGAACACATGCAACTAAAGAAATGCTCTAATAAAGTAACTCTGCTTTGTCAGTTGACTTCTGTTAGTGGTTTCCTGCCGACACCATCAGAATAACAAAGTGGGAAAGAGTTGCTGCTGTCTAGAGCCTTAAGACCAGCAAATCAACTAAATAGCATATTTTGAGCTAATCTTAGACTTGTGGCTACTTCAGTGGAAAATAAAGTGTCCTTAGGAAGAAAACCAAGAGGACAAAAATGAGCTGTTTTTTATGTTTACAAGCCAAATTCTGTTCCCCTAATTGCAAATATTTTTTTCTTCCAAAATTGCATTCAATAAATCATTTTTATCTGTTCCTGCCTCTATAAAAGAAATTACATTGTGGTAAAATACAATAAATAGACAAACAAAAGAAGTTTCACCCATAAGGAAAGTATACTTTGCCCTCAGAAAATGAGAGAAGCAAATTCCATTTTGTAGTAAAATGTCTAACAAAGTCTTAACAGTTGGATATTCCAGCTGAAGAACCATGTCCCAAACTTTTTATGTGAACCTTGCCCCATTTGGTCTCATCCTGATATGCTAGACTACACCTCTTCATTCTCTTGGCCACTCCCAGGAAATGTTAGAGGATATAGTCCAAGACATTTGCCTGCCACATTAGGGAAATAGGGCCAGACTTATAGAATGAGAATGGATGTAGACTGAATGACAATGAAGCCATGTGTTCTAAATAAATCCATCTGTCAACAGCATGGCAATAACATTTTGAAGCAGCAGCTGTTATTTTCAAATAGTTTTCAAAAGCAGCTCCATATAAAAGGTATGTAGTAATCAGACTAGGTGTGCCTGCAGAAGGAAAGGAATACAACAGGAAAAATGCCAATACTACTTCTCCACTTCAAAGAAAATTTTATTTTGTCATCTTCTAGGGCACCATTTCTTTTTGTCCTCTTTCTTGGGTCTACTGCCTTATCCAGAGGACTGATAATGATATGGCGCACCAATGGAGAAGAGTCTGAGTAACCTGGGAAAGTGCTGGAGAGAGGGATGGTGTGTAAGAAAGAGGAGCACACAGGAGGAACTGTAAGGAGGGGCTTGCAGGAAAGCAGCATGGATGAAAGAAGGGGTGCACAGAAAAGAGCTGAAGAAAAAGGTAAAAGGGGTAATTGCAACAGCCCAGCAACCCATGATTCCCAGCTGTGAAATCCAGCAATGCCAGAAGTCAGAAAAGTCCAGCAATACTGGCAGTGAAGAGATGCCAACCAGTCACCATCCCCAAAATGTTTCCCTTCCCCTTTTCTAGTTCCCAGCATCAGTCCCTTGCTTGCACGCTCCAACCTTTGGAAGCAGGGAGAAAAGTCGTTCTTTCATTCTTTGCCCGAATCCCAGGTGCCTCCAACCAACCTTGCTTTTTCCTTCCTGCTGGGCTGTTCTGAGTGTTTCTGTTTCTACAGAGCTCCTTTCTGTCACTGTTTCTCCTGGTTTGATGCTGCTGCTGCTGCTGCAGAAACTTTGAGCCTTGGTTGGTACAGTTGGCTGCTGAGTTGAGATTATTGTACTGCTCTGGTCTCTTTGGCGAGGTTGGGGTTGGCTGGGCAGGTTGGGTGGGGGTTGGCACTGCTGAACTGGTTTTGTCCTTTTTTTCCTTTTGGGTCTATAAGGCTGTCCCTGTTCAGGTTCGTTATATTGACGGCCGGCGTCAACTTCCCTCCGTCCAGTGCGCTCCCACAGAGAGGGCCTCCTCAGGGTGCCTCCGATCAAAGAATGTCGATTGGTGGCCCCCAGGGGGAGGGCGTTCTCTGTGGGCGCACCAGACCTGTGGAACCGCTTGCCGGTTGAGCTCAGGATGGCCCCTGACCTTCGCTCCTTCCGGCGGGATCTAAAAACTTATTTATTTGAACAATCCAGCCTGGTTTGATGGGTTAGGGTCGGGGTTTTAACATGGTTTTTAATTATTGTTTATATTGGGCATAATATTTAATTGTTTTTTAACTTTTGTACTTCGTTTTTATATTTATTGCCCTGTACACCGCCCTGAGTCCTTCGGGAGAAGGGCGGTATAAAAATTTAATAAATATAAATATATAAATATAAATATTGTTTGTGGTTGCCATTGGTCAGAAGAATGAAGTATTGACCATTGTTCTTTTCTTCCCCTTCCTCACCTAAGACCCAAGAGTTAAATTAATTACCCATTCAAGTATTTTTTTTAAACCACTCTTTATGTTAAGAGAAAACAGGATAGCATGCAAAGGGAGAAACAACGTAAGGCATGTTAAAAGGTAAAGGTAAAGGTTCCCCCGCACACGCGTGCTAGTCATTTCCGACTCTAGGGGCCGGTGCTCATCTCCGTTTCAAAGCCGAAGAGCCAGCGCTTGTCCGAGGACGTCTCCGTGGTCATGTGGCCGGCATGACTAGACACCAAAGGCGCACGGAACGCTGTTACCTTCCCACTGGAGTGGTCCCTATTTTTCTACTTGCATTTTTACGTGCTTTCGAACTGCTAGGTTGGCAGAAGCTGGGACGAGTAACAGGCGCTCACTCTGTTATGCGGCACTCGGGATTTGACCCGCCAAACTGCCGATCTTCTGATCAACAAGCTCATAAACAACATCTCAGGGTAGTAAAAACAGTAGAGCAGACTTTAGCAATGTTTCTCAACCTTGGCAGCTTGAAATGTATGCACTTCAAGTCTCAGAAGTCTCCAAGATATGTGTACTTCAAATTTTAGAATTTCCTAACCAGTATGCTGGGATCCACATAGTGAGAAGCCCTCAACTAAAGCCATTCTTTCTTAGCAAACCAATAAAGAAAGGAAGAATTTAGTATTCCATGAAAGATTTATCTGGAATATGGGTTTGCATCTTCTTAATCAAATCAGTACCAATTGAAGTTTAACTCAACGTTCCCAACCCAGATCAGTTTCTTATGTGAATGGTCTTGTGTGCTTATTTCTTTGGATTATATTCTGCTTTTCTTTTCCTGTTGAAAAATCTCAATCATAGCATAAACCTAGCAAGCAAACAAAAAACCCACAAAAGACATAAGCAAGAATAACAATGAATGATAAAAATGAAATCAGTGATCAATGTCATAGTCTAAACTATGATTCTCAATCTCAGCAATTTTAAGATGTGTGAATTCCCAGAATTCCCCATCCAGCATGATTGTTAGAAATTCTAAGAGCTGAAGTCCACATATCTTCAAGTTGCCAAAATTGAGAAATGCTGAACTATAGTAACATCACCACCAACTGAGCTATCCAGAGAATGTTCTTAAGTAGGGTGTCACCTTTCTCTTCCTTCTATGTTTCTGGCAAAAGAACTTCCATTGATGATCTTCAGACACACAAGTAACTCAGAGGGTTGATTGGAAGTGAATTCACTCAGAGCCTTTGGGTGAATACTTACTTACAGCTGAGTGCTAGTGAGCTGCTAATTGTTCCTACCTCACATGTTTTTACCTGGTTCTTTGCCAACTGAGTCTGCCAGGAGGCTACTCTACTTTGTGGCACACTGCAAAGGGTTATCTTGAGAGTTTCATACATTGTGAGTGTATATTGTATCAATAGAAGAACAGGCGTCTCCTAATATTGTCTCCCAGGCCCCAAAGCTACAGATGAAGCAGTAAACATCTATACTTGTCCAGTGGAAGGCAGTCATGTTCTCCAGTAGAGAGCTTGCCTGCCCCCTTTTTAAGGAGCGTGAGAAACTCAGTCGGCATTCTTAAATTCCAGTCTTTCAACCTCCTGTTTTAGTTGCCTTTTAAAATTTGTCTAACCACAGCAACCTAAAGGTCAGAAATGGAACATCCTGACAGATTGAAATGCTTTTTATCCATTAAATTCCCATATTAAATGCCATCCAGTCATGTCAGGTCACTCCTAAATAAACTGCAGAAGAGCATTTTTCATGTTTCATGAATGTTACGCTCTCACATAAATACAGCATCAAAATAGAAAAATCCCTCCCATATATCAGCAAAGTATGCAAATTAAATGACCCAGTTTATTTCCTACAATTTGTTTAGACTATTTGACATGCAAAAGATTTATTGTCAACATATCCAAAAGACCATTAGAAGATTTACAAAATTGGTCAGTCTGTCACAGCTCAGCTTGATTCAGAAATGGGCTCATCCAGATAGTCTTGGTTTCCATATGAGGAAACTTTAGAAAGAGTTAAATTACTAGCCATCAAGCCAAATTCTTTGACTAGCAGCAATTCTTGGAGGTTTCAGCTTTTTGTCAATATCTGCTACCTGGAAATACCAAGGGATTGGCATATGGGTCCTGTTGACATAATCCATGTTGTTTAATGGTTGTAGGAACTGATTATGCCAGTCATTATGTGGGTTACTTTTAAATGTTAAGTTATAGACACTATAAATTCCAGGAATAATAATTACTTTCCTCCTTGCCCCTGTCTTGGTAAATTACCCTCTCTAATTTCCCCCATTTTGTTTTTTGATGAAGCATTGCCTTGTTAACATATTTTGTGTTACATTTCTAGGTTGACAAGAGAAAATGAACAAGAACATTAGAAAAGGATTATCATACAGGGGACTTGTTCTATGTTTTTCTAGAAAGAAGACTAAGGGATAAAAATCTCAAGGAAGTAGATTTCTGTTAAACAATAAGGAAAACTTCAAACTTTGACAGTGAAATAGGCTGTCTTTGGAGGCTCTGGGATTTCCCTTCTAAGCAGAAGCTGAACGCTCATTGAATGGGGATACTATAGTTCAGCTTGTTCAAAGTTGGTATCGTGTGATATATTGGATTACAACAGTACAAATTCCACCTGTTTTCAGTTACATAAACATTATCCAGGTTGGTTGAAGATGACAACAATTTAATACACATATATAGATAGTTCTCGGCTTATAACTGTTCACTTATTAACTGTTTGAAGTTATAAGACTGAAAAAAGTGACTTATGACCATTCAGCTGCTTGAAAACTGGTTCATCTTTATGACGCTTGCAGTGTGACCTTCTGACAAGCAAAGTCAATGGGAATGCCTGTAGTGGTTCACTTAACAAATGTGGCAAAAAAGTCATAAAATGGGGCAAAATTCACTTAACAAATTTCCCACTTAGCAACATAAATTTTGGACTCAATTGTACAAGCATTGGGTTGCAGAATGTATTGTGGTGGAATCTTGCACTGCAGATCTCAAACTGAGTAGAGATCTGGACTCAATTATCCCCAAGTCCCTTTCTTAAATGTAATGTTCTCTAACTGTGTTATTACTTTTCAAGACCTTTCCTCAGGATTTCTGTGACTTAATATCTTGTATCAGATAAAGATACTTATTAGTGCATATACATAAGTTAGTCGTTCAGGCTTGAAGAAGACATGCTATTTTGCAGTTCTTCTGAGGACATGGAGTTGGCTCTGCAGTCCAAGTCTTGTAATATTTTATTGATTTTCTATTTTTACAAATCATAAGTGCTTAGTAAACAATGTGTTGTCTGGGTTCATGTTTTAGCTGAAGATACATATTGAACTCCTAATCTCTGCCCCTTTTTCCTGGCCAGTGATAACCTGTATCCCTTATTTAAAATTAAGAGTTGAGAAAACAGGTTATTGGTTCAATAAGGTGGCCTCAACTACAAATATAATTGAGATATGAGGTGGATAGAAAAGATTTTATAAACTGGAATTATTTTTATTAAATATAATATTAGAAAAATATGATGAGGAAGTATATAGTGAATGTTGTATGTATTAATAGCAGTAAGAATTGTATTTGCTTAGTGTTTGAAAAATGAAGAAATATTACCTGAAGAAGAGAGGATCAAGAAAACATTGGAATGTGTAGAAATGTGTAGAAATGGACAGAACAATATTGAAGGACAAAGAAAAAGAAGACACAGAATAATTTTAAGGGATGCAGTCCAAGTGTTGAAGCACAGAGTCTAGTACAATGGGACCATTTGAAGTCCATTGCTGTAGTAACTGTGGGTGTTATTTTGTGCTGCTACTCACAGTTTTTGGCAGCACTTTTCTTCGAATCAGGAGAAGGCATCATAGTGAGGGCTCACCAGTGGGTTGTGTCAGCAGCCACAGCTTGCAGTTCCCTTGGCTGAATGTCACAGTGGAATGGGGTCTCTCTTCACAAGTATCTGTGTAGCACTTACATGGTTGACCTCAAGATCTCTTTCCAGATTCCATGCACTATAGAACAACTGGCAAGGCATATGGCAGTCATCCATTCTGGTGACATGTCCCACCTATTTTATTTGGACACAGATAATCAGGGACTCAGTGTTGGTGGACCCTGCATGATTTAAGACCTCCAGGTTGGAGACATGGTCTTGCCAATGAACGCAGAGGACAGAGGAGAGAGTGCACATGTGAAATTTCTCCAGTTGTTTTATGTACCTTTGGTCCAGAGACCAGGACTCACATACATGTAGGAGGGAAGGGACAATCACTGCTCTGAAGACTTTTATCTTTGTGGAGATACAAAAGTTGTGTTCATTGAGGAGTCTAGTATACAGCCATGCCAGTGCCTGGCTGGCCTTGCTGATCCTGGAGTTTATTTCTTTGTCCAAAGGCCCATCACTCAAGATGAAGCTTCCTAAGTATTTGAAACTGTTTACATTTGTCATCCAGGTATTTCCAACAATGATTTTTGGTATTTTGCATGGACTTGTGAAGAACTTCCGTCTTGTTCAGGCTGATAATCAGAAGAGTATAGATGTTTCTGAGAATTCATTCAGCATCAATTGTAGATTGCTATTTTTATGTGCCAGGAGTGCATAATCATCAGCAAAGAGAGTTTCTTAAATGACTGTGTGGAGGCATTTTGTGCATTCAAGCAACAAAAGTAAAAAAAAAATGCCTTCCAATCAGTACCTGATGTACACTTTCTCTTTCAGACATTGGACAGGACTTGATAATGTGTAAGCAAAAAACCAACTGAATAGAACTGAACTAGTATACACAACCCTGTTTTACTCATTGTAATGTAGCTGATGTACACTGTTGTAAAGAACCTGTTCTGTCATTCCATCAGAGAATAGTTGAATCAACTTCATGAATTTCCTTGGGCATCCATAACATGTCAGGGTAGCCCTGCTCTCTTGGCAGAAGAGACCTTAATCCAGTGGCATGGAGAACCATTACATCTGGAGAACATTCCTGTAGCAGTGGATGATCAGGAAGTCTAAGTGTCTTATCATGCTATTAGTGCTCCACAGTGCATGCTGGGCCTGCCTTCTTGATTGTTAGACTCTTGATCAATCTCCTCCACTCAATCTGCTAGGCCCCGACTTTACACACTGAGACAGACAAATTCTCTACCTCACCAAGGATGAAAGACCCATCAGCTACCTTCACCTGGTTTGGCCCATCTACTGAGATGGTTTACTGGGATATGGCTGCTGCACATGTTACAGTTATTTGGAGCTACAGGTGGTTGCTGAGAGCCAGGTGGGGACAAAAAACAAACAAGCAGCCCTTAAAAGGACACTGCAGGCCCTAAAACAGAGGTGCTACCCCTCCCTAAATATCCCATACATTAAATGCCAGTTAGTGAACTGCCTACCCTTTCATGCAAAATGTAACTGATAACCTATATGTTACCTTGTTGGGAGCATTTGCCCATATATATTTTTTTGGCATATCTTTAACCCAAAGTGTAAATACTATCCCAGTTTCAAAACTGTTAAAAGAACAGCTACAGTATTGCAGATCAAATGAATGTAACTACAGCATCCCGAAACCAAATAACTCTTGAGTATGGTTAGGGACTAGTTGAATTGAACCTTGACACAGAAATTCAAATGTGACAGAATCTACTGTATTTATCCAAGTAGTGTTGGAGGTATGCAGACTGTCCAGGGAGAACTTTTTCTGCCTTTTGACACCTGAAAGTTCATTTGTGGGAAGCAAAATGAAATCTGGCGGAGTTTAGGACCCAGCCTTGCTCAAAGCATCTTCTTTTTCAGGTCTTTCCAGGGTGATGTCTTAGTGGGAGGTAGCATCCAGGGCTAAGTGACTGGCATGAATGAGAGAAGAGAGAGACAGTAACTCTAGAGTGAAAAGCCTGAAACTGGAATAGTACTGTGGTATCTAAGCAACCGGCTTGACGCAATCACATATACACACACACACACACACACACACACGAAGGGGGGGAGAGAAGTCCCTTTGAAAAAAAAAACACACACACATTTTTCAAAGCTGAGGCAGACACAGATTGTGAAGGTGGAGAGGAAGACAAGGAGGTAAAATAGGACCACAGCTGCAGCTGGGCAGAGGTTCATGTTGGAGAAAGAACAAGATGCAGACCAAGATATGAAGGCATGATCTCAGATTTTAATGGGGAAAACCCTCCCTGCCCCAGAAAACCTGGTGAGTTCCCTTTATTTTCATCCCATTCACCCACCCACAAAGAAAGTGGCAAATCAAGAGATTTCTACGAAAGCTGCTAGCATTGAGTCTAAGAGTATTCATACACACAGTCATGGATACTCCAGAGTTCTCTTCCCAGGTGGAGATTTTGCCATTTCTGCATCATGTTGTGGCGGGCAAATCACCATGTTTTATGATAGCAAAGCTGCAATTTTAAGGACAGCTCCGAAAGTTCCATTTAAATAGCACACATTGCATTTCCACAAATTAGGGTGGAGAGCTCTCTATTTTAGACAGTGTTTCTTGTCTCCTCCTGTTTTTGTGTTGTATTATTAGTTTTCCAGTAAATGGCATTCTTTGGATAGTGTGAAACCAAAAATAAAAATATACGAGCAACAATAATAAATTGCTGCAAATGGAATGCAAACAATATCAAAGGGAGAGAATGCTGAAAGCATCCTCTATTAAATAGCAACGTACACACACACACACACACACACACACACACACACACACCTCAGAGTAAGGTAGCAGCAAAGGATATTTGTGAGAAGTACAACAGCACTTCTGAGTTCCCCCCAAAAGCTTTAAAGAATGTGTGGTGAACTAAGATTTTTTTTTTTAGATTGAAAATTGAGTGCTATTATAAAGATACTAGTTTACATTAAAAGGACAATGGAAAATGAGTTAAGATTAAATGCAACTCAATTCTAGGGTATTTGAATTGAGGAGTGTCCTTTGGGAAAAAGAGATGCTTTTAATGGGATATCAGGCTGATTTCACGGGGGGGGGGCTCTTTATCCCTTCAGCCACAAATGTTATTATGTGAGGAACTCACAGTTCAACTTACTGAAGTATCTTTCATAGGTATCTCTATGGATGGCTCCTAGCTAGCCCTAATGTTGAGAAGGCATTCTACAGCCCTTCTATCTCTCTTTTTCTCTCTTCCTTTCTTTGCATTTATACCCCACCTTTTTTTCAAGAGTCCAAGATGGCGTGAATGGGGAATCTTCCCTCACTTTATTGCTATAACCAACACTGTTGGTCTGTGTGTGCATATCAAAACAGAAATGATATGGTGAAACATATGAGAGGAATTCCAAACAGATTTTTTTTTCTGAAATGGCAAATAAAAGCATCTACTGAAATCTTCTTGTGTCTATGCTCCTCTCATAAAAGCCAGGAACAACTTTGGAATAATAAACCTGTGGCTGCAGGTGTGTGTCAAGTGATTATTATTAAGAGAGTGAGAGTTTTGATATATATTATGCATATTAAATGGTTGAATGGAGTAGTAAGAAATATTTAGAATAAACAGAACAGAACGGAACGGAACGGAACAGAACAGAACAGAACAGAATAAAATAACAAAGTTGGAAAGGACTTTAGAGGTCTTCTAATCCAATCCCTTGCTCATCCATTTCAGATAAATGGTTATCCAATTTAAGGACAATTCCATCTCTGGTGTAAACTCACCATTTTGTTAGGTAGTCTTCTTATTTTGTAAAGGCTTCTCTTGAAATATTTAAGTTCTAGTTCCTTTACACTTTTTATTATTAGGGGGGGGGGCTCCTCAACCATCTCCATTTGTTTGCAGTTTACTTCCTCATAAGAAAAATAACAAGAACAGCTTGTGAAAAGAAGTTCAATAGCAATAGATGATTATAATCTCAGCATAATAGAAAATCGGTCTGTTTTTAAACCTCCCCCCCCTCGTGTATCATAATGATGATTCCGCTGATGGACAAGAAAGAAAGCAGAAAAATGAGATGAAGTGAAGCAGAGATTTTCTGGTAGCACCTATATGACGTAAACTGGCATAATGGCAAAGTGATCAGATTTTGTTGGCTTTGTCTCTATTGTACTTCTTTTTTAAAATGTGTTGCATGATTAATAAAAGCTAGTGAATTATGAAAAAATAATTGGTTGACTACAGTATTTGGAGAGCAGCACTTAATCAAAGTTTTTTTGTTGGTGATGATGGTGCAAACATCGTGTCTTTAATATGTGTGTACACACATGAACTCACACATATTCATAAAAGTGAAGATTCTCTGGCTCAATGGTATTTTGGAAAGGGAGAGTTACTCTGTTCTTTCACAATATGGTCCGTGTCCACTGGGGATGTGAGAGAACCTTGTTGCCTATTCTCAGCCACCCAATTCCTGTATCCAAATGGTGAGCTGAAAACATGAATAAGTTTTATGGTAAGATATAGTAGTACAAACAACAAATCAGAGCCTGTACTCTAATGGCACCCCCTGATCTCTTTTATATAACGCTAATTGTTCTCCCTTTGAAGAATTTTTTATTCTTAGATTTGTTTACTATTCAGCCATCCATAACTTCTTGTGCTTACCTATGTCTTGAAACTTAGACATTCTTGTAATTGTGACACACTTGAAGGGCACCAGTGTAGAGGAGGCAATTTTAGAGTAAGTACTAAACCATCTAAGATCTCATCAATCCATGGTATCTTAAAAGTATCAAATAATTACTAATTGGAAAGACCACTGGAGAACCCCTGCTAACTGAAGTAGATGCAAAGGTACTAGATGGACCAACAATTTGAATCACCATAAAGTACTTTCAAAACTGTTCATTTAAATTACCTTATATACTCATAGATAAGCCAAGAATTTTAGATTCCAAAATACACCCCCCAAATTGGGTTCAGGCTACCTGTGGATACACTTATCTGTGAGTATATACAGTAGGAAGGGCTTACATGTCTTCTATTATCCTTTCCCACCTCCTCCTCAATATTAGAGTACAGGCTCACATTTGTTGTTTGTACTACTATATCTTGCCATAAAACTTATTCATGTAATATATGGATGAACTGATGATACAGCTATTTGTCTTTGTCCAAAGAAGATTGTCTATTTCAGTATCTGTAATCAAAAATTATACTTCTTGGAAAGGTTTCTGGCTGGAATACTGGTGGAACACTTGAGTCACAATATACAACAAGGCGGTTGTACACTACACTACAAGGTGGTTTCATGTGTTCTTCATGACCCAATACTTCTCTGGGGCAAGCAGAGAAGATCACTAATGGTGGGATCTATCTTTCAAGGTAGTTAAGGTTTTATTGGGGATTCCTGAGAAACTTTCCAAGGCTTTAATGTTTCCTTGGAAAATAGAGCTAAATGGAACATTCTGGATATAAGAAAACTGGATGATATAAAGGAAACAGCTCTGTGCCTATCATGATATCCCCTGGCTGTGTTTAGATGGTCTTATAAAATCAAATCTCAATGTAATATGTTGTGTAACTTTATCCCCCTCCCTCAAATGGTAACCAGAATGTGAGGTATGTTTACCTTTTACACTAAAAATAACATCTTTTTGCATTTTTAAAGCTAACAAATTTCTAATTGTATACCCTGCTGGTAGCTTATGATGCACTACTTATATATTTATTTCCCACCTTTATTATTTTCAGAAATAACTCAAGACAACAAAAATACCTAATATACTACTTCTTCCTTCCATTTGCCCCACAACAGCAACCTTGTGAGGTGGTTGGGCTGAGAGAGAGAGTGACTGGCCCAAGGTCACCCATCCAGCTTTCATGCCTAAGGCGGAACTAGAACCAGGACTTTTTTTGTCAAAGAACGCTCAGAATGGAGTTCCGGCACCTTTTTTGGATGGAACCTTGTAGGGCAGACATGTCAAACACAAGGCCCGGAGGCCAGATCCGGCCTGCGAAGTGGTTTCATGCGGCCTGCGAAGCCATCCTGGAAAAAGTGAGGGAACGGCCCCCACTGCCTTGGCCCTGGCCCAGAGACCCTCCTCCTGCCAGAGACCCTCAGATCTGTCCCACTCCTGCCCGGGCCCCCATAGGCACCCTTGATGTGAACGATGTAGAGCTGGCCACGCCCACCCAGTAAGCCATACACACTAGCCACGCCCACCCAGTAGGCCACGCCCACCCAGGCCACACCCACCCGGCCCCCTGAGAGCAACCGCAATGCTGATGTGGCCCTCAATGAAATTGAGTTTGACACCCCTGTTGTAGGGTAGTCAAGGCGGGTTGTATGACATGTGTGAGTTCCAGCACCTTTTTCTTTTACAAAAAAAAGCACTGACTAGAACTCATAGTCTCCTGGCTTCTATCCTGCTGCCTTAAGCACTAGACCAAACTGACTCTTATAAATAGTTATGAGTTGTAATAGCAGTAGTATTTGTATTTGTAGCCCAACTTTCCTTTAACACACTTCAGGGACAGTTCCGGTGTTTACCCCTCTCTTTGCCCTCCTGTTTCCTCAGAACAACCACATCTTCCTGAACCAGAGTGAGAGACGGACTCTTCCACCCCAATGAATCTCATTAAGCTATGTAACAGTGTAGAGTTGAATGTGAATTTTGTTAGCTTCAGTGCTTTCCCCACCATACAAAGTGCTGGATTTTTGGGGGAGGAGATAACAATTTTTAACCATAAACTATGCATGCATGAGTAAATTGAAAAAAAGCAATGATAGTCAACAGGTCAAACAATTAAAAGCCAGGTCAGATCTCCCCACAGGCCTAAAGTAAGCATAGTTAAAATGTGCACACATTTAATATTTATTGGAATAAGTTTCTATATTTATGTACTCCTTTGTGAGCTTTTGTCCATATATCCATTTTTTGAGAAGGAATTTATAGATGTTTCAGTATGAAGTTTTGGGCAGAAAAAAGCCAATCATCAATTTTTCAGCTATTATCTGTAAGGTGTAGAAGCTCTCCTATTTGGCCTTGACTTCGTTGTAATGAAATGAATTTCTCCTTCTCCCATTGATAGCTTTGTTGCAAATATTCAGCATAAATTGTCTGACTATTCACCAAATAGCTGTGTCACTTTTTTTTCAAGTTTGATTTGTAGCAATAGATAATTGTTTCGTATGTAGCAGCACATCTGATTATTTTCATGCAGCTGTGCTTAGAATCTGTGTGGTGACATGAAACGCTATCAGATATTATATTATATTACCATAAAAACGTGATGGATGGCATAACCCTGTAGGATATTTCATTGTATCTCTTATGGTTAAGGTGCTGGCCTCGAAACCAGGAGACTATGAGTTCTAGTTCCACCTGAGGCATGAAAACTGGATGGATGATCTTGGACCAGTCAGCCCAATCCTCCTCACTGGGTTGCTCTTGTGGGGAAAATAGGAGGAGAAAGGAGTATATTAGGTATGTTTGCCATCCTGAGTTATTCCTGAAAATAATAAAGATGGGAAATAAATATATGAATAGTGCAAGTTATCATCAAGATATATGATCAGAAATTTGTACTAAAAGATTTTGTTATTTTTAAGTGGGACTGGGAACAGTTGAGGGGGGGGTACATTTACACAACATAATAGAGATTTGGTTTTATGGCTTCAGGACATCATTCAAAATATGTGACATGCAGTAGGGTTTATATATTTCCCATCTGATAATATTAAGTGGCAGCATATGGAACAAAATAGTTTTAATACTTGCCAAAACCAAAACAATATGTAATATTAACTTTAAAATAAAATTCCATATTAAAAACTGGATATTACCTTTTAAATATTTTTTTTTAATTCCATTTATATCCCGCCCTTCTCCGAAGACTCAGGGCGGCTTACAAGCTTAGCAGTAGCCTTCATTCTATGTATATGCCTGCTTATTAGGGCTTTCATACACCCCCCAAGCGGCATTATTACAAAGTCAGCTTAATTGCCCCCAACAATCTGGGTCCTCATTTTACCTACCTCAGAAGGATGGAAGGCTGAGTCAACCTTGAGCCTGGTGGGATGCGAACCTGCACTAATTGCAGGCAGCTGGTGTTACTTAAGGAGGCATTAGCCCACTGCTCCACCAAGGCTCTATATTGCATATCTTAAATATTGCATTTAAGATTTCTAACAAGTAAAGTAGGTAGCATTATTTTGCTGCAAATAATGGTTGATTTGTTCTTTTGGAGAACAGTTTGTGAGAGTGTGTATATGTGTAGAGGGAGAGATTTTATGTCACTGCATTGCAGGCCACTCTTGCCCCAATCTTTGCATCTATGTATTTACTTCCTTTTGTAGGGTAGAGCAAGTGGCACCATACCGCAACTGGAGCTCCTCCCAAGATACTTATGTACCTCTCCCTGCTACTTCAAACATCTCCTCAAAATTCCAGTATTCGGGAGGTGTTTGTCTTAGCCCCTTAAGACCTCCTTCCCTAGAGAAACTGGTTGGTGTGAGCAAATAAGCTGCATTCTTGTTTTCTCTTGGTGTACTTTTGCTCCACTTTCCTTATCTTGTTTTAAAACTTTCTCCTGAGATAAATTTCGAATGGAAAATATCCTAAGAAAGGAATCTTTCTCTTCATGGTTGCCTTATAAACCACTTCTACAGCAAGAACACTATGTGCATACAAATGAATAAATGAAGAATATTGTGTGTTTGATTGACTTAAAATTGACAGCCAAGCAGTAGAGAAAAAAGCTGTTCCTTCTAAACATCACTTGTGCACTTGCTGCATGGGGTCTCAGCTTCCTTAGCAGCTATTTTGCTCACAAAGAGTTTTTCTTACAGTCCTCTTCCAGCAACAGAGACATCAGGAGCTCCTGAAATATGGCAACCAAGAGGTTGTTAAGATGATCCCTAAGGGCATCTCTTCCCTGATGTTACCTTGCCCACTTTCTTTCTTGCAGCCTCCAATGTTACGCACAGCTGAAAAGTTACCCATCTCTAATCTAGTAGGTGGCTCAAGCAGCATCAGCATATTTTCAAATAGTTTTGGGCATTTCCCACAATGTGCCAAAGCTTGTTAGGACATGATGGGAAATTTAAATGGTAGGGTGATGACACAGACTGGAGGAACTACAGATTTTGTTTTTAAATTTTACATTATGGTTGGCCACCTAGTCAACCACATGTTTAAGCTGGATTTGGCATTTTTATCCATCTATCAGGTTCTTCCCAAGGATCTGGGATAGGCAGATGTTGTTGTTTGATGGTGTCAAAGGTGTTGACACACGATGTAAGCTGTTCCAAATTAAGCTGCCTTTTGTAATTGACTGATGGTGGTTTAGTCAATGCCAATGGAATTCAGATGGTGCTCCAGGCACTTTTTTTGTGCAGTTAAACTTTGAACATTTGCTAAACAAATAGTTGTAAATCAAGGACTACCTGTACATGCATATACACACATGCATTTCTTTCAATTCCAGGTGGTGAACATACCTAATACTCTTCCCTCCTATTTTCTACACAACAACTCTGTGAAGTGAGTTGGACTGAGAGTAACTAGCCCAAAGTCACCCAGTCAGCTTTCATGGCTAAAGGAGATCTAGGACTCGCTGTCTTTTGATTTTTAAGCCAGCTCTTTAATCCCTACACCAAACAGGCTATAATAAAAGAGTGACTCACAGCAGCATTGGAAGAGGGCCAGTAATACCAGACAAGGCCCATGTGAAGGTGACGTTGGTCTTGGTAAATGATGATTGCATACAGACTCTAAAGTCAATCTTCCCCTAGACACCACTGGCAATTATGGTGTAAAGTAACTTGTAGCCCAAGACATTACAAGGTCACTAGGTTGGGATGTGCAGCCTCAGTGTTATATGTTTATTAGTATTTTTATCTGTTTACAGAATAATAATAATAATAATAATAATAATAATAATAATAATAATAAGAAGAAGAAGAAGAAGAAGAAGAAGAAGAAGAAGAAGAAGAAGAAGAAGAAGAAGAAGAAGAAGAAGAAGAAGAAGAAGAAGAAGAAGTTGGAAGGGACCTTAGAGGTCATCTAGTCCAACCCCCTGCTCAGGCAGGAAACCCTATACCATTTCAGACAAATGGCTGGCCAGTCTCTTCTTAAAAACTTCCAGTGTTGGAGCATTCACCACTTCTGGAGGCAGGTTGTTCCACTGGTTAATTGTTCTAACTGTCAGAAAGTTTCTCCTTAGTTCTAGGTTGCTTCTCTCCTTGACTAGTTTCCATCCATTGCTTCTTGTCTTGCTTTCAGGTGCTTTGGAGAATAGCTTGACTCCCTCTTCTTTGTGGCAGCCCCTGAGATATTGGAACACTGCTATCATGTCACCCCTCACCCTTCTCTTCGTTAAACTACACATACCCAATTCCAGCAACCATTCCCTATATGTTTTAGCCTCCAGTCCCCCAATCATCTTTGTTGCTCTTCTCTGTACCCTTTCTAGAGTCTTGACATCTTTTTTACATCGTGGTGACCAAAACTGGATGCAGTATTCCAGGTGTGGCCTTACCACAGCATTGTAAAGTGGTATTAGTACTTCACTTGATCTTGATTCTATCCCTCTGTTAATGCAGCCTAGCACTGTGTTGGCTTTTTTGGCAGCTGCAGCACACTGCTGGCTCATATTGAAGTGATTGTCCACTAGGACTCTGAGATCCCTTTCACAGTTACTACTATTGAGCAAGATACCACCTATACTATACCTGTGCATTTGATTTTTCCTGCCTAAATGTAGAACCTTCCTTTTTTCACCATTGAATTTCATTTTGTTAGATAGCGCCCAGTGTTCGAGTCTGTCCAGATCCTCCTGTATTTTAAGCCTATCTTCTGGAGTATTGGCTATCCCTGCCAGCTTGGTGTCGTCTGCAAATTTGATGAGTTCCCCATCTATCCCCTCATCCAAATCGTTAATGAAGATGCAGAATGAAGGAGAGAGAAAAACCTCTTGGCCCATTACCAGTTCTTGAGATTCCACACTACATCTCCTTTTCCCTCTAATCTCTAAAGCAGACATGTCAAGCTCGCGACGTCACATGACGTCGTGCAACGTATCGGAGATTTTTTGCCATTGCCGGCAATGCGGTGGGCATGGTTTCCTGATGACGTGTCTGGCCCACGGGCTGGCAGTTTGACACCCCTGCTCTAAAGCAACATTGATAAATGTAAAGTTACCTAATAGGTGGCCTCTGAGCTGTAGTTTTATTATCAACATCACAGTCTAAATCAGGGGTCTCCAACCTTGGCAGCTGAGGAATTCTGGGAGATGAAGTCCACAAGTCTTAAAGTTGCCAAGGTTGAGGACCCCTGGTCTAAATACTATGCTGGGCCTGGGGAATTCTGGGACTTTAAGTCTACATATGGAGCAGCACTGGACTAAAGTCATTCTTTCTTAGCAAACACACAAGGAAAGTAAGGAAGAATTCAGTATTCCAAGAAAGATTTATCTGAAATATAGGTTTGTACATATCTAATCAAATCAATACTAACTGAAGTCAACTTTCTCAGCCCAGGCTAAATCATCTTATTCTTAGTCTATCATTCAGTGCTCAGGCAAGTGAAAGGGGAGTTGTATTATATCGTGCTTTTCTTTTCCTGTAGAAACATCTCAAACATAACGCAAACCCAGCAAACAAACGAAAGCTCACAAAAGAAGCAGGTAAGAATAACAGCAGAGCAATACGAATGATAAAAACAGAACCATGAAAATGCAAATAGCAAAACTTCTGCTGCAATTCCTGCCTTCTGGAATAACGTCTCCTCATGCCCCAATGTTCTTCAGGGAATTGTTGAAGCAATTGTTCTCCCAGGCCTTGGGGACAGATGGGTCATGGAGACCATTTTTGCTTTTGCTTTGCTTTCTTTTTGGACTTTTCTCTCAGGTCAGTTACATTTTCTTCAAATTGTTTTTTCATTGTAAGAGAAACAGAGTAGTTCTGGAGTTGCGTGGCCTTGGGTGTGTGATCTATTGCAGTTGGGCAGTTAATACATTTAAACCAGACATGTCAAACACAAGGCCCAGGGGCTAGATCCGGCCCGCGAAGTGGTTTCATGTGGCCCACGAAGCCATCCTGGAAACAGTGAGGGAACGGCCCCCACTGCCTTGGCCCTGGCCCAGAGACCCTCCTTCTGCCAGAGACCCTCAGATCTGTCCCACTCCTGCCCAGGCCCCCATAGGCACCCTTGATGTGAACTGGCCACGCCCATCCAGTAGGCCATATGCACTCTAGTCACGCCCACCCAGTAGGCCACGCCCACCCTGGCCATACCCACCCGGCCCCTTGAGGGCAACCACAATGCTGATGCGGCCCTCAATGAAATTGAGTTTGACACCCCTGATTTAAACAAACAAATAAAAACAATAACCTGATTACCTAGATCTCATTCCTCCTACTTATTCTTGTCATCCATGATGTGTACAACTATACAGATAAAATACTACATTTTATGGAATTCAACAATCCACCTTGTTTTTCCTTTTGGATAATATCACATTTTATAGGTCACAACATTCTTTTGGTTGACCGTTCGAAGTTACAATGGCACTGAAAAAGTGACTTATGACCGTTGCAGCATCCCCATGGTCACGTGATCAAAATTCAGATGCTTGGCAACTGACTTGTAGTTATGACTGTTGCAGTGAACCATGGTCATGTGATCACCTTTTGTTACCTTCCCTTTTGTGGGAGGCCAGATTCATTAACAACCGAATTACTAATTAAAAAACAGCAGTGATTCATTTAACAATGATGGCAAGAAAGGTTGTAAAATGGGGCAAAATTCATTTAATTTAATTTAATTTAATAATTTGATTTCTATACCACCCTTCTCCCGAAGGACTCAGGGCGGTGAACAGGGCAATACACAATAAAAATCAAATACAAAAATTAAAAAACCATTAAACATCATGCCCATAAAATCAATACATATTAAGTTAAAACTAGTTTTAAAAACCCAACCCCATCCCGTCAGACCAGGCCAGCTTGTTCGAAAAAGAATGTTTTAAGATCGCGCCGGAAGGAGCGAAGGTTAACAACTGTCTCACTTAGAAACAGAAAATGTTGGATTAATTGTGGCAGTAGATCGAGAGACTACCTGTACTCAAAAGATCTAGAAGAAATGCAAACACATTCTGTATGGCAATGCTTAGGCTTATAGCATGGCTATACTTCAGAAATTCCAATCAAGTCCCTTAAGGGGGAAGATTTCTCTAGGGTGAGGAAAGAAATTATCGGCATGGAACTTGGAACTATTCCAGCCACTATTTTTTCTTCTTTATTAGCCAGAGAACATTGTGAGATCTGCCAAAATGAATTCTGCCAACAAGAAATTCCATTATGTACTTCTAATCAACAGCTGAGGCAACCACACCTTGTAAATGTCTGTTCTTTATAGGTATATTTCTCTGAGTGTTTCCTGATTAGTAGATGCTTTTTCTTTTCAACTTTGTGCAGATAGCTCATTATGTAAGGAGAGATCCTTCAAGATATAAAGGAATGCTACATGCTTAAGTACATACCCAAGTGCCCCTCTAGGATAATTTTATAAACAAAATTAACAGATGGTCTGGGAAATGTTACATGAACAAAACAGTTAAAATCTCAGGTGATCTCAGGCTTCTATAGAAAGACAATTAGGAACTGTATCTGGATAATTTACAAACAGTATTATCCTCCATTCCACTCAGTAGAAGAGAGGGTGGAAGGTAGGTTGCATTTTCTACATCCTGCTTAGCCACATATTTATTTATTTAGAACATTTATATACCCTGAATCAAGAGACCCTTAGGAGTTTCATAGAAAATTAAATCTAAAAAACAGTGGGCACAAGAATACATTCACCCAGGCTTTAATTAATTGTCATTAAAAGATTATTACAACCAGTGCTTTTTTTGTAAAAGAAAAAGGTGCCGGAACTCACACATGTCATACAACCCACTTTGCCTACCCTACAAGGTTCCATCCAAAAAAAACTCCGTTCTGGGCGTTCTATGAGAAAAAAAAGCCCTGATTACAACTATTCTGCAACACAGAAACGTTAAGTCCAAAATACTTGACAAAAGAAGTGTTAAAAGTTCACTCATTTCAAAACTAACCAGGGGTGCTTTTTAACTGTGCAAGATCTCTTATGTTTTGTATGCAGTTGTAGGCAGAGGCTTGTCCTCCGAGCCCTACAGTTCTATGAAATTTCTAATTTGCCTGCAGTATTCTGGTACATCTTCAAAAAAGCTAACCTTAATTGTGGCTGCTCTTTGAGATGAGGGACAACCTGGCTCTGAACAGGCTCTGAATATGAGGATGACTTTTATGCTCGGCTTGAGATCCTTAGTATGGTACTTTTCTGGAAAACAGCAGAAGAGCAAGAAAGCTTCTGGTGCCATCCAGCAGAACTCTGTTTATGCTTTTCTGAAAAGAAAAAGACAAAAAATAATAATAATAAAGACAGAAATAAAGTTTCTTCCTCTTAACATTGACCATCTAATTGTTAGGTTCAGATGAAATCCTTCGATAGGAGGACAGGGAGAGGGACAGGTCAAAACATTATTTCTTAAGATACAAAACTTCCCTTTACATAGAAATCTGTCAGCAAGAAGTATTGTAGCTTTAACTTTCTCCATGCGCAACAGGTAGTCTCCACTTAATGACTGTCCCGTTTAGTAACAGCACTGAAAAAGTAACTTTATGACTGGTCCTCACATTTTCAACCATTGCAGTCAGTCCCTGTGATCACAAGGTCACCAGCTGCGTACTTTACAAGTGGCTTGTGATAAACTGAGTCATTGCAGAAGCTGGCAGTAAAATGGTCACCTGATGTCTCACTTAACCATGGCAGCAGAAGTGAGGTTGTAAGTCTGTCATGGTCATGTGATGTTTTGCTTAATGACCGTATCACTTAGCAATAAAATTGCCAGTCCCAAATACAGTCATTAAACGAGGACTACCTTCTACTGCATCTATAAGTGAGTGTTTAAATGACAGAAAAATTGAAACCTTTATAATGAAATTATCAATCTCATAATCACTTTATCACATTATCCTTTTGAACTCTAGTAGCCCTTGGACTTAGAGCTACCAGATACCAGAACAGGTAAAGGACAATTAGAAAGAAGGACAAATGGTGGGGACTGGAAGGAGGGGACATTAATTGTTTAACTTTCTTAGCATCTGCAACAAAAATTCCAGGGAAAACCAGAAGAAAGGAGAAGGAGAATGTACTGACATCTATATAAATGTAAAATTACTTTTCCCAGCATCAGAAAGACTGTTTTTTCAATTGCAGGAATGTGCTAGAGCCAGTTAGGAGGCAAAAGCCTTCAGTGTGTAACTGAGTAAGGCTTTGTCAGGAGGGCTCTAATCAACTAATTAAGGTCACAGAATGGAGCTTGTTAATTTTCAGTTAGCACATTAGGAGAGCACTGCACCATGGAGAAAAGCTGCATAGTAAGAGATACTTGAAAAGACTGACAATGTTTGATTTTAAGACTATGCCTGCTGGACAGAGGACACGAAGACAAAAAGGAGGACATATCCTCCTTTTGCCAAATGTCTGGTAAATTTATAATGAATAATTAATTGTTACGTTCCCAAACACAGACTGAAAGTGCCACAGCAAAGCAAACAGGAAGTAGTATGATTTTTTTAAAAAAATGCTTTAGTCAAAGCAGTTTAATTTACACATATCGGCATGTTCAGGTGCTCTCAAACTGTCAACCAATTAGCTTACCCAGTAATGCCTGCAGCATCTTTTTCTTGGTGCTTTCAAGATTCCTTACCCTACTAGGCATTATTTTTAAGGTTCCTTAATTACCAAATAAGTGATTAAATAAGAAGCAGGCGTTCCACAAAGCCAAGCTTCTAGTATCCCTCTGATTTATGGAAATGACTCTGGGCCCCACAGGCATTCTTTGAAAAAAAGCATAGCAAGTCTTTCTTTAGAACAGGGGTGTCAGACTCAATGTCATTGAGGGCCACATCAGCATTGCGGTTGCCCTCAGGGGGCCGGGTGGGTGTGGCCTGGGTAGGCATGGCCTACTGGGTGGGCGTGGCTAGTGCGCGTATGGCCTACTGGGTGGGCATGGTCAGCTCTACATCGTTCGCATCAAGGGTGCCTATGGGGGCCTAGACAGGAGTGGGACAGATCTGGGGGTCTCTGGCAGAAGGAGGGTCTCTGGGCCAGGGCCAAGGCAGTGGGGGCCGTTCCCTCACTGTTTCCAGGATGGCTTCGCGGGCCGCATGAAACCACTTCGCGGGCCGGGTCCGGCCCCCGGGCCTTGTGTTTGACATGTCTGCTTTAGAAATATAGTATGTCAACCTATCTCCCCAATGGAGGATTAGGGAGCATTTAATACTACATCATCATCATCATCATCCACTTGGAAAACTAGAAGGGGTAGCTGGAAGTAATTTCATCAGTTTCCTGTCTCATGAATAAATTTCAAAAGTGAAGACTTCTTGAATGGGCATCTCCTACCTAAGATTTTGTGAAACACCCTCAACAGACTCTAAATTTCACACTTTTCATATCTGGCGATATCCCCAAATATTGCCTGTCCCTTCCTTGACTGATTGCTTGATATGGAAGCAGGTAAACCCTGTTGTAGCTGCTGAATCTTTTGAGTCTGGTTGCTATCTGCCTGGATTTCTTGAAGAGAATTCCAGCTGTTTTCATACTTTCCTAAAAAAAAATCAGCACAATGCTGGACAGGTCTCTTTTACCACTATTTCAGAGAATAAATGAAGGAGAATGAGAGAAACATTTCCTCCTTCTGCATGAACAACCATTTTTATTAGCAGAGCTGGTTGATTCATTCCCCTAGATTAAACAGATCTTCCTAATGTAAGGACAAAAGGGCCATTGTAACCATGGAGACAGATATCCCTTGGTCAAGGCTTGACATCAGCACTATTGTAGTTTTTTTATTTTTTATCCTGCCTTTATTATATTTAAAAATAACTCCAAGAAGCAAACATATCTAATACTCCTTTCTCCTTCTCTTTTTCCCACAACAACAACCCTGTGAGGTTTTGATGTAATGAGTGGCCTAATTTTTCATTAAGGAGAAGTTTTAGAGATTTCTTGTTCCTTTGCTCTTAGGGTGGGTTATAAATATCTACAAGGACAAAGAAATATTTGTTCTTCTAGGAATCACAACGGCATAACTAAAGAAGTCTGGAAACATGTTCATGCATGGAGTAAAGATTCTGGAAAACCATCAGGGAGAACAAAGTTTTGACAGGCTACATTTCTATGTGTGTATTTACAGATAATCATTAAATTGTGCCAGCTCTTACTTGCATTTTAAATGTTACAACTTCACCTTGTGGCTGGGTTTGCTCAAATCACTAGATTAAGTTAAAATGGTTGACTACTTTGCTGTTCAACATGTGGTAACTAGGCCATTGTCTTAAACAACAATAAGCTTTATTTTATTTTTTTTGGCAGAGCTTGTGAACTGAAAGTAGCAGTTGTATTTTTTCCCCCTGCTGTTCAATCATGTTCAGTTCTCAGAGATTGTCTGGGCAAGTCTCTGAGGTTTTCCTGGCAAGGTCTTTCATAAGTAGTTTGCCATTGCCTCCTTCCTAGGGCTGAAAGAAAATGGTTGACTCAACCCAGCTAGCTGGCTTTGTGTCTAAGGTGGGACTAGAATTCACAGACTCTAGTCTGATGCCTTAACCACTAAATCAAACTCTCTCTCTCTCTGTTTTGTTAATTCAGGTTTAAAAGTTGCGTAAACCTAGCTATCTCTGACTACCAGATCTCTACCTATAATATATGCTTTTCTATTCTCAGAAGAAATGGAACTTAGTTTTATAAAAAATTGTTCAGGATTGCATGAACCTCAATGACTAAGAGATGAACTCTAATGGTGGAGCAAAGGTTACATCAAGCCCCACATCTGTTTCTAGGTGATAGTATTGTCTGATATTTTAAAATAAACAAATCCATATGCTAAATCACCTTTGTCTTATCTCTTAGCCAAACTACCTGACACAGAATAATACTATGGAGAACATTAAGTATGCTGCTGTGAGCGTCTCAGGAGGGAACATAACCTGTAAATGCAACAAGAAAGGAAAAGATGGAACAGATCCTCATAACTTAGGGGTTTTTCCCACTTTTAAGATGAGGTCATCCTTGGGTTGGCAGAAAAATAAACAAGCAATGAAATTTACTATATTCTTCCTGCATCTATCTCAACCATGGCCTGGGGAGGAGATGAAGACTTAACAGGGACGTTGCAGGAAAAAAAGATGTTCCCAGGGCATGTGTGTCCCATGCTTAGGGGAAAATGGGAAAACACCATAAACTAGCTTTTTATCTTGGAAAAGATAATTGAAATGAATTTGCATCAGTTTATGGAGTTTATAGGTGTAAATTCCTCTAGCCATTTTCTACTAATCCAGATTACTAGATTTGGGGTGCAAAACTTTGGGTAACCATTAGATGGTACATAATAGAGGTTTCTGTATCTTTTTTTTTGACATGCAGTGGTCTTTTGCAGCCAGACCAGATAGCCCATGCTTCCTTCATAGACAACGGGTGGCAATACCTAAGAGATTTTATACATTTTGCAGTTGCTCTTGGCTGGTACCAGAAAGAAGGGGGAAACACTAAAAGCACTTTGGCTAAGGACAACTTATAGTTATCTCAGTCATGGTCTGGAGATGAGGTAAAGATTTCATGGGAACCTTGCAGAAAAAAGATGTTGCTGGGACATGTGTGTCCCATGCTTAGGGGAAGTGGGGAAACATCTTTTCAGGTTAAAATATGCCCGGACACTGGTACATGCATTATTTGTATGATGCCTAATTTGACCCTCCATAAAGGAAGTGTTCTGTACCAGCCTGCTACCGGCCCTGCAGAAAAAGGCAGGGACAACCCCTTTACAAACGGCAAGAGGCTGGAATTACGCCTGCCAAATTTCTAGCTACAAAAACAAACAAGACACGAACCAAGAAACAGGAACTTTAAGAAACACGAACTATCCAAGCTGTTGCCTTCAGCAAACCAGCCCTCCCCACACATTTCCCCTTATATAGAGTTCAGGGTGTGGCTTCTCTCTGCCTCCTTCCCAGAAGCCCCATTGCCTTCCTCTGTTTACTCCTAATTGACTGCCTCCTGCGTTGGGCGTCCTTGAACAGGGCCAGCTGTGGGTCATCTTCATCCACGCTGTCAGGCTCACACAGCTGGGTCTCCGTGGTGACCAAGTGGGAGGGGCCTGGCTGAGGGCTCTCATCAGCAAGATCTTCAACCCCCTCAGCAAGGTCTTCAACACCCCCCTCCTCCTCCTCTGAGTTGTCCGACCCAACTGCCGAATCCACAGGCTGACCCTGAATCACAACAGGAAGCTTCTGAAGTGAAGCATCTTTTCCATCCTTACTACCTCACTCTTTTCTTCTCATATTGCAAAGAATAATGGTGAAAAGTTCAGAACATGTTAAGCACAATATAACAATCAGAGTTTATTAATTGTGTAACACCCCGCCATTGCATTTTTTCTTTATGTCTGACATCATCCTTAATAATCCACTTTATGGCCTGAAGCATAGTTCTTGACAGGTCTCATTGCAGCAAAATGTTTCTCTGCAAAGCTAAAAGCTTGTTTGCTCTTGCCCCAGAACATCACCAGATAGCTGTGCAACATCTCTTAGCTAGATGTTTTTTTAGGCTGAAGTATTCAACTTCCATTTCTTCTCAAGTCAAGCCATAGAAGGAAGTTCTGATTGCATGTTTGTTCTTTTTTTAATGGTTCCTGGCTGAATCAAACAATATGTCTTTGTTTTTCTGCTCAGATGGTTGGATGAAAGGAGCGTCTTGAATTGGGAGGGGTGGAAGAAACTGCTGTGTGCCCAGGAAGTTCTGAGGAGCAAACCTTTATTCGAATGGTCCTGCCTGCATCTGGGACTCTACTGCAAAACTTTCAGTGGATGTTTCTGATTATCCAGCAGAAAGGATGGCATCCATGCCAAAAATCCAGATAGAAGAAATGCTGGATAGTGTGGATGATAAGGCTGAAGGTGGTCCTCCATTTGATGATCATCTGCGGAATCTGAAAGCCCTGACAGAGAAACTGAGGCTGGAAACAAGGAGGCCTTCGTATTTGGAGTGGAAAGCTCAGCTGGAAGGACTGGCTTGGAAGAGCCAGCCCAAACTTCCTGAGGAGGACATGGAGGGCCAAGAGAAGAAAGCGACAGAGGAAAATGTTTCTTTGAGAGAAGTGCAGGTTCATATCAATGGAAGCTCTTCCAGACAGCCAATTTTGCTTGTCCCGGAGAAAGTGTGTGGCTTTGGAAGCATTGATGAAGCATTAAATTGGCTCAGGAAAGAGTTGGTAAGTAATTTCCTACTGTTTTTTTTTAAAAAAAATATTTATTACCAGAACCTCTATGCATGTTTTAGGATTACAGCTGAAAAGACAAAAGTGAGATCTATTCCTGGCAATAATGATTTTTTTTAAAAAAACTTTCTTTTCCTCTTTCTCCTAGTTCTGCTTCTCTTTCCAATTCCTTCCCCAAAAGCACAAGGCAGCTTGCTATATGCTTTCACAAGGTTTCTGGAAGATTAATAGATCCTGACTTCAACAAGACATTGAGCAGGAGAATCATAATTGTGAGGCAGACATGGCAGCACTAATGTAGCTGCCCTATAGACTTGCTTGACTTTCAGACAGTTTGAACGAGGGATATATTATAATGGACCATTGTGGCTTACTTATCTGATGCAGCTTGTTATTCACATTCAAGAAGCAAGAGCAGGACACACACATGCCTATGCCTTGCTTAGATTCTGTTTTTAGAAAATGAGAAAGTGGGGAAAGATATCATTTAGACTCATTTGAAACAGTCAAGGAAAAACTTAATTTTTTTTAAGGCATATTTCTTTTTTGCCTCATTATCTGAGTATTGCTTTCAATCACTTGGTGAGCCATATAGCAACAAGGTTAGGCATGTGATGCTCCAAATAGGTGAATTAGTAGATTGCATCCCATGATAAACTTCCCTACCTTACATGGGGAGGAGAAATCTGTTCGTGTGACTTAAATAAAATCACCCAGTTCCAAGAGGGAGCAGCTGTTTCTACCTGATCAAAAATATCTTCCACATCTTCAGAAGTATTATTTCTCCAGATCCTATAGATCCTACCATAATATGCAGGACCATTTCATCATCAGATTGGAAGTAGAGATTGTGATTAAAATGCTACCTTCCCTAGTTGTGATGGAAATGTTTATAGAGCCATGAGCTCAAACGGGGGGGGGGGGGAGACAAAAAGAATAAGCAAAATACTTTTTGAATTTCTACATATAGCCTATACAGTTATTCCATGTAGCAAGATGAGAGATGATTCTGTAAAGCTAAAAGGAAGCACTAATCCTGGAATCAATGAGATAGAAAAAAAACAGGGCCACATCTGAGACTTATTTTTTTAAAAAATAGTTTCAAAGGCCTTTTTCTTTTTCTTTTTTTTAAAGTAGTGGTTCCAATAAAGGAGAATATTTGTAGCTCAGGGTTGAAATGAGGGGTCCTTGGTGCTCTCTGAGCTCGGTTGTTTTTTGCAGACATTTCATTACCCAAACTATGATGACGTTACCTAGTCTGGGTAATGAAACATCTGCAAGACAACAACCAAGCTCAGAGAGCACCAAGGACCCCTCAAAGTAGTGATTACTATCCAGATGGAGTGAAAAGTTATAATAGAGCCTTGTCAAATTACATAGGTAAAGGTAAAGGTTCCCCCGCACATGCATGCTAGTCGTTTCCGACTCTAGGGACCGGTGCTCATCTCCGTTTCAAAGCCGAAGAGCCAGCGCTTGTCCGAGGACGTCTCCGTGGTCATGTGGCTGGCATGACTAGACGCCAAAGGCGCACGGAACGCTGTTACCTTCCCACCATAGTGGTTCCTATTTTTCTACTTGCATTTTTACGTGCTTTTGAACTGCTAGGTTGGCAGAAGCTGGGACTAGTAACAGGCGCTCACTCTGCTACACGGCACTCAGGATTCGACCCGCCAAACTGCCGATCTTCTGATCGACAAGCTCAGCGTCCTAACCCACTGAGCCACCGTGTCCCTATGTCAAATTACATAGACCCTAGTAAAATGAGAGAGAGAGAAAAGGGAAAGGGAAGGAAAGACATGTTTTTTCTTCCCTTCAAACTTGAATCCTCTCATCTAAATCAAACTACAGAAAGGAATTCTTACAGTATATAAAGTGCCATGCAATCCTACATGCTTCCAGCAGTCTCATGGTGAGCAAGGGCTTATTCGTTACCAAGGATTACACTGTTGTTTCAAAATGGGGATATGGTCATCAGGCAGATAGCTTTAAAAGCTGGCTGGGGAAGAATTAATGGAAGGAAGTTAATTCCTTTAAGTCATGGGAGCGAAGTAGAATTTAGAGTTCAAAAGATGTGCATTTTTGAATACCAGATGCTGCAGGAAAAACCTAGGAAAAGGATTTTTATCCTAGTTTTTTCCCCCCTGATGGTCCTCCTAAAAACATTTGGGAATGTAATGTTGTGCTGCTGAGTTAGAACTGGAGAGACTGAAGTTCAGATTTATCCACAATTATGAAAGTTCACTGGGTTCATTGGGTGACTTAACGTCAGGCACCCTCTTAGTATAAAATTGACCTAAAGAATTGTGTGAAAAAGTTGGAGGAACATTATGTGCAATGTGTGAAGCTGTTGAATGACAGGCAAGCTATCAATCTAGCAAATTTATGAATAAAATTAACTATACTGGCCAATCATTGTTTCAGTTTGGCAATAAATTCTTCTTATTTAAACTTGTTACAGTAAGTGTGCATTAAGGGGGGGGAAAACCATGATAAGCATGATAAAGAAAAAACAACACAAAAATTCATTGACGCTCATTCTCCATTTTATTTTCATGCAGTTTGATTGGGTAGTGTTTTCCACATGCTGTTTCTGGAAGGAGGAAAGCTTCTTCTATTCAATAGAATTTTTATTGAGGGAAGGGGGTATCCAGACATCATAATTTTCAACATGAAATCTTCCCATGCTTTTTCATCATTGCTTCCATGTTTTTCTTACTAAAGAAAGATGGAATAGCTTATACAATAGCTTTTGACTGAATGAATGCCAGGAACTATCTGTCAGAAGCACTCCAAGTCACACAAACAGAGGATAAGTTGATCTGGGAAAAATGGTGACAAGGAAAAAGAATGTAGAAGAAACACAGGGATGCATTCATTCATTCTTCTTCTTCTTCTTACATCCTCTTCATTTAAGGAATCTTTCTTAGAAACCCAGAAAGAGATTGGAGAAGATTTTATGCTTTAGCCAACTTCAGAGATCAACAATGTGTACGTATCCCTGTGAAATTGGAACCATTATTTTTCTATCCCTGGATATTTTTAAATTCCCTAAAGAATATTTTACTATGCAAGAAGCTTGCTAGTTATCCAGGCTACCAGAAACTAAACATAAGTACTGAATATGGGATGAGATCCAGCCATGCCATCTTTCTCCTCATTGTCCAAGTAATTCTTCTGTCAACCATCCCAAGCTTTCTCTTGTGCCCTTTATCAGCAAAATACCAGCCTCTTCCCTCCCACTTTCAACCTCTCCATTTTTATTTTACTAGAGTACAAAAAAGTCTTCTCACCCTGAAGGCAGAAAATTCTTGAAGGCAAGAAGCTTTATCTCCCTGGGAAAAGTTTGATGCTATTGGACTACAGCTGGTGAAAAACTGATCCTTATAAGAATAAAGGAGGGAGGGGGGGATCAGTACAGTAAAAAAAAATCTAAAAATAAAAACCATGTTGTAAAGCCACAAAGACACAGAAGTGGCCTGACAATATGGATTAACTTTGATCCAATCTGACATTCTGCTTTTACCAACAACCACTTAGAAAGAAAAAAAGGATAGCTACCAAGCATTTAGCATTTCAAGAAAGATTGCCTTTGAAATGTGATCCTATGTAATCATATTTATTATTTGTTAAATCTCCAAGCCAGTCATCAGACTCTTTAGCAGCTGTCTAAAATGAAAAGTGATTCTTTTCAAGGAAGATTTTCACCAAGTTCTCCTTAACAAGATTTATTAAGATGAATAGCTTCGGGTTATACTCCAGCAACTGAAATATTTTCAGTTTAGAATCAATATATATCCATGTATGCTAATAGGGAGAGTTTCTTTCTCCCCCCCCCCCCAATAGCCTGCTTGTAATCTGCTGCGTAATCAGGTCCCTTCACTGACAATAGGGAAGATTGCAACTGGCTATTTATAAAACAGTCTCCAGAATATTTATCAATTATTTATTGGTCAATTTGAGGTATTATCCATCTCACCCTCAGAGTAACCGGACAGTGTATAGTAAATTTATCTTTTTTTATCAGGAAAGGGGCACCCATTGTTTGATTTTTTTTAAAAAAAAACTATTTAAAAACAATCTTACAATTTCAGGGTACAAATGACCTTTCCCTGTCTTGAGAATCTGTCCAAATTTTTCTGCAATGGATTTTTTTCATTAATAGAAGAAGAAAATTTATTTATTTATTTATTTATTTATTTATTTATTTATTTAACCTTTATCCCACCTTTAAAGGTGGGTTGGGGTGTGAGAGAGTAACTGGTCCAAACTCACCCGGGCGGTTTTCATGCCCTAAGTCAGGATTAGAACTCCTGATTTATAGGCAGCACCTTTCACGCTATGCCAAACTGGTTTTATATTGGTTAAATACATAGATTTTAATCCTATTAATTTTATCTATTCACTGTTATTTAATTTTAATCAAACCAATACAATCAAATTTGTACTAGCCTCACCCACCTCAAAGACCATTTGCATTTCTTGTTCTGAGGCGTTTGCATTCGTTGTGTCTTAATTGATTCGGATGGGAGATCTTTGGAATTTGTTCATGAGACATATTTTGTTTATCTCTGCCATCCTCTCTGCAGGTTTTGCCAACAGTTTCCCAGAGCAAGAGCAGGCAAAGGCAAAACATTAGGGAGAGATTCCTCAGGCACCAATAAATATTATTATTCTGCTGGCCTGACACTTTTTGAAAAAATATATCTTTACTGATGGAATTTAATGTGCATTGTTCAAATAGTTTCAGAGACAGCATTTGGGAAATGCATAAAAATTGCCTTCAGTAAAGGAATATTTTCTAAAAGCTTCTCCAAAGTTTCAGTCATGGAGAAAAGAGCCCAATTATGTGAATGAGGCAACAGGAACATCAATTAAATCCAACAATAACTATCTTTGGTGGCCACTAGGTGGCAGACCTCCAACAGAGATAAATGGTACACTTGTAAACCAAATGTTATCTGTAGGCAGTATTGCAATCATCATTATCCAGAGTTTTATTAAGGTTTTTGAGTAGCGTAGAACATTGTGGAAGGGTGAGGATTGGTTTTGTTATTAGTTAATTAAATCATGCATTAAGATATAGCTAAATATTTATAGGTTCTTGTCTGTGTGGCAGAAAATAGAATATCTTTCAGATTATATACTTTATATGGGAGCAGCAGTGTATGTAGGGAGGGTTACAGATGTTAAAATAGTCACAGCAAAGCAATCAAAGCCTCATCCCTCGGTATGACCATGTGACACAACACAGGTAGTCTTCAACGTAAACTATTCATTTAATGAACTTACAACAGCACTGACCAGTTTTCATACTTAAGACATTAGTTACATGATAAAAATTCAGGTGCTTGGCAACTGGCATGTATTTATGACAGTTGCACTGTCCCGGGGTCATGTCTGTAACTTTCCCAACCAGCTTCTGACAAACAAAGTCAATGGGAGAAGTCAGATTCACTAAACAACTGCATGATGCACTTAACCAGTGCAGCAATTCATTTAACAACTGTGGCAAAAAAAATATATATCATAAAATGGGGAACAACTCAATTAACAAGCGCCCTGCTTAGCAACAAAATTTGGGACTTAATTGCAGTCATAAGTTGAGGACTGCCTGTACAAAAAACAGTCTAGCTTTGGCCATGTTGCTGCAATTGCCATCTTAGTTTTTTGTATTCCCAACCCCCCCACCTTAACCCCAACCCCCCCCCCCACACACACACATATACACATGTAGAAAGTGTGGAGGTAGTCCTCAACTTGTAATGGGAGCCTGCCCATTACAATTGTAACTTGTGGTAAGCATGAAATAGGTCACACACAAGAACATGTCAGGGACAAAGGCTTTCCTAGACTTATACATAAGGAATTTTAACTATGGCAGCATTGACGATGAATTTGTTGTTGTTGTTGTTAGTTGCAAAGTCGTGTCCGACCCATCGCGACCCTATGGACAATGTTCCTCCAGGCCTTCCTGTCCTCTACCATCTTCTGGAGTCAATTTAAGCTCACGCCTACTGCTTCAATGACTCCATCCAGTCACCTCATTCTCTGTCGTCCCCTTCTTCTATTGCCCTCAATCTTTCCCAGCATTAGGCTCTTCTCCAGTGAGTCCTTCCTTCTCATTAGGTGGCCAAAGTATTTGAGTATGAATAAGCCATCTTATTTTCAATGCAATCTCTTTGCATCTTTTCGTCTCCTCCTGATTTGATGGTCCTCTGCCACCACGTCACGCCTTTCCTGCTTTTGTGTTCCAGATGGAAATGCGTCTCCAGGATCAGCAGCTGGCTCGACAGCTCATGCGCCTGCGCAGTGATATCAACAAACTCAAGATCGAGCAGACCTGCCATCTCCACCGGCGGATGCTGAATGATGCCACCTATGAGCTGGAAGAGAGGGACGAGCTCTCTGATCTCCTCTGCGATTGCCCCCTCACGTCCTCCTTCAGCCTTTCCACACCACTCAAGCTCATTGGTGTGACAAAAATGAACATCAATTCCCGCCGCTTCTCACTTTGTTAAAATGGGAGGAATGGGCACAGGAAGTGCATGGGATGGGAGATATCTTCAAGACCCAAGAGAAGAAGCTCCCATTGTTTGGTTGGGAGATAGGCACAACAAGAGAGAAGAGAGAGTAAAGGGGTTCTTCCATTGATCTAATAGGAGTGGGCTGTGGTGCCAGTCAAGATAGTGTCCAGAAGAATTTGCAGACAGGTGTAGAATAAGAACAATGAGGCTACCCAGGACAGGAACTAGACCACATCAAAGTCTAACTCATACAGGCAGAAGCATCCCCTCTCTTCAGTGATTAGAACAAACTTATCCCAAACCATGTGTTGACCTGGAGGCTCCCTAACTGAGAACAATACAGGAGAAACATAGCTAAAAACCATTAGGGAAGCCTTTTGGGCCCATTCAAATTGAATAATAAGAGAGATGAAGAATTCATGTTGCTACAAGGAAGAAAGACCACTCCGTGGTGGAGGGGAGCTAGCCAGAAAGTATTATGTATTATCTATAAAAGCATTTCAGTTTAGTTTTTGTCAGTGTGATGCAGCAGGTAATATGTAGATACAGTTGTTTATGGAGATTCTCAGCCATCCAGGTCATCGTTGTCCCAAAGGTGCTGTTCAAAAGGCAACTGGACTTTCTTGTTTTTTTTCCTTGAGAATGTTTTGCTTCTCATCCAAGAAGCTTCTTCAGAACTCCAGAACTGAAGAAACTTCTTGCATGAAAAGCAATACTTTTTTAAGAAAAAAAAACCCAGGAAAGTCCAGTTGCCTTTTGTAGATACAGTTGTTGGTTTGCTTCTATGACCAACTAAGATCTTCTTGTTATGAGCCATGATTTCTAGATTGTGCTAATCTGGGACAATTCTGTACTGCAGTTTAAGTGGCTGGTGTCCCATGATACTGTTTCTGAGACCATCTTCAGATTTCAGTGTCAAGCCCTGTGGGCTTGCCATTTCAGGGAAGGGAAAGGGAGGGGAATTGGCAATGGGGTTTTTCTGGTGTTCAGTCCAGACTGGCTATTGCAAGATCTGATCAGCTGTTTCTCTGTTGTTGTTGTTGTTTTTGCTCTTCTCAAGTCTTATGGTCTAATCCAGACATGTCAAGCACAAGGCCCGGGGGCCAGATCCGGCCCGCGAAGTGGTTTCATGCAGCCCGCGAAGCCATCCTGGAAACAGTGAGGGAACGGCCCCCACTGCCTTGGCCCTGGCCCAGAGACCCTCCTCCTGCCAGAGACCCTCAGATCTGTCCCACTCCTGCCCAGGCCCCCATAGGCACCCTTGATGCGAATGATGTAAAGCTGGCCACGCCCACCCACTAGGCCACACCCACTCTAGCCACACCCACCCAGTAGGCCACGCCTACCCTGGCATACCCACCCGGCCACTTGAGGGCAACCGCAATGCTGATGCGGCCCTCAATGAAATTGAGTTTGACACCCCTGGTCTAATCAGTTAGGTAAAAATTAGGCATTAGTAGACATCACCGTCCTAGAATCTGATGAAGCCAAGCTGCTGACTTTTAAGCATGTCAGTTGAAAATATCTATAAATATAAGTTTAAGTGCATACATTAGGATATTCCAGAAAGAGTGAGATCAGAGTAAGCAAAAATGAAATATATTTTGCACAGTTTATTTCCATGACTTAGTACAGTTCATTTCCTCAGGATAGGAGGTGAGAAACAATAATTCTCCAACCTTGAGAAATGAAACCATCTTTTCCAGGATTCAAACACAAATCTGCAGGTACTAGGGACAAACAGGAGGAATCACATTTGAGCCTTCTTTGTATGCTTCTGAGAAGTAGCTGATGGGCCACTGTGGAAAGCCAAAAGTCGGCTGCATAGCATTTTGATCTGATGTAGCAGTTTAGTTATTTCATCTTATAAATGCACATCCTGCTCTTCTCTACTAGTTGTACCAAACAGACTAAGTTGCTTCAGTTTTTCAGTCATTTCTGATTCTTTGTGATCTGAAGGACATAATACTGCCAGGACTAGCTGAAATAATAAAAATAAAAGGACATTTATTCATAGATCAACAGCAAGAAGAAAACTACAGAATAAAATGTCAGTTAAAGTAACAGGGGAAAAAAAGACATGGTTGGAAGAGGATTTTTAAAGCCAGAAGGAATGCAAAAGTTCTTCAGCTACCACCAAAAATGTATAAGATATCAATAATTTATACAAGACACTTGTGCATTGCTCTCCAGACTGGTTCTCTTTATATGTGTTGAATGTATCTCCCATTATTACAGCTAACACAGCCAAATTAGAGACCCCCAAGTTTGATTTTCTTTGTTCATGAAGCGTAAAGAAAAACCGTGGTGGCACAGTGGTTAAAATGCAGTATTGCAGGCTCATTTTGCTGACTGCCAACATTTCGATTTCCACTGGCTTAAGGTTGACTCAGCCTTCCATCCTTCTGAGGTCAGTAAAATGAAGACACAGATGGTTGGGGGCAATATGCTGATTCTGCAAACCGCTTAGAGAGGGCTGTGAAGCATTATGAAGTGGTTATATAAGTTCTATTGCTATTAATATAAGTTAGCCATCTCTCAGTTCTCAAAAGGTCATACCAACGTATTGATTTATTCCCATTCTACTCCTCATGAAATCACAAAAAAGCTTGACACAAAAGTAGAAAGAGTGGCATTTAAGCTACTTTTCCAGATAGAGAATGTCAGAATCAGGGGATGCTACAAAGATCTCTTCCCAGGTTTTCTGTTTTATATCATGGACCACTAGGCTGTCTTCTCATTAAGGTTGCAATACATAATTGGACTCCAACTAGGCACAGATACATTCCGGGTTTTGTCCCATTTAGAAAGTTATACCTCAAAAACCTATATAAGCAGTCACTTTAAAAAAATCCAAGAGTTTGTACATGACTTTGTAGGCCAGCTTCTGAATGATTGCCTGCAGGCACCTCCTCACTGTGAATCCATGTTTAAAGCAGGAAAACAACATCTGTTTATCAAAAAATAAGAGGGGTGATTCTGTTGGAGCTGAACTGAAAGAGAAAGTTCATTCTGCTTATTCACACAGTTCCTAGCACATCTGCACTCACAACAACTCTTCAGCTTAAGCAGAAAATGTGCAGGAATAGGAAACTGGGATCTTTTCATTCCTTCCTGAAGAAGTCAACTATCCGGGCATGCACATTTAATATTATGCATACTAATATTTGCATATGCTGCCTCCTGTAGCCCATATCCATTTCCTCTTGAAACCTTCAGAGGTTGTTCTATCCCTGAGATATAAGAAGAATATTCTATCCATTGGCATATTGATGGGATCCATTTTGTTTCAATGATACTGTCCTTTTCTATTCAAATAAATGATTTAATTCTTTTGGTATTCATTGGAGGTGTTTTTTTTTTGTTTTTGGAAGAGGTTGGAAGAAAAGGAAAAAAAACAAGTGGAACATTCAATAAAGTGTTTAAACATATTTAATCTTCTTTTCTGCAAATTCAACATACCAAGACGTCCTAATAGTGTGTCTGACTGTTGTAATAAGAAACAACTTGTGCAGATGTTGTTAAGACATGGTCCAATCAGTAAACAGAAGTAGTTTAGAACTGCATGGCAAAAACTTTCGGGAAAGTTACAGAGTTTGTCTAGATAGGTCTAATTATATTAGGATCCTGTCCAGGACATTCAGTATATCCAAATCCTCATCCTCATCATCTTAATCTATTCAAATCAGTTTCACAAAGTTGAAAACATTTCTGGCCTTTCTCTGATTGTGTAAATATCATGGTCCCATAAGTAGAATTGTAGCAGTGCACCTTTGATAGGACTATCAGATCCAGGCTGCAGAATTCTTTTTCTTTGCTGTATTCTCATGACCATCCAGTTACTGCAGTTTATGAAAGCACTGGTTGGGCATTATACAGGCAGGTACCTTTGCCCAATGACAGGTGCTTGGTCTCTTATACAAGCAATTTATTGCCAAGCCAAAAAGGGCCCTGAAAGGCAAGTTCCTTCTGACTGGAGGGACATCACTTGCCTGCAGTAGCCTAAAATGGCCACTAGGAGGAGAATGGAACTCATCTCTGGTCACATCAGCTGTCATTTCCAAGAGCTCTGTTAGCAAATATCCACAGCCAAAATTGTGTCAGGAGAAGAAGGAAGATGTTACTTTGAAACTGGAACAGCTAAGGAAGACATTACATTGCCTCAGCAGTTTGCTAGCAGTGAGACAGAGACAATATCACAAGAACATGTTATTAAAAAACTGTTACCAGGACAAGCTCATGCTGTAGTTAGAGGGATGTGAGAAAGAGGGTTAAAGAACATGTTCTGGCAAGAGACAATTTATTATTTTACTTAAAAAGGAAAACACAAATGCAAGAGTCCAAAACTGGATGGGGACTCCAATATACAGGCAATAAAGTCTTTAAATCCTCACCCCCATCCCAGTTATTTCAATCTGCTGTTACACCAAAGGAAAATAAGTATAAATAATCCTAAATTATTCTCCAAGGAGATAAAAGGATAAGTGGCAACAGTGTATTTGGTGTCTGCCAGAATGAAATTTTCTTCATTTACTCCTTTTTTATTTGCAATTGTGTTAGACCAGCAAAACATTGCTGCAGCCTGGATGGGCTTTCCACATTTGACAAACTAATTCTGTAGATTTCTGTTTAGACTTATGTTAAAGTCCAAGAACTTGCTTCTAGGACCGTGGAAGATATATAAAATGTGCAGCTGCTTCGTATTTTCATTGTAATAATTGCCATGTTTGAGAGAGAGAGAGAGAGAGAGAGAGAGAGAGAGAGAGAGAGACAGAGACAGAGAGAGACAGAGAGAGACAGAGAGACAGAGAGACAGAGAGACAGAGACAGAGAGAGACAGAGACAGAGACAGAGACAGAGAGAGACAGAGAGACAGAGAGACAGAGAGACAGAGAGACAGAGACAGAGACAGAGACAGAGAGAGACAGAGAGACAGAGAGACAGAGAGACAGAGAGACAGAGACAGAGACAGAGACAGAGACAGAAAGACAGAAAGACAGAGAGAGAGAGAGAGACAGAGACAGAAAGACAGAAAGACAGAGAGAGAGAGAGAGAGAGACAGAGACAGAGACAGAGACAGAGACAGAAAGAGAGAGAGAGAGAGAGAGAGAGAGAGAGAGAGAGAGAGAGAGAGAGTCAGAGTGTCCAGATGCTCTTTTTTGAAATAAAGCTTCTCTACACTTATGCAAAAAGGGACGCAGTGGCTCAGTGGGTTAGGACACTGAGCTTGTCGATCAGAAGGTCAGCAGTTTGGCGGGTCAAATCCCGAGTGCCACTTAACAGAGTGAGCGCCTGTTACTTGTCCCAGCTTCTGCCAACCTAGCTGTGTTATATATATGTTAACAGTTCAAATAATACTGCAACAGCAAAGTGTATAAACTAAAAAAGCCTCCTGACAGAAAAACACGTGGAAACTTTGACAGCTGTCAAAGTTCCCCGCACAGCGCAGGCGCCACCACTGACAGCTCGCGACTGTCAAACTCCGGACTACGAGGAAGCCTGAGCTGTCAAAGCATCCACCGCACAGCGCAGGCGTGACCACTGACAGCTCGCGGCTGTCAAAACACCAAGCCACGCGGAAGCCGGAGCTGTCAACGGAAGACGACGCGGATTGGTCCCAGCCTGACACGGCGCCAAAATAAACACCACTGATTGGTCCTCGCTACCAGCTGCCGGCTATATAAAGCCGGACAAGTTATTCTATGTTTGCCTTGCTCTTAATAAACCTGTTGTTATTAGCCTGTCGTCTCGAGTGGTCCTTCGGCTACTTCACTGGCGACGAGGGTGGGATCGCTCCGGAGCTGAAGTCACGGCCGAGGAAGGAAGTTCCCGGCAAGAGCTGTCACGGAAGTTTTAACTTCCTTCGGAGCAACCCAGGACCGGACGACATGGCAAACTTCGGCCGTGTGAGGGAGTTTGATACCCGCCATCCCGAGAGATGGCAATCGCACCTCGGCCAAGTCGAGGGATTCCTCCTCGTCAGTAAAATCACTGACGACCGAGCAAAGGCCGCCGCTCTGCTGTACATCAGCGGGCCCCCGGTGTACGATGCAGCCGTTGGGTTGTTCAGCCCAGTGCCCATCACTGAAGTCTCCTACGCGGACTTGGTGGACCAGCTGAACAAATACTACATGCCGGCTCGATCAGAACTGTACTGGCGGGTGCAATTCGCACAAAAGAAACAACGGCAGGACGAGCCCGCCAATGAGTTCATCGCCGGGGTCAGACACGCCGCAAGGAACTGCCGCTTCCCCGACCTGGAAGACCGCATCAGAGACCAGGTGGTGATCGGTCTGAGGGACGAGAAGCTACAAAAAAAACTGACGTCCAAACCCGACATGAACCTGGCCGAGCTGACCAGGGAGATCATGGCATACGAACACAGCCACAAGAAGAAGCCGACCAACACGACCCCAGAGACCCCCGCGACCGTCTACCAGGAAAGCGCAGCCTTCAGCGACAGTGGAGAGTCGGTAGATTTCACCGATGGAGAAGCCCTACAGCACAGAATGGAGCACCAACGGCCGAGAAGGGGCAAAACGTCGGACCGCCGGGGGTCCAGGAACCCTCCACCGCCACCACCGCATTACGAGCAACGAGTCGCCTGTGCCAGCTGCGGGGGCAATCACGCCCGAGGAAGTTGCCGTTTTAGGAACGCAAAATGCCACAATTGCGGGAAGACTGGCCACATTAAGCCGGTGTGTCGCAGCAAGGGCCGGGACAACATCAATGAGGTGGAGGCAAACCCCCCAGGTAGGCCGGCTGCCCAGGCCAGCAGTGAACCCCACCCAGGGCCCCTGGTAGAGACAGTTGACAGGGTAAACAGCATAAGCTCCAAGGTTAAGATCTGGGTCAGAATTCAGGGGGTGCCCTGCCACATGGAAGTAGATTCGGGGTCAGCAGTTTCCTTAATTTCGCTGACAACCTATCGGGAGATCTGTCAGAAAGGCCGAAGACAAATTCCCCTGAAACAAACTCAGGTACACCTAGCTGACTTCCAGAAAACCCCCATTCCGTTGGAAGGGAAAGTCAAGGTCGTAGTGCAGTACAAGGGGTTCAAGGGTCCCCTGGAGGTTTTAGTTACACCAGGAAACCGTACCAACTTGATAGGACTAAACTGGTTCAGTCCACTAGGCATCGCCTTAACAGGGGTTAACACCATTCAAACACCCCGCCTAGAAGCCGTTTGCGATAAGTTCGCCGACGTCTTCGATGGCACTTTAGGGAAATATACGGGCCCCCCCATCTCCTTACAGCTAAACCCTGCAATCCAACCAATTAAGATAAGAGCCAGGAGGGTACCTTTCGCCCTTAAAGAAAAAATCGAAAACGAACTTGATCGCCTCGTAGGATTAGGGGTGCTTGAGCCAACAGAAGGGGGAACCTGGGAGACCCCTATTGTCACCCCAATCAAACCTAATGGCGAAGTGAGACTGTGCGCGGATTATAAAGCGACAGTCAACCTAGCCCTCAGCCCCCATGCCTACCCGGTGCCAGCGGTAAGGGACGTATTTGCTTCCATCCGCTCTGGCGCCCTTTTCGCCAAGCTTGATCTCACACAGGCGTATTTGCAGCTGCCGGTCACTGAGGACACGGCGGAGGCCCAGACAATTGTCACCCACCGCGGTGCCTTTAAAGTAAAGAGGCTCCAATTTGGCATATCGGCGGCCCCGGGTATATTTCAGGATATCATGGAGAAGACCCTGAAGGGAATACCCGGGGTCTGCCCCTATTTCGACGATGTCCTCATCGCCGGAGAAAACGAAGCGAACTTAGCTGACAGGCTGTCAGCTGTGCTGAGCCGGCTCAGAGAAGCCGGCCTCAAACTTAAGCGGGAAAAGTGCTCTATTGGAGTCACATCCACTGAATTCCTAGGGTACAAAATAGATAGCCAGGGCATTCACCCCACCTCAGAAAAACTTCAGGCTATTCAGACCGCACCCAGCCCTAGGAATAAACAAGAACTTCAATCCTTTTTAGGGCTGTTAAACTTTTACCACGCCTTCATCCCCCATAAGGCCACTATTGCGGAGCCTCTGCATAGACTCCTAGACAAAGGTACAACTTGGTCCTGGACCAAAGAACATGAGAGTAGCTTCCAATCGTTAAAAAAGATTATCTGTCACAGTTCAACTATCACCCTTTTCAGAGAGGACACCCCAATATGCATCGCTTGCGATGCCTCTCCCTATGGAATCGGGGCTGTCTTAAGTCACATATTCAAGGATGGTACACAAAGACCCATAGCCTTCTATTCACGCACTCTGACCAAAGCTGAAAGAAACTATGCACAAATTGACAGGGAAGCCCTAGCAATAGTAGCAGGGGTCAAAAAATTTCATGATTACCTATATGGAAAACCATTTACTATAATTACAGATCACAAACCCCTGCTAGGCATATTCACGTGGAACAAAACTACTCCACAAATTCTCTCTCCGAGAATGCTAAGATGGTCAACCTTCTTAGCAGCCTATTCCTATCAACTAATACATAAACCAGGTAAAGAATTGGGACATGCTGACTGCCTCAGTAGACTACCCATACAAACCAGGGACTCAGACCCAGCCCCAGCCAGCCAGATTTTAGCAATCTCCCAACTTCCAGAATGCCCCCTGACTGCAAACATTATAGCTACTAATTCAGCTAAAGATAAAATACTTGCCAGAATCCTCAAATGGGCCACAACAGGATGGCCAGCTCAAAATCCACAACCTCAATTCCAACCTTACTATAACAGGAAAAATGAGATCTCAACACATAGAGGATGCCTACTGTGGGGAAATAGGGTCATCATACCCGAGAAAAACACTGACCAAACATTACAAATTTTACACGAAGGACACCCTGGAATTGTAAAAATGAAGGCGATGGCTAGAAGTTATGTGTGGTGGCCAGGCATAGATAAACAAATAGAAAAGTATGTGGGTGGGTGTTATACCTGTCAAGAGACCAGGAATGAACCACCCCAGGCACCAATCCATAAATGGGAGACTACAAGGAACCCTTGGTCACGTATACATATAGATTTTGCTGGACCTATCCAAGGCCAAAGTTTCTTAATTGTAGTAGACAGCCACTCTAAATGGCTGGAAGTCACACCCCTTAGAAAAACAACGTCCCAAGCCACTATTCAAGCTTTACGAAAAATATTCGCCACACACGGCCTACCTGACACCATAGTTTCTGACAACGGACCTCAATTCACCTCTCGTGAATTTCAGATCTTCGCTACGAAGAATTGTATTAGGCTGGTCACGTCGGCTCCGTTCCACCCATCGTCAAACGGAATGGCTGAGATTATGGTGCGATCCACAAAAGAAGCGTTAAAAAAATTCGTTAAAGGGAACTGGCAGAGGCGCCTCAGCCAGTTCCTCTTAGCTCAACACACAACTCCATGCTCCACAACCGGCAAATCACCGGCGGAATTGAGATGGGGGAGAAGGCTAATAACACGTCTGGACAGACTACACCCCGATACATATCCAGAAGAAAAACAGCACCCCCACCCCGCCCGCACACTCAACCCAGGTCAATGGATTTGGGCACGCTCATACACAGATAAAAACAAGTGGGTCCAAGGGACAGTAATAAAACAAACAGGACCCATCTCATACCTTATAGCTACGCAAACACAGGGCATCATACGCCGCCATATTGATCAGCTCAGACCCAGACAACCACCACACAATTCTGAGCAACCAACCAATGCCGACATACAACCCCCACCGGAAATGCTGCCTATTCCAAACCAGGAAGAAGAACACCAAAACGAGGATCCAGAACCAGACCACCCTCCACCCCTTCGCCGCTCAACCAGGAATCGGAAACCACCCACCTATCTAAAAGACTATCAGTGGGCTGGTTCAAACATCCAAGAGGAAAGAAACGCACCAGGGGAGGGGTAAGGGGTGTGTTATATATATGTTAACAGTTCAAATAATACTGCAACAGCAAAGTGTATAAACTAAAAAAGCCTCCTGACAGAAAAACACGCGGGAACTTTGACAGCTGTCAAAGTTCCCCGCACAGCGCAGGCGCCACCACTGACAGCTCGCGACTGTCAAACTCCGGACTACGAGGAAGCCTGAGCTGTCAAAGCATCCACCGCACAGCGCAGGCGCGACCACTGACAGCTCGCGGCTGTCAAAACACCAAGCCACGCGGAAGCCGGAGCTGTCAACGGAAGACGACGCGGATTGGTCCCAGCCTGACACGGCGCCAAAATAAACACCACTGATTGGTCCTCGCTACCAGCTGCCGGCTATATAAAGCCGGACAAGTTATTCTATGTTTGCCTTGCTCTTAATAAACCTGTTGTTATTAGCCTGTCGTCTCGAGTGGTCCTTCGGCTACTTCACTAGCAGTTCGAAAGCACGTAAAAATGCAAGTAGAAAAATAAGGACCACTATGGTGGGAAGGTAACAGCGTTCCGTGCGCCTTTGGCGTCTAGTCATGCTGGCCATATGACCACGGAGACGTCCTTGGACAAGCGCTGGCTCTTCAGCTTTGAAACAGAGATGAGCACCAGCCCCTAGAGTCAGAAACGACTAGCACGCATGTGCGGGGGAAACTTTACCTTTACCTTTTACACTTATGCAAGGCCTGTCTTTGGAGAAGACTTCCTGTTGGGCAAGATGAAACAAGCAGGAACTTGGCATACTCTACTTGATAAGTGATCTATGAGCCAAAGGCAGCTTTGGGATGTGCCGGTAGCAAAGCTCCACCTCCAGCAATTCCAAGATCCAGGGAGTGGGCAGATGATCAAAAAGATTTTCGATGGTGGAGTTTAAGAGATTACTGCTTAGCAAGGGCTGTGCAAAAAAACTGTTATGGTGTATTAGCAAGTTTTAGCCAGGGGCAATTTTATTTCAACTGTCTGGAAATTTCTAGCTTGTCTTTCGGAAACTGGGCAAAAACTGCAAGACTTTAGAATACAAATGGCAATTGTCATGATGAAAAGTCTCCTCCTTCCCCCACCCCCTTAATTTTAGTATATAAGAGGTAAGCAGGTCAGGGAGGAGGATAAATGTTCTTTCAGATAAAATGCACCTCTGAGATGGAATGAAGCTGAGCCTCCTGCTAATCACATGATGCTGTAATGCAGTTCTTACCACACCATTTCCCTGCACATCCCAATAGCATTCGTGATTGATCTTCAACAAGATGGATCCAAGTAGAACTCTCAGCATGATTGCCTTGAGGTAGCACAGATGGAACATTTTTACATGCAGACCGAAGGTATTTTTTTAGATGACTCTAGGAACCAACCCATTTGGTGAATCTGATCTCTAACTGCTAAGGAATGAAGAATAAATACAGTAACTCTGCTTTCCAAGCCTTTGATCTTCCCAGTAGAAAATCAAGGTCTGTACTGCAGATCAGTATCCATTTGATATTAAGTTTGTTCAGAAGCCAGAAAGGTGTGCTTCAAGTGCTAAGCCAAACTTTTCATTTGGTGCCTCTGCAGTAACGAAACTAGATCAATTAGTTGGAAAGAAACAAAGCAGATAGAGAGATTTTCCAATTTAGAGATGATTAGAAAGAGCAATATATTGTGAGAAATAAAATTTTCAACTCCAAGGGTGTTGGAAAACAAAACAACTTTTATTAAAGCTTTTGCAAAAGCCTGTGTACCCTTCTATATGCAAATAAAGGGCCACACTGAATGAATTTCTGCACAGGTTTTTATACTCTGTGCATCATGCCACATCCTTCCAAATGAAACCCAGTTGATAGGTTTAAATTGGTCACATGCTTTTCTGACAGCCTAACAACCATTACAATTATGAAACCCTCCAATTATTAGATCAAAAGCCTCTTTTGTTCCTGTCTTATCTTCTCTTCCTTTTCTGTGGCATGATTTGTAACATCCTGCTAACTAAGGGTATAGCTTTATCTACAAGGTGAACTGTTACCCATACTGGATAATTGCAATTATAAAAGATTTATTTCTTCCCTTGTTTATCTGTAAGAGTGCTTGCTTTTCATCTAAAAGCCAAGTGTGTAACAGAGTCCATGCTTTGGTTAAAGATGTCTGCCCTTTGGTTCATTAAAATACTAATTCTAGGAAGTTTTTATAAAAAATAAACCTTATATAAATTGAATAATATGTTATTCATAAGCTATATGCTATTCTACAATAGTGTGCACTATTCTAAAAATAGAATAGTGTATATAGTTTCTCTCTATTCCTCCAGCTTATTACATCTCCTTTCTTCAAATTACCGTATGTTAGCTAAGTGTCTCAATATGCCTATTCCTTTAAGCAAAAATGGAAAATTACAACATGTACATTTCTTGTGTATCTCACAATATCATACAGTCCCAGGAAAAGGAGTAGTTGGCTTAAAGAATTCTAAACATTTCTGCACTCGTATGTGCTCTGAAACACCACCAAATCAGCAAATTTGCATAGCCCTAACACGCATGTGCAGGGGAACCTTTACCTTTACCTTTTTAACATTTTACAAATGTAACATTTTTCTGAACTTTTCATATCTGTGCCAACTTAGCACCTTTGAAACATTTTGTATCTAAATTGGCATGCAACTATATTGACTAGGTGGCAGTATTTATTTTATTACTTAGTATGATAGCAAGGGATAGCAATTTTATCTTTGTATCAGATATCTTGCTTGTATTGTTGCTCTCCATAAAGCTTTATTATCGTTGTGTGCCACTTAGCTGAACTGCTATGCATAAACTAACTTACATTAATTTGTAAAATCTGAGTGTAAAAAGTCTTTTATTCAAGCTAACTGCTTTTTTTGTCTATATTATTTGTTTATTCATGCATATTTAGAGAAAACTTAGCTCCTTAGCAACTCCTGGGCAGCTTACAAATAAAAAACGAGCAATGTATAGAGACACATATAAAAAGTGACTCTGACCAACTAGGGGTAAAATAAACAAAGACATATATTGTCATGAAGAATATTATAGAGAAGTGGCATGTTAGTATATGGTAACAAAAAAAGAGCCTGATACACCTTTTTCCGGCAGAAAATTTTATTAAAAGGCTAATGGTTTTTTAATTTTATTAAAAAGGCTAATGGTTTTGTGAGCTGCAGTTCACTTTATCAGATGCACAGGAACAGGAAGCAGCTCCAAACAAAAGGCTCCAGAAGGTATAAAAACCCACTCCCTACATGTGCTCTCTCTCTTTTTCTGCCTGCCATCTTCCTGTCTGGTTCTCCTCTTCAATAAACTACAACCTTCTTCCTAAGGCAGTCGCCATGTTTGGACTGAACCACGATGAAGACTTTTCTTCCAACAATTCCTTATGATAAAGCAGCTTTCCTTAACCTAAGTCCCTTTTGAGCTTTCATCTCCTATGTTCTTGAACTAGCATGATCCATATGTGTTGGAATCCCATCATTTTTTTTTGCATCTTATTCATTTATTTGAGCACATTTATATTGTTTTCCATCTCAAATACCTAACTCTGAGTGGTGAAAAATAGTTACAAAAACAATATCAAAACCTGAACCAATTAAAATAATGTAAAACAAGGAAAACAGCAGAAGCAGCAGAAACAGCAGAAGCACAATACTTCCATAGATTGTTCCATAAGTTGCAGGGATCCAGTTCAGGGAAGCTGTAAGAAGAAAGGATTAAAGTTCATGTCAAAGATGCACAATCTGAGACCCCACAAGAGTACATGGGTTTTCCCAAAAAAATCCCAGAGCCTCTCCAAACATTTCAACAGATCAGGATTATTATTTTTTTTAAAAAAAATCAACTGAAAAGATGATTAAGTAAATAACAAGTAATCATATTAACTGTATTTCATGAATTACAGCTGTAGTTACATTGCAAAGTTTGTGCTGTACATTAAATATATTTAATCAAGTTTAATTTCTGTCCTGACCCAGTCTTTGTTATTCTTGGACCTACGTACTGGCCCAATAGGTCACCAAGAGGCCATGTACAGCCCTCATTCCTCCACTCCCAAAAACAAACTATGCACTTTTGAGTCAGTTTTGATTCCTGACGACTGTCTGGACTTAACCCTGCAGTTTTCTTGGCAATGTTTTTTTTTTCCCCAGAAGTGATTTGTTATTATCTCCTTCCTAGGATTGAGAGATAGTGACTAGCCTAAGGCTACCTAGCTGGATTTGTGCCTAAGATGGGACTAGAATTCACACTCTCCCAGTTCCTGTCTTGACACTTTTAATCACTACATCAAACTGGCTCTGAAGGTTTGGACACTGACATTTAGGCTGCTAATGCCCTTATGCTATCAAAATGTTATATGTATTTTGAGTTGTTCTGGATTATTTGTTTTGGTAACATTGCCTGTGTTTACAACCGCATATATATAAAAATATTAGAATTTAAAGGCTCTAGTCCAATACACTCTTCCCAGTAAGAATCCTTTTACTGGATTCAATAGGCCATATTTTTCAAACATGTTTACCTGGGATTTCTTTGTTATTGCATTTTTATTTTTGTCACCTGAACTAAGTTCTTTTTTTCTCCAATATTATAGCCAGCTACCTTTGGGAAAACTATATTCTCTTCCTCTCACCAGACATTCGGCTTCCATGGACTGGAAAGATCCTTCTAGCAAAGTGATGTTATTTAAGCTAAATTTAGTGAAGACATGTGTTATTTTAGCTAGGGATAAGAAGGGCTTATAAACATTCATAGAATAGAATAGAGCTGGAAGGGACATCACACTCCTTGCTGGCATTCTTGACTATCTTAAAAATATGCTTCTTGTCCCTGTTGGCAATAGCACCTGGAAGACACCTGACCTCTTTCAAAACCTCTGTATCCTTTCCTAAATTTACATCCCTTATAATTGAATCACCAACCAGAAGTTGGCTTCTCTTTTTGGATGCCTTGCTCTTCTTGCATGACTGATGTGTAATACCAGATTGGACACCCTCCCTCCTCAATTTTAGTTTAAAGCCCTCCTGATGAGTTGGGCCAGTCTTTTTCAGTACATTTTTCCCTGTTTTTGTGAGCCCATCACTTGCCAAGAGTCCTTTTCATAGAAAATGCAGTCCATGATCCAGGAAACCAAAGTTTTCTTGGTGACACCAACCCTTTAGTGTTCATTCTCAAGTCACCTTAACCTTCAGCAAAAATGACCTTCAATGTACTGCTAGGGATAAAGATGATTTTGCAAATCAGAATTTTAAACAAGAAAATGGCTAAGATGATGGATACTTGGGGAAAAAAATGGGTTAGAAATGTAAAATTTACGCAAGAACAAAACCTGAGAGAGAATTTTTACAAGATGTTTTATAGATGGCATTTAGATCCTAAAAAGTTAGCATGTATGTATCCAAATCAACCACCTAAGTGTTGGAGATGTGGTAGTGAAGAGGCAACTTATTATCATATATGGTGGACATGTAAAAATGTTAAAGCCTTTTGGATAAAAATATGGTGGATTTTTCAGAAAGTTTTAAAGAAAAAAATAAGATTTACTCCGCAGCTATTCTTATTGGGGATTATTTCGGATTGTACTGTTATAGAAACTAAATTAATGTTACACTTAATAACGGCAGCCAGACTTTTGGTGGTGCAACATTGGAAGAAAGAAGATTTACCTACAATAGAACAATGGATACTTAAAGTAATGGACGTAGCTGAAATGGCAAAAGTTTCAGCATATTTGAAAGAACAGTCACAAGAAAAATATATTTTGGAATGGAAAAGATGGATTGATTATATTCAGAACAAATATGGGACTAAAAAGTTTCAAATAGCATATGAATAATTTTTACAATTATAGAAGTGTTATTATAATTACTTTAGTTTTGTTATAAGGGAATTAAAGGGTGGAAGGTTTGTTAATGTTGTAATAGATATTTAGCATATGTTTGCATAAGATTGCTATATGTAATACCCTGTATTCTGCTTTGGGAAGTCCGGGGGGGGAGGGTTGATGGGGGGGTATTATTAAAAATTTTGTAAAACTTTTCAATAAAAAAAAGAAAGAAAATGGCTAAGGCATGTCAGGATAGAAACTGTGACATCACAGTAGATGACAGGGTCTTTAACATGTTGCCTCCTCCTGTCTAAAGGATTATTCTGGAATGAGGTCTCCATATATTCTATTTTCCTAAAGAAACCTTGGGTGCCTTGTGCAGTGTTTGATAAAGAATAGCCTGCTTTAGGCTTGCTAAATCACATCAAAAAGAGACTGAAATGGTCATTCACTAGCAGCACCTTAACCACCAACCAACTGTCACCTCCTCATGATCGTCTCCTAGGTTGATATTTATTATAATTCTCTTTCTGTCTAAATTACTGCATAAGAATTCCATTTCTCCCTATCTTCATGTCAGAGACTGGGAGAACTGTGTGGGAAAGTATTTGTCTTCTTTTTGAGAGATACAGACATTTCTTCTTTTACTGTACTATGTGCAGTGGCCAGTCTGTTTTAGTTTGCACTGGGAACATTTTTACAATGCTTTAAGAGAGCAGTCCCTGGCAATCCCAACAGAAAAAAACAGGTGTTCAGGCAGCAAACTGTTTTTCCACCACAAAACTAACTGCAGTGCAAAGCAATCCTCAGTTGCAAACTGCTGATTCCTAGTGGCAGACCACAGGTATCCATGATGAAGAAACAGTCACACATTGGAGACACACATTGGAGACACAGTGAAGCTTCTATGGCACAACAGGCTTAGCTTTTTGGCCCCATTAACCTGAAATGGAAATTGGAGATAAAATGATTTATTTTTTCTCTTAAAGCAAACCTGTTTTCAACCACTCTCAGCCTGGAACTTTCAGCCTCCATCTTCCACATGTTAATTAATACCATAAATGTGTGCCTCTTAAACTCAGATTTTCTTAACTTAGCCTGACAAAATTATTTTATAAGGCGTGGTTCCAATTGTATGAAAATTAAACTTCCCTTTAGATCTGTGATTAAGATCAAAACATTTTGTGGAGTTGTGGCAGAAATGTATATGTCAGGGAAACTAACATTCAAATACACTACATTATTTTGGGGGAAGTGTTTGCATACATTTGATATTTAACAAAGATCTCACAAAACATGCATAGTATGTATAAACATATACATAGAATGAAAGAACATGAAACTTGTGATTAGAAAATCAATGGGGGCAATACAGTGGTGGGATTCAAATATGTGAACAACTGGTTCTGTGTGTGGATGTCATTTCCGGAAGTCCATTCTGGGCCTGGGCAACAAAAATTAACTGGTGTGAACTGGCTGAATCCCACCACAGGGGTAATAGGTAAAGGTCTACCAGTAGAACCCAATTTATCTTCTATCAGCTCCTGATTCTGAATCATGGAATAGTTTTCCAAATTCTCTAGAGTTATGGAACTCTTATGTTAAACCAGGAAGGCTGTTTTTGGGAGAGAAAATCTGATTTACTCTCATATTCCACAGGCCATGTGAAGAGGAATCAAACCAGGTTTTCTGTTCACAGTTCAGTTTCAGTCTCTGGCTTGCTTTCCCTAGATAGGCACTTCCAAGTGCTGCCCACATTCCTGGCCTGGTTCAACGATGGCTATAATTCTGGAGATTGAGCAAAGAGGTCAATTGAAATAGGCAGAATGTGTGGTGAAAAAACAAAAAGAGTGCTCCTGATTAGATATAGTTTTTCTGCTCAACCCAATTTGAAAATTTGGTCATCATTTTACTAGAAAATAAATGATTGGACCTCAACCTTACAGTATCTGAAGCTACTCTTAAAAATTATATTAAGTCATAAACATAATGTTTTTCTTGTTTGACTTTCAACTTATTGTTTTAATTTGCTTGTATCCCTCAGTTCACAATTCCAGCTTACCATCTTTAGAAACATCTGAGGTTTCACGTTTGAGAACCTGACTCCTACTGTTTCCCTACCAGTATAGAATACTGCCCTGTCTCCAAACTGCCTTGGCTTACAGTTAAAGGCTGTCTGCTTTGCAAAGATTTCTACGAGTTCTTGCATTTAAAACCAAAATAAAGAAACCATTATTGCTATTTTCAGCATTCAAACTGAAAGGTCGTTGCTAATATGTATTTATAGGCACAACCCTGGAGGCAACAGAACAGAACCAGTTTCAAGAAGGGCAACCAGGATGATCAACTAAGTTGCATGAAAACTGGTGGAAGGACCTGGGCATGTTTAGCCTTGAAAAGATGTGGAAAGGCAGGTCGTCTTTTCAAGGAACTTAATGGGTGACACAGAAAAGAAAATCAAGCCATCTTCTTTCTTACCTCGGAGTGGAGGACATTGAGTAATAAATGTCAGTTAAAGGAGGAAAATGTTGGTTGTAGATTAGGAAAAATTTCCTAACAAAAAGAGTTCAACTGAACAGTAATATAGAAACAATTTCATAATTTAAATATATTCATTCTTTAAAGCGGTAAGAAAAATAAAACTGGATTGTTTTCAGAAACAAAATTAGAAATGGAAGAAAAATATATATATTTACATAGGGAATAGAGGTTGTTGGTTTCCACCAGAAGATGGCATCAAACATTTATTTAGATAGATATTATGAAAACCAGGTCTGTTGCTTAAGTTCCTGAAATCATCTGGAGGGCCAATGGGACAAGACAAGACAAGACACCTTTATTGTCATTTTTCACAGTGGGCACACTGGCAACATTAAAAATGAAATTCTGTTGCCTGCTCTCAAAAGTGTACACATACATAACACAAACATAAACATATATAAACATAAAACGGGGCAATTTGAACAGCATCATTACACCATCCAATTAATCAAGTGCTATGGCTGTTTCTCAAAGTATCCAGCATAATGGAAGGGTGCCAGCTCATGCAAGCCTGGTGGATATTATCTGAAACAATGCAAAAGTACATACTCACAAACTTACTTACCAAACTTACTTACTTATCAATGGCCCACAAAGCACAGAAAAGTAGTAAGCCCAAGAAATGAAACAAAGGAAAGGAAACATTCCATACATTGCTGGCCCTATAAATCATTTCTGAGTACACCATGTCCACTCCCCACATTCCAAATACCCTTTTGTTTTTTACCCTTATTCTTCCCTCTTTCTCCTTTTAAGCTTTTCATCAATTCCCTCCAACTAGATCTATCTTTTTCTTCCCCTTCTTCTCTGCCCTTTCATTCTTCAATAAGGTGGTTGCTTTGGAATTTCATTCATACATACATACATTTTGCCAATGTGATCAAACCAATCATCAGTAGATATCTTTTATTAATCACACATTCATCAGACCTATTCATTCTTGATTCTCTTCTTTCCTGTTTTACCATACAGCCTTCTCAAGCTTTTCAGTTTCCCTGAATTCAGCATGTTTAAATTTCTCCTAGTATACCTAATTCTCTCTTCCAGAAGCACATTGTTATTCAGTCATCCCTCTTTCATTTCATAATTGTTAATTCCTTGGAACAAGCTGCTTAATACTTAGACCTTTGTCCCAGCATTTCAACAACCAGATTTTTGTTCAACCATTTTGACATTTGGCAACATTCTATGAAGATATTGAAATTCATCAATTTTGCTATTTGTAATTTACACTCATTCTGTCATGTTTTTCACCAAATACTTCTATTAGAGACAGAAAATCTTTATTACAATAAGACCAGCAAATTAAATAGTTGGCTGCATTAAAGTATCAACAAGCAGGATGCAGCAAGAGGGATTGTATGAATAAAGAATAGTTGCAGGGTGTCTAGAGAGAACAATAACATGACTGAAACCTAAAAAGTTGCTAACACTTCAAGAAGAATGTTTGAAGCACTTTAGCACTTTGCAGTGAGTACAGGTAGCAAAATACTAAAAATAAAACCTAAGGAATCGGAACAAACAGCTAATTAATTAATAAAAATATTTTTGGCACACAAATTTGAGGCATTAGCAGGACATTCACACTACTGTATTTTTTTTATTTTGGGCTGGTTGCAATAAAATAAAATTTGAAGAAAAAACATGCAGCCCTCAATATTTTTCACTTAAAGGTTCATATTCTCTGTGAACCTTTACTTACACATCTTCTAGTGATGTATATTATTTGTTTCATCTGTGGAGACATCTGCTAGCAAGCTATCTTCATTTGTGTGTTTGTATTTGTGTGTCTGTGTGATAAATTATTTAGTTGTTATTTACAATTTAACTTTATATTTATATTTACTCATTTAACATCTGGTTTCTGCATGTAAGGAGTTATTGTTATCAAATAGCTAATTAATTAATAAAAATATTTTTGGCACACAAATTTGAGGTGTCGGCAGAACATTTACACTACTTTTATTTTGGACTGGTGCCCTATCTATTTAAATCTACATTCACAAACAAAAATTGAAGAAAAGCATGCAGCCTTCAATATCTTTCATTTAAACATCCATATTCTTTGTGAACCTTTATCTATACATTTTCTAGTGGTGTATTTTTGTCCAGTGGTTTCATCAAAGGAAAGATCTATTAGCTGGTCCTCTTCATTTGTTGTTATTCAGATTTATTTGACTATTTGGGATTGAAGAAACTGCCAAACATAGAAAAATCTTCTTTTAGACCTTGGAACAACTTTGCAGAATGCAGGTAATCCTTGACTTTTGAGTCCAATTGAGCTGATAATTTATTTTATGAAGCAAGGGAGTTGCGCCTCATTTTATGACCTTTTGCTATAGTTGTTAAGCTAATCACCGCAGTTGTTAAAGGAATCATGCAGTTATAAAGGAAATTTGTTTTCCCTCGTTGACTTTGCTTGTTGGAAGTCAGATGGGAAGGTTACAAAGGGTGATCACATGACCCCAAAACAGTGCAACTGTCATAAATTCATGCCAATTGCCAAGCTCCTTAATTCTGATCACATGATCTTGGGAATGGTGCAATTGTGGTAAGTCTGAAAAACAATCATAATTCACTTTTTTTCAATGTCATTGTACCTTTGAACCACCACTAAACAAATGGTTGTAAGTCAAGACTCCCTGTACTTCCAGCTTCCTTGGGAAAAAACTGAAATACAAAGAGCTTAGGTGAAGAAATCTCTTTCTAAATAAAGATTTAAAATCTAAAGTGTACTTTAGATCTTCATCTTCTAAGTGCATCTGTGTATTGTGAATGGATATTTTAATTTAAATAAGTATTATTATTTACAATAATATGTGATCAAAAGATTGTTTGATCTAACATGGGTAATAAAAAGCTTAGCATTGTTATACAGATATTTCTCCCATTTCATCACCTCAGCCCCACCAAAATGTAATCCAAAACAGAAAAATCTTGGGAAGTGGAGCTCATCTAAATGATTAAATGAGTTAGATGAGGGAAATGAAGGGGAACTCATCAAATTTGCAGATGACACCAAACTGACAGTAGTAGCCAACACCCCAGAAAACAAACTCAGGATCCAAAAAGATCTAGACAAACCTGAACAATGAGCCCTATCCAACAAAATGAGTTTCAGTGTGGAGAAAAGCAAAGTTTTACATTTAGGCAGGAAAGTACAAGTACAGATTGGGCAAGATCTGGCTCAAAAAAAGGAACTGTGAGAGGGACCTTGGAGTCCTAGCGGATGGTCACTTGACTATGAGCCAGCAGTGTGCAGGAGCAACCAAAAAACCTAATACAATCCTGGGTTGTATACTATAAACAGAGGCACAGAATCAAGATCACGTGAATTATTGGTACCACTTTATAAAACCCCAGTAACACCACACCGGGAATACTGCAGCCAATTTTGGTCACCATATCACAAAAAAGATATTGAAAGTTTGGAAAAAATTCAAAGAGCAACTAATATGATCAAAGGCCTGGAGACTAAAGCATATGAAGAATGGCTGCAGGACTTGGGGTTGACTACTCTAAAGAAAAGAAGAAATAGGGGAGACATGATAGCAGTATTCCAGTGTTTGAGGGACTGCCACAAAGAAGAGGGGGTCAAATTATTCACCAAAACACCAGAGGGCAGGACAAGAAACAATGGTTGGAAACTGATCAAAGAGAGAAGTAACCTGGAATTAAGGAGAAACTTCCTAACAGTGAGGACAATTAATCAGTGGAACAGCTTGCCTCCAGAAATCGTGGGTGCTATATCACTGGAGATTTTTAAGAAGAGACTAGACAGTCATTGTCTGAGATGGCATAGCACTAGAAGACCTCCAAGGTCCCTTTCAGTTCTATTCTATTCTATTCTATTCTATTCTGTTCTGTTCTGTTCTGTTCTGTTCTGTTCTGTTCTGTTCTGTTCTGTTCTGTTCTAAATAAATTGGAACATAACTTCCTCTGTGACCATTTTGTTGCTTCAAAAACAGTTAGATTGGCAACTTGCAGGAGGGACTTTGCAATAGCAATAGGTTTCTGTCCTCTTTTGCTTCAACTGCCATTCTCTCAAAACCTCTGGAGAATGCTATAAATCAGGGTCCGCAGCTTTCACGTGAAAGCCCTGGGTGTTCAGCATATTGGAAAGGTACCAGTTGATGAAAGTTTGGTGGATATTATTTAAAAACAATGCAAAAGCCCATACCCACAAACTCACTCACCACACTATTCCCTTTCAGAGACTAAGCAAGGTCCCACAAAGCATAGCAAGAAAGTGCAGGTAGTCCTCGACTTACAACAACTCATTTAGTGACTGTTCAAAGTTACAACAGCACTGAAAAATGTGACTTATGACCATTTTTCATAGTTACGACCTTTGCAGTATCCCCATGATCACGTGATCAAAATTCAGACCCTTGGCAAAAGGGTTCATATTTATGACTTTTGCTGTGTCCCGGGGTCATGGGATCCCCTTTTGCGACCTTCTGACAAGCAAAATCAAGGGGGAAGCCACATTCACTTAACACCCCAGTTACTAACTTATCAACTGCAGTGATTCACTTAATACCTGTGGCAAGAAAAGTGGTAAAATAGGGCAAAACTCACTTAGCAACAGAAATTTTGGGCTCAGTTCTGGTTGTAAGTCCAGGACTAGTAGTAAGCCCAAAGTAGTAAGCCCAAGAAGTTAAAGACAGGAAAAGAAGCACTGTTTATATGTTTCTGGTCCAAGAAAACATCACTGATTACAGCATAGCCACATGCCACGTCACACCTTCCCTCGTTCATCTCTCCTCTTAAGGTTTTCATCAACTCTATCAATCCAGAACGACTTTTGTTTTGCCCTTCCTCTCTGCCCATTCACTCTTCCATGAGCTACTTGTTCTGGGATTTGATCCTTATTCACTCTCCCTATGGGACCCAACCAATCATCAGTGGAGGTCTCTTATGGATTGCTCACTACTGAGCAGTGAATACAGATATCAGAAAAGTAAAAATCAAACTTAATGAATAGGAAAAAATATCACATTAATTAATAAAAATACTTTTGGGACAGAAATTGAGGCATCAGCAGAACACTGTTTATTTGTATTTTTGATCTTTTTGCAGTTTGCAACAAATAAATTTTGAAGAAAAGGGCACAGCTTTCAATATGTTTCATGTAAAAGTTCATATTCTCTGTGAACATTTATTTTATTTTTATTTATTTATTTTAATCTCATTTATATCCCGCCCTTCTCCGAAGACTCAGGGCGGCTTACAATTTAAGCACAAACCAATGTGCTTAGCAATAGCCTTCATTCTATGTATATGCCTGCTTATTAGCCCCCCCCCCCCCAGCGGCATTATTACAAAGTCAGCTTATTGCCCCTAACAATCTGGGTCCTCATTTTACCTACCTGGGAAGGATGGAAGGCTGAGTCAACCTTGAGCCTGGTGGGATGCGAACCTGCACTAATTGCAGGCAGCTGGTGTTACTTAAGGAGGCATTAGCCCACTGCTCCACCAAGGCTCTATACATCTAGTGATATACTTTTGTTCATTGGTTCATTTGAGGGGAGATCTGCTAGTTAAGTCCTCTTCATTTTTGTTTATTGAATTTTTTTCATCTGTTAAAGTTGAAGAGACCCCCCCCCAAAAAAAAACCCACAAAAAAAAACATTCTCTTAGATCTTGGAACCAATTTGCAGAACACGTTCAGCTTCCCAGGAAAACACTGATGCTCAGGCTTAGGGGAAGAAACCTTCTTGCAAACAAATCTGTATTTTAGGCCCTCATCTTCTTAGTGCATATCTATATTGTGACTGGATTATTAATTTAAATGTGTATTGTTATCTATTATGTGATCAAAAGATTGTTTGCTCTTACATGGGTCATAAAAAGCCTAGCATTTTTATACATATATTTTTTTTCCAATTCACAATTTCTACCCCACCAAAAATGTTGTCCACACTAACAAATTTTTTTAGGAATTGTAACACATCTAACTAAATTAGAATGACTGTTTTGTTGCTTCAAAAAGAATCGTTAGATTGGCAAACTGGAGGAAGAATTTTACAATGACTATAGGTTTCTATCCTACTTTGCTTCATCTGTCACTGTGTCACAACTTCCTAAGAATGGTATAAATTGGGGACTGCAGCTTTCCTGTGAAAACACTGGAAGAATATCCTCTCCCTTGGAAAGCTAACTGGGTTGTCCCTCCTGACTCAACTATGAAGATCCTTCATTTCTTCTTGGCTGGTCTCTCTGTGTTCCTTCTGATTTCTGCAGGTAAGGAATAAGAAGGCAGAGAGGCAGGGAGGGAAGGAAGGAAGGAAGGAAGGAAGGAAGGGAGGGAGGGAGGGAGGGAGGGAGGGAGGAAGGGAGGGAGGGAGGGAGGAAACCTCTGTCTTTGTGGACTGCCCAGTCAGATCAAAAGTCAAGAGAGTGAAATGATCTATGTACAATTAGCAACACCTTGGCCACAAACCAAGTGGGTGCCACCTTCTAATGATTCTCTATTAGGTTAATATTTGTTTTATTTTTCTTTGTATCTAAATTACTGTAAAAGAATTCTGTTTTACTCTAAATCTCTTCTTCATATCAGTGACTGGGAGACAATTATTTGGAGAGAGAGGGAGAAGGAGAGGGAGAGGGAGGGAGGGAGGGAGGGAGGGAGGGAGGGAGAGAGAGAGAGAATTTCCTCTTTGACTTGAGGAGGGAATTGCTGTGCGCAGTGGCCAGCCTTCCTTTGTATGGGGAACATTTTTACAAAGCTTCAAGACAGCATTCCATTGCAATCCCAACACAAGAAAACAGGTGGCCAGGCAGCAAGCTGTTTTTCCACCACAAAACCAAACACACTGCGAAGCAACCCTCAGTTGCAAATTGCTGATTCTTAGTGGTATACCACAGGCATCCATGCTGGAGGAAGGACCACAGGCAGGAGACTCACAAATGTTGGGGGTTACAAAAGGTTTCCACACAAGTGAAGCTTCTGTGGCACAACAGGCTCGGCTTTTTGGCGTGGAATGAAAACTGGAGATGAAATGACTTTTTTCTTCTCAAGATGAACCTGTTTGCAACAATTCTCAACCTAGAATTTTCAGTCTCCACCATCCACATATTATTTTATTGTAGAGACGGAGGTCAAGGATATGCATGTGCAGAAAACTGCCTACCTCAGTATCTTGTTTACCGCATGTCTATGAGCTCACTCCAATTAGCACCGCCAAGGAATGCCAGGAACCATCAAGATACATGAGACTCTACCCTGGCTGGGATGTTCTTAAAGATTGACAAGGAAAAACACCAATAAACAATGCTTTTGCTGTGTGCTCTTTCCTGCTTGTTAAAACTGTATAAAAGTAATAAACTCTGTGTAGGCAGACAGACATTTTGGACACCCTGCGATGACTGGTCTCTGAATCCCACATTTGATACAGTAAACATTTACCTCTTAAGCTCAGATTTTCTAAATATAACAGCCCAGAAAAAATTATTTTATAAGTTCTGGTTCTATGAGAATTAAATTTCTCCTTAGAGCTGTGCTTCATTTGAACACAGAATTTCATGGTCTGAACATTGCAAACTTGAATTATTTCATTGCAAACTTGAATCATTCCACTTAGTATAAGTCTCAGTCTAATAATAATAATAATAATAATAATAATAATAATAATAATAATAATAATAATAATAAGAAGAAGAAGAAGAAGAAGAAGAAGAAGAAGAAGAAGAAGAAGAGGAGGAGGAGGAGGAGGAGGAGGAAGAAGAAGAAGAAGAAGAAGAAGAAGAAGAAGAAGAAGAAGAAGAAGAAGAAGAAGAAGAAGAAGAAGAAGAAGAAGAAGAAGAAGAAGAAGAAGAAGAAGAAGTTGGAAGGGACCTTGGAGGTCATCTAGTCCAACCCCCTGCTCAGGCAGGAAACCCTATACCATTTCAGACAAATGGCTGTCCAGTCTCTTCTTAAAAACTTCCAGTGTTGGAGCATTCACCACTTCTGGAGGCAGGTTGTTCCACTGGTTAGTTGTTCTAACTGTCAGGAAGTTTCTCCTTAGTTCTAGGTTGCTTCTCTCCTTGACTAGTTTCCATCTGTTGCTTCTTGTCCTGCTTTCAGGTGCTTTGGAGAATAGCTTGGCTCCCTCTTCTTTGTGGCAGCCTCTGAGATATTGGAACACTGCTATCATCTCACCCCTCACCCTTCTCTTCAATAAACTACACATACCCAATTCCAGCAACTGTTCCCTATATGTTTTAGCCTCCAGTCCCCCAATCATTTTTGTTGCTCTTCTCTGTACCCTTTCTAGAGTCTCGACATCTTTTTTACATCGTGGTGACCAAAACTGGATGCAGTATTCCAGGTGTGGCCTTACCAAGGCATTGTAAAGTGGTAGCAGTACTTCACGTGATCTTGATTCTATCCCTCTGTTAATGCAGCCTAGCACTGTGTTGGCTTTTTTGGCAGCTGCAGCACACTGCTGGCTCATATTTAAGTGATTGTCCACTAGGACTTCGAGATCCCTCTCACAGTTACTACTATTGAGCAAGGTACCACCTATACTATACTTGTGCATTTGATTTTTCCTGCCTAAATGTAGAACCTTACTTTTTTCACCATTGAATTTCATTTTGTTAGATAGTGCCCAGTGTTCGAGTCTGTCCAGATCTTCCTGTATCTTAAGCCTATCTTCTGGAGTATTGGCTATTCCTGACAGCTTGGTGTCATCTGCAAATTTGATGAGTTCCCCATCTATCCCCTCATCCAAATCATTGATGAAGATTTTGAAGAGCACTGGGCCCAGAACAGAGCCCTGGGGCACCCCACTACACACTTCCTTCCATGTAGATGCGGTTCCATTGAGGACCACACGCTGATTACGGCCTGTCAGCCAGCTACGAATCTATCTGGTGGTGATGCTATCTAACCCACATTTTTCTATCTTATCAAGTAGTAGGTTGTGATCTACTTTATCAAATGCCTTACTGAAGTCCAAGTAAATTATATCTACAGCATTCCTCTGGTCCACTAGTTTTGTCATTTGATCAAAGAATGCAATAAGATTTGTCTGGCATGATCTGTTTTTGACAAACCCATGTTGGCTTTTAGTGGTAACTTTGTTCGCATGAAGGTATTTGCTGATTTGTTGTTTGATTATCTTTTCCGGAATCTGCCCAGGTATTGAGGTCAGGCTGATAGGTCTGTAGTTTCCAGGATCTATTTTTTTCCCTTTTTTGAATATGGGGACTACATCAGCTGTCTTCCAGTCCTCTGGTAGTTCCCCAGTGCTCCAGGATCTTTGAAAAATATAGTTCAGTGGTTCTGAGATCACATCTGCCAGTTCCTTGAGAACCTTGGGATGTAATCCATCTGGTCCAGGTGATTTGAACTCGTCTAGGCTGGACAGGTGCTGTTCTATCCCAAATCTCACAAATATGAAGACAAATAAGAAAATGATGATCAATGGCATGTGGGGAGATAATGATGATGATGATGATGATGTTGATGATGGAAGGGATCTGATGATGGAAGTCACCTAGTCCAACCCCCTGCACAGGCAGGAAACCCTATTGTTCTAACTATCAGGAAATTTCTCCTTAGTTCTAGATGGCTTCTCTCTTTGGTTAGTTTCCATCCATTGCTTCTTGTCCTGCCTTCAGGTGCTTTGGAGAACAGATTGGCTCCCTCTTCTTTATAGCAACACCTTAAATATTGGAACAGTGCTATCATGTCAACCCTTGCCTTCTCTTCACCCCTCGCACACGGAACGCTGTTACAGGCCCGGGTACAGCACGGAGACGGCATTGGTCGCTCTGGTGAATGATCTCTGGAGGGCGCGGGACAGGGGATATTCCTCTGTCCTTGTCCTATTAGACCTCTCGGCGGCTTTCGATACCATCGACCATGGTATCTTGCTGCGGCGTCTCAGGGGACTGGGAGTGGGAGGCACAGTTCTTCAGTGGTTCTCCTCCTATCTCCTGGGACGCTCGCAGTCGGTGTTGGCAGGGGGGCAGAGATCGGCCCCTAGGTCTCTCGTTTGTGGAGTTCCTCAGGGGTCGGTTCTCTCGCCTCTCCTGTTCAACATCTACATGAAACCGCTGGGTGAGATCATTCGTGGTTTTGGAGTTGGGTATCATCAATATGCCGATGATACCCAACTTTTCTTTTCGACCCCAAACCACCCCAGTGATGCCCTCGCTGTGATGTCCCGTTGCCTGGAGGCGGTTCGGGTCTGGATGGGGAGGAACAGACTTCAACTCAACCCTGACAAGACTGAGTGGCTGTGCATTCCGGCATCCCGGGACATTCAAAATGTTCCATCTCTTTCTATGGGGGGTGAGCTCTTACCCCCCGTGGATAGGGCTCGCAACTTGGGAGTCCTCCTAGATTCACGGCTAACCCTGGAAGACCATATAGTGGCCGTGACTAGGGGGGCTTTCGCCCAGGTTCGCCTGGTGCACCAGTTGCGGCCCTATCTGGACCGGGATGCCCTGTGCACGGTCACTCATGCGCTCGTGACCTCTCGCCTTGACTACTGTAATGCTCTCTACATGGGGCTTCCCTTGAAGACCACTCGGAGGCTCCAGCTGGTACAGAATGCGGCCGCGAGAGTTGTCTTGGGAGTTTCCCGGTACTCCCATGTTACACCTTTGCTCCGCGAGCTGCATTGGCTACCAGTTGTCTTCCGGGTGAGGTTCAAGGTCTTGGTTATGATCTTCAAGTCCTTACATGGCATGGGTCCGGGTTACCTCAGGGACCACCTGCTGCCGGCGTCAACTCCCCTCCGCCCTGTGCGCTCCCACAGAGAGGGCCTCCTCAGGGTGCCTCCGGTCAGAGAATGCCGACTGGTGGCCCCCAGGGGGAGGGCCTTCTCTGTGGGCACTCCGGCACTTTGGAATCAACTGCCGGTGGAGCTCCGGATGACATCTGACCTCCGAACCTTCCGTCGCGGCCTGAAGACCCATTTATTCGAATTAGCTGGTCTGGCCTGATGGGGGAATATTTGGGTTTTTAAAATAGTTGTTTTTTATTATTGTATTATTGTTTTTATTTGGGCATTGGTTTAATCTTATTTTAACTTTTGTATCGTAATTATATATGCCCTGTGAACCGCCCTGAGTCCCCAGGGAGAAGGGCGGTATATAAATTAAATAAAACCTAAAACCTAAACCTTCCCACCGTAGTGGTCCCTATTTTTCTACTTGCATTTTTACGTGCTTTCGAACTGCTAGGTTGGCAGAAGCTGGGACGAGTAACAGGCACTCACTCTGTTACGCGGCACTCGGGATTTGATCCGCCAAACTGCCGATCTTCTGATCGACAAGCTCAGCGTCTTAACCCACTGAGCCACCACGTCCCTAAATTGTAGTTACAAGAGAGCAAAACCTGGTTGTAGATTAGGAAAAAAATTACTAACAAGAAGAGCAGTTTAACCAAATGGCAATATGGAAACAATTGCATAATTTAAAGATATTCATTCTTTAAAGAAATAAGAAAAATAATAAAACTGTTTAGTATTTCTTCAGAAACAAAATTAGGAATGGAGAAAAAAGTAATGTCTTTATATGAGAAATAATAGCTGCCGGTTTCCACCAGAAGATGGCATCAAGCATTTCTTTAGCTAGACACTATGAGGACTAGCTTTGTTCCTGAAATCATCTGGAGGGCCAATGGGGCAATTTGAATGGCATTATCACACCATCCAGTTAATAGGTATTGTGGCTGTTTCTCAAAGCATCGAACGTATTGGAAGGATGCCAGCTCATGGAAGCCTGGTGAATATTATGTAAAACAGAGTAAACGTACATACCCACAAAGATACTTACCAGACTATTCCCTGTCAGAGTAAACACTGGCCCACAAAGCACTGAAAAATAGTAAGCCCAAGAAATGAAAGAAAGGAAAGGAAACACACTCCACACGTTTTGGTCCCTATAAACCATCTCTGAGGTCCACCACCACCACCTCCCATGGTGATGTGTGGGTGAGTTTGGGGTGGGGGAGAAAATGTGTTTTTAAGATCCTTTTAAAGTAAATGGTTAAGGTATGTCCTGATAGTGAGACTGTGGAGTCACAAGGGATTATAGGCCCCTTAATCGGGTGCCTCCTCCCAATTAACAGGCTGTTCAGAAATTGGGTCCCCAAACATCCTGTTTTCCTGCAGAAAACTCTGAATTCTTTGTGCAATACTTGATAAAGAATATCCTTCTGCCTTTGAGGCCTGCCACGTCAGATCAAAAGAAAAGTGAGATGGTCTATGTATTGCCAGCAACTCCTTGACTACAAACCAAGAAGGTGTTACCTCCTCATGGCCACCGCGTCCCTAAATTGTAGTTACAAGAGGGCAAAACCTGGTTGTAGATTAGGAAAAAAAATTACTAACAAGAACAGCAGTTTAACCAAATGGCAATATGGAAACAATTGCATAATTTAAAGATATTCATTCTTTAAAGAAATAAGAAAAATAATAAAACTGTTTAGTATTTCTTCAGAAGGGACGCGGTGGCTCAGTGGGTTAGGACGCTGAGCTTGTCGATCAGAAGGTCGGCAGTTTGACGGGTCGAATCCCGAGTGCCGCGTAACAGAGTGAGCGCCTGTTACTCGTCCCAGCTTCTGCCAACCTAGCAGTTCAAAACCACGTAAAAATGCAAGTAGAAAAATAGGGACCACTATGGTGGGAAGGTAACAGCGTTCCGTGCGCCTTTGGTGTCTAGTCATGCCGGCCACATGACCACGGAGATGTCCTCGGACAAGTGCTGGCTCTTTGGCTTTGAAACGGAGGTGAGCACCGGCCCCTAGAGTCGGAAATGACTAGCACGCATGTGCGGGGGAACCTTTACCTTTACCTTATTTCTTCAGAAACAAAATTAGGAATGGAGAAAAAAGAAACGTCTTTATATGAGAATAGCTGCCGGTTTCCACTAGAAGATGGCATCAAGCATTTTTTTAGCTAGACACTATGAGGACTAGCTTTGTTCCTGAAATCATCTGAAGGGCCAATGGGGCAATTTGAATGGCATTATCACACCATCCAATTAATAAGTATTGTGGCTGTTTCTCAAAGCATCGAGCGCATTGGAAGGATGCCAGCTCATGCAAGCCTGGTGAATATTATGTAAAACAGAGTAAACATACATACCCACAAAGGTACTTACCAGACTATTCCCTGTCAGAGTAAACACTGGCCCACAAAGCACTGAAAAATAGTAAGCCCAAGAAATGAAAGAAAGGAAAGGAAACACACTCCACACATTTTGGTCCCTATAAACCATCTCTGATGTCCACTACCACCACCACCACCCATGTCATAAGTACCCTTTTGTTTTTTACACTTATTCCCTTATTCTCCCTTTAAAGTTTTTATCAATTCCATCCAACTAGAACTATCATTTTTCATCCGCTTCCTCTCCGCCCGTTCATTCTTCAATAAGATACTTGGTTTGGGATTTAATCCTCAATCGTTCGTTCTCCCTATGAACGAAACCTTAATTAAGCCTTAATCTGCACAGCTATATTTGGTATGCCGGTCTGACAGCCGCGGATAGGAAAGTATTACAGAGGGTAGTGAGCACAGCACAAGACATTGTGGGCTGTTCCCTGACACCACTGGATGACATCGCCAGGGCTCGTTGCCTTGGAAGAGTGAGGAAGATTCTCAGGGATGACTCACACCCTGGACGGTATCTCTTTACTCTCCTACCATCCGGTAGGAGATATAGGAATATAGCCAGCCGTACCAACAGGCTGAAGAATAGCTTTTATCCGTGGGCTGTTAGGCTTTTGAATGGGATGTAATCTTATGCAGAGTTGACTTGGGAGGCCGGTGTGTGGTGTAGTTGGTTCACATAGTGTGGTGGGATGGAGGGTTTGTTGTCACTGTGTGTTGGAGGGAGAGAGCACAGGGGGAGGCTCAGGTAATCTCAATGTAGACATGTTGTACTTTGACAATAAAGGTTTATTATTATTATTATTATTATTATTATTATTATTATTATTATTATTATTATTATTATTATTTATAAAGCTTCAAGAGAGCAGTCCATCCCAACAAAAGGAACCAGACTGGACAGGCAGCAAACTGTTTTTCTACCACAAAACTAACCAGTGTGCAAAGCAAAACTCAGTTGTGGGTTGCTAATTTTTAGTGGCAAACCACAGGTATCCATGCTGGAGGAAGGACCACATGCTTGAGAAATACAAATTTTGGGGTTGCAAAATGTTTCCACACAAGTGAAGCTGTCAACGCTGCTAACATTGGATGTTTTTGCATTGACAACAGATGGAGATGTAGCCATTTTCTTCTTTTCACTTTTAGAGTTAGATGATGCTGGGGAGGGGGGGATGTGCATGAGAGTCCAGCTAGACATAATAACACTGAACCTAGCATGAGAACCAGAGTTGTTGAAATAAAAGATGATAAAGAATTGACAGGCTGGAGAGCTGGAGAGGAAGCCCGTGCTTCAAACTAATTGGGGAATGTGATTTATGACTGTTAATTGGAGGAGGGAATTGTGCTTTGATAGTATGTGCTCAGGGGAGGGGAATTCAATTTTTGGCTTTGATTATATTAGTGCCTATGTTATGCTACTCAAATAAAGATTCTTTAAGGTAAACAATGTCTCAAAGTTCTTGGATGAGTCCCATCTGTCGGAACCATGACAGAAGCTTCCAAGGACAACAGGCTTTTTGGCTCCAATAAACTGGAATGAGAATTGGAGATGAATTTTTCCTCTTAAGATCCCAGGAATTCTGGGACATCTAGTTTAATATATTTGAAGATCACCCAGCTTGGTCTGCTGATGAGTGTTTCAACAATTAAAGCTGTTTCCCAGAACACAGAGTTGCTGCATGATAATATTTTAACAGCAGAGATACTAGCCACCTCCTGGGGAAACTCTAGCTCTGTATTTCCTGCATTAAATGGAGGTTTGAACTAAACAGGTCTCCACAGCCCTCCAATATTACGCCATAAAGGAAGAGAAAAATCCTATCTTTTATCTAGTTGAAACAACACCATCCTTAAGGAAAAGGGAGTTTGTCAGCTGACTTTAGCAATAATAATATTTATGGATGATTAAAAATCTTTAGCAACAAGATCCCAAAGAAAACCCCTGCTCCTATTTCATCTCAAGCAGAGTGACCATGCTTAATGGCCACAAAATGCTGAACATATTGTACATTTTGGGAAGAGGAGAGAAAATGGGGTAAAGGGGTGAAAGAGAACTAGTATGAAGCATCTTGGTGGAGGGCAGGCTTCACTGAGTTTAAGTACTGCATCTTTCAACATTCTGTCTTTCTGTCTGTCTGTCTGTCTGAAGTCTTTCCTGATTCCCCCTCAGTGGCTGTAGGCCATAGGCAGCTCCTCAGATGCCACTGGGAGCCTCATTCATAGTGGGAGAGAATGACATTTTCTTATTTGCCTTCCTATTTGTGAGATTTGCCTACATTTTCCAACATTCTGCAAACATTTTGTTGCAACCTCACTGATCATTCTTCTGATTCTTATCCATGTTAATAAATATTCAGCTTGCTTCTTACCTTTCTTTGGCTTTCTGTCAACAGTGAATTCTTTTTAAATACGTCTCTCCACTTCTGTGCAGGATTCGCCTCCAAGAAACCTAAAACCAGGAGGGAATGCCACCTGCAAAATGGTACTTGCAAATGGTTAAAGTGCAAATATCCCTTCAGAGAACATGGAAAATGTGGTATTCGGAAACGTTGTTGCATCAGGTAATTTTTTTCTAATCAATTGACAGATCCTATAAGTTGTCAGGGAATAAAAGGTTTCTTCCTAAATCTCCTTGGGAACAGTGAACATATTCCTAAGTATAAGAGACTTTGATTTATTTGTATAAAATATGCATTAATGTTCAAAGTGAGAAAATTTCCAGTTTCCCATATATCAGATAGTTGATAGAGAGATGATAGATAGATAGATAGATAGATAGATAGATAGATAGATAGATAGATAGATAGATAGATACATAGAAAGATAGAAAAAAACAGGGTAAGCAACAGGGTAGAACCGGTTCCAGGAAGGGCATTCCATTCCATTCCATTCCATTCCATTCCATTCCATTCCACTATTCTATTCTATTCTATTCTATTCTATTCTATTCTATTCTATTCTATTCTATTCTAGTTCTATTCTATTCTATTCTATTCTATTCTATTCTATTCTATGTAGAGTAGCCAATTTGCCTTAGAGTGGCCAATCTGCTTCAACAGAATGGTCCTTTGCAACCTCAAAGGAAGGTAGCAGGGTAGGCAAGTAGCAAATTGTATCTCCACCACAAAACTAATCATCGTGCAAAGCAAACCTCAGTTGCCAGTTGCTAACTCTTAGCAGCAGATGACAAGCATGCATGGTACAGGAAGGGCCACACACTTGAGACACACATATTTTGGGGTTACAAAGGATTTCCTGAAGGCAAAGCTTCCATGGCACAACAAGCTTGACTTTTTGGCTCCAATAACCTAAAATGAAAACTGGAGATGAAATTATTTCTTTTTTCACTTAAGATGAACCTGTTTGCAAACATTCTGAGCCTGGACTTTTCCATCTCCATCTTCCACACGTTAATTGATGCTATAAATGTCTACAATATCTTTTCCACCACATCAAAATTATTTCATAGAGGGGGACTCCAATTCCCTGAGAATTCTCTTTCTCCTTTGCTACATACCTTCTACAGCCATCATTCAGACAAAAAAAAAAGATGGGCTGTGTGTCATTTGAACACAGATAATCAAATATTGCAAAATATGACTTTTTTAAAAAAAATCATTCTCCCAGGTATTACAGTCTCCTCTTAAAAACTTCAAAAATATGAAGGCATAGGTCAGAAATAAGAAAATGCCATACTCTCCTACTATGGATGAGGGAGGCTGGCAATGGCATGTGAGAAGCTGCATCTGGCCTATAATCACTGAGAGGGAGGCAGAAAAGAGAATATCCCAACTCGGTATCCTGAAAGGTTGAATCCAACTGAGAATAGACTGGCCAGGAACTCTGGGAGTTGTAGTTTAACATATTTGAACAGCACCCAGCTTGGCTTGCTGGTCAGTGCTTCAACAATGAAAGCTGTTTCTCAGAGAACAGAGTCATTACTCACCTTTAGACTTTCTGCATTAAGCAGAGGGTTGAACTAAATAGTTCTCCACAACTCTCCAATTTTATGCCACAAAAGAAGAGAAAATCCTTTATTTTACAGAATTATAGAGTTGGAAGAGAACTTGGAGGCCCTTTAGTCCAACCCGCTGCTCAAGCAGGAGAACCCTGTACCATTTCGGACAAATGGTTGTCCAATCTCTTCTTAAAAACTTCCAGTGTTGGAGTATTCAAAATTTCTGGAGGCAAATTGTTTTACCAATTAATTGTTCTAACTGTTAGGAAATTTCTCCTTAATTCCAGGTTGCTTCTCTCCTTGATTAGTTTCCATCCATTGCATCATGTCCTGCCTTCAGATGCTTTGGACAATAGGTTGATTTCCCCCACCCCCACCACCTTCTTTGTGCCACAAACAATGCCATGCTTAAAGGAGAGCAATTTGTCAGCTGACTTTGCCAATGCTAACATTTGTGGATGATTAAAAAAATCATCATTTCATCTCAAACCAGGCCTTCTGTTCATAGTTCAGTCTCAGACTCTGGCTTACCTTCCCCAGGTAGACACTTCCAAATGCTCCCCACATTCCTGGCGTAGTTCAACAATGGTTATAATTCTGGAGATTGGACAGAGAGGTCAATTGAAATAGGCAGCATGTGTGGTAATAAAACAAAAACAGTGTTCCCCATTATAGTTTTTCAGCTCAACCCAATTTGAAAATGTGGTCCTCATCAAGCTAAAAAAGAAATGCTTGGACCTCAACCTTAAAGCATCTGAAGTTACTCCTAAAAGTTAAATCGTCATGAACATAATGTTTTTCTTGTTTAACTTTCTGCTCATTGTTTTAATTTGCTTGTATCATTCAGTTCACAATTCCCAGGAGAAAATCCTATTGGAGACAACTCACCATCTGTCTTCTGAAACATCTGAGAAGTCTTCTTGGTTTGAGAGCCTGAATCCTGACTTTTCCCTTCCAGAATAGAATAGTGCTCTGTCTCCAAACTGCCTTGGCCTTCAATTAAAGTTGCCTGCTTTGCAAAGATTTTTATGAGTTCTTGCATTTAAAACCAAAATAAATAAAGCATTCTTGCTATTTTCAGCATTCAAAATGAAAGATTGTTGCTAATATGTATTTATAGGCACAGCCCTGGAGCCAATAGTATAGAACCAGTTCCAAGAAGGGCAATGAGATTGATCAACTAAGTTGGACCTGGGCATGTTTACTTTGAGAAGATGTGGGAAAGCAGGAGGTCTCTTCAAGGAACTGAATGGGTGACACACAAAAGAAAATCAAGCTAACTTCAGTCTTACCTCAGAGTAGGGGACATTGAGTAAATAAATTGTAGTTAAGGTAAAGGTAAAGGTTCCCCCACACATGCGTGCTAGTCATTTCCAACTCTAGGGGCCGGTGCTCATCTCTGTTTCAAACCCGAAGAACCAGCGCTTGTCTGAGGACGTCTCCGTGGTCATGTGGCCGGCATGATTAGATGCCAAAGGCGCACGGAATGCTGTTACCTTCCCACCATAGTGGTCCCTATTTTTCTACTTGCATTTTTACGTGCTTTCAAACTGCTAGGTTGGCAGAAGCTGGGACAAGTAACAGGCGCTCACTCTGTTATGCGGCACTCGGGATTTGATCCACCAAACTGCTGATCTTCTGATCGACAAGCTCAGCGTCTTAACCCACTGAGCCACCGCGTCCCTAAATTGTAGTTATAAGAGGGCAAAACCTGGTTGTACATTAGGAAAAAAATTACTAACAAGAACAGCAGTTTAACCAAATGGCAATATGGAAACAATTGCATAATTTAAAGATATTCATTCTTTAAAGAAATAAGAAAAATAATAAAACTGTTTAGTATTTCTTCAGAAACAAAATTAGGAATGGAGAAAAAAGAAACGTCTTTATATGAGAATAGCTGCTGGTTTCCACCAGAAGATGGCATCAAGCATTTCTTTAGCTAGACACTATGAGGATTAGCTTTGTTCCTGAAACCATATGGAGGGCCAATGGGGCAATTTGAATGGCATTATCACACCACCCAATTAATAGGTATTGTGGCTGTTTCTCAAAGCATCAAGCGTATTGGAAGGATGCCAGCTCATGCAAGCCTGATGAATATTATGTAAAACAGAGTAAAACGTACATACCCACAAAGGTACTTACCAGACTATTTCCTGTCAGAGTAAACACTGGCCCACAAAGCACTGAAAAATAGTAAGTCCAAAAAATGAAAGAAAGGAAAGGAAACACACTCCACACGTTTTGGTCCCTATAAACCATCTCTGATGTCCACCACCACCACCACCCATGTCATAAGTACCCTTTTGTTTTTAACACTTATTCCCTTATTCTCCTTTTAAGGTTTTTATCAATTCCATCCAACTAGAACTATCATTTTTCATCCGCTTCCTCTCTGCCCATTCATTCTTCAATAAGATACTTGGTTTGGGATTTAATCCTCAATTGTTCGTTCTCCCTATGTGACCAAATCAACTTATCCCTCACTTCCATGTTCACATTCACCAGCACCCATTCATTCTTGATTTTCTCCTTTTTTTGTTTTATCGTACAGACTTCTCAAGTGAATGAACGCAAATATGCCTGTCCCAGGATAATGTTGCAGGCTTCAATCTGGGTCAGTCACTGGGACCAGAGGTTTAGTCTTCCCAGCTTTCAGACTCATGCTAAAGCCCACCCTAAGGGAACTTCTCTGAGGATAGACTCCCTCATGAGTCTGAAAGCTCCTGAGACTAAACTTCTCAAGCATTCCAGTTTCCCTGAATTTTTTTATTATTATTTATTAATCCCATTTATATCCCGGCCTTCTCCGAAGACTCAGGGCGGCGAACAAACTAAGCACAAATCAATGTGCTTAGCAATAGCCTTCATTCTATGTATATGCTTGCTTATTAGGGCTTTCACCCCCCCCCCAAGCAGCATTATTACAAAGTCAGCTTATTGCCCCCAACAATCTGGGTCCTCATTTTACCTACCTCGGAAGGCTGAGTCAACCTTGACCCTGGTGGGATGCGAACCTACAGTAATTGCAGGCAGCTGGTGTTACTTAAGGAGGCATTAGCCCACTGCTCCACCAAGGCGTACCTTTATATTTCTCCAGATATACCCAACTCTCTCTTCTAGAAACACTTTCTTCTATAAAGAAAAGATGTAGGGTGTCCAGAGAGTACAATAACATGCCTAAAACCTAAAAAGTAGCTTCAAGAAGAATGTATGAAACACTTTAGTACTTTGCAGTGAGTAAGGGTATGAGTATACTAAAAATTAAACCTAAAGAATAGAAACAAATAACTAATTAATTAACAAAAATATTTTTGGCACAAACATTTGAGGCATTAGCAGGACATTCACACTACTGTATTTTTTTTATTTTGGACTGGTTGCAAGTACACGTTAAAATCCATTTTCACCAATAAAATTTGAAGAAAAAACATGCAGTCTTCAATATTTTTCACTTAAAACTTCATATTCTCTGTGAACCTTCATTTATACATCTTCTAGTGATGTATATTTGTTCATTTGTTTCATCTGTGGAGACATCTGCTAGCAAGCCATCTTCATTTGTGTGTGTGTATTTGTGTGTGTTACTGTGTGATGAATCGTTTAGTTGTTATTTACAATTTACTTATTTAACTTTATATTTGTATTTACACATTTACCTTCTGGTTTCTACATGTAAGGAATTATTGTTATCTATATGAGGTCAAAAGATTGTTTGCTCTAACATGGGTAGTAAAAAGTCTAGCATTTTTATACAGATATTTCTCCCACTCCTCCCCCCCCAGTCACTAAAAATGAAATCCAAAAGAGAAAAAAAATATGGAAATTGGAACACACCTGCAGTAACCAAGTTGAACGTGTCATGCTCTGTGACCGTTTTGTTGCTTCAAAAACAAATGTTAGATTGGTAAATTCCAGGAAGAATTTTACAATGGTAATAGGTTTCTATCCTACTTTGCTTCAACTGCCACTGTGTCACAACTTTCCAAAAATGCTATATAAATTGTGGATGGCAGCTTTCAGGCCAAACACTGGGAGGCTGTCCTGTCTCTAGGTCCCTTGTAAACCTTCCTGGATTCTGACTTTCTAACAGAAACTATGAAGATCCTTCATTTCTTCTTGGCTGGTCTGTTTGTCCTCCTTCTGGTTTCTACAGGTAAGGAATTAAAAAAGGAGGAACAAAGGAAGGAAATTTCTGGGTCTTGTTCTTCAGCCATGCATAAGAATCCCTTTTCTGCCTTGGCCTTGGAATTAAAGCATCTTCCAGATCAGGGACAGGGTCTCCAGGCTTTGCGGTATCCTTAAGAACCTCCTGGCTGCCATCCACGCAAGCAAGCATTCAGCCATCTGGAAAAGAGGGAGCAACGTAAGGCAGGAGAATGGGGTCTTAGAACATAGTCTTGGTCTCTTTTACTGAAGTGTGGGTGAGTTTGGGGTGGCGGAGAAAATGTGTTTTTAAGATCCTTTTAAAGTAAATGGTTAAGGTATGTCCTGATAGTGAGACTGTGGAGTCACAAGGGATTATAGGCCCCTTAATCGGGTGCCTCCTCCCAATTAACAGGCTGTTTGGAAACTGGGTCCCCAAACATCTTGTTTTCCTCCAGAAAACCCTGAATTCTTTGTGCAATACTTGATAAAGAATATCCTTCTGCTTTGAGGCCTGCCAAGTCAGATCAAAAGTAAAGTGAGATGGTCTATGTAGTGCTAGCAACTCCTTGACTACAAACCAAGAGGGTGTTACCTCCTCATGGTTCTTTGTTAGGTTGAGTTTTATTATATTTCCCTTTCTATCTAAATTACTGTATAAGAATTCTGTTTCACTCTAAATCTCTCTATCTTCATATCAGTGACTGGGAGAACTGTGTGGATAATCATTTGCTTTGTTTTGCTTTGCTTTTGAGAGACCCATTTTCTGTTTGACTGTTTGGGGGATGGGGGAGTTGCTACGTGTAGTGGCCAGCCTGCCTTAATCTGCACAGCTATATTTTTACAAAGCTTCAAGAGAGCAGTCCATCCCAACAAAAGGAACCAGACTGGACAGGCAGCAAACTGTTTTTCTACCACAAAACTAACCAGTGTGCAAAGCAAAACTCAGTTGTGGGTTGCTAATTCTTAGTGGCAAACCACAGGTATCCATGCTGGAGGAAGGACCACATGCTTGAGAAATACAAATTTTGGGGTTGCAAAATGTTTCCACACAAGTGAAGCTGTCAACACTGCTAACATCGGATGTTTTTGCATTGACAACAGATGGAGATGCAGCCATTTTCTTCTTTTCACTTTTAGAGTTAGATGATGCTGGGGAGGGGGGGATGTTCATGAGAGTCCAGCTAGACATAATAACACTGAACCTAGCATGAGAACCAGGGTTGTTGAAATAAAAGATGATAAAGAATTGACAGGCTGGAAAGCTGGAGAGGAAGCTCATACTTCAAACTAATTGGGGAATATGATTTATGACTGTTAATTGGAGGAGGGAATTGTGCTTTGATAGTATGTGCTCAGGGGAGGGGAATTCAATTTTTGGCTTTGATTATATTAGTGCCTATGTTATGCTACTCAAATAAAGATTCTTTAAGGTAAACAATGTCTCAAAGTTCTTGGATGAGTCCCATCTGTCGGCACCATGACAGAACCTTCCAAGGACAACAGGCTTTTTAGCTCTAATAAACTGGAATGAGAATTGGAGATGAATTTTTCCTCTTAAGATCCCAGGAATTCTGGGACATCTAGTTTAATATATTTGAAGAGCACCCAGCTGGGTCTGCTGATGAGTGTTTCAACAATTAAAGCTGTTTCCCAGAACACAGAGTTGCTGCATGATAATATTTTAACAACAGAGATATTAGCCACCTCCTGGGGAAACTCTAGCTCTGTATTTCCTGCATTAAATGGAAGGTTGAACTAAACAGGTCTCCACAGCCCTCCAATATTACGCCATAAAGGAAGAGAAAAATCCTATCTTGTATCTAGTTGAAACAACACCATCCTTAAGGAAAAGGGAGTTTGTCAGCTGACTTTAGCAATAATAATATTTATGGATGATTAAAAATCTTTAGCAGCAAGATCCCAAAGAAAACCCCTGCTCCTATTTCATCTCAAGCAGAGTGACCATGCTTAATGGCCACAAAATGCTGAACATATTGTACATTTTGGGAAGAGGAGAGAAAATGGGGGAAAGGGGTGAAAGAGAAATAATAAGAAGCATCTTGGTGGAGGGCAGGCTTCACTGAGTTTAAGTACTGCATCTTTCAACATTCTGTCTTTCTGTCTGTCTGTCTGTCTGAAGTCTTTCCTGATTCCCCCTCAGTGGCTGTAGGCCATAGGCAGCTCCTCAGATGCCACTGGGAGCCTCATTCATAGTGGGAGAGAATGACATTTTCTTATTTGCCTTCCTATTTGTGAGATTTGCCTACATTTTCCAACATTCTGCAAACATTTTGTTGCAACCTCACTGATCATTCTTCTGATTCTTATCCATGTTAATAAATATTCAGCTTGCTTCTTACCTTTCTTTGGCTTTCTGTCAACAGTGAATTCTTTTTAAATACGTCTCTCCACTTCTGTGCAGGATTCGCCTCCAAGAAACCTAAAACCACGAAGGAATGCCACCTGCAAAATGGTACTTGCAAATGGTTAAAGTGCAAATATCCCTTCAGAGAACATGGAAAATGTGGTATTCGGAAACGTTGTTGCATCAGGTAATTTTTTTCTAATCAATTGACAGATCCTATAAGTTGTCAGGGAATAAAAGGTTTCTTCCTAAATCTCCTTGGGAACAGTGAACATATTCCTAAGTATAAGAGACTTTGATTTATTTGTATAAAATATGCATTAATGTTCAAAGTGAGAAAATTTCCAGTTTCCCATATATCAGATAGTTGATAGAGAGATGATAGATAGATAGATGGATAGATGGATAGATAGATAGATAGATAGATAGATAGATAGATAGATAGATAGATAGATAGAAAAAAACAGGGTAAGCAACAGGGTAGAACCGGTTCCAGGAAGGGCATTCCATTCCATTCCATTCCATTCCATTCCATTCTATTCTATTATTCTATTCTATTCTATTCTATTCTATTCTATTCTATTCTATTCTATTCTATTCTATTCTATTCTATTCTATTCTATTCTATTCTATTCTATTCTATTCTATTCTATTCTATTCTATTCTATTCTATTCTATTCTATTCTATTCTATTCTATGTAGAGTGGCCAATCTGCTTCAACAGAATGGTCCTTTGGAACCTCAAAGGAAGGTAGCAGGGTAGGCAAGTAGCAAACTGTATCTCCACCACAAAACTAATCATCATGCAAAGCAAACCTCAGTTGCCAGTTGCTAACTCTTAGCAGCAGATGACAAGCATGCATGCTACAGGAAGGGCCACACACTTGAGACACACATATTTTGGGGTTACAAAGGATTTCCTGAAGGCAAAGCTTCCATGGCACAACAAGCTTGACTTTTTGGCTCCAATAACCTAAAATGAAAACTGGAGATGAAATTATTTCTTTTTTCACTTAAGATGAACCTGTTTGCAATCATTCTGAGCCTGGACTTTTCCACCTCCATCTTCCACACGTTAATTGATGCTATAAATGTCTACAATATCTTTTCCACCACATCAAAATTATTTCATAGAGGGGGACTCCAATTCCCTGAGAATTCTCCTTCTCCTTTGCTACATAGCTTCTACAGCCATCATTCAGATGAAAAAAAAACAAAGATGGGCTGTGTGTCATTTGAACACAGATAATCAAATATTGCAAAATATGACTTTTTTTAAAAAATCATTCTCCCAGGTATTACAGTCTCCTCTTAAAAACTTAAAAAAATATGAAGGCATAAGTCAGACATAAGAAAATGCCATACTCTCCTACTATGGATGAGGGAGGCTGGCAATGGCATGTGAGAAGCTGCATCTGGCCTATAATCACTGAGAGGGAGGCAGAAAAGAGAATATCCCAACTCGGTATCCTGAAAGGTTGAATCCAACTGATAATAGACTGGCCAGGAACTCTGGGAGTTGTAGTTTAACATATTTGAACAGCACCCAGCTTGGCTTGCTGGTCAGTGCTTCAACAATGAAAGCTGTTTCTCAGAGAACAGAGTCATTACTCACCTTTAGACTTTCTGCATTAAGCAGAGGGTTGAACTAAATAGTTCTCCACAACTCTCCAATTTTATGCCACAAAAGAATTATAGAGTTGGAAGAGAACTTGGAGGCCCTTTAGTCCAACCCGCTGCTCAAGCAGGAGAACCCTGTACCATTTCGGACAAATGGTTGTCCAATCTCTTCTTAAAAACTTCCAGCGTTGGAGTATTCAACACTTCTGGAGGCAAATTGTTTCACCAATTAATTGTTCTAACAGTCAGGAAATTTCTCCTTAATTCCAGGTTGCTTCTCTCCTTGATTAGTTTCCATCCATTGCATCATGTCCTGCCTTCAGATGCTTTGGACAATAGGTTGATTTCCCCCACCCCCACCACCTTCTTTGTGCCACAAACAATGCCATGCTTAAAGGAGAGCAATTTGTCAGCTGACTTTGCCAATGCTAACATTTGTGGATGATTAAAAAAATCATCATTTCATCTCAAACCAGGCCTTCTGTTCATAGTTCAGTCTCAGACTCTGGCTTACCTTCCCCAGGTAGACACTTCCAAATGCTCCCCACATTCCTGGCGTAGTTCAACAATGGTTATAATTCTGGAGATTGGACAGAGAGGTCAATTGAAATAGGCAGCATGTGTGGTAATAAAACAAAAAGAGTGTTCCACATTATAGTTTTTCAGCTCAACCCAATTTGAAAATGTGGTCCTCATCAAGCATCTGATGCCTTAAAACATCTGAAGTTACTCCTAAAAGTTAAATCATCATGAACATAACGTTTTTCTTGTTTAACGTTCTGCTCATTGTTTTAATGTGCTTGTATTACTCAGTTCACAATTCCCAAAAGAAAATCCTATTGGAGACAACTCACCATCTGTCTTCTGAAACACCTGAGAAGTCTTCATGGTTTAAGAGCCTGAATCCTGACTTTTCCCTGCCAGAATAGAATAATGCTCTGTCTCCAAACTGCCTTGGCCTTCAATTAAAGTTGCCTGCTTTGCAAAGATTTTTATGAGTTCTTGCATTTAAAACCAAAATAAATAAAGCATTCTTGCTATTTTCAGCATTCAAAATGAAAGATTGTTGCTAATATGTATTTATAGGCACAGCCCTGGAGCCAATAGTATAGAACCGGTTGCAAGAAGGGCAATGAGATTGATCAACTAAGTTGGACCTGGGCATGTTTACTTTGAGAAGATGTGGGAAAGCAGGAGGTCTCTTCAAGGAACTGAATGGGTGACACACAAAAGAAAATCAAGCTAACTTCAGTCTTACCTCAGAGTAGGGGACATTGAGTAAATAAATTGTAGTTAAGGTAAAGGTAAAGGTTCCCCCACACATGCGTGCTAGTCGTTTCCAACTCTAGGGGCCGGTGCTCATTTCCATTTCAAAGCCGAAGAGCCAGCGCTTGTCCGAGGACGTCTCCATGGTCATGTGGCCGGCATGATTAGACGCCAAAGGCACACGGAACGCTGTTACCTTCCCACCGTAGTGGTCCCTATTTTTCTACTTGCATTTTTACGTGCTTTCGAACTGCTAGGTTGGCAGAAGCTGGGACAAGTAACAGGCACTCACTCTGTTACGCGGCACTCAGGATTTGATCCACCAAACTGCAGATCTTCTGATCGACAAGCTCAGCGTCTTAACCCACTGAGCCACCGTGTCCCTAAATTGTAGTTACAAGAGGGCAAAACCTGGTTGTAGATTAGGAAAAAAATTACTAACAAGAACAGCAGTTTAACCAAATGGCAATATGGAAACAATTGCATAATTTAAAGATATTCATTCTTTAAAGAAATAAGAAAAATAATAAAACTGTTTAGTATTTCTTCAGAAACAAAATTAGGAATGGAGAAAAAAGAAACGTCTTTATATGAGAATAGCTGCCGGTTTCCACCAGAAGATGGCATCAAGCATTTCTTTAGCTAGACACTATGAGGACTAGCTTTGTTCCTGAAATCATCTGGAGGGCCAATGGGGCAATTTGAATGGCATTATCACACCATCCAATTAATAGGTATTGTGGCTGTTTCTCAAAGCATCAAGCGTATTGGAAGGATGCCAGCTCATGCAAGCCTGGTGAATATTATGTAAAACAGAGTAAAACGTACATACCCACAAAGGTACTTACCAGACTGTTTCCTGTCAGAGTAAACACTGGCCCGCAAAGCAGTGAAAAATAGTTAAGCCCAAGAAATGAAAGACAGGAAAGGAAACACACTCCACACGTTTTGGTCCCTATAAACCATCTCTGATGTCCACTACCACCACCACCACCCATGTCATAAGTACCCTTTTGTTTTTTACACTTATTCCCTTATTCTCCATTTAAAGTTTTTATCAATTCCATCCAACTAGAACTATCATTTATCATCCGCTTCGTCTCCGCCCATTCATTCTTCAATAAGATACTTGGTTTGGGATTTAATCCTCAATCGTTCGTTCTTTCTATGTGACCAAATCAACTTATCCCTCACTTCCATGTTCACATTCACCAGCACCCATTCATTCTTGATTTTCTCCTTTTTTTGTTTTACCGTACAGACTTCTCAAGTGAATGAAGGCAAATATGCCTGTCCCAGGATAATGTTGCAGGCTTCAATCTGGGTCAGTCACTGGGACCAGAGGTTTAGTCTTCCCAGCTTTCAGACTCATGCTAAAGCCCACCCTAAGGGAACTTCTCTGAGAATGGACTCCCTCATGAGTCTGAAAGCTCCTGAGACTAAACTTCTCAAGCATTCCAGTTTCCCTAAATTCAGCGTACCTTTATATTTCTCCAGATATATCCAACTCTCTCTTCTGGAAACACTTTCTTCTACAAAGAAAAGATGCAGGGTGTCCAGAGAGTACAATAACATGCCTAAAACCTAAAAAGTAGCTTCAAGAAGAATTTATGAAACACTTTAGTACTTTGCAGTGAGTAAGGGTATGAGTATACTAAAAAATTAAACCTAAAGAATAGAAACAAATAACTAATTAATTAACAAAAATATTTTTGGCACAAACATTTGAGGCATTAGCAGGACATTCACACTACTGTATTTTTTTTATTTTGGACTGGTTGCAAGTACACGTTAAAATCCATTTTCACCAATAAAATTTGAAGAAAAAACATGCAGCCTTCAATATTTTTCACTTAAAACTTCATATTCTCTGTGAACCTTTATTTATACATCTTCTAGTGATGTATATTTGTTCATTTGTTTAATCTGTGGAGACATCTGCTAGCAAGCTATCTTCATTTGTGTGTGTGTATTTGTGTGTGTTACTGTGTGATGAATCGTTTAGTTGTTATGTACAATTTACTTATTTAACTTTATATTTGTATTTACACATTTACCTTCTGGTTTCTACATGTAAGGAATTATTGTTATCTATATGAGGTCAAAAGATTGTTTGCTCTAACATGGGTAGTAAAAAGTCTAGCATTTTTATACAGATATTTCTCCCACACCTCCCCCCCCCCGGTCACTAAAAATGAAATCCAAAAGAGAAAAAAAATATGGAAATTGGAACACACCTGCAGTAACCAAGTTGAACGTGTCATGCTCTGTGACCGTTTTGTTGCTTCAAAAACAAATGTTAGATTGGTAAATTCCAGGAAGAATTTTACAATGGTAATAGGTTTCTATCCTACTTTGCTTCAACTGCCACTGTGTCACAACTTCCCAAAAATGCTATATAAATTGTGGATGGCAGCTTTCAGGCCAAACACTGGGAGGCTGTCCTGTCTCTAGGTCCCTTGTAAACCTTCCTGGATTCTGACTTTCTAACAGAAACTATGAAGATCCTTCATTTCTTCTTGGCTGGTCTGTTTGTCCTCCTTCTGGTTTCTACAGGTAAGGAATTAAAAAAGGAGGAACAAAGGAAGGAAATTTCTGGGTCTTGTTCTTCAGCCATGCATAAGAATCCCTTTTCTGCCTTGGCCTTGGAATTAAAGCATCTTCCAGATCAGGGACAGGGTCTCCAGGCTTTGCGGTATCCTTAAGAACCTCCTGGCTGCCATCCACGCAAGCAAGCATTCAGCCATCTGGAAAAGAGGGAGCAACGTAAGGCAGGAGAATGGGGTCTTAGAACATAGTCTTGGTCTCTTTTACTGAAGTGTGGGTGAGTTTGGGGTGGCGGAGAAAATGTGTTTTTAAGATCCTTTTAAAGTAAATGGTTAAGGTATGTCCTGATAGTGAGACTGTGGAGTCACAAGGGATTATAGGCCCCTTAATCGGGTGCCTCCTCCCAATTAACAGGCTGTTTGGAAACTGGGTCCCCAAACATCTTGTTTTCCTCCAGAAAACCCTGAATTCTTTGTGCAATACTTGATAAAGAATATCCTTCTGCTTTGAGGCCTGCCAAGTCAGATCAAAAGTAAAGTGAGATGGTCTATGTAGTGCTAGCAACTCCTTGACTACAAACCAAGAGGGTGTTACCTCCTCATGGTTCTTTGTTAGGTTGAGTTTTATTATATTTCCCTTTCTATCTAAATTACTGTATAAGAATTCTGTTTCACTCTAAATCTCTCTATCTTCATATCAGTGACTGGGAGAACTGTGTGGATAATCATTTGCTTTGTTTTGCTTTGCTTTTGAGAGACCCATTTTCTGTTTGACTGTTTGGGGGATGGGGGAGTTGCTACGTGTAGTGGCCAGCCTGCCTTAATCTGCACAGCTATATTTTTACAAAGCTTCAAGAGAGCAGTCCATCCCAACAAAAGGAACCAGACTGGACAGGCAGCAAACTGTTTTTCTACCACAAAACTAACCAGTGTGCAAAGCAAAACTCAGTTGTGGGTTGCTAATTCTTAGTGGCAAACCACAGGTATCCATGCTGGAGGAAGGACCACATGCTTGAGAAATACAAATTTTGGGGTTGCAAAATGTTTCCACACAAGTGAAGCTGTCAACACTGCTAACATCGGATGTTTTTGCATTGACAACAGATGGAGATGCAGCCATTTTCTTCTTTTCACTTTTAGAGTTAGATGATGCTGGGGAGGGGGGGATGTTCATGAGAGTCCAGCTAGACATAATAACACTGAACCTAGCATGAGAACCAGGGTTGTTGAAATAAAAGATGATAAAGAATTGACAGGCTGGAGAGCTGGAGAGGAAGCCCATACTTCAAACTAATTGGGGAATATGATTTATGACTGTTAATTGGAGGAGGGAATTGTGCTTTGATAGTATGTGCTCAGGGGAGGGGAATTCAATTTTTGGCTTTGATTATATTAGTGCCTATGTTATGCTACTCAAATAAAGATTCTTTAAGGTAAACAATGTCTCAAAGTTCTTGGATGAGTCCCATCTGTCGGAACCATGACAGAAGCTTCCAAGGACAACAGGCTTTTTGGCTCCAATAAACTGGAATGAGAATTGGAGATGAATTTTTCCTCTTAAGATCCCAGGAATTCTGGGACATCTAGTTTAATATATTTGAAGAGCACCCAGCTGGGTCTGCTGATGAGTGTTTCAACAATTAAAGCTGTTTCCCAGAACACAGAGTTGCTGCATGATAATATTTTAACAACAGAGATATTAGCCACCTCCTGGGGGAACTCTAGCTCTGTATTTCCTGCATTAAATGGAGGGTTGAACTAAACAGGTCTCCACAGCCCTCCAATATTATGCCATAAAGGAAGAGAAAAATCCTATCTTGTATCTAGTTGAAACAACACCATCCTTAAGGAAAAGGGAGTTTGTCAGCTGACTTTAGCAATAATAATATTTATGGATGATTAAAAATCTTTAGCAACAAGATCCCAAAGAAAACCCCTGCTCCTATTTCATCTCAAGCAGAGTGACCATGCTTAATGGCCACAAAATGCTGAATATATTGTACATTTTGGGAAGAGGAGAGAAAATGGGGGAAAGGGGTGAAAGAGAAATAGTATGAATCATCTTGGTGGAGGGCAGGCTTCACTGAGTTTAAGTACTGCATCTTTCAACATTCTGTCTTTCTGTCTGTCTGTCTGTCTGTCTGAAGTCTTTCCTGATTCCCCCTCAGTGGCTGTAGGCCATAGGCAGCTCCTCAGACGCCACTGGGAGCCTCGTTCATAGTGGGAGAGAATGACATTTTCTTATTTGCCTTCCTATTTGTGAGATTTGCCTACATTTTCCAACATTCTGCAAACATTTTGTTGCAACCTCACTGATCATTCTTCTGATTCTTATCCATGTTAATAAATATTCAGCTTGCTTCTTACCTTTCTTTGGCTTTCTGTCAACAGTGAATTCTTTTTAAATACGTCTCTCCACTTCTGTGCAGGATTCGCCTCCAAGAAACCTAAAACCAGCAGGGAATGCCACCTCCACAATGGTTCTTGCAAATGGTTCAAGTGCAAATATCCCCTCAGAGAACATGGAAAATGTAGTATTTGGAAACGTTGTTGCATCAGGTAATTTTTTTTCTAATCAATTGACAGATCCTATAAGTTGTCAGGGAATAAAAGGTTTCTTCCTAAAACTCCTTGGGAACAGTGAACATATTGCTAAGTATAAGAGACTTTGATTTATTTGTATAAAATATGCATTAATGTTCAAAGTGAGAAAATTTCCAGTTTCCCATATATCAGATAGTTGATAGAGAGATGATAGATAGATAGATAGATAGATAGATAGATAGATAGATAGATAGATAGATATAGATAGGTAGATAGATAGATAGATATAGATAGATAGATAGAAAACTTCTCATCTTTGATTTTTACTAATCATGTACTTTTTAAACCTTACATTGCCTGAGATTTTCATTTTGTCAGATGTTAAGATACTTTCCTGCAGTAAATACTTAAGATACTTTCCTGCAATTAAAAAAAGAAAATGGAACAGGGAGAGGTATACCTGGAGAAATGTACAAAACATGCATATGTCAGGGAAACTAACTTTCAAATGTACAGTACAGTATGCTATTTTTTTTAAAATCCCATTTATATCCCGCCCTTCTCCGAAGACTCAAGGCGGCTTACAATTTTAAGCACAAACCAATGTGCTTAGTAATAGCCTTCATTCTATGTATATGCCTGCTTATTTAGGGCTTTCGCTCCCCCCCCAAGCGGCATTATTACAAAGTCAGCTTATTGCCCCCAACAATCTGGGTCCTCATTTTACCTACCTCGGAAGGATGGAAGGCTGAGTCAACCTTGAGCCTGGTGGGATGCGAACCTGCACTAATTGCAGGCAGCTGGTGTTACGTAAGGAGGCATTAGCCCACTGCTCCACCAAGGCTCTTTTTTTGTTGTTGTTGGAGTTTACATCTATTTGATGTTTTAGATATGATCTCACAAAAAGTGCATGGTATATACAGACATGTCCATAGAATAAAAGAAAATGAAAGCTGTGTGCAGCACATCAATGGGAGTAATAGGAAAAGGTCTACCATAGAACACAAATGACCTTCTATAGCTTCCTGATTCCAAGGTATGGAACAACTTTTCAAATTTTGTAAAGAGAAATTTGTAAAGAGAAAAGGTGGTTTACTCTCGTATTCCACAAGTACTGTGGAAAGCAAACTGACATAGGACAGAATGTGTGTATTTTGTGATTAAAGAAATAGAATATTTCTATTAGATGTAGCTTCTCTCATCAATCCATTTTGAAAGCTTGGTCCACATCAAAGTACTTGTAAAGCTTGGAACTTTACATCAAAGCATCTGAAGCTACTCTTAAATTTTAGGATTTGCTTGAAACATAAAGTGTGTCTTGTTTGACTTTCAGCTCATTATTTTAATTTGCTTGTATCCCTCAGTTCACAATTTCCAGAAGGAAATCATCTTGCAGCCAGCTCACCGTCCACCTTTTGAAACATCTGAATCCTGTCTTTTCCCTGCCAGCACAGAATATTGCCGTCTCCAAACTGTCTTGGCCTGCAGTTAAAGATTGTTTGTTTTGCAATTGTTTCAATGAGTTCTTGCATTTGAGATCAAAATAAACCATTCTTGCTACTTCCAGCATTCAAAATTAAAGGTTGCTTCTTTTATGTATTTATAGGCACAGCCTTGGAGGCAACAGGGTAGAACCGGTTCCAGGAAGGGCAATGAGGGTGATCAACTAAGTTGCATGAAGAGTTATGGAAGTACCTGGTCATGTTTAGCTTTTAGAAGGGGTGTGTGTGTCTGTTTGTGTGTGTGTGTGGGGGGGGGAGATATATCTTCAGGGAACTGACCAAATCTCTCTCTCTCTCACTCTCTCTCTCTCTCTCTCTCTCTCTCTCTCTCTCTCTCTCTCTCTCTTTCACACACACACAGACACACACACAGAGACACACATACACACACACAGACAATCAAGCCTTGTTTTGTCTCACCTCAGAGCAATGAATTTCAGTTACAGGAAGGTAAATCTTGGGTGTATGATAGTTCTTGACAAAAAAAGCAGTTTAACCAAAGGACAATGTAGAAACAATTCATAACTAAGAGATATTATTAAAAAATCTAACAAAAAATGTAAAGTTTGGAAATTAAAGTATCAACAAAAGCTGTCTGACTTTCCCCCCCCCCCCAGAAATAGAGCTGGGAATGGAAAGAACACCACTGGGAAATACAGTAACAGTTGTCCTTTTTCTCCAGAAGACGGCACCAAACATTAGTTTTCCTAGGTTGTGTCTTAACTTTCTGAAATTGTGTGGACAGCCAACTTTCCAGGAATGCTATAAATTGGGGACTGCGGATTTGTATGAAAACACTGGCAATCCAGTGTATTGGAACAGTGCCAAGTTATATAAATCTAGTAGATATTATTCAAAACCAAAGCAAAAGCACATACTGAAAAACTGAACACACTATTCCTTTCAGAATGAGCAATGTCCCCGCAGCACAGAAAGGAAGAAGAAATGAAGGACAGAAAAGGAACCATTTGCCATATATTCCTACAAATCATTTTCAATTACATCCTGTGTACACATCACATCATGCATTCCCTTTTCTTTTTTATCCTTATTTCTCCTTTATCTCTCTTTTGAAGACTTCTATCAATTCCATATAACTAGAATTTAGAATAGAATAGAATATGATCAAAAGCCTGGAGATTAAAACACACAAAGAAAGGCTGCAGGGTTTGGCTAGAGTGTAAAGAACAGAAGAAATAGAGGTGACGTGATAGAAGTATTCCAGTATCTGAAGGGCTGCCACAGAGAAGAGGGGGTCACATTATTCACCAAAGCATCAGAGGGCAGGACAAGAAACAATGGTTGGAAACTGACCCAAGAGAGAAGCAACCTGGAATTAAGGAGAAATTTCCTAACAGTGAGAACAATTAACCAGTGGAACAGCTTGTGCTCGTTGGACATATTTTTGCTGCTTAGTGCATCCTGTCTCTTGTGACCCCAAGGACTCAGAAGGACCCGGGGTGATGAGTCGCTGTGAGAGGCCGCTTGGATTTATCATCTGCTATCCTCTTCGGAGGTGAGAGATCTGCGAGGGTATGCTTTTTCCCCCTGGGTTTGGACTCCATCCTGCTTCCCAGATCAGCCCTGTGGCCGTGGTGAGAGGATGGTTGCCGACCTGTTTTGGAGGTATTCAGCTCGAGTCAGAGTGGAGCTGGACTGGTGGTGTTGGACCTCAATGTTCCTTCTGATTTATTCCATCTTTATTTACCACCTGTCTGCCTTTTGCTGGACCCACATGGATTATCCATAGCTCGCCTATACTATACTTGCACGGATTTGTGCGCCCTCAGGGGTGCCCCCCCTTCCTGGGTGCGACCTGCTTTTCTTTCCACTTCTCCTCTTGATGACTGGCCCAACTGTTGGGACCCTGAGGGATGGTTGGGCATGGACAGTGGCCTCTGGTTTAAATATAGGAAGAGGCCCCTGGTTTGTTTTTTATCAAAATATTTTAAGGGGTTAGGGAGGGGGGTTGGATCACGGTCTGGGTTGGAATTTGGGGAGCTTCCACCAACCGATGTTCAGTCCAGGCTCGGGACAGGTCACGGTGGGGTGGGGCTTGGATTGGGCGCCTCCGGGTCTTCGGAGCGGGGGGTGGGGATGCAGATCCTGATGATGATTGGGAATGGCAGCAGGGGGCCGTACGGAGGGCCGCATTGTTGTGATTCAGGGTCAGCCTGTGGGTTCGGCAGTTGGGTCGGACAATTCAGAGGAGGAGGAGGGGGGTGTTGGAGAGGTTGCTGAGGGGATTGGAGAGCTTGCTGATGAGAGCCCTCAGCCAGGCCCCTCCCACCTGGTCACAATACAGACCCAGCTGTGTGAGCCTGACAGCATGGATGAAGATGACCCACAGCTGGCCCTGTTCAAGGACGCCCGACGCAGGAGGCAGTCAATCAGGAGTAAACAGAGGAAGGCAATGGGGCACCTCGGAAGGAGGCAGAGAGAAGTCACGCCCTGAACTGTATAAAAGGGGAATGCGTGGGAGGGCTGGTTTGCTGAAGGCAACCGCTTGAATAGCTCCTGTTTCATGGTTCGTGTCTTGTTCTGTTTGCTTTTGTGTCCATAAATTTGGCAGGCTTAGTTCCAGCCTCTTGCCTTCTTGTAAAAGGGCTTGTCCCTGCCTTTTCTGCAGGGCCGGTAGCAGGCTGGTACAGAACACGCATCAACATTGGGGAGCATGCCCCTGCTGTCTTCAAGCGGTGGTGCACTCCGACCCTCCGGATTTGACCCATGTTTCCAGGAGCAGGGGTGAGCAGGCCCCTGAGCTCATACTGGTGTACTTTAATGCCAGGTCCATAGTTACCAAGGCTCCTCTCATTCGAGATTTGGTTGAGGAGGAGTGTGCGGTTCTGGCTTGCATTACGGAGACCTGGTTGGGCCCAGAGGGAGGTGTCCCTCTGACTGAACTTTGCCCACCAGGTTTCCGTGTGCTTCATCGGCCTCGGGCTCAGGGTAGGGGCGGGGGTGTGGCGGTAGTTGTGAGGGAGACCTTATGTCTGTGGGAGGCCACTGTTGTCCAGATATTCGGGTGTGAGTCACTCCTTTTGAGATGCGGCCCTGGGACCCAGTTGGGTTTGTTGCTGGTGTTCCTTTCGCCCAGCCGCATAGCAGCAGCCCTGCCCAAGCTCCTCAACATCCTCTCAGGATTGGCGGTTGAGTTCCCCAGGCTTATGGTTCTGGGGGACTTCAACCTGCCATCCCTGGGAGGCTCGTCAGAGTTGGCTCAGGAGTTCATGGCCTCCATGATGGCCATGGACCTGACCCAAGTAATTCAGGGCCCGACTCATGGGGGGGTCACACACTCGACCTTGTCTTTTTATCTGGTCAGTGACTAGATGATCTGGGAGGGGGGTTCCCAGCTATTATACCCCTGTCATGGATCGATCATCATCTCCTGCAGCTGGTCTTCTGATTTGCCACCCCTCGTCACTGGGATGCGGAACCAACCAGGTGGTTCCACCTCAGGGGCCTAATGGACCCTGAATGGTTCCAGGTGGCACTTGGATCTGTCCCTGCTGCCTTCGCTCAAAGCCCGGTCGATGCCTTGGTGGAGACCTGGGAAAGGGCAGCCACAGAGGCACTCAACCGCGTTGTGCATGCGGCCCCTGACCCGGCGCAGATGCCGGTGGGCTCCATGGTTTTCTGCGGAGCTCTGGGAGATGAAGCATCGGAGACAGGGCCTAGAGAGCTGTTGGAGGTCCAGCCGGTCTGAAGCTGACTGATTGTGGCTAAGAACCTCTACAAGGTCTTATCTCATGGTGATGGAGGCAGCGAAGTTTAATTACTTCGCTGCCCTCATCGCGTCCGCAGATAATCGCCCAGCCACCCTGTTTAGGGTGACTCGCTTCCTCCTTAATCAGGAGGTGAGGGAGGAGCCCTTGCAGGGTCGTGCTGAGGAGTTTAGCCAGCATCTGGCAGACAAAATCGCTCAGATTCGGGCCGGTCTGGACTCCGACTGGGCGGAGTCTGATGGGGGGAGATGAGCGGTCTTGGGAATGTTATCTGGGAAGAATTCGACCCTGTGACTCAGAATAGGTGGACAGGATCATGGTGAGGCTGAGTTCCACCACGTGTTTATTGGACCCGTGCCCCTCCTGGCTGGTGTATGCAGCTCGGGAGGGGACACAAGGCTGGCTCCAGGCAGTAATAACTGCTTCGCTGAGAGAGGGTAGCTTTCCTGCCACCTTGAAGGAGGTGGTGGTGAGGCCCCTCCTCAAGAAGCCTGCCCTGGACTTGGCTATTTTGAACAACTATCGTCCGGTCTCCAACCTTCGCTTCCTTGCGAAGGTTGTTGAGAGCATGGTGTTGCATCAGTTCCCTTTGTTCCTGGAGGAAGCTGATTATCTGGATCCATACCAATCGGGTTTTAGGCCTGGGTACAGCACGGAGACGGCATTGGTCGCACTGGTGAATGATCTCTGGTGGGCTCGGGACAGGGGTTTTTCCTCTGTCCTAGTCCTATTAGACCTCTCAGCGGCTTTTGATACCATCGACCATGGTATCTTACTGCGGCGCCTCAGGGGGTTGGGAGTGGGTGGCACTGTTCTACAGTGGTTCTCCTCCTACCTCCTGGGTTGTTCGCGGTCGGTATTGGCAGGGGGGGGCAGAGGTCGGCCTCGAGGTCTCTCGTTTGTGGAGTTCCTCAGGGGTTGGTCCTCTTGCCCCTCCTGTTCAATATCTATATGAAGCCACTGGGTGAGATCATCCATGGTTTTGGGGTGGGGTATCATCAGTATGCTGATGATACCCAGCTTTTTATATCCACCCCAAACCAACCCAGTGATGCCCTCGACGTGATGTCCCACTGCCTGGAGGCGGTTCAGGTCAGGCTTCGACTTAATCCCGACAAGACCGAGTGGTTGTATGTACTGGTATCTTGGGCAATCCAGCCTATTCCATCTTTAACTATGGGGGGTGAGGTGTTACCCCCCCATAGATAGGGCTCGTAACTTGGGTGTCCTCCTTGACTCACAGCTATGTTTGGAAGATCATATAGGAGCTGTGGCCAGGGGGGCTTTTGCCCAGGTTCGCCTGGTGCGCCAGTTGCGGCCTATCTGGATCGAGATTTATTTATTTATTTATTTAATTTATTTTTATTACATTTATATCCCGCCCTTCTCCGAAGACTCAGGGCGGCTTACAAGCTTAGCAGTATGCCCTATGTACAGATGCCCTATGTACAGTCACTCATGCGCTTGTGACCTCTCAAATAGACTATTGCAATGCTCTCTACATGGGGCTGCCCTTGAGGACCACTCAGAGGCTTCAGCTGGTGCAGAATGCGGCCGCGCGAGTTGTGATGGGGGTCTCCCAATACTCCCATGTAATGCCTCTTCTCCGCAAGCTGCATTGGCTTCCAGTTGTCTTCCAGGTAAGATTCAAGGTGCTGGTGATGACCTATAAAGCCCTAAATGGCATGGGTCCGGATTATTTACGGGAGCACCTGTTGCCGGCATCTATTTCCCATCACCCCATGTGCTCCCACAGAGAGGGTCTCCTCAGGGTGCCGTCGGTCAGGGAGTGCCGGCTGGTGACCTCCAGGGGGAGAGCATTCTCTGTGGGCGCACCTGCCCTCTAGAATCAGCTGCCTGTGGAGCTCCGGATGGCTCCCGACCTTCGCTCTTTTCGCCGTGACCTGAAAACCTGGTTATTTGAGCTTGCCGGCCTGGACTGAGGGATTGGGGTCTAAAATTTTAATTTGATTTATTTGTTTGGGGCTAATTTATTTAATCTATTTTAACTTTTGTATGCTGTATTTTAATTGCCCTGTACACCGCCCTGAGTCCTTCAGGAGAAGGGCGGTATATAAAACAAATAAATAAAATAAATAAATAAATAAACCTGTTTGCAATCATTCTGAGCCTGGACTTTTCCGTCTCCATCTTCCACACGTTAATTGATGCTATAAATGTCTACAATATCTTTTCCACCACATCAAAATTATTTCGTAGAGCGGGACTGCAATTCCCTGAGAATTCTCTTTCTCCTTTGCTACATACCTTCTACAGCCATCATTCAGACAAAAACAAAAACAAAAACAAAGATGGGCTGTGTGTCATTTGAACACAGATAATCAAATATTGCAAAATATGACTTTTAAAAAAAATCATTCTCCCAGGTATTACAGTCTCCTCTTAAAAACCTCAAAAATATGAAGACAAAGGTCAGACATAAGAAAATGCCATGCTCTCCCACTATGGATGAGGGAGGCTGGCAATGGCATGTGAGAAGCTGCATATAGCCTAAAATCACTGAGAGGGAGGCAGAAAAGAGAATATCCCAACTGGGTATCCTGAAAATCATATAGATGTTGAATTCAACCAAGAATAGACTGGCCAGGAACTCTGGGAATTGTAGTTTAATCTATTTGGAGTGTACCAAATGGGCAGAAGGCTAATGAGTACATCAGAGATTAAATGTATTTTCTGGATGACACTAGAGCTCCTGAATGAGAACAGTTTAACAACAGAGATCTTAGCCACCTCTTGGGGACACTGTAGCTCTGGATTTCCTGCATTAAGCAAAGGGTTAGCTCTCCAGATCCCTCCAATTTTATGCCATAAAAGAAGAGAAAAATCTTTTATCTAGCTGAAACAATGCCATCTTTACAGAAAAGGGAGATTGTCAGTTGACTTCAGCAATATTAACATTAGCAGATGATTAAAAAAACTTTTTAGGAACAAGATTCCAAGGGGAACCCCTAGCCCTAATTAATCTCAAGATGAGTATCAAGGCTTAATGTCCAAAAACCACTGAATATGTTATTTTGATGGGAGGAGAAAAAATGAAGAAAAAATGGAGAAAGAGGAATAGCATTAATCATTTTGGTGGATGGCAGGGTTCACTGAGTGTAAGTACATCTTACAACATCCTTACTAATGATTCTTCTCATTTTTATGCATGATAATAAATACCCTCCTTTCTTCTTACCTTCCAGAAAATAAACAACAAAGTATTTTTTTTAATAGTCTCTCCATTTCTGTGCAGGATTTGCCCCCAAGAAACCAAGGACTAGAAAGCAATGCCACTTCCTTAATGGTATTTGCAAGCTGAGTTATAGGTCACCTTCCAGACAGTATGGAAAATGTCATTTTCTGCAAGCTTGTTGCATCAGGTAATTTTGTCAAATCAATTGCCACATCCTATCAGTTGCTGGGGAACAAAAGTTTTCTTCCTAATATCCTTGGGAGCAATGTATCTTCATGTCCCTCAAGAAGACATATACTGTATATGGTCACCATCCAAACATCTGTTACAGGAGGATTTTGTAATCTCTGAATGTTAATGCATATTTATCAATTATATACATTTTTACCAAAAGTGAGGTTACATTGTGTGAAATTTTCACTTTGCCAGATTTTATGAGGCTTTCATCCAGACATATGCATGCATATACTGGGGAAATGTACAGAATATGCATATGTCAGGGAAACCAGCATTCAAACATATATTATTGTTGGAGAAAAGAGTTTGCATCCATTTGCTGTTTTTAGGAATGAACTCACAAAAAGTGCACGGTATATGCAAACATAAAGTATATGCAAACTTAAAGTATAAAGTATATGCAAACATAAAGAGATGCAGTGGCTCAGTGGGTTAGGATGCTGAGCTTGTCGATCAGAAGGTCGGCAGTTTGGCGGGTCGAATCCCGAGAGCCGCGTAGCAGTGAGCGCCTGTTACTCGTCCCAGCTTCTGCCAACCTAGCAGTTCGAAAGCACATAAAAATGCAAGTAGAAAAATATGGACCACTATGGTGGGAAGGTAACAGCGTTCCATGCGCCTTTGGCATCTAGTCATGCCGGCCACATGACCACAGAGATGTCCTCGGACAAGCGCTGGCTCTTCGGCTTTGAAACGGAGATGAGCACCGGCCCCTAGAGTCGGAAACGACTAGCACGCATGTGCGGGGGAACCTTTACCTTTACCTTTATATGCAAACATGTCCATAGAATAAAGGAATATGAAATCTCAGTGCATCACATCAATGGGGGTAATAGAAAAAAGGTCTACCATAGAACACAACTTAGCTTCTATTGGCTCCAGATTCTGAGGCAAGGCATAGTTTTCCAAATTTTCAGGAGTTTTGGAAATCTTATGTGATTCTTTTAAGGTAAACCAGGATGGCTGCTTTGGAAAGAGAAAAGCTGGTTTACTCTCATATTTCTCAGGCTCTCTGGAGAGGAATCAAACCAGGACTTTATAGTTCACTCTCAGTCTCTGGCCTGGCCTTCCCCAGATAAGCACTTTCAAGTGCTCCCCACATTCCTGGCCTGGCTGAACAATGGTCATGCTTCTGGAAATTGAGCTCTAGGATAAATTGACAAAGGACAGCATATATGTATTTGAGGATGAAAGGAAAGTATTTTCATAGAGGTAGTTTTTCTGCTCAACCCACTTTTCAAATGCTGTCCTCATCAAAGTAGAAAAGAAATGCTTGAAACTTTACATGAAAGCATCCGAAATGATTCTTGAAAGTTAGGTCACGCTGTGTCTCTTTGACTTTCTGTTTATTGTTTTAATTTGGTTGCATTCCTTAGGTAATAATTTCAAAAAGGAAACCATATTGCAGCCAGCTCACCATCTATCTTTTGAAATATGGAAGATGTCTTCTTGTTTGAGAGCCACTGAAGCCTGTCTTTTTCCTGCCAGCATAGAACACTGCCTCTTGGCCTGAAGTTAAATGTTGCCTGCTTTGCAATGATTTTTATGAGCTCTTGTATTTAAACCAAAATAAATAAACCATTCTTGTTACTTCGGGCATTCAAAATTAAAGGTCGTTGCTTTTATGTATTTATAGGCACAGCCCTAAGAGGCAAGAGATTAGAACGAGTTCTAGGAAAGGCAACAAGGCTGGTCAATTAATTTGCATGAAGAGTTATTGCAGGACCTGGGCAAGTTTAGCTGTGAGAAAGTGTAGGGGAGGGAGGGAGATGTTTGTTCAGGGAACTAACCGAATGACATAGACACACAAAAAAGTCATGCCTTGTTCTTTCTCATTTCAAAGCAGTGAATTTCAATTACAGGAAAGCAAAACTTGTTTGTACGTTAAGAAATAGTTCCTAACAAAAAGAGTTGTTTAAACAAAAGGCAGTATAACTAAGAGATTCTTTAAAAAATTTTTAAAAATGTAAAGATTGAAAATGAAAGTATCAACAAAAGCTGTTTGGCTTTTTTTTCTGAAATAAATCTGGGAATGCAAAAAACAGCACTATCTTTATATGAGACCTAATAGTTGTTTGTTTTCTCCAGAAAATGCTCAAACATTAGTTTTCCCTGACACTATGAGGACTACATTTGAGGGTTAGCAGCCTGAAATCATCTGGAGGGCTGCAATCTGAATGACATTATTGTACCATCCAATCAACTAAATATTGTGGCTATTTCTCAAAGCATCATCCATAGTAAGTGTATTGGAAGGGTACAAGTTCATGCAAGTCTGATGGATATTATCTCACTATCCCCATATTAGGGATTGCCTTATGTCTATGGAGATTCTCAATCATCCTGGTCATGCTTGTCCCAACCTTGGGACATAGTTGTTTCAACCAACCACCTTTGAGACACCTTGTGGCAATAAGGGCAGCAAAATATCAGTATTTATTGACTCATACAGCATCTGCTAGTAGTCATCCAGCATGAATGGATGCATCCCACACCATCCTTTTGGAAAGAGAGGGCACCTTAGAATTTTTGCCTGTCCAGTGTAAGAATTATTCAGATTATCTAGTGGATAAAAGTGCTTAGATTTGCTCTTCGTTGAATTCTGTCTGGATAGGGCTGGCTGAGATGTCTGGGATACAGTCTGGTCATCAGTCTGGTATAAGCCAGTGACTCCTAGGAAAGTGAACAAGGCTCTCTTTGCTGTCAACTCAGTCACCTGTTTACTGGATTTTGTTCTCTTCTGTGTTGTGAAGATGGCCAGGGAGGGGACATGGTTGAGTACGTGTTGTAGTATTACCATCTCTGACAGATAAGGTAGTTCCCCCAGTCTTGAAAGAGGCAGTAATGCATCCCTTCCTCAAGAGGCTTACTTTGGATCCATGTTTTTTGTAACTATTGACTAACCTTCCCTTTCTGAGGAGATTGTTGAAAAAGTATGAAGTTGTTAAGAACTATGGAGGCAATGGATTACTAAGATCCATTTCAGACTGGGATTTAGTTTTGAGATTTTGGTCATGCTTGTCAATGATCTGTGGTGGAGCCAGGATGGCAGTGAGGAATCTGTCCTTATATTCCTTAGCCTTTCAGCACATTTTAAACCTATCAACCATGGTATCTTTTTGAACAATGGGAGCACTGTTTTATACTGGTTCTCTTCCTTTTTTTGTGGGGGGGTCAGTTCCATTCAGTGTTGGTTGGGAGAAAGAGATAACTCCTCCTCAGGCTCCTTACTATGTGGGGTGCCACAGCATTGCTCTCCCTCTTCCCTCCTTTTCACAATCTATATGAATCCACTGGGTGAAGTTAGCCACTCATTTGAGGTTTGGTATCTTCAGAAAGCTGACACTCAATTATATCTTTTAAACCTAGACTAGCCAAGTAAGACTGTTAATATTCTGTCCCAGTGCCTAGATGCTGTGTGGTTCAGATGGGAAGGAATTGTCCCCAGTTCAGTCCAACCAAGCCCTAGTGTTGCCTTTGTTAATATAGCTTATGTCAAAGTCTTTAGCTACTCTTTAGCCATTTTCAAGTTATTTAACTTCTGTTGCTGTCAACCACTGTTCTGAACTGCTGCCGCAGCTTTGGCTTTGTAGCTTTTCAGTCTGTGCTGGTTTGGGAGATGGGAACGGGGAGGAAGCTGCTGGCTGGCTAGATGCTCTCAGCATCAATACTGGGGTGCTGAGGCTGATGAACTCTGCTTCCCCTTTCAGCTTGTCTCCTGATGCTTTATTGAAGTCCAAGCCTGCTCCTCCTTCTTCATCAGTCCCCTGCTATGCTAGCAGTTGCTCCACTCCCTTTGCTGCAAATTCCTTCTCTCTACTCACCCACACAGCACAAATCTTCCTCCTACAACCCATGCTTAAATGCCACCAGTGTTTTCCTTTTATAAGGTGTGGTCTCATGCTTTTCAGACTGCATTAAAGTCCTAAGGGAGAAAACAAAAGAACTGAAGAGCTTATGCTGACTACTGCAGGCCTTTCCTTCCACAATGATATAAAGCTAAATACTGTCTCCTAATTTTATTTGACAGCATTTTTCAGTGTTTTTTTTGTAAAAGAAAAAGGTGCCGGAACTCACACATGTCATACAACCCGCCTTGCCTACCCTACAAGATTCCATCCAAAAAAGGTGCCGGAACTCCATTCTGGGCGTTCTATGACAAAAAAAGTCCTGGCATTTTTCTTTCTATTTACATATATTCTGTTTATCACTGTTTCTCCAGTACTGCAAGGAAAGATACCTATTCTTTTGCTTACCTCTTCTTGTGCAATATTGTCTACATCAGGGGTCCCCAATACCTAAGCCATGGCCCATTCAGAACTGGGCTGTAAAAGTGGCTGGTGAGCACATGTACGTGTGCGGCTCCACTCACATGAGCAGGGGGTGCTGATGCTTGCAGCCCCACTCATACAATTTAAGATGTGCGTGTGCACCTGTCCCTCACACAAAACCATCCCCTCTTCCCCTCACTCTGTGCTGGGCTGCCAACCTGGAAAGTTTAGGGAACGCTGGTCTACATGATCATTCTGCAAGAATATGATCGCTGAGTGATTAAGATGAATAAGAAAAAGAACGGAGGATGCATCCAAAGGTATATTCTTATTGCCCACGGAGGCTCTGCTTTCAAGAAAACCAAGGGCAGTTAGGCATTGAAAATATATTTTAACATCAGATATACATGAGGCTATGAAAGGAGACAATTATTCTAAAATGATTTATAATTTTAGATATGGAAAACCGTCAAATCCAAACCTCTGCTTAATGTAGAAACTCAAGTTGGACACATTATTGTTAAGTAGGCTTGTGACTCTCTCTTTTTTTGTTGCACTCCTACAGGTGTATCCCCAGTCTACCAACATAGTACTTGTGTATCAGAGAATTTGAGAAATGATAGCGATTATGAAGAAATTGCTTCTTTTATCTATTGCAGCTAAAGCCAATGATGGATATTATATACTGCTAAACTTGTAAGCTGCCCTGAGTCTTCAGAGAAGGGCGGGATATAAATGGAATTAAAATAAATAAAATAAATAAATAAATATAATGATGCTGGCTGGGTGGATGAACCCATTTCTTCTGGCTCACATGCCACCTGTTTTCTGGACTTTTCCCAGCACCATCCATCCCAGTTTTTCTAGCTGAACACCTGCCCAGATAGTTTATAAAATATCTCCCTGGAGCAATCAGCTTTCTTTTGGTTCGTATGTTGTATCCTTGGGATTATCTTTTCTCTTATTTTCCCCCTCCCATCTTTTCCAGGTGGAGCAATAAAAAAACAAAACAGGAATAGTCTCCTAACATGTTCAGTCATAGGTATCAACAGTGTTAGAGAGGAGGTAGTGTTATATACATTCTTCTCTTTTCCAAAAACACACCTGGACTCTTGCCACCATATCTGAAATATTTGGCACCCAATTTCTCATCTTTGTATCCATTGAACGTTCATTCTGGTCTTGATGAGAGAAGTTGGAATGCTCTCCAAAAGACAATATTGCTAAACAGCAAATCAAGGTCAGTTCTCAATCACTGGTCAAAAAGTAACTAAAGTGGTGAAATTCAATGGAGCCTGGAGACTTGTTATATATTATTATGCAATATAGGCAATGAATGAAAAATGAAGTGCTGAAGTCATGGAGGAGAAATGGATTTTCAAATCATCCTACAAATTTCTTAGTAGATTTTTATACTTTCCCTTTCAAAGATTCCAGAGTGCATGTAGAAAGGCAGAACCGTTCAGTCACCTATGGAAGGATTGGCACTAGAATTCCCAGACCAGTGTTATTCCCAAGCAGGAAAATCTGAAGTAGTTCAAGTTCATAGGGATCAATGTTTCTCAATCTTGGCAGCTTGAAACTGTGTAGATTTCAACTCCCAGAATTCCTTAGCCAATGTGTTTAAACCTGCTTTCAGATATGGAAGCCTACTGGACAACTTTGAGCATATCATTATTTATCAGTCTAATCTACTCATAAGGTTATTGTGAATAAACAATGAAGGTGAGAGTGTTATTCATGCTACCTTAAATTTTTAGAGGCAAATTAAAAGAAATCAAAACTAAGTAATTAAAAAAGATCATAGAGTGAATTCCAAAATTGTTATAGATTTTTGCCTCTCTCTCAATAGATAGGTAATGCCCCCTGTGAAGGAGTTACATTGACAGAACACCATGCCCCAAAATATAGTCTATTGCCACTCATCTCATGCTGGAAATACCCCAGGAAAGCATCAACCAGAAACCGTAGTTCAAAGATTCCTTCCTTCCCACCAATATATGCTATATTTTACAGCAGAAACATTCACATTTGAAGTTCGAAAGTGGCCCTAATGACAATTCCAAAATGTTTCATTAATGCACTGAGTAGGGAATTGAACAAAATGCTATGCAAGGCTTCCTCCAACTCCCCAAATTCATTGCATATCAAAGCAACGGGCCTTTAGCAATATTGTGCACATGAAATCGCATTTACAACCATTATCTTCATGGCACAATCACCATAATATTCTGGGAAGTATTAAAGGCCTTAACCAATACATCTGCCAGGTTTTTGCTGGTATATGTAGGTTAGTGTATTTATAAAAAAGTATACCTTATTTGGGGCATTATGATGATGCACTGGACTTTTCACCCAGGGACACTGAATTCCACTTCTTCTTTAGGCAAGGAAAAAACAATTGTTGCTGAATAATGTGTATCCAGAGCAGAGGGGAGGGGCAGATATTGCTGAGATAAGAACTTCCCAGTGACTTATCTTTCTTATAAAAGGGCATTAAGATCAGTTAAAAGTGAAAGTCCTGCCTACAAAGAGTGAGCTACTGTTCTGCACTGAACTTGCAACTGTTTCCCTGATTTCCATCTGGCTGACAGCTATCACATTCCTGTTCTGTCGGGAATTGATGTAATCTGAGAGTCAGCCAGTCCTGCCAGGAAATCCAGCTGTCTGGGGGTGTGAGTCATTTCTGCATAGTCATTGGTGGAAACTAACACTCCTTCCCCATAGCGCAGGGGTGGGGGGGGGAGGGACCTGAAAATGAAACCAGTTGTATATGAAGATAATTATCATAAGATCAGCTGAAAGAGAAGACTCCTCTATTGTGCCTCAAAGAGATGGACAGACTTTTAGGGGCTGGGGGAGGGGGCACACGTTACAATGGAGACTTAGAATGCCAGACAAGGCCAAATATAGAGGCAAAAGGAATGGCTGTACCACAAGTATACCAGGCCAGAATATTCTAAGAGAAGGGTGAAATGTTGCAGGATCCAATCTGGATCAGTCACTGGGACCAGAGGTTTAGTCTTCCGAGCTTTTGGACTTGTGCTGGAGTCCATCCTCAGGAAACTTCTTTCTAACAGAATGAAAAGGGGTGAAATGTTGTTTTGTCTTTTTAAGAAAAAAAAGAAAGAAAACACCTTAGGTTTTACTAACAATTTTGGGGCTGCCTCCTGCCCTAGAGATGTGGAAACTCTACCTGACATAGTCAACAATGTGCTCAAGGGGAGAAAATGGGTGGGCAGCACAAAAGGATGTGGGAACTTGAGTGGCATCTGCTTTAAAAGGTTCACTAGGAAAGAAAAGTGTATGACAAAATTAGGGAATTAGAAAATTGGAGAATGTGTTGGCATGATATGACAGGACACAACAATCTCTCTGAGCCTTTGATTCGGCCTAAAGTTTTTTTTCTAACCTTTTCCATTAAAAATATTAAAAATAAGTCATTCATTGGCACAACTGAAGCTTCATCCTTTTTAAAATATGAATTGCATATGTGATACATATTTTAAAAAAGAGCAGAGATTTGGTTGTGTGAGTATAGGCGCCATCTTGGCTTTTATTTATTTCCTATGTGGACACCTCTGCCTCTTTTTTCAGCAGGGAAACCCATGAAAGTTATGGGTCAATTTAAGGACAGCTTCAGTTCATGCTTCTTACATTTTAAAAGGGCAACAAATTGCTTCCTTGTCCCATGATTGTGATTCTTTGGTTTTCTGAGTAACAGAAGATTTCTAAGGCTTCATAATTAAACTTAGATTGAACTTCAGTTTCAGTCTACAGTATAGTTTAATACAGATTCATCATAATTACATTTTTTTTCATTTTTTTGCACGTTCATTTAGCAGATGACTTTCTTTATTCTCAGTGTGTCCAGGAGCTTCTCCCTTGCATCCAGGATCTTGTATGCTCTGAAAAAACCATCACAAAGCTTCTTCATGCCAGAGAAAAGATTGAATTTCAAGTCTTTCTTCATCTTAACTGACCATTCTTGTTCTCTCACCCTTCACTCAATGCCTCATATATATTTTTTATTCCGTGGGTTTTTTGTACTTTCAGGGACTATGTGAAGTAGTTAATGGTCAATCTAAACCAGATTTTCAATGCATTGGTCAAAGAGAATACTGTATGCACCACCTTTTCACTGATTGGTGGAGGGTAAGACTCTCCTGTTCTATAGGGAAAACGTCTGACTTTTCCTTCTGAGGAATAACTCTTACAAAGTGACACATACACACTCACCTGACAAGGTAGCCCTGTTTTTTCCATTGTTGCAAAGTTGCATGCATCCAACAACTGGATTTTTAGAGAGAGAACAGTATTTTAGGGTCAACAATAGCTTTGCATTTTCAATTTTTGAACAAACTTTGTCAATAAGTGAAAAACTGAAGGCAAAATCTGAAAGCTTTTAAGAGAAATACAATATAATGACCATGACTTTAAGACCAATAGAGACGAACTAACCAAGCTATACTAGAAACCTAAAAATGACAAAGCTCATTAGGGTTGGTTTTCCACTAGTACAGGTCACACATTTGAAATTCGGGCTATTTATTTTGCATCATTACTTAGCTTTTGATAAAGTTGTCTCTCTATTTTTCCTCTTTCCCTTTCCTATGTTTGCTAAACAGAAGCCAACATTTATTATAAATAAAAAGTAATAATGTATGTTTCCTAGAGTAGAAAAAAAGATAAAGCAACGTTAGTAATCCATGTCCATTTCCTCTTCTACGTGTGAACTTTCTGGACAATAAGAAGTCCAGGGGTTTAGATAGTCACTACAGGCACATCTAGTTACCAATAATAAATGATGCACAACATATTAGACATTCTTGGAAACCATACCCTAGCAGAATTTTGTACCACTCACCACATGTTCTATCTTCTCAAACAGCAAACTAGTCAAGAAAAAACAGCAATGGTTAGAGAACAAGTGTAAAGGAATCATTTTCCAAGAAAAGTATTTATTTCAGAAAAGAGCAATATTTAAACTTTTTCTTATGTTTTCCTAGCAATAAGATGAAACTTGATATTTCTGGGAAGTGGGATTGAACTAAATATTTAATAGAAATGGCTATGAATATGAACAAGGTACCTCCAGATTTTCTCATATGAATGCAAAGAGCTGATTGAAATAGACTCTCCTTCAGGTCAATCTGGTGATTTCCTGGAAACATTTATATAGTTTTCTTAGCAACTATATGAAAATAGTTTCACTATCATTTTCTAGGATTTAGTTTAATTTCCCAGTCCTGGCATAGTCCTGGAATTTCATGGTGGCTTCCAGGCAAAGTACTTGAGTAATTGAGTCTAACTTGTTAACTCTTAAGAGTGCAACATTCTCGTTTGCTTCCAGTAAATGCTATTTACTTAGTTACTCATAACTGCCAGATAACTGAAGTATGCAGTTTACAATAAATGTACATACACATACCCAAAATACATACGTACGTACAAGGGAAAAGGAAAAATGTTTTTTTAAAAAAATGAGTTAACATATCCAATAAAAATCAAATACTTTCTCCCATTATTTTTGCTCAGCCCATGCATGTTCTGGCTCCTCTCTATTAAGCAATGTTATGTTGCTTGGCAGGCTACCTTTTCTGTGGCAGCACCACTGTATCTCTGCATGCCTCCAGAAATCTGGGTGGGCCTGATGCTACTGCTTTCCATAAGAATGTGAAGGCCTGTTGTTTTCCCAGCTTGGGAGTTAGGCTAGCCCTATAGTTGATGAGGGCAATTGAGGGCAATAGAAGAAAGGGACGACGGAGAATGAGGTGACTGGATGGAGTCACTGAAGCAGAAGGCGTGAGCTTAAATGGACTCCAGAAGATGGTAGAGGACAGGAAGTCCTGGACTTCCTGAATGTTGTCCATGGGGTCGCGATGGGTCGGACACGACTTCGCAACTAACAACATATTTGATGTGGGATTTTTATGATTGGAAAATGTCATTTACCTGGAATTATTGTTTTAATTTGGGTTTGGGTTTTAATGTTGTATGTTGCCCTGGATCACTGTTGTGAGATGGGTAGCAATTCAAGATAGATAGATAGATAGATAGATAGATAGATAGATAGATAGATAGATAGATAGATCGATCGATCGATCTTTGGTCATTTGTGTTTTTTCCCCACGTAAAATTGGAGGTATCAGGGCAACGTTTCGACGAAATCTCATCCGTCATCCTCAGGCTGGTGACTTCAGCTTTGTTCTTATGGGAGAAGTGTGTGATAGTGTCTGTTTTTTCTTTTTTAAACTTCCAGAGGGGGTGTGTTCTGTGGGTGTGTTCTGATGGGGTGGAAGTGTGCTCTGATTGGGTGGGGCTTAGCTGTGTTCAGATTGGGTGGCAGTGTGTTTTGAATGGGGGCTGTGTTCTGATTGGGTAGATAGATAGATAGATAGATAGATAGATAGATAGATAGATAGATAGATAGATAGATAGATAGATAGGTAGGTAGGTAGGTAGGTAGGCAGGCAGGCAGGCAGGCAGGCAGGCAGGCAGGCAGACAGACAGACAGACAGACAGACAGACAGACAGACAGACAGACAGACAGACAGACAAATAGATGACACTACATACCAGGCAAAAAAGGCAGTCATCTAAAACAACATGAATTCAATCATGACTAGAAAATGTCTAAAATGTGATTTAAAGGCCTAGGAAAAGTCTTCTTCTGGCATTGAAATAATATTAATGTGGGCATCCATTGAGGAGGACATACTATAAATGGGATGATGATGATGCAGTAAAGTGAATTTCCTTTGTTAAGATTCACTTTCTCACTACTAGTAAAGGGATTTGGAGGACTTGAAGCCTTCTAATACTATGCTTCTAAATAAGATGAAGCCATTGCTAAACAATCAGTAAGACTACTTACCAATCCCATTCCTTCTGCAACTGGGATATAGTCTCAGATAAAAAGCTGTTTTCCATTGTCTTAACAATAATAACAACAAAAATTAAAAAGTAGTCACTGAGTTTCATTACCAGTTTTAAATTAACAAGTTCTAATGAGGAAGAAGGCAGCCTTTAACATTATTTTTCATGGCTAATCTTATTTGCTACTAAAACCAGGAGCAAAATTCCTGAAAATTGGCAGTATGGCTTTTTGCCTTTTCAACCCTCAAAATGCATAAAACATTGCAATCTAAACCCTTCCTAGGTGTCCTACATTTTAATAATTTAAACTCTCCACCAAAAAATAAAATGAAAAAAGTTAATCAATCCTGACCATTTTGGTTCATCTGATTCTAGCTCATGGTTTACCCCAAAGTATTAAGAAATATACAGTATTAAGAAATATGTGTGCTATTTTCTCTTGCTATAATACTGTAGGTGCCAATGTTTGGGATACTAAACCATTTGTGACTGTTAGAGATAGGAAGCAGAGCTGTCCTTTATCTCCTTTATTCTATTATTTTATCACATTTAAGCAATAATTGCAGTAAAATGGACAATTCCATGGATGAGAATCCTAAAAGGGAAAACAAGTCAAGAAACTTGGGAAATTTTGAAAAGTGAGATAATAAAGGCCCAGTCTAGCACAATACCAACAAAGAAGAAAAATAACAGCTCTCAAAAGAAACCAGCATGGCTGCATAAAGAACTCTCTGAGAAACTGAAAGATAAAAAGGACAAGTATAAGAACTAGAAAGAGGGGCACATAACTAAGTCAGAATATCAGCAAATAGCCTGTGCCTGCAAAGATGAAGTGAGGAAAGCTAAGGCTCAAAATGAATTAAGGCTTGTGACCAAAGTCAAAAATAACAAAAAAAGCTTCTTTCAACATTTAAAAAACAAGAGAAAAGTTAAGGAAATGATTGGCCCATTAGTGGGGGCAAGTGGCAAGAAGGTGACAAGCAACAGGGAGAAAGCAAAACTATTTAACTCGTTGTTTGCATCTGTCTTTACACAAAGGGAAAAAACAGTCCAACTTACCAAAACCAGTGCCATAAAAAACAGAATAGAAAAGCAAGTTAAGATAGGCAAGAAAATGGTAAGTGAGCACCTGTCCAGCCTAGACGAGTTCAAATCACCAGGACCAGATGCATTACACCCCAAAGTTCTCAAGGAACTGGCAGACGTGATCTCAGAACCACTGAACTATATTTTTCAAAGATCCTGGAGCACTGGGGAACTACCAGAGGACTGGAAGAGAGCTGGTGTAGTTCTCATCTTCAAAAAAAGGAAAAAAAATAGATCCAGGAAGCTACAGACCTATCAGCCTGACCTCAATACCTGGGAAGATTCTGGAAAAGATATTCAAACAACAAATCAGTGAACAAAGTCATCACTAAAAGTCAACATGGGTTTGTCAAAAACAGATCGTGCCAGACAAATGCAATAAGCATTCTTTGACCAAGTGACAAAATTAGTGGACCAGAGGAATGCTGTAGATATAATTTACTTGGACTTCAGTAAAGCATTTGATAAAGTAGATCACAACCTACTACTTGATAAGATAGAAAAATGTGGGCTAGATAGCATCACCACCAGATGGATTCATAGCTGGCTGACAGGCCGTTCTGTGGTCCTCAATGGAACTGCATCTACATGGAAGGAAGTGTGTAGTGGGGTGCCCCAGGGCTCTGTTCTGGGCCCAGTGCTCTTCAACATCTTCATTAACGATTTGGATGAGGAGATAGATGGGGAACTCATCAAATTTGCAGATGACACCAAGCTGTCAGGAATAGCCAATACTCCAGAAGATAGGCTTAAGATACAGGAAGATCTGGACAGACTCGAACACTGGGCACTATCTAACAAAATGAAATTCAATGGTGAAAAAAGTAAGGTTCTACATTTAGGCAGGAAAAATCAAATGCACAGGAATTGTATAGGGGGTACCTTGCTCAATAGTAGTAACTGTGAGAGGGATCTCGGAGTCCTAGTAGACAATCACTTCAATATGAGCCAGCAGTGTGCTGCAGCTGCCAAAAAAGCCAACACAGTGCTAGGCTGCATTAACAGAGGAATAGAATCAAGAACACGTGAAGTACTAATACCACTTTTCAATGGTTTGGTAAGGCCACACCTGGAATATTTATTTATTTATTTATTTATTTGTTTTTATATACCGCCCTTCTCCCGAGGGACTCGGGGCGGTGTACAGAGTAAGGTAGGTATACAGTTGAACAATAGTAAAAAACAATAGTAAAAACAACTGAGACCCCAAGAGCTATCAGGCCAGGCTGGACTGCTGGAACAGGTAAGTTTTTAAGTCGCGCCGGAAGGTGCGGAGGTCGGGGGCCATCCGGATTTCGGTAGGCAAGCAGTTCCAGAGGGTTGGCGCACCCACTGAGAATGCCCTCCCCCTGGGGGCCACCAGCCGACATTCTTTGAGCGGTGGCACCCTGAGGAGGCCCTCTCTGTGGGAGCGCACAGGATGGAGGGGTGTTGACGTTGGCAGAAGGTGCTCCCGTAGGTAGTCCAGACCCATGCCATGAAGGGCTTTGTATGTCATTGTTAGCGCCTTGAATTTCACTCGGAAGGCAACCGGAAGCCAGTGCAGCTCACGGAGGAGAGGTGTGATATGCATCCAGTTTTGGTCAACATGGTGTAAAATAGATGTCGAAAGGGTACAGAGAAGAGCAACAAAGATGATTGGCGGCCTGGAGGGTAAAACATATAGGGAATGGTTGCTGGAATTGGGTATATGTAGTTTAATGAAGAGAAGGGTGAGGGGTGACATGATAGCAGTGTTCCAATATCTCAGGGGCTGCCACAAAGAAGAGGGAGCCAAGCTATTCTCCAAAGCACCTGAAAGCAGGACAAGAAGCAACGGATGGAAACTAGTCAAGGAGAGAAGCAACCTTGAACTAAGGAGAAACTTCCTGACAGTTAGAACAATTAACCAATAGAACAACCTGCCTCCAGAAGTGGTGAATGCTCCAACACTGGAGGTTTTTAAGAAGAGACTGGACAGCCATTTGCCTGAAATGGTATAGGGTTTCCTGCCGGAGCAGGGGGTTGAACTAGATGACCTCCAAGGTCCCTTCCAACTTATTATTACTATTATTATTATTATTATTATTATTATTATTATTATTATTATTATTATTATTATTAATTATTATTAATACTATAACTCTTTAACATATTTGCTGATGACATACTTATATTAGTGAACATGATTTTGCCCATCTAAATGTAATGGAGCATATCATTCCATTTTTACTTTCTTATCTGTTAGCATTTTGTCTAATGGCATTCTTGGAGTTTGTGGGCTTACAAAAAAAAAAGCAAAATGGAGCAAGAGATGCTCCATGTCCTGTACAAAAAAGATACCTCCCACCATCTCTTTTTACATTCTTCCCCTCTCCCTCCCTCTCCTCCCCAGGATGCCACTGATTTTTCCATCTTTATTGAGGTGCAAGTGTACCGATTCCTTTACTTTACTTTGAATATACTATATCTTAAGAGGTCCTTTTGTTATTTTTAGCACCAATCTCAGTATTCCTTAGCTGATTCTTGACACTATCTTTACAATACTGAGGTAGCTGTTCACTGTTTTCATAATTACATAAAGCTTGTTGTGCAATTCATTTCTATTGGTATCTTTCATTCCTTCATCCCTTATTGGATTCATTTGCAATTATGCTTTTAATACATCCCTTGTAGGGATTCACTTCCATTGGAGTTCCTTTTGGTGTGAAATGTTATTTATCACTGCTTTGAGTGTATTAAGATTCCCTTTTGGAAATCCAAAGATAGTTGGTTGACTATACTCATTTTTATTTTCCTGTAATATTAATTCCTGCAGCATATGATAGCTACCTAATGATCCTATTAATATCAACATGCAGTAAAGAAATAAAATATCTTTGGGTGAAAACTAGTATACACAAACTATATTTATGTAGGCAACTATTTTTACCTTGGCTTGGTAGAATAGTAGGATTTCAATTGCCACGACTACCTAAATTGCTATTTTTGATTCAGACATGTCAGCATTGCTCCCCTCCTATTAAATCAGTGGTTTAAACACTGGTTAGAGGCACACATACACACACACATGGAAGGGACTTGTAGGAGTGGCAGAGCCGGAGGGCAAACTCAAAAGAGGAATCAGCCTAAAGTCTCTACATAGCCACAAAGGGACTAAGTTCAACTGTTGAATTCACTGACCTTTATCTAATGCCAAGATAGTGCTAACCATTAGTTGAGTACATTCTTGTGCATAAAAGGTAAAGGTAAAGGTTCCCCCGCACATGTGTGCTAGTCGTTTCCAACTCTAGGGGCCAGTGCTCATCTCCGTTTCAAAGCCAAAGAGCCAGCACTTGCCCGAGGACGTCTCCGTGGTCATGTGGCCGGCATGACTAGACGGCAAAGGCGCACGGAATGCTGTTACCTTCCCACTGTAGTGGTCCCTATTTTTCTACTTGCATTTTTACGTGCTTTCGAACTGCTAGGTTGGCAGAAGCTGGGACAAGTAACAGGTGCTCACTCTGTTATGCGGCACTCTGGATTCGACCCGCCAAACTGCCGACCTTCTGATTGACAAGCTCAGCGTCCTAACCCACTGAGCCACCGCGTCCCTATTCTTGTGCATAGGCATAATTAATAATAAATTAGCTTAATTGGAACTTCACATGTGGTCCTGATCTTTTCCTCCTGACAGGACTTCAGTTAAGACAAGCAGTATTGTAGCTCCTATTTTACTATGGGAGTGGGTATTACGCAGTATACCTGAATTGTTACTCCAAAACTCATAAATACTCCATAAGCAATTTGCAATATTACTTACAATACAAATGAACAGAAGGATGAAAGAAACAAAGTAATCTACAAAATCAACTGTAACCATTGCAACCAATTCTATATAGAACAAACATCACGTCAATTAAAAACCAGGATCCACAAACACTGGCTGGCAGTCAAACGCCACAATCCCAAATCCTTAATCTCTACCCACACCGACATCAAACCACACCAGTTTGATTGGAGCAACACAAAAATCATCGCCTATGCTACCACCCACCACGCTCATGAGTTCATTGAAGCCTGGTACTCCACAAGCAATTCTGTCGACACATTGACCTACAACCAGCCTACAAAAACCTCAGAATCCAAATCAATCGCACAGCCAACCAAAGGCAGCACCGACCCTCAACCAACCCATGCAAGCCCCCCACCAACAGTTCACTTCCCAATGACCCTAACCTGATGTAAACTCCCCTCCACAAGACTCTCTCTGATGACTTACACCTGACCCGTCACAAGACCCATCACAAGACCCTCACTTGACACACCCACCCCTAAAGCCCTTATAAACAGAACACTAACATCCCCTAAACCAGGGGTCTTCAAACTTGGCCCTTTTATGACTTGTGGACTTCAACTCCCAGAATTCCTCAGCCAGGCACACTGGCTGAGGTATTATGGGAGTTGAAGTCCACAAGTCATAAAAGGGCCAAGTTTGAAGATCCCTGCCCTAAACTCTGCTGAAGATATTACCTAGCCTGGTAATAAAACATTAGGAAACCAACCCACAATCTCAGAGAACGAACCTTCACTCTCACAAATTAAAATAGTTTGGATGTCATTACCATGCGTCCTTCCCCTTTCAAATTATCTTACACTTGCTGATCCATTTAATTAATTCTAATTTAAACACATCTTTGAGAATTGGTTAAAAGTGACAAAAAATATTATAAAGTGGGGGGAAAAATCACCTGCAGAGAGTGATAGTTAATGGTCTGCTTAACATATGAAGGAGAAAACCTGACAAGGAGCTTGGCCTAGTAAAATTGCTTCAGTATTTTAAAAAGCATTGACCTGGTCCTAGTGCAAAGAAGCCTAATTCTAGGAATAGCTTCAGTACATCCATAAAACAGAAGTGAAACCTTAACCAACATTTATGAGAACAGAGAAGTTGACTCCTGAATTACCCAATGCTTGATGGATTACAGTTATTAATGAAAAGGGAAATTCAGGCTACTAAATAGGGGTATTATGTTTCTATGGAACTGCTTTGACTCTTGCATACAGGATCATTGTATAAGCTTTTGCCTTGCCCCTCTTGAGCAAGGAAAACCTTGCATTTCTCCCCCTGTATTTACAATAAACAAGGAACTTTACAGTAAACTGGGCTCAATCCAGAGAGTTTGGTCAGCATTCACTATACACACACACACACACACACACACACAAAGAGGGTGAAAAATTAGTATATTAACTTATGCTCTGTATGATAAAAGTTAGAAGTCACACTTTTATTATTGCCTTTGTTGCCTTTTTATTTTCTATTTTCTTTCTCATTTCTTTTTTCCTGCATTTCCTGTGCTTTTTTCCTTTCTACTTTAGTTTTTATTCATTTTTACTATGTTTATTAAAAACTGCAATAAAATTATTAACAACAACAAAAGAAATCTGTGAGAGTTGGGGTTTTTTCCTGCAAGGTCATTCACATTTGGGAAATATGTTACTTAAAATTGAATTCTGATATTGTGTGTAGTTGCTTCTGTCCCCCGCCCCCCCTTGAAATAGCATGCTTTTGTTAATTCCTTCGTTTTAAATAAAGAAACATTTTTTGGGGGGGAAGCCCTACATAATTGGGTCAATAGTAATCCTTCCCCACAGCAGTTTTCATGTCCAGGAGATGCTGTAACTTACAGGGAAATTGTCTGTTCTCCCCACGCTCTAGATATTGTGACCTGTTATCTATCTCCAGCCCTTCTCTGGTCATAATGATGCAATAGCAAGATTAGATCTGTGAGCAAAAACTCCCCCACCCGGTTGCCAAGCAACTGCTGGCAACAACACTGTAATAGTAGCTTCCATTTCAAGGGAATCCATGATGGATGGCTTCAGTAACGGCCCTTAAGGGTCAAGCAGATTTCTCAGGCATTGCATGTGAGGGAATATATCCATCTTTGTTCATAAATAGTTGCATAGCTATTGCATTCATAGAGGTCTGCAAATTGTAACATTCTGGTTAGGGGGGCACTCAAAGAGCAAAGCACTGGACAGGAAGCCAGATCAAGCAATCAGCACACAGGACGTGGACAACCACACAACAGGCAGTTTGGATTTTGGAGGTGTTTGTGTCAGTCTGTCTGTGGCCATCTGCAACCTATGCTTATCATCAACCCCTTTGCAGCGTAGGTATGCAACTAAACTATGGGCAGTTGCAGGCATCTCCAAATCAGCTTAGATGCAAGCTGCATTTAATGTTAAGTGGAAAAGAAATTGACTGGCCTGATTTGATCTAAGCGATAGGCAGAATTTTCTGGATCCTCTTTGTGAATTGGAGATCCTGCCACAACTACCCAGAAAGAAAACACTATCCTTCCATGTAATGTTATTCGATGAAGTTATTGAACACTACAGGTAGTCCTTGACTTATAACCATTCAATTAGTGACCATTCAAAGGTACATGGCATTGAAAAAAGTGATTTATGACCTTGAACTAACACTTACTTTCCTTTGCAATCTTTCTCTCAGTTATGTGATCAGAAGTCGGGTGCTTGGCAACTAGCATGTATTTACAACATGGTTGCAACATCTCAGGGATATGTGATTTCCATTTGCAATTTCCCTGCTGGCTTCTGCCCAGCAAAATCAATGAGGGAAGCTGGATTTGCTTAACAACTGCATGATTTGTTTAACAACCATGATGGGGGAAAAAAGATTGTAGAATTAACAACCACCTTGTTTAGCAATGGAAATTGTGGTCCCAAGTGTGGTCATAAGTTGAGGACTACTTATATGTATGCTTGAATCCTGCTATAGTGTTAATGTTATTTTGTTTGCAGAGTATGTGTAAGATTTTATCTGAGCAAATAGTTCCTCAGATTTATGTTTAAGAATTGGAAAGGGCCATTTGGGTCATCAAGTCCAATTCCTGCTCAGTGCAGAAATCCTAACTAAAGCATTCCCAGCAGAGAATATTATTTAGCCTCCATCTGAACTCATACAGTGAAGGTGAGTTCACCATTTCATTGGCTAGCTGATTTTACTGCTGAAAAGTTTTTCCTAGCAGTCTATTAGACCCTGCCTTCAAATAACTAAAATCCATTATTTTGTACCCTACTGTTAGGAACAATATAGAATATTAACCAACTGAGCAATGGCCTTTTAAATACTTGAAGGATATTATTCTGATCCTCAGTCTTTTCAAGGCTCAATATAGTCAGCTCCTTTAATTTCTCTTTACAGGATTTTTAATTCTTAGCCCCCTCATTATCTCCACTGTCCATCTCTAAACCTGTTCCAGCGGGTTTGAATTAATATTCATGTTTATGGAATAATACAACAAAATTTCAGTTAAACCAGGGGTGTCAAACAGCCAGACCACGGGCTGGACCCATCATCTGGAAGCCACACCCACCCAATTGCCGGCAATGGCAAAACTGTCCAGATACTTTGCGCGATGTCACGTGATGTCATGAGTTTGACATGTTTGAGTTAAACCAAATAAAGCTACTTTAGCCATTCACATTTTTGTATCCCTTTGATGTTTAACAATGTACTTGTATTGGTCACAAGTAGAACTTCCTAAGATAAGTAAATTATTAGTAACTACATAAATTATTAATTATTAATTACCACCAAGATCCCTCTCACAATTTAGTAATTATTGGTAAATGAAAGAGGGATATTGGAATGCTAGTGGACAGTCACTCAAATATGAGCCAATAGTGTTCTGCAGCTGCCAAAAAAGCTAATGTAGTCCTAGGCAGATAGAATCAAGATCATGTGAAGTGTTAATAACACTTTATAATACCTTGGTAAGATCACAAAACTGCATCCAGTTTTGGTCACAATATAAAAAATTATGTTGAAATGCTAGAATAAAGTGCAGAAAAGAGCAACAAAGGTGATTAGGGGACTGGAGGTTAAAACATATGAAGAACAGTTGCAGGAATTGGGTACATCTAGTTTAATGAAGGGCTAGGAGTGACATGATAGCAGTGTTCCAATATTTAAGGGGCTGCCACAAAAAAAGTGGGTAAGCCTATTCTCCAAAGCACCAGAAGGCAGAACAAGAAACAATGGATGGAAACTAATCAAGGAGAACCAACCTAGAACTAAGGAGGGATTTCCTGATAGTTAGAACAATTAATCAGTGGAACGAATTGCCTTCAGAAGTCATGGGTGCTCCAATACTGGAAATTTTTAAGAAGAGATTGGACAACCATTTCTTTGAAATGGTAGAGAGTTTGCTGCCTGGACTAGAAGACCGCCAAGGTCCCTTCCGTGATATTATTTTCTTGTGTCTCTGATTGTTGCTATTTTTAATGTCAGATTTATGTCTTTTTAAAAACACAAGTGGCATAAATACAGGTAGTCCTCAACCTACGACCACAATTGAGCACAAAATTTCTGTTGCTAAGCAAGCCGTTGTGAAGTGAGTTTTGTCCCATTTTATGAGCTTTCTTGACACAGCTAAGTGAATCACTACAATTGTTAAATTAGTATCATGGTTGTTAAGCAAACCTGGCTTTCCCATTGACTTTCCTTGTAGGAGGTCATAAAAGGTGATCACATGACCCTGGGACACTGCAACATCATAAATACATGCTAGTTGCCAAGTGTCCAAATTTTGATCATGTGACCTTGGGATGCTGCAATGGACGTGTGAAAAACAGTCACTTTTTTCAGTGCTGTTTTTTTAATTTTGAACAGTCACCAAATGAATGATTGCATGTCAAGGACTACCTGTACCAGCCATTTTTTTCTACAAAAGAGCAGCATTGTTGCCAAGCAATTGCAATTGATACCGACATATAATAGATAGACAAAAACAACACAGATTTATGTATTTAGAACTTTATTCAAATAGTACTAACTTTCAGTGGAGTGGCAGAGAAAGAGAGAAAACTTTTTTTTTTACTCTTAATCTGGAGACAAATATTCCTTCTTGTTAAAAGAAACTATTTAATTCACAACTGATAAAATGTATGAATGCTAAATCCCATTAAAGTCATTGGACATACAGAGTAATATAAAGGTTTGACTACAATGAATTCCACAAGGGAAACACAATTTTTAAAAAAGTAACTAAAACTCACAGACCAAATCTTTGCCCAAATATGGGAATTTTGATTTTAATATCCTGATCTCACCAGAATAGCCTCAGTCGTCTTCCAGCATTTTAGAATAAATCATATTGAACAAAAAAATTCTTGCTTATGAATTATTTCTTATTACAGAAAAAAGAGTTATGTAGTTAACTCAGCACATTTGTATTTAATAAAGAAAATACTTTCAATATCAAAGTGACCTGTTTGTGGAAATTATTTTTAAGTTCTTAACATTGTAAACTTATTTGATTGGGTTTTGCTTAGCAGACCCATTGGGCCAAAAGTGTAATCTACACAGCTATGACCAGAAGTCCAAATCCTGTCTTAGAGTTAGAATTACAAGAAAAAATTTAAATGTAGGCAATATTGTATTGCAGTGTATGTGCTTGAGATGTGCACAGAAATGTAACAAACATTGAAATATGTACCACCCTATAACTCCTGAGAATTCAAGGGGTAATAAGGCTTGAAAGTTGACTGGTAGCTTTGGGCCAGTCACTCTCTCTCAGCTTAGCTCACCTCACATAGCTGTTGTTGTGAGGAAAATAGGAGGAGCAAGGAGTATTAGGTAGGTGGTTCTTGAGTGACTTATAAAAATAATAAAAGTGGGATAAAAAACACATCTAAAATCTAAAGAACCTATAAAAGACAAGCATGCATCATGCAGTCCCTTTCATATGGAGATATAGACCATCAGTAGGCCACTGAGTAGACTAAAATGTCCATATATTCCATTTTGTCCAAAGCATGCCTTTGGAAAGCCCACAACACTGGTACAAAAACAATCCCCTATTATCACAGAGTGACCCTGAACCTAGCTATTTGGAAAAGCACCAACTCTTTGTGCTAAGGAAAGCTGCCAAACTCAAGATTGTTCTGGAAAGTCTTTGAGGACTGATCCTCAGGAATGCCCTTCCTGCAATGGTGAACATTATTGCCAGTACTATTTTCCTTGGTGTCAGTGGTGATCGTTATTAGGTGTACTTATTTCCTTTCAATTATTTCTAGTTTTGTATCATCTGTAAGCATCTCAGAGTTTTTTTGAAACTGAGGGGCATATAATTCACAATATATATATAAATAAAATATGCTTATACACTGCTGGTCTAAGGTTCTTCGATTGGAAATTGATTCACGGTTGCTAAAAAATGACCACTAACTTGAGGGACCTCACAAGTATTTAAGAAAAATCTCAAAGCCTTAGGAATGTTAAGAACAAAGGAGTACCTAAAGAGGAAATATCTGGATTTACGTATAATTCCCCTGTACTCTAAGAGGAGGATACATTCTTACCTAATTCAAGGCCAAGTTTCCTATGGACTGATCTTACTTTGACATACAGTACAAAATAAAAAATACCCAAAGTCAAGCAAACAGTATCCGTCTATAAATTAGCCTGGGCTATGGAATGTTGAAGGTATCAATATAAGACAAAGGCAGAGAAGGGGGGAAAATCACTTCCATAGGCAACTGAACACATTTATAGTAGGTTGGGGAAAGAATTAAAGTGTATTTTTAAATCTTATATTTTCAGTGATACCAAAATAGCTAAAAACACAGAAGCATATCCCAAAGTACCATAATTTATAAATAGGAAGCAAATGAGAGATTCACAGATTTAATCTGATTTTTTAAATGTAATCTGGTTTGAATTTCCATAACATTATTCAGGTCATAGATCCAAAATGATCAAAGCACAATTTTCCAGCTGCCCCAGCTTGCAGCTCTTATTACTGGATGAAATCCGTTTTTTCTTGTCATTTACTTCTTAGTGCTGCAGACATTTGCAACAATGCAGAAGTGTATTTGCTTAGAAACTATAGCATCCCAATACCAATTTCACTCTATGAAATTACAGGAGGGCTCTAGTGGACAAAGAGAGCTTACAATAATAATAATGTAAGGTAAAAAAGGTAAAGGTTCCCCCGCACATGTGTGCCAGTCGTTTCTGACTCTAGGGGCCGGTGCTCATCTCCGTTTCAAAGCCGAAGAGCCAGCGCTTGTCCGAGGACATCTCCGTGGTCATGTGGCCGGCATGACTAGACGCCAAAGGCACACGGAACGCTGTTACCTTCCCATCTATTTTTCTACTTGCAGTTTTACGTGCTTTCGAACTGCTAGGTTGGCAGAAGCTGGGACGAGTAACAGGTGCTCACTCTGTTACGCGGCACTCAGGATGTGACCCGCCAAACTGCCGACCTTCTGATCAACAAGCTCCGTGTCCTAACCCACTGAGCCACCGCGTCCCTAATAATGTAAGACCTAATACTTAATCCTTCCAGTTTTTTATGAATGTGAGAGCAGGAAGTTCAGGAGAATTTGCACTTAAGAGATAGAACAAACTATCAGAAAATCACAGTTCCAACTAAGAGCTGAGAATACGTTTCTCTTCTATGAAGTCTCTCCTTACTGCTCCTCTCCTTCTCATGTCATCTACATTTTATAGCCCAGGAAATTCAAGGTAGGACATAATTTAGTTTTAGTTGTAGTTTTTAAGGCTGTACACACTTCAAAATGAATAGGAAGAGATGCTTTGATCCTTAAACAAGCTCAGCACCTCTCTGCTGACTCATTACACTAGCCCAATTTTTTCAGTCTTCTACAGAAGCAGTTTTGGTCAAGCTTGGATAGAATTCTAAAAAAAACTGGCTGCTTTAATAAATAGCAAAAAGATGATATGTTCATGTGAGTTCTAAAGTACTTCTTCCAAATCCTTACTGAAGCATCCATAGCACTAAAAAAACAAAACAAAACAAGAGTATATTCCAAATAAACATTTAGGATTAGGAGAGTAATTGCACTAATGAACAAGTATTTCCTGAGGGTCCCTATAGACATCTTTCAGAAGTACATACAAAGTTTTTCCCAGTATATGCATGTATGTATATATATGTATGTGTGTATATCTTTAGCAAATATACTGTATATGCTTGTATATTTCTTCAACAAAAAGAAAAGTGAACTGAGAAGTCAATAATCATGTTCCAATAGCAGACTCTTCAATTCTTAGTAGATGAAGCACTCTGAGACATCTGGTGGCTGCATCATATAAAGACTTAGCTGACTTGAGCAACTCTGGAAATGGAACGGACAGAGCTAAGGAAGTTGAACATAGTGGTCACCAGGTCTGGAAGATCATAATCATGTTTCCATCCCCAGTCTTGGCGAGCATTGTTGTCATCAAAAACCATTGGCCAACTGTCAGCTTCAACAAAAATAAAGAAAAACATATATATTAAATCAAAAGCAAGGGATTTTCAAAGTCCAACCCAAGAATTTCCCACTTTTTCTCATTTAGGGAGTTTAGAGAACAGCAATTTTCAAACAAAGAAAACAGTTGAAAGAGAGGGGATGCTAACTCTTTTCTAAAACATAGTGCAGAAAAAGCAGCTTCTTATGCTTAGCAGATTTCTTTCTCACTGGAGATAAAATATATTCTTTAAGGTATCTGTATACATATTTAAGAGCTTTTAAAAACCAGTCATTACAATCCCATTTGAAAGTCATCCCCTTATCAGGTAGAAAATCCAGCTAAGGTTTCAATGCACACTTTGGTACAGATATTGAGCTTATATGGATTCCTGAAATGTATAAAAGGACAAGCTGAACTGTTGCAGCTTGGGACTCATTTTTTTAAAAAATAAATGTAAGTCATTTGGTGTTATTAAGCAGTTTAAAGTATTTGCTAGACCTAAGCAATGGAATTCCATTCTTATAGACTTTGTCAAAAAAAAATCTGTCAACAAGTTTGAAAGAACAAAATTGACCTAGCCCATTGTCATTCACTGCTTCATACAGCATTGTAAAAGGCCAAAGCCAGGTACTAACCAATGGCTTGTCTAACAGGATCTACATTGTAGGCAACTTCAAGTTCTGGAATATGCTTCAGGACCTCTTGAACCAGCTCCTCGGGTGAAAAACTCATGGCATTGATGTTGTAAGTCCTCATGCTCAGCTGCTCAGCAGGTGCTTCCATGATCTCCAGAGAAGCTCTAAGACAATCATCGATATACATCATTGGCAAGCGGGTGTCTGGTTTAAGATTACATTGGAACTTTCCAGTCTTGAGCGCATCATGGAAAATTTGGACTGCATAATCTGGTAGAAAAAGAAAATATGGTAGCGTGCCTGGTTCAGATGATATAACGCTAGTTGAAACTCCATTCACATATAAAAAAGCAGACTATCAATATATGCCAACGAAAGGTAAAATGAAAGGATACTTAGAAGAGTAAATTAATATGAAAAGCACAGAAAGTTTAACAGGAACTGTATTAATTAAAATAGAGGTAAATGTTTCATATACCTTTTAGAGTCCAGAACCAAACTACATTTATTTATTTACATTATTCATGTAGACTTAAAAGAAAAATGCATAAATGTAGGTTAAGGAAAAGCTGTCATTTAGATCCTGATCTAGAATAGATTCCTTACCAAAATCTGAGAAACCCGGTAGTTTCTACCAGCAAGTTTTCATTTCCAGGAGTTCAGAAATGAAGAATAAAAGGTAGCCAATCAGAGTGGGAAAAAGGGCAGGGCAAGCTAAAAAATAATCAGGGAAGCACCCAGTAACCTTTCCTCAGTCTGTTGTTTTTTTGCTTCCATCCCCTCTAGTTTCTCTGACTACCTGTCAGGACCTACAGGGCTCTTAGCAAGAGAATGGCTCTTGCATGAAAAATGTACAGTCGTAAGCATAAGCAGAACTACTTACTTTTCTTGTGGTTCTGCCTTTATATTTCATTGGCTAAATTACTCCCTGGTCAATATAAAAATAAAAAATTAGACTGCATCAACTTCCTTACCAGTTGTTCCTCCACCAGGCTGGGAATCTGCTGAGATAATGCCAGGATATCTTAAACACCGGAAATCTAGCCCATACCTATAATGATAGTACTAACACACATACAAAATTAAAAGGGGAAAAGAAAAAGAAATGAGATGCGTCATTAATTGTGATCAGTGCCAAGACAGAACTAGTTACTTGTTGCAAATCAAAACTTTATGTACTATAGTGGTGAGGATGTTTGTTGATATAAAATAGTATGTTTCTAGAGACAACATTCACTGTAAATAATAATCATATAGTGAACAGTTCAGCTCACATTAAAGTCTACTTGATGTGAATCTTTAGTACCCAAAAGCACCAGAAAAACCTGTTCCCCACTGAAGTTAATTTCCCTGGAGCCATTTGTGGTCATATAAATTGCACATTTTGCTGCTTACTTCTTCAGAAAACCTGTATTAGTTTCCATGGGATCCAAGACCTTAATAAAAAAAGGTCTTGATTTTTATTGATGGGAGCATACATGTAGCAGTTAAAATTGCATCTAGAAAGAGGCAGAGACAAATTAAATGAAACCAGATGCATGACAGTAGTGAGGAGGACAGTTTCTGTTAATGGGACAGCGGAAGAGAATTGGCCTTGGGGATCAGTAATACCGCACAGGCAGCAATATGATGCCTTCTTGACTGCATTCTGATCTCCAAATTCAAAGAAAAAGTCTAGTGGAAACTGAAATGGCTTGCTGGAGAAAGATCTTTGGTCTCAAGAAGCCATAGATTCATAGTGATAGGCGAGAAAGACTGCTTTAGTAACAACAGAACGTTTCTGTTTCTACTATCTGGGTCATTCTTAAAAAAAGCTAATTGAAATATAGTAGAATTTGTGGCATATGGGTTTTTATTTAAGAAAATGAACTGGTTAAATGTCCCAGAGATTTCCTTGGCAACATTTGTGGCTAGCCTGGTTTCTTCTTCCTAGGGACTAGAGAGGGACTGGCCCAGGTTCACCCAACAGGCTTTGTGCCTAAGACAGGACTAGATCTTATCGTCTCCTAGTTTCTAGCTTGATGCCTTTAACCATGACACCAAACCGGCCTCAAAATGATCATAGTAAAATAATATTATAGAAAAAATAAATTAATACAAAATACAGAATATGTTCCTTCCATTTCTAAAATACATATCTTGTTACAGTAATGCTGATGCATATTTTACTTGTCTTCATATGTGCTGAATGTTTAATTCAGTTATTTAAGATGGCAACAAAAATTCAAGTATCTAAAATGGATTTAGCTACCAATCTGTCTTCTGTCTAATGTAACAGAAGACTCATAGCCTGAAACTTCAGTAGGGTATCACTGGAATATATTTGCCAAACATTTATGGATTATGTCCAGATGTACGAAACCCAGCATTTCTCATTTTTGACACTATCTTATATAGTACGCTGGCTGTTAGCCACTTGAATCTGGACACAATCCAATGATCAACAATCTTGGAAAAACAAATTGTTCTTCAGTATTTATCAGTTTTGCTCAACGGACTATAGTTTTGACACTGTAGTTAATACAAGCATACTACTTATAAAGCCTACTAATTTTCAACTGTGTGTTGCTATTTGACTTCTCTTGTAACTGAAACATATCTGCAAAGGCTACAGTTAAGAGAATGTCAGTGCAAAAGCAAAATAACAAGCCATAATAAATATTCAATATTTATTTAAGTTATAGTATTAGGCTAATATTTCAATTGTATAAGAAAAGTTAAAAACCAGTTATAAGATTAAAAATGAAAAAAAAAGATGAAAGAAAAATTCAGCTACAGGCTTTTATAGCATTTTCTATTATATACTTGAATGTGAAAGAACAAGGCATTCTTACATCAAACTGCTTATCCTTACCTCTCCCATAAGTTCAGCATGAACCTTGGAAACTCCATAGATTGTCCTTGGCCTCTGGATGCAGAGATCAGGGGTTGGATTCCTAGGAGAAGTTGGTCCAAAGGCACCAATTGTGCTAGGAACAAAGAGACGCAAACCATGCTCGGCAGCTATATCAAGAATGTTGTGCAGCCCTGGGAATAGCAAACAGAGTTTTTAAGCCCAAATCAAAAAAGAAAAAAAAAGAAAGAAAGCCAAGCCTTCTAGTGTGGTAGGTATACCTAAACAAATAACACTAAATACGTTAAGACATACCAGTAATATTCACAGATCTTGCCAAAGGGACATTAGCTTCTCCAACTGCACTGAGCAAAGCACTGTAATGAAATAGCCAAGTAATCCTGTTGTTCACCACTATCTCACGAAGATTCTTGTAATCCAAAATATCAGAGTAGATAAAAGGACCTAAGTATAAAGAGAAGGTTTAAAATAATCCATGCTGTGCTGAAGATGTCAGCAGGTTGTAAATATAGTCAATGACATTTTCGGTTAAAGAAGGAATTTGAAGAAATTTCAAGAATTTCTAATTCCATGTTCTTTATAAATACTGTATTTGAAATACATTAGCATGTACAAATATGTACGGTAGGATATGCAAGTGCATGATGTGTGTGTCCACATACTATGGGCTATCCATAGAAAGTCACTACAAAATGAACGCATTTTAGTTGCAGCAGAGCTGTGATATCTTTGGAATGAATTTCATTTTATCTAGGACATATACAAGTATGAAAACCTATGAATTTCTATTTTACCCAAGATCATAACAAGGCACTTAGCATATACAGTCAGAACAACACCCTCTGGAAAAGCTATACATCAAGACAGTAAGAGAGTGTGTTTAGAAAGACAGATTTTAGTTAATATAAAAATTATGCTTGTTTCAAAGAACAGCTGTTAGTTTAACTTCTTTGCTTCTTGGAGAATTTTACTGTGATAGACCACTTATACTGTCTTTAAACAAAATTTCAGACATATATTTTAAAAACTGGCACAGCGCATCATTTTGTAGAGCATATAGCACTTGGGGCAGAGAGCTCATTTCAGTCAGTATAGCAAAGGAGGCATGACCTGGGCAGAAACCACACTGGTTGGCCAAAATTGAAGTTGACACAGCAATTAAAACACTGCTTTAAATATGCATTTCCTGCATGGAATGCCACAACATTTTATTTTACATATCCTTTGTCATATTTAAAACTCAGGCAATGAGTTAGCAACCATCAAATTAGCTTAGGTCAAATTAAATATATTTTCTCTGACATACACACCAATCTCCCATCAATTTCTACAAGGTTTCTGAAGAACTGGAAGAACCCAGTGACAAAAACAATGTTACAATGATTCAATTGTGTCTCTTCATGCTCTAATGCCTCCAAGTTATAAGCGTACGCTATCATATTGATTTTCTTCTGCAGAAAGCAAATTAAACAATGCATATAACATTATATTTGCTGTTCTCATTTCTTATGGCTGGATTATCACAAACATCTTTCATTGTGGGCACCATTCACTGCCTGAAAGAGGAGGAGGAACTGTGGAGAAACTTACAAGCTTGAATCATATACTTCAAGGATGATTGTAAGGATTAATATTCAAAAACCCAAGGTTTAACTAAAAGAAAATGTTCTAGTAGGGAAAAAAAACTACAACTCCTAGAATATAATCACTAAATATTTCTCTCAGTTTCCTATAGTACTTACCACTATAGAAGACACTATCAGGGGGCTTTCTAATATCTGACAAAATCACGTTGTTCTTTCCAAAGCGTTTTCTGGAGAAGACACCATAATTAATGTTTCATTTTCATTTTGAACACAGCTTTTAGAGGAAAACTTATTCTGATATATGAGATGCACTTTTTAATCCATATTTCCTGCACTCTTTAATGCTGATGTTTCCAACCACCACCCTATCACTCTCCAAAATAAGCTTAATAACTAGGCACATTTTCACTTACCATTTTTATGCTAAACCTATTGTATTATTTTCTCCTTCCACCCCATCTCTTCCCCCCAAAGTAGGGTCAAGATAATATATTAAAAAAGCAGTGGTTTATCTGTAGCTGCATATCACAGATGCAAGAAAACATTAAAATATAGGAAGACTTATAACCTTAAAAAAAGATAAAAAGAGTCCTCATTGTTAACAGAAGCAATGAAGATTATAGCTTACCTTAACAGTTTAGCAAGTCCTACTCCAAGTTGGCCTAGTCCCCCTAAAAAGCAAGAGTATAATGCATGTAAATTATAGTTGGAAATCTTTTTCTTTTTTAGAAAGAAACTTTCATACATAAGGACTATCCAAGAGCAGGAGATGTTGATGTTCCTAGAAAAGTTCACAGAAAAGTTTAATTGACTATGGCACTTTTACAGATGTAAATTACTGAAAATGGCTGAACTGAATTACTTTTTTATGCATAAGATGCCTACCAAGGTCATCTGTCTATACAATGATGCAACAGTTAGTTCTATAGACCTAAAGAACTCATCATATATTAGCTTGGGCTGATGGAAACTGATGTCCAAAATATTTGAACAGAATCAGAATTGGGAAAGAAGATACAAGGATTCCAGTAAATGGAACAAACCCAGAATACAATGTCAAGCGTACAGAAATAGTTATGGAAAGGTAGCTTGAAGGAGATTATTTTGAACATGTGTGAAAGCCTTGCTGGGAGGGCAGCTATAAATTGTGAATAAGAGCAGTAACCACTGTATATATATAAAAAAGCACCCTTATCTTCTACTTCTCTGGCTCTTGGGAAAAATAATATGCCAGGCACATAGGAACTAGATTATTTTTCTCCAAAGCCCTGTTGTTATCTGAAATTGCTTTAGGAACAAATCTATTGTTCTTTAATGATGGAATTGCTATAGCCTGGATTAAGAAGAGTTGAACCATTTCATAACAAAATTTGGGCTCCAACCTATTTAAGTACCACACAAAACTTCTGTTTAAATAGAAATCAAATGAATATCAATTCACACAATGAGATAAAATTAGCAAAAAAGTAAGTCAAAATATCTCGTATTAAACTATTTCAAAGAAGCATCTAAAATTTGACTGACCTGTAATTAACACCCGTGGATGATCAGTTTCTGAAAAACATACTGAATGAAAGCTGGCATCTGATGGCACTTGCCGGGGTGAAATGCTAAGACATCTAGCTGGCACAAGAGCAACCTGACAACCACAGCCAGGTTTGTTCAACAGATGTTTAACAGCACAAGTCAAATTCCTGATGGCGGGCATTTTTCAACTGTGCTGGAAAAGAAAAGGAGAAAGTCATTGAGTAGCTGTTTATCACTGCAAAGTGGCCAGTTTGATTTCTGAAGTTCTGGCAGTTACCAATAAAAGGGATAGAAACAACAGCTCTGTCAGCTGCAACACATAATATGCTCTTCACCCATCTGCTTTTATACTACCAAATGCCCTGTACCACCTGATTGTTAAATATATAATAAAATAAATGGGATGTTGGCATACTTCAAATATAAACTGGCATCTAAAAACCTATTTATTATCTGCAATATCGTTAGGATTCACCAGGTTCTCAACAGGATAATAATTGAGGATATTTAGAAGCTAGTTCTCCTAATAAATGGGATGTATGTATGTATGTATGTATACATGTATATATATAAATGTAAAACCAACCGATTAAATTCATATATTCTCCAGTTCTGTATTTCCCCTCCTTGAAATGGGAGAGATGCTATAAAAATGCAAAATCTTTTAAAAACCACAAACAAAAATTATATCCTGCTATTCAGCTCGCAGCCAAATTACAGCTTTAGCAGTTTAGTTTTGGTTTCACTATGAGTAAAGTCTAAAAACAGAATATTTCATTATTCACTGTTTTAGTGACTAACTATGCCACATAATAACTCTTTAGAATCAATCAATTAACAATGTCCTAGCCATTTGTTGTGCTGTCAAGCTAACATAAATGTTAAGAAGTTAATTTATAAACTCATTATTGATGAAATTATAGAATTTTTCTTCATTCTTTGCAAATGAACCAAAAACACTCAATAAATTATTTTACACTTCAAATATTAGAAAGGCTAATAATCATAATCACAATAATTCACTTTAGAGACTCTACAGCAGTTCACAGGATGACTTAACAGTTGACAGGGGAAAAAACTTAAATTAAAAAACGCACAACCAACCACCTTTTAACATTAAATTATAATTTTGGTCAGAATTCATCAAGTTTAGAATATCCCCCTAAATGAACAAAACACTTACTAACTTTAATATTAATACAGTGTCTTACAAATCAGTAAAAGAACCAAGCCTAAATTGTTTCAGGAAAATGATCAAAATTCTACTAGATACATTTTCTTTCAGCCTCACTTTATATTATTAGAAATTGGAAAAAAACTGCTTTCAATTCAGTGCAAAAAAAAAGAAGAAGCTGCAAACGTTTCCACTCCCTATGTAAAACAGATGATGCCAGATAATCAACTTACCGTCTTTTCTGCAAGTGGTTTTGAAAAGCAAAAGAGGTATATTTATAGGGCACAGCCTCTCTGCTAAGCCAATCAGATTTCCTGAAGTACTGGGAGTTGTTCTCTACATAGAAAAGGGTGTGTTCTGTGCATGTCATATCAGCAAAAAGTGAAGCCACATCATGCTTCTCTTTTTCAATTTCAAAGGACATGACCTCAGACAAGGCAGGAAAATTTAAAGAAAACACATCACAGGGTTGCTGGGGATGTTTTCTGGAAAAGAAATACTGATGTGTTTTGCTTTTCTCTAATCAGGAAAGTTAAATTAACTCTGCACGATTATTATGAAAACTGCAATTACAGTACAATATTAGGATAATGTGATTTCAAAGTGCAGTTTAAAATTTATCACCAAAAATTCATTTTGTATCGAAAAATATTTCAAAATTTCATTCCTTATGAAACTTGGTCAAATTTGCATACAAAAATGAGCATCACTAGTGATGTGAATTAGAAAGTTTCATAGAGAAAATATTGGAAAAATTTTCCTTTTAGAAAATAGTTTTCTGTATCACTAGTTATAATCAAGACATATGTTCAAGCCATTTGGGCTATTAGTGCAAATATCTTTTAAATTCAGAAGCATAATAAGCACTCAAATGCTGCTGCTTTGTAATTATTTGGATAAAGCATCACCATGTGAAGAAACTAATGATGTTATTGTAGCTGATATCAGTGGAAGAGGCCCTTTTATTTAAAGTACTATTAGTACAACCCTCAAAGAACACCAAATACCAGATTTGTAGTCAACAGACTTATGTAAGCCTGTGTTATCGACAGCTAATAAAATATCATACCATGTGACAGATTACTAGCATGCCGAAATAACCAGAAACACCTGTTCTGTAGGAGAACAAAAACATGTCTATATAAATTAGACACTAGTACTTTTTCAGTATCAATAGAACTATTTGTGGAAAGATACTATTAAAAAGAGATGATAAAAATCTTTATAGCTGTGCGGTTTTAGAATACAAAGTATGAGTCTGTTCAAACACATTAAATGATATTTTTAGAAATCAAGATTAAAATGAACAAATTCTTTAAACATGACAGAACTGTTAGCATTGTAAGCAGTTACTCAAAAGCAGACTTAGCTTTTTCTCACATTCTACAGAAAAATACTTAATAATGTCACTGGATCATCATCTAGTTTCTCATAAAAGCTGCCTCCTCCTTGGACAGAGGTTATAAAGGTTTTGTTTGCTATAAGGGCAGGCCTTTTTTAGCAGAAAGCTAATAAAGAGCCCAATTAGGAATATACTGGATTCTTTCAAAATCAAAATGGCAATAACCAATTGTAATTATTACATGTATTACTATAGTTCCAAAACTTTATTACTGTAAGTAATCTGTGAACATAGTGAATTCAATGAAAATTTTCATTTCCTAGTCAATAAAATGATAAAAAGTCAGATGGTAACATTTCTACTAATAAGAGTTGTTCATACAAAAATTCTAAAATCCATTTTTGGGGCAATACACAGGTCACAAAATAATAATCTGCATAGTGTATTACAAGGATTTCAACATTTTTTAAATAACAAGGCTACTTTGCATTCCTTCTCATGGGACCGTTGAGGCAATGGCAAAAGCAGCACATAATACAGTATGTGGCAGAATTATTACTATAAGTATAGTCATAATTAATGGGATTCTGGATTTCTTTTCCTCTTTCAGTTCTGCCTTGATAGCCAGATAGGAAAGGCAAAGCAAAGACACACCCTTACTGTAGTGGTTGCTCATTATAAGCTCTTCTTGTGATAGATGATTGCGCAATTGTTACTCTTCCTGTTTTGAAGCTTACAGTAAGCTTTAATTTTTATGCAATTAAATAATACCATACAAACATTGTTATGTTCTGGCTGTTAAGCAAGAAGACAGACAATGGTCAAAATGAAAGAGAAACTGCTGTGATAAGGATTTCATTTCTCTCTCATTTGGGCAATCATATGAGCTCCCAGCTGAGTACAGCACCTGATGCTTCTTTTGCATAAGTGAAGGTCTCTGTGGGCAGGAGAATGATACCGACTGGTTGGACCATGATATTCAAAGAGGGTTTTTAAAGGGGGAGGGCATTTGGGGAGCTTATAGGGTGCGTGTATATATGCTTTAAAAAAAACAATGTAAGGCCTGTTTAAGGTTTATATTATAGCTCATGTCCCTCTTCAAAAGGATAGGAAATTACAGCATATTGTGAGGGTTTGTTTTTTTTTACCTAAAAGATACTTAAAAGACAATATTAGAACTGTGTTGGATATTTTGTAATATTTAGAGCAACATAATGAAAAACAAGCTGCCTTGATTTTCTTATATGCAGGCCTTTGACATTTTGAACTGGGCTTACTTGCTCCAAGTTTTGGGAGATACAAACTTTGCAGAAAACTTTATAAAATAGGTAAGATTGATTAATACTTCACAGAAAGCACAAATAATTGTTAATGGAAATCTAATAAAGCCTTATTAAGATACAGAAAGGAACTGATGGCGGGTGTTGTTTTTTAATGATCCTTTAGTGCAATGAGTGAACCTACTCATAATACATGCACGAGGCTTCTATGTCTTATTCAACAAACCATGATTTTTTTTAAAAAAATAACTCAGTGCAACATGTGAACCCAGAAAGCAAAATCTTGTAGCTAGACAAGACTTAGGCATAATTTGTAGGCCATACAGAGGAGAAAGTAGTTCTTGAAAGTTTTGCAAATGGATAGAGAATATGTTTCTTTTATACTGATCAACAAATAAATATATATTTCTATTCCAAAAAAGAATTTCCAATTTTTATCAGAAAAAAGAAAGATCAGCTAATCTAATGAAAAAAGCTAAATAGTTAACAAAGTATTTGACACACACACACACACACACACACACATATATATATATATATATATATATATATATATATATATATATATATATATATATATATATATATATTTGTGTAAATTACTAACAAAGAATTAAAGGGAAACTGAGATGCATTTCTGACTCCTTAGTCGTCCTCAGTCAGCTATACCCTTCTGAGATTCGAACCTGGGCTGATTGCATCCAAGGCAGTGTTATTGGATGCAATCAGCCCAGGTTCGAATCTCAGAAGGGTATAGCTGACTAAGGACGACTAAGGAGTCAGAAATGCATCTCAGTTTCCCTTTAATTCTTTGTTAGTAATTTACACAAATATATGAATTGTCCGGTGTGACTACTGCCTGTTTGATAGCCTTCAAGATAGGCTGGAAACAGGAAATAAAGATTATAGAAACTGACTAAAGAGAGAAGCAACCTAGAACTAAGGAGAAATTTCCTGACAGTTAGAACAATTAATCAGTGGAACAACCTGCCTCCAGAAGCTGTGAATTCTCCAAAACGGGAAGCTTTTAAGAAGAGATTGGACACCCATTTGTCTGAAATGGTATAGGATTGGACTAGATGACCTCCAAGGTCCCTTCCAACATCATCACCATCATTATTACATATCAAACTTCATGAGAAAAAAAATCACTCCAACATTCAGCATATCATTTTCTGGAAAAATAGTATCAATGGTTTTTTCATATTTAAATAAAAGAGTCTCATTCCTTGAAGTGGTACTTTCCAGCAAAATTATTAGTCATTAAGAATTCATTTAATTAACAATATTTACTACTATACTTTTTTAAGATTCTATAACACTTTTCTGCTATAAAGTACAGTAATAGGATGGGAAGCACATGGTCTAGAAACTGTTGGACTGCTTCTTACAACTGGTCATGCTGGTCAGAAGACTAACTCTGCTCTCTTAGAATTGAAGAATCCTGGTCCTTACAGGGATTCCAAGTTGGATCGAAGGATAACCTATAAAGGGACACTCACATATCCTAATAAAATGAATGGAAAATTATTTATTAAATGTACATCTTATTTTTTTATAAAAAATGGTGTTCCAACCATTTTTCTACTAATTATTGATTGCTTAACATGCAAAACTTCATCATTTGACCCTTGAGTTAATTTATTTTTAGGGAATATAGACAAGTTTACAAGAAGTGTTGTAATCATAAGGTGCTTCAGGAAGTGATGATGGTGAACTTCAACGCAATAATTAGAAAGAAGCAGGAAAGTTTCCCAGACCAGATTTGTAGAGGAACAGTCTTAGAGAAGGATGCGAAAGAGTTTAATTTTATGGTTTAACCAAACCAAAGTAATCTTGAAGAAAATAAGATGATGATTCAGGAATGCACTGATAAGAATCAGCATTTTTTCAGACAAAGAAAACAAAAGGCGATGTCACAACACAGAGGCGGAAGAAATCAAGGGAAGGAAAATGTATAGTCAATGAGTTTAGGATGAAGAGATGGTAAGCTGGTAAGAAAAGTGAGTAACAAATAAAAACATTACAGTTTGGTTAAGAATATTAAATGGAGAACTGTGACAAAACAGGTGCATGAGAAGACATCAAGTCAGACTGGAAAGGATTTTTTCCAAAGCTTCACAGAGCTTCTGTCAGTCAGCTTACATAAACCTGACTGACAGTTGGCACAAGGATTTTTATATTGCTACATCCATTAAGGATGTACGTATTTTCAGAGAGATATTCTTTTACACACAGCATACAAAAAGGAAAGGATTTAAATTATATGACAAAGCAAATATAGGAGACGAGCATAGAGCAAGCAGCATTATTAGGGAAGGCAATGAAAGAGAACATACATTTTAAATAGTTATAGATGTTTAAAGGAATTTTTAATACTTCTGAGAAAGCTCATTATAATACCTCTTGCTTTCTTCAAACCTCACCCTATCTGTAAAGAAAGAGAAGGGACCGTGCTCTGCATACTGAACATCCTAGACTCAATATTTTAACACTGTTAGGAATGAATTTCACAAGAAATGAACCAAATGTAAGATGGGTCAAAGTAAAAATGAAGTCTAAAACTTCAAAAATAGAAGTAAAAGGAGTTTTAAAAATAATGTAACAGTCAAGTAAAGGAAAATATTTTTACGAAGATAACAGTAAGTTATGACATCTTGGATTGGGATATAAATCTGGAATTTTGTGAATGAATGTAATTATGGGCGAACTGCCAGCCACATATAGAAAAGCAAACCCCCCAAAAAAATCCCCTCCCTCTCTTTGTTTCATTCATTCTGAACAGAAATAAAAATGCTGTAGGGTGGAACCTCACTCTTAAGTTACTTGCAAGGATGTACAGGTTATCCTCAACTTACAACAGTTCATTTAGTGACCATTCAAAGTTACAACAATACTGAAAAAGTGGCTTATAACCAGTTTTCAAACTTATGACCATTGCAGCATCCCCATAATCACATGGTCAAAATTCAGATATCGGCAACTGATTCATATTTATGACGGTTGCAGGGTCCCAAAATCATGTGATCACCTTTTGCAACCTTCTGAGAAGCAAAGCCAATCAAAAACTCAGCTTCATTTAACAACCACATAACTAACAACTGCAGTGATTCACTTAACAACAGTGGCAAGAAAGGTCATTAAATGGGGCAAAACTCACTTAACAAATGTCTTGCTTAACAACATAAATTTTGGGCTCAATTGTGGTCATATGTCGAGGACTACCTGTATCTTAAAAAACGCTGAAGATCTACAGTGTGTGAAATAATACTCTGAAAGGATTGGGGAAAGAAATAAGAAATCCCTAAACCAATTTGGCCAACCTTGGGCCCCTCAGATGTGCTCCAAATGCCCCTAACTCTGCCCGCTGCTGGCTAAGATGACTACAAGGACTTTATGGCCATTTCATTGAGGAAAAGGTACTCCCCCCATGATCAACCCCTTTAATAATATGACTATGATCAATTTTTGCAGCAATTTTAATTGTTTAGCCACCTCGGGATATTTATTAAAATATTGATGAAAAACTGGTGAACAGCAAAATCGACAGCAGAGCTTTAAAAAAGTTAAAAGTCAGCCAGGCAGCCAAAGACGTTTCCGAATATATTCCAACTAATCTTCTCCCATAACCGACTTTCCACATATGCCACACTACTGAAGTAACTGGTGTTAACAGCTTCAAGCATCACCATCTTCCGACTGAGAAAATGAACAAATATGCGTACATCCTAAATAACGGCTCACTAAACGATAGGAAACGAACTTAAGATAGAGAAAAGCAGAATAGCCCTCGCTTGCTCACCTTCAAGTCTTTCTTCTCAGACGACACACGTGAGCGTGAGACGCTCGCCGCAGAATCACACGCGACGCTCGCCTTCCTCGTCTTATATTTCGGCACCGGCTGCTGCCTGCAAGTCCCTCCCACCTTCGCTTCAACCCTGCCCTCTGATTGGGTACTGGCGAGCAGCTCTGGCAGTTTTCCTCAATGCACCGGCTTCTGAGCGGAAGAAACCGCAACTCGCCATTGACATTGCTGGCAATGGGCCACTGGCACCTACTGCGGTTACCTTGGGAACATTTGGGTTGGATTTGAGCGGCTCGCTCCGAAAAAACACAGGCAGGGGAACGGCAGTGACGTGTAGAAAACGAAATCCATGACCCGGTGTGACGTCGCTTTTATTTATAGGTAAATGTGGCTTTGTCTTTTTTCCGTTAATTATTAAAGGAACAGTGCAGGTTGAACGATGCCGGAGTTGTCACAGAGGGGTAACAACGTAAAATAAAAATGTTCGGTTTGGTTGGTGGCTTTGCTCAGCAGCTCTAAAGCAGGTGAGATTTAGGTGGCAACCTCTCTAAATAATAGTCATCACAGCTTTTGAGAAGGTACAACAAGCCCATTCTTTAGTTACATTATTAATTGGCTATAATATGGTGCCTTTCAGATTTGAATTGTTAATAGATTGTGCAAGAAGCAAGGATTACAATTTGTACTGACTCTAAAAGACTTGAGTTTGTGTTTTTCTCAAAAGATAGCACATAAGTTCAATTAAATACATCTTAAAGGCATAGATGCAATTTCAGTACATGTAACACAATGACTAAAATTTCTGTTAAGTCTAGGGGCAAGATTAACTGAAATGCATTTCACATGGAGATTCATATATATTTAAGGATTCCAAGGTTAATTCCTATTAAATACTGTACACATAAATAGGTTCATGAGATATAAACCTAAGGCAGACTAAAGCTCCCAAATATCTTTGGCCAGTCTGAAATTACTGTGTGATAGGCAACTTTCACCTACCAGATTTTCACTTTTATTATAGAGCCTTCATTTTAACCCCCCCTCCCGTCTGTCCATCTATCTATCTATCTATCTATCTATCTATCTATCTATCTATCTATCTATCTATCTATCTATCATGAATATTCCTCTCTTTGGGCCTATTTGTACTGCAAGTGTATAATCTCTCTGAAATCTTGGAAGATTTTATTTCCAAGCATATTAAATACGAATACTTATTTGATCCAGGATGAACTATTTTTAATTTTTGGGAAGACTTGGGATAGATAAGATGCCATGGTAAAATTTCTATAAGTGGACTACAATAACAGTTTGTTAACAGAGTTTTGCAAGTTTTAGTATTCTTCCTATTAACTATTTTGTCATTAATATAATATGTAGAAGACAGGTCAACAACTTGCAAATAGATTAGTTTAAAAAAATTGGGGGGAGGGCTGTTTCACAAGGGGTAGAAATCAATGTAGCAATGTATTAATCAGTATTCAATTAGGGGGGATAGGTGTTGGGATTTTTGATGCACCTTTTTCTTTTTTAATGCCTTGAATGTTTTGTGGTTTCTTTTTTTGTATTGTTTTGGGTTTTGTATTTTGTATTTGTCTTCAATAAAATAAAATAGTAAAAAAGGAATATTTATTTTCAGTCTTGAAAGCTTCTAGACCAGGGGTGTCAAACTTGCAACATCACATGATGTGTTGCGACTTTTTTGCCATTGCCAAACCGTAGGTGCAGTTTTGCTATGATGCATCCTGCCTGTGGCCCAGCAATTTGACACCCCTATTCTAGACATGTTTGTTTATAGATAAATGCCCACATTTTGATCCCAAAACACATGAGAAATTGGCATTGTGGAATAACCCTAATTTGAAAATAGTAGAGGATATGTTTTACTAGAATGTTTGGTCCAAATAAGGGTTAATTGATGCATTATGTCATGCATTATGAATATGGTTTATGTATAACCTCCTGTTGGTAATAAATTCATCTGAAGTATGTACTGACTAAGCAGCATGCCTTAGATGTGTTAACAGCCTGGAAGCTGACCTGAAATATTAGGAACTTTAAGTGATGCAGTGCTTGAACTTAATCCAAGAATCCAATTTTATAAGAAACTAAAAAGCAGAAAGGAAGTTAACATAACTTCAGGTATATAATTATGGAATGAAGAATTGGAATATGCAATCTTGGAAAATCAATCAATTAAAATTTTAAGAAATGTAAACTTGTCTTGCCTTGGTGGAGCAGTGGGCTAATGCCTCCTTAAGTAACACCAGCTGCCTGCAATTAGTGCAGGTTCGAGTCCCACCAGGCTCAAGGTTGACTCAGCCTTCCATCCTTCCGAGGCAGGTAAAATGAGGACCCAGATTGTTGGGGGCAATAAGCTGACTTTGTAATAATGCCGCTTGGGGCCCCCAGAAAGCCCTAATAAGCAGGCATATACATAGGATGAAGGCTATTGCTAAGCACATTGTGCTTTAGATTGTAAGCCGCCCTGAGTCTTCGGAGAACGACGGGATATAAATGGGATTAAAAAAAATTAAGAATGAAATACATTCATTTTAAAAAGATATATTTATTTATTTATTTGATCTGTATAACAACTGTGAGAGGCTAATAACACAAACCCCCTATCTGTGGTACTGCATTCTTCCAAAATGAGTTGGGTATTAGATCTCTATTGTGGGGAAACTGCAAGAAATTTCAAAGTTCTACCCAATGTGATGGTCTTGCCTAGCTTTGTCTTTGTTTTACTTTCAAATCATTGTGCATATTAATGGGATTTTGAAAATAAGTATAGCAGGTAAAGACATAAATATGAACCATATTCTTAAAATAGGGAAATTATCATTTTATGTAACCCTTTGATTCTACTGAACCTGGGACACAGCAAAAGGATTTAATTTTACATAAATGTAAAGAAATTTAACCGTCCTGATATTAAAAAATGGATTGAAGATATGCATGTTTTGCCTATTTTTGAAAGTTTTATATTCTAAAAATGAGAAGATGAAGCAATATGTTCCCACATGGTCTAAATTTAATGATAAACTTACGAATTTAAATTCTAAGTTGATAGTAATTAATCATTACATTGATTTTATATATTTTTTCTTTTTTGCTTATATCTCCTTTTTTAAAATTAATATCAGGTTCCTATCTTTTTGTATTACATCCTCCTCGACTTAAACCAAGGTCTCTTCACTAAACGTTGTAGACTATAATCTACCATCCTGGCTTAATAGTGTTTGGTAAATAGATGTTTTTGACTTCCAAGTTTGGAACTGATAAGTGTGTGTAGTAAGTAACCTGACCAGAACTAGAACTGGGTCTCCCTGTTAGCACTCTAAGTCAGGGGTCTTCAAACTCGGCCCTTTTATGACTCATGGACTTCAATTCCCAGAATTCCTCAGCCAGTGTGCCTGGCTGAGGAATTCTGGGAGTTGAAGTCCATGAGTCATAAAAGGGCCGAGTTTGAAGACCTCTGCTCTAAGTGCTATACTACACTGAATGTCATAACCATTACAGTTGTATATTCTGTTAGTACTTCACTCTTCAAAATAAACTATTTTTTTTAAAAAAATGAAAGATAAAAAGTGAGGAAATCTTTTTGAAAATGTGTTCTGCCAGAACTGGAGATTTCAGTTATAAGCATATGGAAAATTTAAACTTGGGATTCTTGATTCTTGAGTGTAGCATAATCTTCATGGACTTCAGTGGGCCTGATTTACCGGATTGAAACTTCCAAGTCCCAGTGTGATGAAACGGAGAAAAAAAGTTGTCTAGTAAAGCTATGGCTAATTAAAGTATCACACTGATCAGTGGTTTCAATGAAAAGCTTGAAGCCCTGTATTTATTTATGTATTTATGTATTTCTATTGCTGCCCAAGTGACTCTATATGTTTTTACAAAGATAGACGGAAAGAAGAAAATGCAAGTAGTTGGAGTAGCTGGCTATGAAATGGAAAAAATATGTAATTTGTATAGTTTGTGGCATTTATAATAAAAATTAAATGGATATAAAGTATACAAAGACAGTTTTCCCTTCACTCTGCTAAACATCTAATTCCCACAGCACTGTCTTATGCCTAAGAATATTTACTATTATCCTTCTCATCTTTCCTATTACAATCTCCTATTGGTATCTGATGATTTATCATTTTGTTTTGTTTTTTATGATTTATCACTTTGTTGTTTGTAAATAACTGAGAGCTTATGCACTAGAGAAAATTCCTTATGTGTCCAATTACACCTGGCCAATAAAGAATATTCTATTTAGTAATGACCTGCTTTCATGAATGGGCTTGTGTTATTTTAAATTAAATTAAATTTTGCATACATTTAAGGTTTGCAAAAAAAGTAAATTGTTTTACATAGGAATTGTTAGAACACATGGCTACTCTTCTTTCATGTTGTTACAATTGAAAGAGTTATTAATAGTGGAATTAATTATATTAATTATAATAATAAAATATCCATAGAAGATTGGTTATTGTGACTATTCGGTTTGCGATCTACAGTTCAAAATGCTAAGCTTTACAATTTTATTCTCAAAAAGCACATCCAGACTTGATACATTGAATAAACAATAGGCATGATGTGTATAGTACAGCAAAAATTAATCAGCATTGGCCTATATCTTGGAGTACAACAAATCCAAGTCAAAATAAAAAACAAATGGGAATTTATTTATTAAGGATTTTTTTCTAGCCAGACTGAAACTAACATTACATAATCTTCCCAGAAAAGACAGACAGGCAGAGGTGGTCCTGCAGGTATTCTGGCCCTAAGCCATGAAGGGCTTTATAAGTAACAACCAGCACCTTGAAAAGGCTACTGGGAGGCAGCATAGCTTGTGGAGCAGTGGTGTTACATGGGTATTACATGTGGAGTGCCAAAACTTGCCAAAGGAACAGTAGGCAAAAATCTATCTCCATCCATCCAAAGAATAGATCGGGGGGGGGGGGGGCAGACATTAACTGCCTGTAAATTAATAATCTCTAGTCATAACATTAGTTGTTCCTCCATAAGAATCTACCAATTATTCTTTTCTTACACATAAAAGCATGGAAGCATGTATACATTTCCTCTTCTCCTTTCTTCCTTCTAGCAGAAACAATGAGGGAAGAGAAGAGGAAGGAAGTGATGAGGTGAGGGCAAAGGTAACCCATTTAGATGCTGGGGTCAGGCACTCCTAGAGAGCAGCTTCTTTTATTTTTGTCAGGCTGACTTGGTCTGGCAATTCACCAGGCCAGCAAATTTGGTACTCTGAAAAACAGGCAACACCTTAAGACACCTATTGTAGAATAAGTTATGGAACTATCAGATGCTAGAAAAATATTAACCATCCAATAAAAGAGTAACTTCTCAAGTTTATTTTGATTTTCAAAACTGAAGACTTCACGAATGCTGAGGCAGCAATTTCAAATAATTACAGCAGGCAGATTGTAGCCAGAGAAAATTGTTAATATTGGCAAGCGCTAGCATCTATCCACACAATATAGTAATTAGATTATATTTGCAGAGCCCGAGAGAGAGTGGAAAGCGACCCTAGTCATATGAAATGTTCAGCTATAGAAATTAAACCAGGTTACTCTTTTCTACACAAATTCACTATTATAATACATAGAATCCCTATAATAGTATTCAGAATTTACCTCAATTCTCTGTCTCATGTGCAGACATTAGGAGAAAAAAAAGACAAAGATTTAGACATTTTAGAAAATGAAAAACCTTCATAAATATGATTTTGTAATATCCACTACAAGAAGTGTTGATGTTTAAGTTAATTGCTTTGTTGAAATCAAGCAGCCAAACCAAGATGGGCCATCTTTGCACTGTTATAAAGGACCTAATTTTTAATGAGGAAAGAAAGTTCCAGAATTCATAGTAGTATGAAAATACAATTGATTTTTTTTCTGGAAAAGGGTGAAATGTTAACCAATCTTGAAACTATTATGAAACCATATGAAATGACATATTTATAACTGTTAACACAATTGTACTAAGGTCTAATTCATTCAAATAATAAATACTGCATTGTAAATATTGTTATTTACACTTCCCTTTAATAAAACACCTTTCAAAAATTAGCCAATAAGATTATGAATAGCTTACAACCAATTCTTGAAGATAATGATCTATATAAATATAATATGCAAAAGTCACATCAAAACCTAAGAAGAAAATAACTTAAAAATAAACAGATATGGAAGGAGTCTGATTATTTCAATACTTTAGAGTGGTGCCAGTTAAGAGTCCATATGAGGGTAGAAGTAGATTATGCCGAAAAGGTTACGTTTGGGCTTAAAAATCCATGTAAAAGCTGCCAAGCTAAGCTGAGAATAGTTCAGGGTGAAGATTCTGAACTTTCATCCCTGATATTTTACCTTTTCCCAGAAATTCAATGGAAGTAACATCCTAGTCAACCTCTTAAACCAAGCAACCCTATAATATGCCATAATTTCCAACTACAAAATTATAGAAAGGCAAGTATAGGTGAAGTTAGCCCACATCTCCTGCTTAGTCCTGGCTACTGAGATAAAGGGTAGCACCTAAAAAATGCCCATTCCCAGTTTTCCCACTGCTCTGTTATTCTAATACCGCATGACTACCTTTGTGTGATACCCAAATGAATTTGAAAATGCGCCTTTGTCACTCTAAACCTTGTAGTGGCAAATACTTGTGTCTGGTAAGCCCAACCATTATTGGTAAAGTCCTGGAACAGCTTCCAATCTATTGCAGCTTCCAATCTATTGATAAGAGCAAGTTATCACTCTACTTAGAAAGAAATGTATCTTAGTAAAAATAACGAGTTACAGACTACTAATTCTGAGCAGCATTCTTTGAAGAAAATGAAAACTGTACATTCCTGGCTCTTCCAAAAGGATTTGGGGAGAGGTGCAAGGAGATGATCAGCAGGTTAGGTTAGGCACAATTATCCACAATTCAAAGCCTTCCTCCGCACCAAAAAGAAAAAAAGCCATGTGATGTTCCTACTCCAAAATATTTAGTAAAATTCATTAAAAGGGATGATATATTTCACATTAACAATAAAATGCTGAATGCTCTATTGTTTCAGCAATGCAACTGTATTATGTTGCATTTTCAGGAGGGGAACCTTTTATACTGTCAGCTAAGTTGACATGGTGGCAAAGAATAAAATTTGTTCATTCAAGAGAGACTGTGTCTAAGAAAAAGCTTCTGATCAAAATGGGGAAATTTTAAAAAAATCCACATCAGATCAAGAAGGGTTGTGTGTTCCAAAGATCAGGAAACAGACATGTCTAGTGAGACAGATATCTAAGGGAAATAGAATAAAACAGGCAGTTATTTCTTTTAAGTGGTAAAGAAAAAGAAGTATTATAGAACATTCAAAGAAACAGCAAAATACAAAGTAAGGCCTCTTACTTGCACATGTTTTAAAAATGAAAGCATAGCTATATTCCTCAAAAGCCTTTGACTAAGAGGAAATTCTACAACAGAATGCAGCTCTGACATATACACCTAACATTAGTAATTTGTTAAAGGTTTTAACAAGTGTGAGCATGCATAACACAGATACTCCCTCTTCAATGATGTTTGAATATGCTTTAGTTCCATAGGAATAGGACAATTTAACCCCCAGGCCAAATTGATTTAACCTGCAAACCAAGCTGAATCCAGATTATGAAGTGGATATGATATTTAAATTCTCCTACCTTCAGCTTAACACACTAGCACAAAGCTAATGGTAAGAAGCTTCCATGTTGGGCGAAGTCATTTCACTATTAGTGATAACAACCTCTGGATCAAAGTTACTTAGGTTTCATGATGTTGGTGCTATATGCATTACTTATCCATCAGTCAAGCTATACTTTCAGCCAAATAGTGCATTTTGTTAAGGAGCCTTGGTGGAGCAGTGGGCTAATGCCTCCTTAAGTAACACCAGCTGCCTGCAACTAGTGCAGGTTCGCATCCCACCAGGCTCAAGGTTGACTCAGCCTTCCATCCTTCCGAGGTAGGTAAAATGAGGACCCAGATTGTTGGGGGCAATAAGCTGACTTTGTAATAATGCCGCTGGTGTGTGTGTGTGAAAGCCCTAACAAGCAGGCATATACATAGAATGAAGGCTACTGCTAAGCTTGTAAGCCGCCCTGAGTCTTCGGAGAAGGGCGGGATATAAATGGAATTAAAATTAAAAATTAATTAAAAATTGAATACAAATCCATGTATTTGCATAAATATCCAGATACAGTCTCCCCAACTGAGAAGTGATTCAATGATACAGCAAAACCATCCAAACATTACACCAGAATTGGTTACATGTGAGAAAAGCTTGCATTTACTATAGTAGATACTATGTATCTACAGCACATTCCCATTTTGGCAAGTTAGCATTTCCACAGACAGGTCAACAAAAATAAAAAATATGAAAATATTTTTTCACTAAAAATAATGAAGTTCCCACATCTTAATGGATAGCATTCCAAAATGTACCTGCCTACCAGCTGTGCAGAATCTACTTCCTGTTGAACCAAGATGTGAAGAAATGAATGTGATCAGCCCCACCTGCTCCATCTAGTGTGGAGGGTAGAGAAAAAGTAATAAAAAGTTTTGCTTTTTATTGGACACTTTCTTGTTTTCGTTTCTGCAAGTTGCAGTGTGGAGTAACGAACACAGAAAAAGATTGTTTTAATTTGTGACTGAAGGTCCTATCCAAGCCCAAAGTTACAGTGTCTTAAACAAGAACAAAAAAGTTTACTTTGAGGAAGAAGGGAAAAATTTAGAACTGCCTTACCACAGAGATCACAAAGATTATCCTTTACAAATCATGGAAACCTCTGACAGTATTGGCCAGATGCAGAATGAAAATTTCCACAAAGCTAAAGGCACAACTATTGTAAGTCTCACTGATGTTTAGTAGTGGTTAAAAACCTGAGTGACACTGTAACCGAACACACAATTTATTAAAGATGAAACACCTCTCTGGAGGGGACAAGGAGGGACAACAACCAGCTAAATTACAAGTTTCATCATGTAAACAAAAACAAGCACCACATTCCTAAATGGATGGTGGGTGACAATAGTGCCAAGTGAGGAACTCTGAAGCAAAAAAAAGAGAGAAAAAGTTCAACCTGATTGCACCAAAAAGGAGCTTGAGCGCATGCAAGTCTTATTTGTTTAGTGCTTAGTGTGTAGAAGAGACTCGCTTAACCAAGAAGGAACAATCTGGCCCTATATTCTGCCAGATTTCAGGGGCTCTCTGGCATCCCATCATCCTGTGTGTTGTCATCTATCTCCAGCTCCGCTAGCTGCCGTCTCAGCATGTTGACTTTCACTTGGAGTTCCTTGTTATATTTTATGATGTTGATCATTTCTTCATAAGATTCATCCACAAATTTGGAGGACCTGTTCCAGCGAAGAAAAACTCCTGGGGGGGGGGGGTTTAATAAAAAAAACAACAACAGCAACCACTGTTTAAAATGCTATTTCATAAAAATCAGTAGTGGGCAATTTTATTTATGCAATGCCTTCATTTCTATCAAAACACTGAATAAAAGTCTAAAATATGGGGATAGTGTAGGGAAGAGCAAGAACAATCAGGTGCTGCTTCACTTCCTTCAGATTACTTTGATCTCAAATGGCTATTCCTGACAGAAAAGTTGGTGGAGGAAGCTCTCCATTCTGGCAAGAGACAAAAACTGAGTCATACAGCACAATCATCTGTGGCCTGATGGATTATTAGAAGCTGCTTTCCAACAAGCCAGAAAAGTCTGTCAATGAGTTCAGCTTTTTTTTTTCCTGTTAACTCCCAGAAAGCAAAACCAAGCAATGCAGGCTGACTCTCTAGTAACGACTCTAATTTTTTTTAAAAAAAAAACCCAGTAAGAAGATCACATTAGTTGTGAATTTCTACTGGCTTTCTCAGAGTGAGGTAGCTGTGAACATTTTAAAGAGGAATGTTATACAACTATGTACCTCTCTATGGAACAGTTTTCAATCATGAAGGCAGGAACAACCGTTAGTTTAACAGCTCTGCAAATATTAAACCTTACCCTATTCTGTGAAAAAGGTCTTTTTTTGTTAAATTGGATCTCAAGACAGAAAGCTGGCAGCAGTGAGTAGATCATTGCACACATGTACCCCCTCCCCTTCAAATGAAAAAAAGTTTTAAGTCTAGTAGAAATTTGGCACAACCCTGTTTCTTTTATTTTCAAAAAAAGAAAAAAAAAGGAAATAAAATTAACTCCACTGAAAAAAACATACTGACAAATTCTGGCAATGTCATCTGAAGAGGGGATGAGGGCGAAAGGACAGCTGTTTGCAGCCTGTGGGCAATGGCCTGCCTATTCTGGCTCTGCAAACATTCTGAGAAAGGAGCTATTCAATATTACCTATACGGTAACACTAGATAAGGCTTCAATGTAGAAAAGTATCTGGCTGCTTAAATTCATATAATTACTGCTATAACCATGGATTTAAGAAAGATTTTTAAATCTGCAAAGATTTAAAAGATTCATCTCTTATATCTTATCTGTTATTTCTCAAATGGCAGGAGAAACAAAGCAGGCCTTCTAATGCCGATCAGAGCAGATGTTATATATAGGAGAGGAGGAAGCACTTCAGACTTCCTGATCATAGTGGAAAAATAGTAGATACACATACTTCAGCCAGCCAGCACTATTTGATATTCATGTTTCTGGACTCTTTCCATGGAGAACATGTGACAGAAACCAACCTGGAGTATAGGACTGAGACCACACCTGCCTTAGTGGCAGGTAGCTAATGTCACCAATAAGGAATAACAACAAATCTGATGTCCTAAGCCCTCCAAATCTGCTTGGAGATGACGTACCTTCCCACAGCTGCAGACTTTGTGGTGCAACGGAAGGCCAGATGACTAGACTGTTGGCTTCAAAGAGAGGGTTCTTAAATCGATTGAGTTCTTCTGGCCGATTCACCCAGGACCACAAGGACATTGTCTTCTGAGACAACTTAAGCTTAGACCTGGTGAAAAATTAGAAGTAAATACAAATGCTCCAAATCTGAAAAAGCCAGCAGAGATTATCTGTTCTATTCACAACATTTGCAGTTGAACCTGGAGATTTTTTTTTCTTATGTGAAAGACTGAATTTAAAAAAAGCTCTACAACTTCTGTAACACAAATGAAAAAAAAATCATGCCTTTTCAATTTGCAAGTAATAGTATGAGAGAACAAAACAAGATGATACAAAAAAATTCTAGCTAGTAAATTCAGTCCTGGAGAAACTGTAAAATAGGTGCTCCTGTACTAAAACATTAAAAAGAAAAAATGTGCAGGATGTTCTATATATTGTCAAAACAAATAGCCTATACAACTGTACTAGAGAAAACAAAGGAAGTCAATGGATAAAGAAAACATGCATTTAGTAAATATGTCTTCTTGGTACTCCTTGAAAATACAAACTCTGCTTTTGGTTAAGTTTTAGCAGTATGAGATGCAAGATCCCCCTTGCAGCCAGAAACAATAACACACTTTAGGATTTCAAAGTGATCTTTGAAACACAACCATGCAATATTTGCAAGAAATTCAAAGTAAACACAGAGACAGCACTGCTTGATTAGTGGGGAAACATATACATTAAGTAAAGAAGATATACTCTCTGATAAGTTAGATTACCAATTCATCATTGTAGCCCTTAGATCTTTAAATATTCAGTCAATCTTTCTAAACCTTGACATCCACAGTTTTTGTTAATTCAAAGTTGGAAAACATTTTAGTATTTATAGGCTATGACTCCTCCCAGATGCTGCTGTGTATAAGACTGAAATATTGTCCTGACAGCAAAGGGAGAAGGCCAAGGTTTTTGTAATTTTGTTTCTGGGTTTGGGGTTGTGGTTCTGTTTCATTTTTTGCTTACTTTACCTATTATGTCTATCAGCAGACTATATCTCTTGTTTCACACCCAAATTCCACCCATGTGATTCTGAAAACTGTTGTGAACTTCAGGTTACATGGTTAAATGCAACTATGCTCAAAACAGTGTCGGAATAATCATTCCTGCTATTGTCTCCTTTGGGATCACAGCTACAGAATAGTTGACCTGCAAAAGCTCTATCAGAGTCTTTGACAGGTCAAAAAAGACCCTCACCATCTTCCAAAACCCTATTCTTCATCCAGTGGTATGTTCTACATATTGGTGCCATGTCTTCCTATACATGGCACCAAGGAGGGATGGACCTGAGGAGGGATGGACCTGAGGAGAAAGAAGACTTCAAGAAACCTGCACAACCATTTCTGGAATAGATGAACTAATCCCGATTTGATAAAAGGCATGGCTCATGTGCAAATTTGAAACCTTTCAAATTAATAGCCAAGAGTCCCATAATCTTAATATTAATGACATAAATACTGCCTTGAATGAACAGTAATATTGCTTAGCCTCCAAGAAACTCAGAAAAAATGTTCATCGTACCTTTCATTTTCATTGTTACCCAGGAAGGTTCCAAACTGAGAGGCGTAAGAATGTTCAAAGAGCATGATGAGAAAATGATAGTTGAACTCAAAGGAGCAAGGGAACTGGCGAAGGATCTGCCAGACGCAATCCAAGAAAAGGAGGAATACAGGAGCCTCCCATTTCTGCTTGCTATTTGAATAAGCTGATTGGGCACAGCGCTGTTGAAATGGGTGGCCAGCCTGTAATGTAATAGCATAAAAATATATACATTATATATTTAGACAAAATAATCATGTATTGGTTATTAGCTATTTCTACCACAGCAAATTCTCCTTTTATGAAATAATGACTAATATTAATAAAGATTTATTCTGGTTTACATAAAACATACTACAATGTAGATTTATAGTTGGAAGGGGCTAGCTAGATCATAAAGTTCAAACTCTTGCTTAGCATAGAAACCCAAATGACAAACAGTTCTTTTATTTGTGAAGCATCTAGTAAAAAGGAGACTCTTGTAATAGTTGAACTGCTTTATTGTTAGAAAGTGTTCCTTTTTAGTATTCAATGGAAGCTGCCTTTTTCTTACTTAAGTCCATTGGGATGTTAGAGTTAGGTTTATTTAAATTAGCCACACAATTTTAATGGACTCTGAGCTACGTACAAAACTAGGAAGAAAATATAAAAACAGGTAACAGGTGGACAGCCCAGACTAAAATGATCTAATAAACAACAAAGTCAACAAAACAAATCAGGAGCCTTAAACAACAAACCTCAACTCCAGGATCCAATCTTGTTGGTCACCAGGACCAGAGGTTTAGTTTTCCCCTTAAAAATACAACATTGTATCACAGCTCCAGTTCAACTCCAGGCCTGTGACCAGTTTTCAAAGCTTTCTAGAATAATAGGAGAGAATGTGCTAGCCTCATCTCTGCAGGGATATTGTTCTAGAGAAGACATCACAAGATGTCAATGTTTAATAAAGGGATCTGAAGCACATCTTCTCTACTGGAACATGCCAGGTGGCAGATACAGAGATAAGCAATCTCTCTGACATCTAGGCCTTATGCCATAAGAGAGCTATGTTGGCAATACTTTGAGTTGTACTTGGAAGCCAACTGGCAGTCAATGCAACTCACGTAACAGTGGTGACATGTTTTATGCAACCCAGTATAAATCTTTATTAATATTAGTCATTATTTCATAATCATTGCTCACACCATTGCATTTTGAAGCAGCTGTAGCTTCTGGCTGGTCTTCAAGGGCAGCCTCATGTAAAGTGCATTGTAATAATCCAATTGTGAGATGATCAAGGCCCAAGTAACCATCTGAAAAGTCTCCCGGTCAAGGAAAGGGCACAACTGGTGCAGATGATGAAGCTGCAAAAAGGCCCCCCAGGCAGTAGCTTCAAGTCTAGAAGAACCTTTCTGGAAGTTCTAGGGCCCCCTGCACTTTCACATTATTTGCAGCCACTTGTTCCCTCCACTCAGTTGATGACTTAATTAAAAAATCTTTAGTAGATATTTGCAGAAAGATCTTTGCAAATGTTAAGAGCTGGTATCAGGCACATTTTGAATCAGTCAGTTCCAGCAACCCAAACTCTTGGCAAATAGTATTTAAGTAAGTGATAAATGATACACTTAGGAAAAGTAATTAGGGAATTAATAAATAAAGGCAACAAAAAACTCGCAAACAGGGACAGGAAAATTATATCATCATTCTCCTATCATTTCCCAATATTTGGTACAGTACCTGACATTGAGATAAGCAACACTCAAAACTGGTAACCATTCATAGTTCCATGAATTTGTCTAGGTTTTCTTAAAAAAAAATTCTAAACCGGTGTCCACTATCAATCCAATGACATAGGAACTCCATTATTCAATTATGTTGTATTAAAAAAATCCTTTTTATCAAATTAACTCCATTTAGCTTCAATATACAACCCTGACTTCCAGCTTTATGACAGAGAGGGAAAAATCTATTTCATGCATGCCTTTCTATCTATTATATTTTCTCTTACTTCCCCCTGCATCAAGCTCTACCATTAGGCTGAAAGGATTAAACAGCTGAACTAGAACTGGACAACTCTGTGGTCAACCTAAGTGTCTACCTCACAAATGCAAGGGATGATTTGGGGTCAATCACTATTTCCAAGTAACTTACTCCCAGTTTACTGTAGGGGAAAAAATCCACAGGCAGGATTTTTATATTGTCTTGAATTCCTAAAAGGAGAGGCAGGGCATTAACTAACAAATATATTACCCTCAAATATTCTAAATGCTATCATTTCTTTTCCCAAACTCTCTTCTAGTCTCCTGATTGCTTGAGTTGCTCTTTTCATGACTTTTTCCAAGTTCTACAATGTAGTTTTAAGATGAAGTGACCCAAATAAATAAATAAAAAATCTAACATTGGCAGAAAAGTGTTGTTGTAAAATCGACAACTAAGCTTGTTAAGTATTAGTAATGTCTTCTCCAAACAAATGGTCTCAAAGAAACATTGAAGGATAGCTTCCATTATCTCCAGCCAATAAACAAATTGGATGGCACTAGATAAGAAAGGCTGGGCACTACTACTTAATCTAATCTTCCCATTCCCCAAAAAACTAAGCATCTAGGTAGACATGGAAGCAACTTATTGATCAACAGGGTATGCTCTTCATTGGCTTCATTACCAGATGATTAGAAAATACATATGCAGTAGTAAATGGAATCTAGAAGTATGCAAACTTATTCTTCAGAATATATATTGCTCCAGGCAAACAACACAGGATTCTTTTTTTTTCTTTACATCCTTCCTGTGAGTTTCCCAGACATATAATTTTCAAAGGATCAGAGAAAGGAGAAACTTCCTAACAGTGAGGACAATTAACCAGTGGAACAGCTTGCCTTCAGGCTTTGTGGGTACTTCATCACACTAGGTTTTTAAGACTGGACAGCCACTTGTCTGAAATGATATAGGGACTTCTTCTTAAACAGGGAGCTCGGCTAGAAGACCTCCAAGGTTCCTTCCAGCTCTATTTTGATTGATTGAAGGTCACATTTGAAAATAAGATGCTGAATTGATCTGATTCAGGATCCAATCTGGGTCGGTCACCGGAAATAGAGATTTTGTCTTCTAAGTTTTCAGACTCGTGCTGGAGCCCATCCTCAGGGAACTTCTCTCTAATAAGTGTGTGTGCGGTATTTATAGTGCCTGTTGTAAGTGGCTTTTTAGATATTGATTGGGGTGTGTTGATGGCTGGCTTTTAACTTATTAGCTGTCATTTGCTAGTGTTGCCCAGCTCTTGCCTTCTAAGTACTTGATAGACTGGGGTAAATCAGCACTCCTGTTGACTGATGAGGAGCCTGTTTCCCAGGCTTCAATCACTTCCCTGGCTGTTTTTGTGCCTGTTCTTCCAACAATTTTAGTAGCTGCAAAATTGAATGTGTCCCCTTGTTCATTGTAATGTGAGGCTACCAATGAGTTCAGGTCTCCCCATCTGAACGCTTACTTGTATTCTTGAAATCTGATGGTTAGCTTCCTCCCCATCTGTCCTATATGGTCATAGGGGCAATCCATGATCTGATTCAATAGAGTTGTTCTTAGTCTTATATTGTCAGTCCTGCCTATTTATGCTATCATGGCTTACAATTTTAGGACACTTTTCCTCTTCCACTTTGTGAAGCATCTTGCATTAATTGTCAAACTGTTTTCCTGATAATGTCTTACAAAGGATATAAATAGGACAGACACATGAGTATGTCTCGCATGGGTTTCTGTGCAAGCTGTTGCGAGGCTTCAAGCCAATGGCAGCAAATTGGCAGTTCTTTTTGAAAGGAAGCTGTCACATGAACTCATATTTGGGTCACAGTATATTCCTACCAATTACGGCCTCATGGTGGACTATATCTTGAATGAGCGCACAAGAAATGCAGTCATGTGCAAAACTGCCAGCAGTGTAGGAGAGAGCTGAAACATTAAAAATATGCATGGCCACACATTCTTCTTTGTTTTCTTATGAATATGATTTAGTAAGCTCTGGTTTGTTGCTAGAAACTTTCAAATAGCTATTAATTGAAGAATGGATGAGTTCCTTCTCACATTACATTCTTCTCATCTTGATGAGTTAAAAGAAGGGTTATAAGGTCAAGATTACATCCTTACTAGAATAGACGCCATAGTAAAGCATAAAAAATGGGCTTGTAAAGATCACATTTTTCAGTTAAAATTATTCCCTTCACAGTCTTTGGGAATCTGAAGGATTCTTGAATACTCTGGATAGTTTTCAAGGCACAATGGTTAGAATTCTGCTGAGGCCCGGTGAAATGGTAAGATGAGAAAGATCCCTGAATGATTGCTCCCGAGTGTCCTCTCTGCTTACAGAAAGCATCTTGGTTTACTCTGGTGTCTATAGCAATCATGCAAACTAGCAGACAACTGTAGCACAGATGGTTAAATTTAGCAGCAAATTTATGTGAGCACAATCTCTCTACATGTAGTGTTGGTAGAGCTTAGTTTTTTACCATCACTATATCACCAGTAAATGGCCAACATAGTTTTCTCAGGCAGGATAATGGACTGTACAAGGTACATCCAGCAGCAGATTCAGCTGAACAGTTAAAAACTTGTAATAAGTTTGTAAAACATTTTAAGGATTAGGTTTTTCACCCGACCCAAAGCAAGGTGCAAAACTAGCTATTTGCTACAGATGGATGACCTAAAATCGAAAGCAGAACTTGAATTTCTACTGAACAGTGTTCATGCATTCAGTGACAACATAGGAATGCAATTCAGTCTATCCAAATGTGCAACTTCAGTAATTAAAGGAGGCAAAGTTCTTGGTGTGCTACAGCCAATGAATAAATTACAACTGAAGAATTCCATTATTTAAGATTAATGGAAGCTGCCAGCTTACTACATGAACAAGTTGAAAAGAATACTAATTTTAATTATATAAAATGAATCTGAAAAATGTTGAAAACAACATTAAATGCAACAAACATAATTAAAGCCATAAATACTTGGGATGATCCAATTAACTGACATGCTGCAGGTAAAATTGACTAATACAAGCTGAATTAGATGTACCTTATAAAAAACAAGAACATTATCAGAAATCATACTTTTCACCCAAAAAGCAATTGACAGGCTCTACTTCACCAGAAGTAAAGGTGGGAGGAGATTTTTTTTTCAAGTAAAATAGAGGAAGAACAGAAACATAAATTGATTGATTGTATCATACACAGTATGGAATCACTACTGGTAGAAGTTTAATTAATGCCTCCAAATATAAATCTCTTTATGGTCAATATATGCATTTTTTTCTTTTAATGATCTTGTAATCCCTTGCATTGGAATAGAGTTGAGGTGACTGAATGTAACTGTGTTTACTGGCCAGATGCCCTTTCTGACACCTACGTAAAGGTCATAGCAGATAATTTCTCTTTGCGGGGAGAGAGGGAGAGGGAGAGGGAGAGAGAGAGAGAGAGAGAGAGAGAGAGAGAGAGAGAGAGAGAGAGAGAAATATCTGCCACTACTTAGGATCAAACTCATAGCCTCCTAATTGTGAGGACAGAGCTCCACCTCCAGGCAACCACACTACTTGGTTAATACATGCATTATGATGAAGAAAAATCAGATAAAAAATTAATAGCAGTTGCTGAAAACTGAAATTATTAAAAGATGACATTGTGGATCAGTTCAGTAGAGACTAAGCATGATACAGTTGAGAAATCTGTGTACTGGAATTTATGTAAAAGGTTTAGCTTTACTATTAAAAAACTCTGTTATTCTATTCTGTTCTGTTCTAATCTAATCTAATCTAATCTAATTATTATTGGGACCACAGACTAGAAAATATTTTCTAAGAAAATCTTAGAAAATAATGTATCAAGATCTGGCGGGGCTGGTATGGATATTATTATTACTGTATTACAGTTATGAAATTAATGTAGTATATACAAAGTTCTAAGCAAGGGGGCTTTTTGCAGTCAGCAATATCAAATTTAAAATTTCCAAATATTTGGTGAATCTTTGGCATGCTTTTAAAAGCTCCAATTGCTATAAAATTATAGTTGACTTTTTCCTCTAAAGTCTTTCAATTAATTTTTGTTACTTTTTCTATTTTATTTTCATCAGTTTGACTCCCCTGAAATTGCTGTATCTGTGAACCACATCTTTTTCCTTTTCATAATAGTAATGTTTCAGGTGTCTGTTGAATTGTGTTTTAAAAACCCCATGAGAGCTTGATCTCTTATTGTTCAAATAAAAACTTCACCATGCTAATTGACTAAATATTTAATCTCCATCATCTGGACAATTACTGGTTTTCCCTGAAGCTATCAAATTTTCCATATGGAAAATGCTGAATACACACAGACTAATCATGAGCATATTTAACTTGCACATTAAGCCCAATGTTATACAACTGTTCTTTTTCCAAATAAATATGAACAGATTACAGCTTTAGCTTCGAATAATCTTGTTTTGCTGAGTATCCTGAGAGGAAAAAAACCAAACCCCAGAGAGGATAACAATTTAAGTTTTATATTACATCCCTGTTTTTAAAGGCTTTGCTACATACCAAAATGTTTTATTAGATTGGGCTGTCAGCAGTCTCATTCGAATAAAATTACACATTTCAAAATGAAGATCACTGATTCACTCTAATTTGCAATTCTTTCATTCAAAATTAAAATGGTTCATCCATATAATACACTTGGTGTGTATTATGGACAATCTCGTTGGGTGGAGGGAGGACTATTGCCCTCAGATCTGACCTCCCAGGTTTTCAGTCTCTTAGCAGCCTTGAGTTCAGAGCCAGGAGTGTAGCACTAAGAATCTTGCAGTATAACTTGTCTGTATCCAGATAGCTTGTTCTTGAGGTAACAAAATGCAAATATTTGGATATTAATTTGGATTATGGGAACAAGCTAGGCATCTTCTGATATACTTTATTTTGATTGTCATTAGTAGCCTAGACTCCAGAATAATTTGGCAACATAAAGTCTGACAAACAAACCCATCTATTTCATTTGCCCACAACTGATTCCTGGTAAGATGTTACTCTTTGCATGAATTAGCAAATGAATGATGTTCAGCATTTCAGAGATGAAGATACAACACAAAGTTTTGCTGGTGAAAACATAGCCGCTCATACCTGACGCCATTCTCTCTCAATCAGTGCTTCAAATCCACGAATGGTCCTGCATCTGGGATCCAGAATGATTTGAGCCAGAGAAGTCACCTGTAGTGTTGAATCAGTGCCTTCTGTTCCATGAATCAAGACAGATGCTCCTTCCCTAGGAGAGAAAATGTGTTTCAAGAAAAGGAACTGCTTAATGGGCTTATCATGTATATACAGCAAAAGATTATCTAGCAGTGAAACAGGTTCAGTTCATGACTCTGCCTCAAAACTCAAGAACTGAGACTTTCAACCTCCCTCAAAATGCTGTTTCAATTTTCAAAGTTGAACAAAATAGAGGGGGAGGGATATGACATCATCTATCTCCAGTCTACAACGTAGCCCTTTTAGCAGTTCCAAGAAGGCTCCACACCCAATTGCACCAATCAGGTGACCTTGAGGACTCAGATGAACCCCCAAGTGGCCTCAATGACTCTCTAAAAGAATGCAAATGACCAGCTGTCTGCAAGGAATATAAATCCTTCCATTCCCCTCTATTCAGTCAGAGCTGAAGAAGCTTCTTGGATGAGAAGCGAAATGTCTTCAAAGAAAAACAAGAAAGTCCAGTTGCCTCTTGAAAAAGCACCTTTGAAATATCCATGACCTGGATGACTTGAGAATCTCCATAGACATGCAGGATGTGGTTTTAAGATGAATAGCCATACAAATGTTTTAAATAAATAATAAACGAACTGAAGCAGGTGCCCAAATGTTTACCTATCAATGCACTGGGCAGCCAAGCAAGCTGTGGTCAGGATTTCCTTGATGTGGGTCAGCCAATTTGAAGCCTCCAACTTACTTAGCCAGCGATCCATATTATGAGACTGGTCATTACAGGCCTCCACAAGCTTGATAAGACTCTCTTGCAGAATGTTGTATCTATAGGCACATTGGGAAGAAAAGGGCAACAAACTTGAAAACAACCTCACATCCATGATGCATACTTTTACTATCAAAATTGGAACACCTTTTGTATTTCCTATATTCAAGTGTTCAGTTTTAAGAAATAGATGTAGGACTCTAAATACCATACAATTCCAATATTAGAACTTTTACCAACTATGAGCCAAGCCTCATATCTTGCTAAATGTTTGAAGAGATTTCAGCAGCAGCCAAAAAAGCTAATACAATCCTTGGTTATATAAACAGAAGCATAGAATCAAAATCACGTGATGTATTAGTACTGTTTTATAAAGCGTTAGTAAAGCCAAAACTGGAATAATGCATCCAGTTTTGGCCAACACACTACAAATAAAGATGTTTTTCTTTGAAAAAAGTGAAAAGAAAAGCAACTAAAATGACTAAAGGCCTGGAGATTAAAACATATGAAAAACGGCTGCAGGACTTGGATTTGGCTAGTCTAAAGAAAAGAAAAAATAGGGGAGACATGATTGCAGTATTCCAGTATTTGAGAGGTTGCCACAAAAAAGAGAGGGTCGAACTATTCACCAAGCACTAGAGGGCAGGACAAGAAACAATGGATGGAAATTAAACAAGGAGAGAAGCAACCTAGAATTAAGAAGAAACTTCCTAACAGTGAGAACAATTAAACCAGTGGAACAGTTTGCCATTAAAAGTTGTGGGTGCTTCATCACTGGAGGTTTCAGAAGAGACTGGATAGTTACTTGTCTGAAATGATATAGGATCTCTTGTTTGAACAGGGGGTTGGACTAGAAGACCTCAAAGGCCCCTTCCAGCTCTATTCTGATAATCTACTCAGTAGAGTCAAGGTTTCCTTGCATCTCCTGCAAAAAGAGTTGGTTAAAAAGCAGCACATTATACAGAAGATCTTTCTCTGTCTAAGAACCTGGACAAGTTCGAAAGTGATATTGTCTTGCAGAGATAGATCATAGTGAACATGCATTCTCACCGACCCATTGCCATGTTTGCAAGTCCTGAAATCTCTACAAATATCCAACTGAATTTCTACAATGAAACTCAACAGTTCTGTAGTGTAGTTTTTGGATCTTTTTTTAAAGGAAAAGGCATTAAATTTCCATTGGACTTTACACACATTTCCTTCAAACAACACAAAAACAATACACTCTTCATTCTACAACCATCAATTTTTTAAATAAATAACTAAATAAAAACATAAAAATATGAGCATCTTCTGCCCCAACACCTATACATAATCGATGTGCTCCCTACAGCATTTGGGGAACTTCTTCAAAAAATTTCTTATCTGTTTAAACAAACCCAGAGCTGCTGTTTAAGAAAATACAAAGGTTTCTTACATTAAACTCTGGTGCCTAATCTGGTACTGTTTATTTGTATGAGCAATTGGTTCATCTGTGTATCTCAAATCTCCTAATTCTCATGTTCTAAAAAAAAAGCTTCTAAATTAAATTAAATTTCTTGAAAGCAAGTCTTTCTCATACAGAAACTCACCGCTCAATGGATTTGTGAATCCTTCTCCACTGAGGATAATGAACCTCCTGTTCAAAGCCGCCACCTTTGGCCCGAGCTTGCTGAGCGACACTCAGAGATCGTGTGTCAATGATATATCCACGCTTGCCTGCCCTCAGGGTGGCATTGATCAGCTTCTCATCCTCTTTACAACGCTTCCCATTAGTACCTGTAAGTGGTTGGCTACTGCGCATTATCACCTAGAAGGACCAACAAACTGTAGTAAGAATATGTACCCAGATAAGTCTTCTGTAGTATAAAAGCCAATGTAGTGTTAAAGGTATTCTGTGATTCCATTCTGGAATAACTGATTTTCACCCTCCCGGGTAAACCAGATAGGAAAAACAAGATGACCTAATTCTGTTTTATTGAAGGCTGCATTAAAATCTGAAGGCCTCTATTTTTAACTGTTTTAACCATTAGAGTGGGTCTTTCCTAAGTTCCTTTCTCTGACTGCTAAGTAACTATGGGCTCCTGCTTCTCTTCAACTGATTGTTTCCTAGACAACATTTCTTCTCCTTTTTCCTGAAAGTCATTTATGCATTCTATTACACTAAAAAGGGTTTCTACATTTCACCTGATAATTCAATTTTTCACTACTAATATGAAAACACATTTTCCTTAACAAAAGTTGAATGAAATCTGGCACATATATATCCAGGATATAATTCTATGCTTCAAGTGAGAACAATTTTACGTTGATTTTCAAAGAGATGAGGGGAAAAAAAGAAATACAAAAGTGATAGTAAATTTTCTGCAAATATTAGGACAGCAGAATAAAAATGAGCATTTATGTGTAAGTTCAAAGCCTATTTCCATCCCATTTCACTTTCTTCAGAAGTATGTAAGTTTAATATAACAATAATTCTTATTTGAATACAGCTGATAGACAACCTCTAGGAACACACAACAGGAAAGTAGTGATTGTAAAGGTCAAACATATCTTCTCATGAAGGGGCAGCAGTTTGTCAAGCATTATGCTTTTCTATAGGAATGCACCCACAGTACTCTTCAGATAACTTTAACATATCCTTCTGAAAAAGGCATGTTCCTTTCAAATTTATGGCTGTGGTACGAAAAGAGAATGATGCTTGTTCAGCTTCCAACAAGCTACTGAATGTGCAGCCTCACTCTCTATTAATATTAAACAATCAGACAGATTTAAAATAAAAGTGCAAGAACCAACTATAACCAACTGTAAAAAGAATTCCCACATCTCTGGGAATTATTTATATCACTGGGAGCATTTAATTAATGTAACCACTAAAGTCTCAGGCTGCTAATTGATTCTTCCTAATATATATCAACCTATTCAGATAAATCTTCTCTTCCTGCTACCACTAAATTCTCAAGCTTCCAGTACAACAATTTCAATTATGGCATTTAAGTACTGCAACATACATACATTTTTAATACGTAGTTATTACAAAGAAAACACATGCCTTGTAATCCAAGTGTCCAACTCACCATCCCATTTTTCTTGTGATAATAGCTGAGTACTGGGAAGCGTCCACCATGGCGAAAAGTGGCAACCTTCCATAAAGATTCATCATCAATTGATTTAGGGACAGTGACAACAGGTGGGTAAGAAGGGCAGACTGAGAAATCTTTGTTGATGTAACTCACCCGCCATTCATTTGTCTAGGAAAGAATACTATGTATGTAAGAATCCACCAAAATCAGTCTGACCTACTTTCTCTTTTTTTCCTCATAAATTAATTTGGCTTCAGAATCACTTTGCAATTTTACAAAATAAATCTTTGCATAAACATCCATTTCCTAAGTGTGCATTTAATTTAACCCATTCAAAGTCTTGGACATATCCTAAGTTTAGAACTATATGAGAAATTCAGAAAGCTGAGAATATTTATTAATTTGATTTTTATGTTGCCCAGCTAACCAACCTTTAGCTACATCAAAAGTCAACCTAATCATTTTAATCATAGCATGGGAACAATCGAGGAAACTTCTGAAATTCTTGGAGAATGGGAGTTATACATATCTGGGGGGGGGGGGGGAAGGATGCTATTCCAGAAGGCAAGAGCCACAACAGAGAAGATATGCTTCCTTGGTTCCACAAGACGGCAGCATTTAATAGAAGGGACTTGGAGGACACCCACTCTGCCTGAATGTACCAGTAGGGCAGAAACAATTGGACGGAGGTCGTCCCTCAGATTATGAGGCCCTGTGTCACGTAGGACTTTAAAGGAGATGTCTAGCACCTTAAGATACACCTGGAAGCTGAGTGGCAACCAATGCAACATCTGAGCTGTGTTTAAAGCCATTCAAAACTTCCACCATTTCCTTTTCATTCTAAACTGGGCTAACAAAATACAATTGTCATGTTCACATGAAGGGTGATGACCAATCCATTAATTTATTTTGGCACAACACGATGGCCTGATTTCCAGGACACTTAATGTGAGGTACATGTCATTACAGAACTACTGTCTGTAATGCTATTACTGCCATTTAAAATGTCTGATGGAAGAAAGGTTCTCATTCCATACTAAATGTCCCTCAGTAATATGATCCAGTTGACATTTCTCTAGAAGCCCCTTTCCTTCTCCCTCCCAAGTTAATATTGTTTTATTTATTTTCTTTTATAAAACACAAGTAGAATATTGTATATCTCGGTAACAACTAAACACTCTGATGATATAGATAACTTAAGCTTTTAAAATTTAATAAAGGTTATGTCAATATTAACTATAATTTCTGAAATGTTAATGTTGATAAGTTGTTTAAATGTTAAATCTACACCTGAGTGTAGCATTGATAACTTGAAAATGCTTAAATTATAATTTATAGAATAAAGGTATCTATTTTGAGTTTAATACTTAATATTAAGGTCTTCACTGTATTGTTACTTGTTGTTTATGTGTATTAGAAAAAAGACTTCTATTCTGATAGGTCTTAGAGAACCAAGAACCACGTTCTTCCTTTGTGGTTTCCAATTGAGCCCAGAGAACCTACAGAACCATGGGGACCTTCCTTAAGAAACCATCACTGCATACCATCATAGAGGACAATTTTGTTCCAGCATTTAACCTCCCCTTATGGGAAAAGTGGTTGAGAAGATGGCTGCACAACAATTTAAAAGGGCTTTGGATGAAGCAGATTGTCTGGATCCCTTTAAGTCAGGATTCAGACTTGGATATGGGTTGGAAACATTATTGGTAATGCCTTTGGATGATCTCTGCCATGTGTGGGATGGAGGTTGGGCATCCATCTTTGCCCTACTTGATGGCTTTCAATATCATCCACCTCTTAGTGGCTTTCAATACATAGACCATGGGTATTCTTCTTGACTGAATTGAGATGGGCTGCAGGGTATTGTGCTGGTTCACCTTCTTTTTCCAGATTGGCTCCTCCCAATTTTGGCCCCTACTATGGGAGATGACATAGGTTACAGTGCTTTCCCCTCTCCTATTTAACATCTACATGAGGCTGCTGGGTGAGCTCCTCCATTGCCATACTGTGGGAGATCATCAATATGCTAATTGTGCCCAATTATATATCTCTGCCCCTGGAGAATTAAGCAATGCTGTGAACACTTTATCATGGTGCCTGGAGGCTGTGAGGGTCTGGATGGGAGAACAGGCTTCAGCTGAACCTTGTCAAAACTGAGTGGATTTGGGTTTGGGGGCCTACTGGTTCTAGGACTATGCCATCTTTGGTGCTGAATGGGGTGTCACCACCCTATACAAACCTGGTATGCAATCTGGGGAACCACCTAGATTCGTTAAGTCCTGCTTTAAAAGCAGGTGATTGTTGTGATTAGGAAAGCCTACATACTGCTTCACGATGTGCTCCAGTTGCATCCTTTCCTGGATTGCCAGGTTCTGCTCACGGTCATTCATACCCTTATCACTTACAGACTGGACTACTATAATGCTGTCCTTGAAGAATATCCAGAAGCTCCAACTGGTTCAGAATGCAGTGGCACAGGCAATTATTTGTGCTCCCAAAATAATGCATATAGTTCCTCTGGTCTGTGAACTGCATTAGCTGCCAGTCTGTATCCAGGTCCAATTTAAAATGCTTGTTTTAACCTTTAAAGCCTTTCTAACATGGGTCTAAGTTATCTGGGGGACCACCATTCCCCAATTACATCAGCCTATCCCATTAGATTTGGCAGAAGTATGCTGCAGGTATCAAAATCTAAAGACCTATCTTTGGTGGGTCCCAGGAGATGGGCCTTAGCACACACTCTATGTAACATTCTTCCTCCAAAAGTCAGATTAACCCAACCTATTATCATGCCAGAAGTCCCTCAAGACCTTATGATGTCTCCAGCCCTTGAGGTCTCAGGGAACTGGAGACATTCTTACATGGCTCCATTGTGTTTACTCTTGTATATTTTATTTTTTTTATAGTGCTTTTTATTTCTAACAATGACTTTATAATTTTTATGACTGTTTTTATACACTGGTTGTTTTTATTGATTGTTATACATCGCCAAGAGTCGCTTCTGTGAGATGGGTAGGAGTAAAAATGTGATTAAAAATAAAAATAAAAACTTACTATTGAATTGACAAGTTCAAATTCACTTTCAGGCAAGAATGAATGCCAGCCATCTTCAATTACTTCAAACATGGGTCGATAAAAGAAAGGATACATGAGTGTAATGGAATCCAAGGTAGACAGTGCCTACAGGAAGGGGAAAATGCACACAGTATTACAATGTGCTAGTTATCCATATAATATAGGGCTTTTCAGAGATTGTACCACTTTTAAGGTAAAGGTAAAGGTTCCCCCACACATGCGTGCTAGTCATTTCCGACTCTAGGGGCCGGTGCTCATCTCCATTTCAAAGCCGAAGAGACAGCGCTTGTCCGAGGACGTCTCCGTGGTCATGTGGCCGGCATGACTAGACGCCAAAGGCGCACGGAACGCTGTTCCCACCGTAGTGGTCCCTATTTTTCTACTTGCATTTTTACGTGCTTTCGAACTGCTAGGTTGGCAGAAGCTGGGACGAGTAACAGGCTCTCACTCTGTTACGCGGCACTCGGGATTCGACCCGCCAAACTGCCGACCTTCTAATCATTTCATTTCATTTCATTTATTGGATTTCTATACCACCCTTCTCCCAAGGGACTCAGGGCGGTTCACAGGGCATATATAAATAGGTATACAAAAATTAAAAGAGAATTAAACCATGCCCAATTAAAATACAGCAATAGTAAAATAATAAAACCGATTAAAAAACCCATATTCCCCTTCAGGCCAGACCAGCTAACTCGAACAAGTGGGTCTTCAACCCGCGATGGAAGGATCGGAGGTCCGATGCCATCCGGAGCTCAACCGGCAGTTGGTTCCATAGTGCCGGGGCACCCACAGAGAAGGCCCTCCCCCTGGGGGCCACCAGTCGACATTCCCTGACTGGAGGCACCCTGAGGAGGCCCTCTCTGTGGGCACGCACAGGGCGGAGGGGAGTTGACGCCGGCAGCAGGTGGTCCTCGAGGTATCCCGGACCCATGCCATGTAAGGACTTAAAGATCATAACCAAGACCTTGAACCTCACCCGGAAGACAACTGGTAACCAATGCAGCTCGCGGAGCAAAGGTGTAACATGGGAGTACCGGGAAACTCCCAAGACAACTCTCGCGGCCGCATTCTGTACCAGTTGGAGCCTCCGAGTGGTCTTCAAGGGAAGCCCCATGTAGAGAGCATTACAATAGTCTAGGCGAGAGGTCACGAGCGCATGAGTGACCGTACACAGGGCATCCCGGTCCAGATAGGGCCGCAACTGGCGCACCAGGCGAACCTGGGCGAAAGCCCCCCTAGTCACGGCTACTATATGGTCTTCCAGGGTAAGTCGTGAGTCTAGGAGGACTCCCAAGTTGCGAGCCCTATCCACGGGGGGTAAGAGCTCACCCTCCATAGAAAGCGATGGAACATTTTGAATGTCCCGGGATGCCGGAATGTACAGCCACTCAGTCTTGTCAGGGTTGAGTTGAAGTCTGTTCCTCCCCATCCAGACCCGTACCGCCTCCAGGCAACGGGACATCACAGCGAGGGCATCACTGGGGTGGTTTGGGGTCGAAATGAAAAGTTGGGTATCATCAGCATATTGATGATACCCAACTCCAAAACCACGAATGATCTCACCCAGCGGTTTCATGTAGATGTTGAACAGGAGAGGCAAGAGAACCGACCCGAGGAACTCCACAAACGAGAGACCTAGGGGCCGATCTCTGCCCCCCTGCCAACACTGACTGCGAGCGTCCCAGGAGATAGGAGGAGAACCACTGAAGAACTGTGCCTCCCACTCCCAATCCCCTGAGACGCCGCAGCAAGATAGCATGGTCGATGGTATCGAAAGCCGCCGAGAGGTCTAATAGGACTAGGACAGAGGAATATCCCCTATCCCGAGCCCTCCAGAGATCATTCACCAGAGCGACCAATGCCGTCTCCGTGCTGTACCCGGGCCTGAAACCCGATTGGTAGGGGTCCAAATAATCCGCATCATCCAGGACCAGAGGGAGCTGATGCGCCACCACACTCTCAACAACCTTCGCAAGAAAGCGAAGGTTGGAGACTGGACGAAAGTTGTTCAATACAGCTGGGTCCAAGGCAGGCTTCTTGAGGAGAGGTATCACCACCGCCTCCTTCAAGACGGTGGGGAAATAACCCTCACTCAAAGAAGCAGATATGACCGCCTGGAGCCAGCCTCGTGTCCTCTCCCTAGCTGCATAAACCAGCCAGGAAGGGCACGGATCCAATAAACATGTGGTGGAGCTCAGCCTCCCCATAATCCTGTCCACTTCATCAGGGGTCACAGAATCAAACTCCTCCCAGATAACATTGACAAGACCGTTCGTGTCCTGATCACCAGACTCTGCCCAGCTGGAGTCCAAACCGGTCCGAATCCGAGAGATTTTATCCGACAGATGTTGACTAAATTCCTCGGCACGACCCTGCAAGGGATCCTCCCTCACCTCCTGATTAAGTGAGCGAGTCACCCTAAACAGGGTGGCCGGGCGATTATCTGCGGACGCGATGAGGGTGGAGAAGTAATTACACCTCGCCACCCTCATCGCTGCGAGATAAGACCTAATATGGGTTCTTAACCGCAACCAGTCGGATTCAGATCGGCTAGACCTCCAGCAGCTCTCTAGGCCCCGTTTCCGACGCTTCATCTCCCGGAGCTCCGCAGAGAACCATGGAGCTCGCTGGGATTTGCACCGGGTCAGGGGCCGCAAGGGTACAACCCGGTCAAGTGCCTCAGTGGCTGCCCTTTCCCAGGATTCCACTAAGGCATCCGCCGAGTTGTGAGCAATGGAGGCAGGTGGGGACCCCAGCGCCGCTTGGAATCTATCAGGATCCATTAAGCGTCTGGGGCAGTACCATCTAATTGGCTCCGTACCCCCACGGCGGGGGGTGGCAAAACGGAAGACCAGCCGCAGGAGGTGATGATCGGTCCATGACAGGGGCATAATAAATGGAGAGCCCCCACCAAGATCATCCAACCACCGTCCAGATAAAAAAATCAGGTCAAGGGTGTGGCCTCCCTCATGAGTTGGTTCAGAAATTACATAGAAGCCATGAACTCCCGGGCTAACTCAGATGACCCTCCCAGGGATGGTAGATTGAAGTCACCCAAAACTAGAAGTTTGGGGAACTCAATCACCAAACCGGAGAGGACATCGAGTAGCACGGGCAGGGCTGCCGCTGTGTGACTAGGCGAAACGTACACCAGCAGCAAGCCCAACTGCGCCCCCGAACCAAACCTCAAAAAGAGAGACTCACACCCGACTATCTGAGGAACGGTGGTCTCCTGCGGACATAAGGTCTCCCTAATAACAACCGCCACTCCCCCGCCCCTACCTTGAGCCCAGGGCCGGTGTAGCGCTCAGAAACCTGGTGGGCAAAGGTCAACCAAAGGGACCCCACCCTCTGGACCCAACCAGGTCTCGGTGATACAAGCCAGATACGAGCTCAGCGTCCTAACCCACTGAGCCACCGTGTCCCTGTTGCATCACTTTTAGGATACGGCAATATTCAAGTACCACCAGTCACCTAGCAGGTGGGCATGGCCTGCTTGACGCCACTCACTGGACACAGTTGACTTGAGAGAGCTGGGCCAAAACAGAATATGTCGCACTGGCTAACTTGATGTGGGGGACAACTCGGTGCCCCACAAATTCCTTGCCTCCCCAACTGCTAGCAGCCAAGTGCATGTGTGCGTGCGCGCGCACGCACACACACACACAACTGCATTCCAGGTTTGGGAACTTTTATCCACAGAGGAAGGAGAGCCTTCTCCCCAAGCCCAGGCATGATTGGCAATTTGCTAGCTCAGATGTGGATACAAGTCTCCAAGCTTGAAATGTTTGTGTATGTGTGTGTGTGTGTGTGTGTGTGTGTGTGTGTGTGTGTGTGTGTGTGTAGCACGCTAAAGAAATGTTCTTTTTCCAATCTCAGACATTGTTGGCGTTTCCCTGTCCAGTGCCCCTCCCGGTAAAGCAGGAGATGGAGGACGTTTGCAAGAAGCAGTTTCCTCCGAGTCCAACTTCTATCTTGACAGATCTCTGGAGAGCAAGAGGAGGTGGCAGGTGAGCAGCGCTCCTGGGTCCTGCACAAGGGAGGCTGGCCCTTCTCGAAAGAGAATTCCCATTTCCAATTGTGCATGGTAAGGATGCTGGCTTGTTGGGGCAGCCTTCCCTCACATAGCTTCCCTTCCTCCTCTTCAGAGATCTGCAGGGGAGACAGTGATCTGGAGGGCAAGGTGCAGCCTCCATATTGGCCACTTCTACCTCTCCAAGCCCTCCTCAATTAAACACACATTATATATAAATTAAAACACAGCCAAAAAGAAAACATAGTTAAATCACTAATTACAGTTCGTCACATATTTTCTGGAAAAACCACCTTTATTGATGTTAGAAAGGAAGACCAAACCTTATTAAGGAACTCTTAACAGGAAGGGTATTGAAAACCCCAAAAGGTCTTGTTCTTTCTAATCTGCCTTCCCTTTGAGCCTTTAGTTCTTATTATTTTATTATTATATATTAAAGAAGAAGATCAAAGGCCTCCATAGCTCAGGATACTCACCTTAAAATCAGAACCCAGAAAAATTTAGTTAATCCACAACATTGCCTTATGAAGAATGAAGATAATCTTTGAGCCCTGAGAGCATGCAGGTGTCCAGTCAGAATATTAGTGGCACACCTGTCAGCAACTCGAAGTGCATTAAGTCCATGTACTCCCCTTCCCTGTCTTACAACTCAATCCATACATCCTTTAATTTTCAGACACTTTTTCCCCTCATAAGCTCCTTAAAGAACCCACAAGGTATAGTGTAATTAGCAGGAAAAAATAAATGTAGCACTCTTGAATTCTTTCCCCAGGGGGGAAAGGAAAGTTGCAGATTGCTAGCAAAGTCATCAAGCAACGCAGTTATTGCTGCTAAAAGCAAGAATAAATAACGAATCAATTTTGCAGCTCTCTCGTATTACTGCATCCTCTTACCTCCAGAATGTGGCCTGGGATTGCACAAGGGGCTAGGCCAGGGGTCGGCAACCGGAAAAAGGAAAAGAGCCACTCAGAACCGGTTCCATCACACAAACAAAAAAGTGGGAGCCGCAAAAAGTGCGCGTGCATGCGTCCACTCACGCGCATGCGCAAAAAACATTTTGCGCATGCGCAAAAAACATTTTGTGCATGCGAAAAATGGGAGGCACCTGTGCGGCGACGGGTCTCCCCTTTGGAGAGGTGCGCGCCGTCCCATCCGGAGACCTGCCGCGTTCGTCAAACGGGGGCAGGCCGGCACGCGCAGGGGGGAGGGGGCGACGGGGGCTTTTGTCCTAAGAACAGCGGCTTTTAAAAGTGGGAGGGTCGGAGCGTCGCGGGCAGGTCCGGAGAGGCGGGGGACAAAGCCCCGCTTGCCTGGAGGGGGGGCAGAGAAGCGAGTTGCTGCAGCCCACCTTGGGCAGCTCCTGCCCTTTGTTCAGGCGCCACCATCCCGAAGAAGCCCAGCCAGGAAGCCCGCCCCCGCCCGCTTTTCCAGAGGGGGGCAGAAGGAGGGAGCACATCCCTCCCTTCTTTGTCTGCTCCGCGGCTGCTCTGCGGGAAGAGAACAACGCCTCGCGTGCCCAGCCTGGCCCCTGCGCAGGGGGCGAGGCGGCGTTTGGGCCGGGCCAGAGGACGAAGCCAGACCGTGCGAGCTGCGCTCCCCCCTCCCTCCGAGCAGAAACCCGGTCCTTGCCGCTCCCGAGGATCTGCGAGGCTGGGGGAGCCGACCTTCCCCTCGTTTGCCCCGGCAGACACTCCTGGCGCTGCTGCTAATGGGTGCGATTCCAGCCGGAGGCGTCAGAAAGCTGCCGCCGTCCTTGGGAGAGGTGCGCGCGCACTCTCGAAACCGCCGCCATCCCGTTTGCACAGCTGCCGTGTTCGTCAATGTTTGGTAAATTTTAGAAGAATTTTATATTTAAATTGTTGCCTATTAAATTAATAATTGTATTGATTTAAGGTTGGTAAAGAGAATATTATGTCAAGAAGAGAAAATCAAGTAAAGCTACTATCTGGACTTTGGAATAATAAAAACTGACTATAAGTGATTACTTTGTAAATGTATGCCCAGACAATGTGCTGTTTACCAAATATTAAGGTGTTTATGTTAAAAAAACCCAATAAAATATTAAAAAAGAAAAGAAAAACAGGAGCTGTTTTTCTCTTATTTAACCAAATGCTGCTACAATTTCTGCAAAAAAAAGTGTTTATGAACCTCTGCCTGATAAAGCACAAGGATGCTGAAAAGACACACAGAGAGAAAAGTACAGTAAAAAGGCAGATGCAGCTTGCACAGCCTACTGAAATTCCGGTATTACAAATACTAACAGAGTTACTTTTTTAATTACAAGTTTGTTTTATCAATGAAGCTGATCTTGCTTTATGGAATATACATCATTCGACGACTTCTGGTAGGTTTTCCCAGAGCAGTTTTTCTAAATTTCTATAGAGGTGTACCTTAGATTGAGGTCTAATTTAAGCAGAAATCCATTAGGATGACTACATCTGCAGATATGAAATAGGTGATTTACATTCATAAGACAACAAAGAGATTCTTCACCAGGATTTATTTCCTCTCTACATAATTTAGGGGTTTTGTTATCAATGTTCAGATACCTCCTTCAGAAAGCTTCCCATTCTAAAAATATCCTAATGCAGTGCTTCTCAACCGTGGCAACTTTAAGCTATGTGGACTTCAACTCCCAGAATTCCCCAGCCAGCACAGCTGGAATTCTGGAATTAAAGTCTTGAAGTTGCCATGGTTGAGAAACCTTGTCCTAATGCATCTAAGAAAGAGATACCATCCCAGCCCCATCTTTCACATGAATCTCTGCAGAACAGAACCAGAGTTTTGCTGAGTTCTTCTAATTTCTCTAAATTACTTTACCTCAATGGAACTAGCAACGTTCAAAGATTCCTCCATGCCAGGAATGTCAAGCTGGATAATTCGCAGGTCTTTGCATTTGATAATGATGGTGCCCAAGAAGCCGATAAAACTGTAATGAAATAAAACATCAGTATTGAAGAGTGGAGAATAAACTTTTTCAACTGTAGACACCTACATGGCCTTCACAATGAACAACTTTTAAATCCTATCCTACTTCAGCCATTACAACATTCTAGCGCTGCTAGTTGAAAAGCCTTAACCGAAAAATATATCAATGAACAGGAGAACTGCAGGTTATTTTCGCAAATTAAAATTTCCAAACCTATAGCAATCAAGTTAAAAAGAACATAAGGATGGGATGTAATTTTAAAGAATGGCTGGCAGGTGAGAAGGAAATGACGTTAACCATTCTATATTTGCCTACATGTATCCAAAAATATTTCTACTCCAGTGTTTCTACTCCAATCCCTTTGAGTCTCATAGATTAACTGGAAAGAAAATAATTCAGAAACTGCATTGAAGATTTCTTTCTAAGGATTTAGAACTAATGAAATAAAGTGAGGATTAATAAACATGAAATACTGAGACAGCTTCAAGCTTTAACAATGTTTGGGGCTCTTTCTGGCTATTCATAATACTTAAATGTTTACTGTAGTATAAAGGAAATTCTCCTCAGCTATTCTGAAAACATATCATTCTACAAAAGGTCTGGACTTCATGTTAGCTGAGAACATTGAGAGTTGATCAACAGTAAAGGTCAGCGGATCACAACATTTCTTGAGGGAACTACTACCAACTATTATGTAGAATCAAACATGCAGGATCAGACATTCCTGGTGAGATAATGCTAAATTAGCCAGGACCAGTGGATTAGCATCAGTAGATGGTCAGCTATAAATCTGAGGATTATATTATGTGCTGTCACACACCAACAGTTATTTTCTTTCTCAAATGCAAAATTTTCAGAACTTTCTCAGAATGCTACACAAATATACCACCCCCTCAGCTTCTCAAAAGGGAATGCATCGCCTTTCTTTGCCCATGTAACAAAGGCAAGTTATGAGGATATAGCTGTAGTACTGGTAGGATTGCTTTTCCCTCTTGCTCCACGACATGTGAACCCTTTGTTATTATTTACTGAATGGGCATTTAGCACCCACCCAGAAGCAGCATTATTTTTTATAGCCGTTATTGGGCCTGGTTAAAAATCTTATAATAGTGTAACTACAAAGGCCACACTGGAACTGCAGAAGACTTAAGATTTTGATTCCCACGTGGCAAAGACGCAAACTGTGGGATCCAAAACTACACAAACTGCTTGCATTCAGTCAAGCCTACCTCACTGGAGTGTTGCTCCAAACTCAGAGACATGGGAGAGACATATTAAAAGACTTCATGTAATCTAATTTCCATATGAGCAATTTCTTTATGCTAGTAAATCATTCCAATAATGTTGTTGAAATCCCAAGGCCAATCCTGAGAGGATCAGGAGGAATTCATCTAAGCCAATATTTTTCGTTCTTAGACATGGCCAAATAAGGAGAGGAGGGTTGAAAAATGGTATTTTTACTATACTATAGCAACTATGATTCAGCTTTCTTTTAGCTCTTTTTCATCTTAATCTTTGCAAGGAAATAATTAATTACAACCAAGGTGCTAGGCTACTTTAAAAAACCCAATATGAATGATGAAGCAAGTAGCTATCATTTTTCCTTCTGAAATGAAATTGGATAGAGCAGTAGAATGGGGGAAATAGACACTGCTTTTCTTCACAATCTAGGAGGAAAGAAAACAACAAGAAAAATTTAAATGGATCTCTTGCTTTTCTCTGTATGAGAATACTGTAAACCAGTTTTATTAAAAAACGGAATGTACTCAGCTTAGTTCAGATACAGTGAGGGGAAAAATTATTTAACCCCTGCTGATTTTGTACGTTTGCCCACTGACAAAGAAATTATCAGTCTATAATTTTAATGGTAGGTTTATTTTAACAGTGAGAGACAGAATAACAACAAAAAATCCAGAAGAACGCATTTCAAGAAAGTTATAAATTGATTTGCATTTTAATGAGTGAAATAAGTATTTGACCCCTTCGCAAATTATGACTTAGTACTTGGTGGTGAAACCCTTTGTTGGCAATCACAGAGGTCAGACATTTCTTGTAGTTGGCCACCAGGTTTGTACACATCTCAGGAGGAATTTTTGTCCCACTTCTCTTTGCAGATCCTCTCCAAGTCATTAAGGTTTCGAGGCTGACATTTGGCAACTCAAACCTTCAGTTCCCTCCACAGATTTTCTATGAGATTAAGGTCTAGAGATTGGCTAGGCAACTCTAGGACCTTAATGTGCTTCTTCTTGAGCCACTCCTTTGTTGCCTTGGCCGTGTTTTGGGGTCATTGCCTGCTGGAATACCCATTCACGACCCATTTTCAATGCCCTGGCTGAGGGAAGGAGGTTCTCACCCAGGATTTGACAGTACATGGCCCAGTCCATTGTCCCTTTGATGTGGTGAAGTTGTCCTGTCCCCTTAGTAGAAAAACACCCCCAAAGCATGTTTCTACCTCCATGTTTGATGGTGGGGATAGTGTTCTTGGGGTCATAGGCAGCATTCCTCCTCCTCCAAACACGGCGAGATGAGTTGATGCCAAAGAGCTCAATTTTGGTCTCATCTGACCACAACACTTTTACCCAGTTCTCTGAATCATTCCGATGTTCATTGGCAAACTTCAGATGGGCCTGTACATGTGCTTTCTTAAGCAGGGGAGCCTTGCGGGCGCTCAGGATTTCAGTCCTTCACAGCATAGTGTGTTATCAGTTGTTTTCTTGGTGACCATGGTCTCAGCTGCCTTGAGATCATTGATAAGATCCTCCGGTGTAGGTCTGGGCTGATTCCTCAATATTCTCATGACCACTGAAACTCCACAAGATGAGATCTTGCATGGAGCCCAGACCGAGGGAGATTGACAGTTATTTTATGTTTCTTCCATTTACGAATAATCGTACCAACTGTTGTCACCTTCTCACCAAGCTGCTTGGCAATAGTCTTATAGCCCATTCCAGCCTTGTGTAGGTCTACAACCTTGTCCCTGACATCCTTGGACAGGTCTTTGGTCTTGGCCATGGTGGAGAGTTTGGAATCTGACTGATTGCTTGCTTCTCTGGACAGGTGTCTTTTACACAGGTAACAACCTGAGGTTAGAAGCACTCCCTTAAGAGAATGCTCCTAATCTCATCTCGTTACCTGTATAAAAGATACCTGGGAGCCAGAAATCTTGCTGATTGATAGGGGAAATACTTATTTCACTCATTAAAATGCAAATCAATTTATAACTTTTTGGAAATGCGTTTTTCTGGATTTTTGTTCTTGTTATTCTGTCTCTTAACGTTAAAATAAACCTACCAACACAGAGACACACAGATTTCAGTTAATTTCCCTCATAACTGACTATAATGTTCAAATTGGGCAATGCTAATCAGAATGTCTTCCAAACTATCATTCAAAAGTGTGCCATAATTTTAGTTAACCCTAATAACAGCCATTCTTATTTAGATGCCACAGCAAAGTGTGGCTAAAGTAATAAGGAGATAAAATTGCATATGAATGAGACTAGACAAGAGTACAAATCACATTCCCAATTCTTCTAGGTTATAGTGTAATGTGACAACTTTACTTGGCTGCTCTATGTCTACAGTGGCAGAGATCTCAGAAAGAAACACTTTTTGTCAAGTAGAGATGTGGGTGACAGCCTTCCTCTGTTGTGGCACCCTGTCATTGGATTGCTGTTCTCCTGAAATCAAGCTGGTGCCAACACAGTCGGCCATTCTGCATCAGATAAATATATTTTAAAAGACCAATAAAAACTCCAGGTGGGCACCCAACAATATGATAGAGCAACAATGGTTTGTTCAGTCTTAAATATGTTTTATTGAGATCTTTTTATAGGAATAAAAATGCAGGGGTTTATTTTTCTCATTTCTAAAGAAATACTCATTCACAAATATTTCAAGATTGTTCTTCATCAGGACTATTTACCTTCATGGTAGTGACTGGGTAATTACATTACCTTTTCATTGAGTCTGAATAATGCAAAACATATCCATGAATTGTAGCAACCCACGTGCTACTATACAGGGAGAAGGTTTACAGATGTTATTCTAAGAGTTATTCATGTTCAAGTAAATTATAAAATATCAGGGCAGCAAGAAAAAAAGGCAAGAGAGGACAAAGCAGGTTAATTGTCCCATTTTAAGCTTGAATACAGCTCCAAATTGCTTGCCTTTTAGTGTTGAAGACAGCAATACAGTAGACCTCAACTTACAACTGGTTGCCTAGCGACTGAAGTTATGATGGGCACCCCCCCAAAGCTACTTACAACCCGATTTCAAAATTATGACAGCTGCACTCCTCTGTGGTCACATTTCAGGTGGTTGGCAACCAGCTCACCTTTACGGCTGTTTGCAGCATCCCGCAGTCACATAACCACAATGGTTGATTTTTTTTGCTAATTTCCAGGGTTTACTTCTGGTTTCCAAGAAAAAGCAGCCATTAGGTAAAATGGATTCACTTAATGACCTCAATATTCACTTAATGATAGCTGCAAAAATGTCATAAAATTGGGTCTGATCACATGGTGATCCACTTAACAACCAGGATGTACAAGTGAAATGTCCAGTTCAATTACAGTCATAAGTCAAGAACTACCTATATGATGTGAAAAATTGGTCACAAGAATAAAATAAAGGTTCTGTGGGTTATATCTCTCTAAAAGCCCTTTAAAATAAAAGCAATTTTGAAAACACATTATCCTTGATTCCTTGGAGCTGGAAAAAGTAAAGCTCTCAAAGTCTAAATAACTAAGTTCAATGCTTTCCCCAAAATAAGATGCATTCCACCAATTAATCTAACAGGAAAAAAATAAACATTTATTTCACAATTCTCTGAAACAGATTTCTCTGATGTTGTCCTCTGCAGATGTGTGGGTCCGCCATACATGTCATCCCACCACCACCACCACCCAAAATAAATAGGGGAATGGCAACATAATGCAACTGAGCTGGCTTAATAAAAGATTTGGATGCATCTGTGGAAGATGATTAATTTAAGGTAGATCAGTGTTTTCAAACCTGGTAACTATAAGATATGTGGACTTCAACTCCCAAAATTCCCAGAACATCTTAAAGTTGCCAATTTTGAAAAAAAAACACTGATTTACATATGGAAACTGATTGATGACTCAGCTGAATAATACTCAATATTCAGAGATAGTACATCTCCGGAAAAGAAATATTAAACTGCCTTTCAAGTGATGTTTTCAGAGAGGATCAATCCAGATATTCAAACAGGTGACTAAGTCCTCAATTGCTATTTAATGGATGGTCTGAAATCAAAGGATGAAGCCTTTTCTGACACAAAAAGGCAAATTATAAGAAAAGCTTCTACTAATGATTTTTTTCAGTTAAGCACCTTCTATTTAGTGCATATATTTATTAAAGCTTCAGCTGACAAGCTTCATTGATATTCCCTCTTATTTTTCCATAAGGAGGAATACCTTTTTAAGAAAATGCCTTCTAAATCAGCCATCATTTGAAAATAAAATGTTTCAGGATTTTTCTTTCCACAATATGCAAATTTCATTTCATTTCAAATTCCCATAAGAATAGATATTTTAAATGTTTAAAAATAGAAAGTATATTTTACGTGAAAATAATTCATTTTAAACATTCATACCTTCCCCATCAACTTTGAAAAAGCATTCAACAATATAAGTCTAAGCCAATGGAAAAATAATGCAACAGAATGCATTTAGCCTTCAAATAGCAATAAACTAAGAAGCAGCAAGATCATAAATTACTATAAATTTATTTTATGCCACATATTCCATCTTTCTATTCTGACAGGAACTCAAAGCAGGAAAGGTAATAAAAGCAATAAAAAATGTCTGAATCAATGGGGAACAAAAGTCTGGTCCTGAAAAGACTGTAGTATCAGTACTAGTTAAGCCTCCAGAAAGAGACTATTTCAGAATCAGATTATCAATATAATACAGAATAAATTTCTTCCCATCCTTGGTATGAAATGTTCCACATCAACTGACAGTACTCAAGAAAGATTTCAAGTGAAGATATGATACATTAATAAATAAAATTCATATTAATGGAACATATATAGCCACCCATCTCATGTAATGGTACCAGGAGGCTCACAACAAGCATTAAAAGCATGGATAAAAACAAACCCATCTTTCCCCTCTCAGCCCACATGAGGAAATGGTGTGGGAAGATGTATCTTCACATATATGGTCCCAATAGGCTAAGGGCCTATGCTCAACATCCTGAATAGTGCTTGGAAGCTGATAAGGGAATTATACAGGTTGCTTAATAACTGGGGTGTAACTAAGCTCTATTTATTTGGAGAACAGCTATGCAAATCAGCTAAAAACAGTAAAATACAGTATAGATACTTCATTTTAATAATGGACAATGATGGCACTCCTATCTAGCTAGGATTCAATTCTATTTACTATCTTTAACCCAGGCCATTCCTGCATCCCGCACCTGCAAAATTTGACCATGGGGAGATGTATGATTTTTTTTGGACTACATCACTGCTCTTTCCCACCCCACCCCCCACCCATTTCATGAACTAAAATATCCTCACCGTTTTTCAATTGAATCAATGTTGGAATGCAAAAGCCAAAGCTCCTCAACATTGTCCTGCCGTCGCGAGGAGAAGATGAGGTGGTGTCCCGTTAAGCATAGGGTTCCCTCCACTGCTGGATAGAAAGGGCGGTGAAGAACTACATTGTCAGCCCGGGGTGTCTTGATAAGCTCAGCAAACTCCATAGTGCCTCCAGAACCAGCACAATTGTCCTTCCAGGCAAGCCAATCCCAACTCAATGGCCAGGTGTAGTCTCAACCTTTCGACAGCTTTCACAAACAGTTACAACTCTCAAGATAACAGTACTAGCTGAGAGTTAACCATCTGGCAGAGGTCATCATAGCAAGTTCCAAATTCTTACTGGATGGGGGAAGAAAACAAAACACAGCAACCATAAATCATCCCTAGCTTTCACAAGGGAAGATTATTTAAAAGAACATGAATGCTCATCAAAGAAGGGGCAGATATGGTAAAGTTTTAGGAAAGGATCAAACTATGGCCTAAAGTCTCAGAGCAGAAAAGTTGGGGTAAGACTGGAAATATGTCATAATCCAAGGAGGCACTGAAGCATGATTCTGGATGTCACAATTGCAGTGTTTTCAACATGTAGGAAAGAGTCAGGTATAAGTTGATAAGGAGATTAAATCTGTATGGTTAACAAGAAGGATCTCAAGGACAGTAGAAAAATCTGGAAACTTTACCATTCACAGTATTTCAAGAAAAACCACAACAATTTGCTAGGCTAGAATTTTTAAGCCCAGAAACCCAGAAGCAACTGGGCAGGGTAAGAATCCCAGTTCAGGATTACTGGGTAGAAAGTAATGCATTAGAATATTTTAACTAGATAATGCAGGGGTCTTCAAACTTGGCCCTTTTATGACTTGTGGACTTCAACTCCCAGAATTCCTCAGCCAGTCATGCTGGCTGAGGAATTCTGGGAGTTGAAGTCCACAAGTCATAAAAGGGCCAAGTTTGAAGATCCCTGAGATAATGCAAAGGAAGTAAAGAGTTCCTATTCTAATTCTCGAGAAAAACGAGGTTAGAAAAGGGGTGAGAAAAGGACGCCAGCTTCCCTTTCTTAAAGAGAATTACAAGAAGCCATTACAGTACTACTCAGTGAATTATCATCCCTGCCCCCCCCCCACACACCATCACCAAATCAGGAAGAGGAAGGCGAGACTTCTGGGGTGGGGGAAAATGGATTTTGGGTTGGCTGGAGAAGACCTTAACTTGCAAAGGACAGGCGGGACTGGCGAGGGGGGGGGGAAAGGCTTAATTAATACCCACCTTTCGAACCCAGAGCTAGGCATCCGATCACAGCGCGTTAGGAAGGGTGGAGAAGCGGCAGAGACTGAAAAGGCAGCCGCTGCAGTTGGAATAACGGGCGGCTCTTTTTAAAAGAGGCAGTGGGTGAGCAAGAGAGAGGACTCCTTCTTCCGCGACCCCACTCCCATCCTACCGCAGCATCCTCTCCGCCCGCTTCCCGGTCTCCCCACCGAGGCTCCCGCAGATTCAGCCGACAGGAAACGCTCCCAATCTGTACCCCGGATATGGAGGAGAAAACAACCACACATGCACCACACCGGGGCTACCACAACGGAGAGGCGGGGCAAAGCGTGGCCAGTCCAAACGCCTCGCCCACGTGACAAGCTCTCCTGGCCAATCCGACTTCTCCCGGCGATGAGGGTGAAAAAACCCTCGCCAGCCGCTTTCTTTTGCTTTTGCCCTTACCGGAAGCGTCCTCTTCGGGAAAACTGTCGACTGGAAACGCGTTTCCAATACTATGTTATTTTTGGTATTATTTCCTACCCTTCCACAATCCCCATCTTATGTATTTTTTTTTAAAAAAACAACAATAACACCAATCTATCGTATATTCTTTTCCTCTTGAAATTATCTGTTTCAAAATCACGATCGTCTTTCCACAGCCAAAAGTGATAGAAAATATGGTATGAAACATTAGGGCTTCCAGTTCCCAAAACTGCACAAATCCAGACGACCGTTAGATCGCACGAAAGACGGGAGATTTTTGCATCTTTTTGCTTCCACCTCGTGGCCTTCGGGATTTTTGCAAGGCAGATAAAAACTGCTAAGTCCTGTAAAATTGAGAAGAGAGAGAAGCCTCTGTTGAAGGAAAAGTCTTCATCATGGTTCAGTCCAAGCTGGGAATAAACAACATGGCAACTGCTGTAGAAAGTCAGCCCCACAGAGAAGGAAATATTAAAAGGGCAGAAAAATATACTTCCTCAAAGGATCTTAAAGAGGCAAAAAAGCATGCCCAATTTTTTTAATAGCCCCAAGTCTCCCTTCCCCGAGCAGAAACCAGCTCTATAGAAATGCAGATGTAAACCATTCAGGAAAATTGAAGCTAGAAGATTAAGAAGACAAAGACACCTAAAATCTATATACCATACCAAAAGTCTAAGATGGGACATAATAGGATTAACTCGCCTTCGCCCAGGTTCGCCTGGTGCACCAGTTTCGGCCCTATCTGGACCGGGATGCCTTGCGTGCAGTCACTCATGCACTTGTGACCTCTCGTTTGGACTATTGCAATGGTCTCTACATGGGGCTGGCCTTGAGGACCACTCAGAGGCTTCAACTGGTGCAGAATGCGGCCGCGTGAGCTGTGTTGGGAGTTTCCCGATACTCCCATGTTACACCTCTGCTCCGTGAGCTGCATTGGCTTCCAGTTGCCCTCTGGGTGAGATTCAAGGTGCTGGTGATGACCTATAAAGCCCTATATGGCATGGGTCCGGATTACCTATGGCAACACCTGCTGCTGGCGTCAACCTCCCTCCGTCCAGTGCGCTCCCACAGAGAGGGCCTCCTCAGGGTGCCTCCGATCAGAGAATGTCGACTGGTGGCCCCAGGGGGAGGGCGTTCTCTGTGGGCGTGCCAGACCTGTGGAACCGCTTGCCGGTTGAGCTCCGGATGGCCCCCGACCTTCGCTCCTTCCGACATGATCTAAAAACCTATATTTGAACAAGCCGGTCTGGTCTGATGGGTTCGGGGTTTGAGTTTGGGTTTTAACATAGCTTTTAACTATTGTATTATTTTGGGCATAATTATTTAATCTTTTTTAACTTTTGTATTTTGATATTTATTGCCCTGTACACCGCCCTGAGTCCTTCGGGAGAAGGGCGGTATAAAAATTTAATAAATAAATAAATAAAATAAAAATAACTCACAGATGCCAAAGGGCACACTCAGACTCAGGTCAAAGTACATGACACAGGAAATACAAAGCCTCAAACAGGAATAGGAAACAACTTCAAACAGAAGCCCCAGAGGGTATAAAAACCTACTCCCTACGTGTGCTTGCTTTCTCTTTTCTTCTAGAGCAGGGGTGTCAAACTGCTAGCCCACAGGCTGGACGTGTCATGAGGAAACCATGCCCACCCCATTGCCGGCAACGGAGAAAAAGCTCTGATATGTTGTGCAATGACTTTGCAAGTTTGATGTCTGTTCTACAGCCATCTTTTTGTCTGGCTCTCCTCTTCGATAAACTGCAACCTTCCTTCTAAAGCAGCCACCATGATGTTTATTCCTGGCTTGGACTGAACCATGATGAAGACTTTTCCTTCAATAGAAGGTTGTAGTTTATTGAACAGGAGCGCCAAACAGGAAGATGGCTCTGGAAGAAAAGAGAGCGAGCACATGTAGGGAATGGGTTTTTATACCTTCTTGAGCCTTTTGTTTGGAGTTGTTCCTGTGGCATGAACTTTGACCTGAGTCTGAGTGTGCCTTTCTGGTATTCTGATGGTGGTGAGTTAATCCTATTATGTCCCAAAGGTCAGTCCTGCTTCCCTGTGGCTGTGGCTGATGACTGTTGGATTTTTGGTGTGAGGGATTGTTGATTCTAGGGATCTTTCTTCCTAATCCCAGTTTCCTGACTCCAGTCTTTCTGACAAGATTATCACATCTGCAATTCTACAGACTTGGTTTCTGTTTGGGACAGAGACTTGAGGGTGGGGTTGGTTTCTGCTTTTAAAATCCTTTAGGGAAATATATTCTGCCTTTTAAATATTTCCAAAAATATTTTTTCTAAGGGGGGATGACTTCCCACACCTCTGAACACATTTTTCTAGAACCCCAGTCCTGCCTTGAGGGATCATGAGGATGGCCTCTGTGTCAACAAATTAGTCTCATTGGAGATATATGGGAATAGGTTATAGTGGACCTGCAGCATCCCAGCAATGATGGACCACAGCCTCCAACCTCTTGGGACAACCAGGCCCTGGCTCTAAAAGATCATCAAGTTAGGGAAGGAGTTGGGTGGCAATGCATTTGGAATCAGGTTCTTGCATTGTAGCTGAGTTTTGTTGTGTCTGCAAAACCATCAGATTAAGAAAAGGAGATCTATGTTTCTGGTTTTTCTTAAATGAATTTCTGGATAATCACTGTTCTTTAGGCTTTGCTGTGATTGTAAGAAACACATATCCAGGTAATAACATAGGTGTGTGAGATTATTTGTGAAGGAAGTTTGCATGACATAAAAATCAAGAGCATCTGGAACTTCCGGTGGCTGCGCGGCGCCGGAGACAGCCTTCCCGGGCTGCCCGCGGCTCAGCTGAGTAATTTTCGCCCGAAACAGCGCCGATCAGCTGTTCGGGTGAATTTGAAGCCCCCTCCTCGGGAGAAGAGGAGGGGTGAGGCCCCAGGTAGGGGTCGAGTTCTCCGGGGCCGCCTGAGCTTGTAGCTTGGGCGGCTGAAGGATCGAACTCCCCCGTAGCCTGGGTCGCTCCCAGCTGGTCAGCGTCTCTGCTCCGGATTTCTTGGAGCAGAGCCAGGCGTCTGCGACCACCCCTGCCTGAAGGAAGGACTATGGAATAAAAAGAGCAGGCAGAGCGGTACAAGAGGAAAAGGTGAAGAGGATTATTTTATTTTACTCTCGAGCTTGATGGACTTTTTAAACTTAAAGTGAAAGTGCGTCATAATTGTAAGTAAAAGATGGCGGCTAAACCTCCCCCTAAAACTCTTCGGAGTGCTGGAACTTCTCCGGTGCAACAATCATCATTGCAGACGTTGCATCCTCCTGATGTATTGACATCGAAGGATTTACAAGATGCTCTTGAAAAACATACCCAGGTAATTCTGGAATCAATGGGTGATAAATTTGCACAGATGGAGGAGAAATTGGAGAAATTGGAGGAGAGAATGGAAGAGAGGATGGAACAGAAGTTCAGTGTGATGAAGGTAGACATTTTGTCTTCAGTGCATAAAGTGGCTGAATGTGTGGAAGATTTGGATGAAAAAGTGGAAGATTTGACTCAAAAGAATGCCATATTAGAAGCAAAAGTATTGGAAAATGAAGATTTAAGAGACAAAATGGATAGAGAATTGAGTCTTGCTCAATATTACCAGATGCAGTTTGCTGTTAGAATCAGAGGTTTAAAAGAGAATATTAAGGAAGATCTAAAGCAGCTGGTTTCTGAGGCTCTCGAAGTGGTATTGAATCAGCCAGCTTCTGAAATAAAAGAAGGCATGGACAAAGTGTTTCGTGTGAATTCATGGATTGCTAGACAGAGAAAGCTGCCTAGAGATGTGGTGGTTTATTTTGCAAAAAGGGAAATTAGAGATGAAGTTATACAAGCTGCATATGATACTAAAGTTGTGATTGCTGATCAAGAAGTTCTGGTTCTAAAAGAAATTCCTCCAAAGATTTTAAGGAGAAGGAAGGATTTTACATTTCTTGTGCAAGAGCTCAAGCAACAAGATATAAGGTTCAGATGGGAGATCCCAGCTGGGTTGATGGTGATGCATGAAGGTAAAAGGTACCGTCTGGTTACTGTGATGCAAGCGCGTGATTTTTACAACAATGTTTTAAAAGCAACCCCATTAACACTTCTGGAAGCTGCAAAGGGATCTGGAGAAGGAGAACATCAAGAGGCTGAAGATGGACAGACAGAGGAGAACGGTGCTGGAGGAGATCAAGCTACAACTTCTTTGGATGATCCTAGAGAACAGAGGGTGACGCGTGCTGCTTTAAAACGATCAAAAAAGATAAAAGAACAAGATCAGCAGAAATCTATGGAACTTCCACAACGTACTTACAGCCAAGCAGTGGGAGGAGCACGGCCTAAAAAAGATAGTCCTATCAAAGCAGTGCTCCAAGAGCTTTGGGATGATATGCATGGCAACTAAATTTTTAACTTGGAACGTTAATGGACTAAATTCACCACAGAAGAGGAAGAAAGTTTTTCAATATTTAAAACAATTCAAGATAGATGTTATATGTTTGCAAGAAACGCATATTAGGGTTGTGGATCAGAAGTATTTATCGAACTCAAGGTTGGGTACGCAATTTGTTGCTTCTGCAATGAATAAGAAAAATGGAGTGGTTGTTTATGTTAAAAGTGCTTTAACAGCAGACCTAATTGAAGCAGATAAGCATGGAAGATACGTTATGATAGAGTTGCTGCTAGAAGGTAAAAAGACGCTTCTAGTTGGATTATATGCTCCTAATCAACAACAAGCTGACTTTTTTAGTTTACTTCATACAAAGCTTACCCAGTTGGATTATAAATCTTTTATTTTTATGGGGGATTGGAATGGTGTTTTGGATGTACAGATGGACAAGGCTGGAGCTTTTAAGCGCGTCCCAAGTCATGCTAGACTGCCTAAATCCTTTTTTGAAATGAAGGATGACTTGGAACTGCGAGATATTTGGCGCGAGAGACATTTGAAGGAAAAGGATTATACTTTTTATTCTGACAGACATCAATCTTTTTCCAGGATCGATTTTATTTTGTTGACTAATGATTTTTTTTAAGGACTAAAAAGGTGAAGATTTGTGCAAGAACTATTTCTGATCATAGTCCAGTTTGGCTAGAGATTGATAAGGAGAATAGAGACAGGCGCTCATGGCGCGTAAACGAGAATTTGTTTAGAAATCAGAGAAATGTGGAAGAATGCAAGCAGCGGATGAAGGATTTTTTTGAAATTAATATGAATAAGGGCACCTCTATGGACATGGTTTGGGATGCTAGCAAGGCTTATATGAGAGGGGTGTTGATATATATGAATAATAAACATAGACGTGCTGTGGAAGCTAGGAGGAAAGAACTGGAGAATGAAATAAAGGAGAAAGAAAAGGCTTTGATTTTGAATTCAGAGGATGTGAAGATTAAGGAGGCTATTAAACTGTTAAGAGGACAATTTGATAAATTAATGGCTGACCAAGTGGCAACCAATTTGCGGTTTGCCAGGCATAATACTTTTTGCAACGCTAACAAACCAGGTAGATGGTTAGCTTATAGATTGAGGAAAAAACAAAGGGCTTCTAATATAGACAAAATTGAGTATAAAGGAAGGGTTGTGTTTCAACAGGACCTTATCAAGGATGCTTTTGTGGATTTTTATTCTAAATTATATGCTAAGGAGAAGATTAATGAAAAAGATATTGATATATATTTGGAGAATGCTAGCATCCTGGTTCTTACGCAAGTACAAAAAGAGGAGATTAATCAATTAATTACAGAAGAAGAAATTTTTACAGCAATTAAGGAATTGAAGGTGGATAAAGCACCAGGTACGGATGGTTTGTCTGCGGCTTACTACAAAAATTTACAATTAGAGATGATGAAACCGTTAAAGGAACTGTTCCAGACAATCCAGAGGGGGGGAAAGGTGCCACCGTCTTGGAGAACAGCTTTTATTTCTTTGATTTCGAAGGAAGACCAAGATGCTACTCAAGTTAAAAATTATAGACCGATATCGCTTTTAAATACAGATTACAAGATATTTGCTAAGGTTTTGGCTAATAGACTGATGAGGGTTCTGCAACAGGTGATTCATGGGGACCAAACGGGGTTTATTAGTGGTAGGCAAATGAAAAATAATGTGAGGCATATAGTTGATGTGTTAGAGTTTTTGGAAAGGAACAACCAGATCCCTGCGGCGCTAATTTTTCTAGATGCTGAAAAAGCTTTTGATCAATTGAATTGGCAATTTTTGATGAAAGTTTTAGATAAAATGGATTTTGGGGAAAATTTTCTACAACCGATTAGGGCATTATATCAAAAACAAACTGCCCGAATTATAGTTAATAATAGTCTGACAGAAGCATGTAATATTGAGAAGGGCACAAGGCAAGGGTGTCCGTTATCGCCCTTGTTATTTGTGTTAACATTAGAGATATTATTGGTTAAAATACGGAATTCGGAAAAAATTAAGGGGATACAAATTAGAGATCAGGATTATAGACTGAGAGCATTTGCAGATGATTTGGTTGTTACAGTGACCCAGCCAGAGAACTCTGTTGTGGACCTGATGGAGATAATAACACAATACGGGAAGGTTTCTGGATTTAAAGTTAATATACAGAAAACCAAAATTCTGGCCAAAAATATGACAGTTTCGCAAAAGGCTCTCTTAGAAGGATTAACTGGATTTGAGATTGTTAAAAGGGTTAAATATTTGGGGGTGCTTTTGTCGCCCTCTAATACAAAGTTATATAAAAATAATTATGAAAAATTATGGGGGAAAATTCAAAAAGAATTGGAGAGTTGGGAAAAATTGCAATTGTCTTTGTTGGGACGGATCGCAGCAGTGAAAATGAATGTCCTGCCTAAATTTTTATTTTTATTTCAAATGATACCGATTCTTAAGAAAGATTCTAATTTGGAGGAATGGCAGCGAGGTATCAATAAATTTGTTTGGGCAGGGAAAAGGCCATGAGTTAAACTTAAGATTATACAGGATACTCGTGAGAGAGGTGGTCTTAAAATGCCTAATCTTAAACTATATTATGAAGCTGCTGCATTAGTAGGAATAAGTGATTGGATTAATTTGACACAAGATAGATTATTAAATCTTGAGGGCCACGATTTGTTGTTTGGCTGGCATGCATATTTGCTGTATGACAAGAAGGTAGACAATGTGTTTAGAGTGCATATTTTAAGACAGGCATTGTTGAGAGTTTGGAAGAAGTATAGACATAAGTTAAGCAGCAAGATACCACTGTGGGCAATTCCAAAACACGCAATAGAAAATATACATGCTGGTTTCAAACATGATGTGACTACGTACAAGGAGATCCTAAGCTTGGAAAGAAATGTTTGGTGTTTGAAATCATATAGCCTCTTGCGAGAAGAGAAGGTTGTTCAAAATTGGTTTCAATATACTCAGTTACGGGCCAGGTGGAAAGAAGACCAGAAAAATGGTTTTACAATGACTGATGAAAATTTGATAAAGCAAATCAGAAATCAGGGACCAGCACATATTAAACGGATATATCTTGCATTGATAGAGATTGATTCAGAAACAGAACTTGTTAATTATTGTATGATAAAATGGGCCCAAAACATCCAGGAAGTTATTACAATGGACACGTGGGAAAAGATTTGGGTGAGGAATGTAAAATTTACACAAGCTCAAAATTTAAGAGAGAATTTTTACAAAATGTTTTATAGATGGCATTTAGATCCTAAAAAGCTTGCAAGTATGTATCCGAATTATCAGCCTAAATGTTGGAGGTGCGGTGATGAAGACGCAACATATTTTCACATATGGTGGACTTGTAAAAAGGTTAAGGCCTTTTGGATAAAAGTCTGGTGGAACATGCAGAAGATTTTTAAACAGAGGATAAAGTTTTGTCCGCAACTTTTTTTGTTGGGAATAATTACAGATGCTACAGTTGTGGACACTAAGTTGATGTTGAATTTAATTACGGCAGCAAGACTTTTGATAGGTCAGTACTGGAAGAAAGAGGAACTGCCGACCATAGAAGAGTGGACTTTAAAGGTTTCCGACCTGGCTGAGATGGCGAAGATTTCGGCCTATTTGAAAGATCACTCGCAAGAACGCTATATTATGGAATGGAGAAAATGGATTGAGTTTATCCAGAACAAGTATAGGGTTAAGAAGTTTTATGTAGCATTTGAATAAGTCTTCTTTTTTTTCTTTTTCTATTTTAGTTTTTCTATATATATTTAATATCACTAAGGTTTGTTTTATCCTATATAAGCTAGAGAGTGATGGATTTTAGAGTTTATGGTTGTTAGTATATGGTTGTTTATGATTGTTTTTTTTATATATACCTTGTATTTAGCTCTGGGAAGTCGGGGGGGAGAGGTAGGGGGGGAGGGAGAAGGGAGGGGGAGGGGGGATTTTTAAAGGAAAAATTGTATGTTAAAACTTTTCAATAAAAAAAAAATCAAGAGCATCTGGAGCGCATAGCGCAGGAAAGAAAGAAAAAGGTTGAATGTCCCCGATTAGGATGGTAGCCCCTTCACTGTCTCTAAACAAGTCTGAAGGGAACATGGCCTGCACTTTAAAATTAGTTTCTGTCCAACATTACCATTTGTTCCACTTTTCACCAACTTTGGCTCAAGAACAACATTAAATGTAACAAATTATGAAATAGCGTCCCAATATAAAAATGTAGGAAGGCAAAATAAAGCAGCATTAACACAAAATAAATGATTTTTTAAAAAAATAAAAAATAAAAATCAATTTATCCCACAGAATGCCAGTGGTGGAGGAGGAAAAAGCTCCCCCCAAAATTCAAGCATTGTAAAATAAGAAAAGGGAAAAGAAAAAAAACCGAATATTCAGTGTTAGATGGCACCAGGTTTGACAGAAACAAGTTGATAAAAGAGGCATGCTTTCAATAAATACTTTGTAAAGTCCTCAGGGAGAAGGGTGGCATATAAATTTAATAAACCTTAAACCTTGCAAAATGGCCATTAACAGTCATCTGTTAAAATTGAAAAGTCCTAATCCAAAGTGGTTGGTCTTGTGGGGTTTTCTGGAAGCTTCTAACATTTTCTCACTGAAGATTAGGCCATTATGAATGAAAATAACAGCTTCTCAATCCACGTTACTATTCTTTCTTTTCTTCCCTGGCAAATTAGAATTAATGGATTTAGTGTAACTAATAAAGATAGGATGAGAAATACCTGAAAAGGCCACAATGTATGAAACAAACTAGCCAACTTTCTTTTAGCTGACTATAGCATGTCAACTTGGCCTATGCTAACTCGTACTGCCATCTAGTGGTCAACATGTTTTTTGAGGAGAAGATCTCTCTTAGCAATCACAGTTGGGACTGGCAACTCAGTCATTGAGTGGTTGTTAACAACAAAAACAGTTCTGGAAAGAACAACATCCAGAATCAGAAATAACAGAACAGAGACTAGCAGGTCAACATCGATTTATAATACGAAATAAAGTATTCACAGCAACAGAATTGGATGAACTGCGAAGGTTTACCCAGGGCAAGGGTAGGCAACCTTGGCTCTTTTATGACTCGTGGACTTCAACTCCCAGAATTGAACTCTGGGAGTTGAAGTCCATGAGTCATTAAAGAGCCAAGGTTGCCTACTCCTGACCCAGGGCAAAGAAATCAAAGCCTTGCCACAGGTAACTCAGAATGTAGAGGCAAACCAGGGGGAGTTCATAGTAGCGAAATCCAGCAAAGATGTATAGCTGTTTTCATTTGGAAACTAGGCAACTCTTCCTCAGGAAGAACAAAATCCTTTAACTAAAGAAATAAAAGAACTGAAATAAAGAATAACTGAGCATCTAGAACAGCGGTTTCAAACTCACAACGTTTGATGACGTGCCATGATGTATCGTGACTTTTTCCCCATTGCTGGCAATGGGGTGGGCGCAGTTTTGCCATGATGCATCCGGCCCGCGGGCTGGCAGTTTGACACCCCTGATCTAGAACAACCCAAAAACAACAAAATAAGGCCACCTGTATCGAAGCTTGTGTCAAAGAAACAGCTAACACAAGCATTAAAAGATGCAAATGCTGCAATATCAAGTATAAGCACCAACTCACTGCAAGAAACAAACCAACTAATGTACAGCACAGCTACAGTTATAACTGAATACCTGGGATGCAAAATCAACAAAGAAGAAAAATAAAACAAATAGTGCACCACAAAAATGGAAGGTTTGACTGGAAAATAAGATCAGCAAGTTGCAAGCAAGCTAGAACAGGTGAAAGAAAAGAAGCTGAAGAACAAGAAGACCAAAGAATACATAATCAAGAAATACCACTTAGAAACAAGGAAGATCAAGGAAGCACTAGAAATAATAAAGCAGCAAATAACAGCTATAGCCAGGAAGATCAGCAGATACAAACCTCGAATTGCAAATTATAAGCAGAACCTCCAATTTCAATCCAATCAGAAACGTTTCTACCAATCCATCAATGGAGAAACTGCAATGAATCAGTCAGTACCTGACAAAGAAGAAAACGTGCAGTTCATCACCTTTGTAACTGCTGGTAGTTACTAAACAAGGCAATTGCTAATGACAGTTCCCTGTACTAACAAGGTCTTACTGTCTTTAGCTTTTGGGGGATCATCTAGGGTGCCTTGGATGCTGCCATCTGCTATGATGTATTTGAATTTGCGTAGTTACATGTGAAAAATAGAGATTTGAAATGGTTGACAACACTTTAAACATTTGAAACACTTGAAATAAAATCAAGTTACAATGCACTTTAAACAAGTGGATTAACTGAGGCAGTGGCCTTAAAATAGTCTTCCAATCGGATAAACTGTAGATGTATTAAACTACCGCTAGCTGTCAGACAAGGCAGACATAATCTGAAACATCTAGAGCAGGGGTGTCAAACTCAATTTCATTGCATCAGCATTGTGGTTGCCCTCAGGGGGCCGGGTGGGTATGGCCAGGGTGGGTGTGGCCTACTGGGTGGGCATGGCTAGAGTGTGTATGGCCTACTGGATGGGCATGGCCAGCTCTACATCATGCGCATCAAGGATGCCTATGGGGGCCTGAGCAGGAGTGGGACAGATCTGAGGGTCTCGGGCAGAAAGAGGGTCTCTGGGCCAGGGCCAAGGCAGTGGGGGCCATTCCCTCACTGTTTCCAGGATGGCTTCACGGGCCACATGAAACCACTTCGTGGGCCGGATCCAGCCCCCGGGCCTTGTGTTTGACATGTCTGGATTAGATGGTGGATCCTATAAGATGCATGGAGAACCTACTAGTATGTGATGAGTTTAGAAATTTTTATTTTTATTTTTTTATTTTAATTCCATTTATATCCCGCCCTTCTCCAAAGACTCAGGGCGGCTTACAAGCTTAGCAGTAGCCTTCGTTCTATGTATATGCCTGCTTATTAGGGCTTTCACACACACCCCAAGCATCCTGTTTAGGAAACATCATCATGTCTGATCCTCTTCAATAAAGCCACATCAATATCTTGATTTTGTGTGTTTGTGTGTGTGTTTCCTTGGTGCAGGAGATGGAAATTTCGAGGGAGAAAAGAGGGCCTGTAGCATTTTCCAAACCACAAAGCCACAGACACTTCTCACCTCAAATTACCCTACCATAAAAGAGTAGTGTCCCGTTCATGAATATTGGACATCACTTGCTATTCCCATTTGGAGTAAGGATAGTGGAAAGGAATAAGCAAAATCTTGCTATTACTTTGAATTCACTGTCTTCATTCTCAGTATGACCATCCTTTAAAATTATAGAATGTTATCGGTAATTTCTGGAGGAACTTTAAAAATAATGCTGAAGTTGTAGCAGTTACAAAAGATACATATTGGGATAAAAAAATGGAAAGTCCATTTCTGGGTGGAAAAGATTCTTTTGATTTGTATATGCCCCTCCCCAAGTCCTTTTATTTATTTATTTATTTATTTATTTATTTATTTATTTATTTATTTATTTATTTATTTATTTATTGGGACTTATTTTATTTATTTTATTTTAATTCCATTTATATCCCGCCCTTCTCCGAAGACTCAGGACGGCTTACAAGCTTAGCAGTAGCCTTCATTCTATGTATATGCCTGCTTATTAGGGCTTTCATACACACCCCCAAGCGGCATTATTACAAAGTCAGCTTAATTGCCCCCAACAATATATGCCGCCCTATCTTCCGAAGGACTCAGGGCGGCTAACAACAGTAAAATACAAGTAAAAATACAAATATTAAAAATTAAACTATATCTATAGCCCCAACTACAACCAATAAAACCTTAAAACCATATTTTAAACCCCTTATCATCAGTCCAGGTCGGCCTGTTGGAAAAGAAATGTCTTAAGGTCACGACGAAAGAACCGGAGGTCTGGGGTCATCCGGAGCTCCAGGGGAAGCTGATTCTACAAGGCAGGTGCCCCCATAGAGAAGGCCCTCCCCCTGGGGGTTGCCAGCCGACATTGTCTGGCCGACGGCACCCTGACGAGGCCCTCTCTGTGTGAGCGCACAGGGCAATGGGAAGTCGTTCCTGGCAGCAGACGGTCCTGTAGGTATGGCAAATTAAATCAAATATCTTGTTCTGATATCAGATAAGTATCATACCACTGCTTAAAAGCCAGATGTAGTATTATGTATTTACTGAATGTGCAAAACATTCCAAAGATTTCATGTCAAACTATGATTTTTAAGTTTCTTATAAGAGACCATCTGATTACATGAACCAGAGAGATGCAAAGCATTTTGTTAAATGAATGTTACAACCTTGAAAGAGGCTATTCTGACTGATGAGATCTGCATATAACATTAATTGCATCATTAGAAATCCACAGTTTACTACAAATAGTGGCAGTAGCAGGACTAGACCAGGGGTAGGCAACCTCAGCTCTTTTATGACTCATGGACTCAATTCCCAGAATTCCTCAGGAATTCTGGGAGTTGAAGTCCATGAGTCATAAAAGAGCTGAGGTTGCCTACCCCTGGTCTAGACACAGCAGATGGCAGCATTTAGCTAACTTTGGCTGAGCTCAGAAAACTTATGAAGGGCTGAATCCTTTTTATTCTATGAACATTAGCAGTTTCAAAATATTATGCTAACTAGACTGGAGCTGCCACATGCTTTTCAAGGGCAGCCTCATGTAGAGCAGTTTGTAATAGTCAAGACTAGGGAATGAGTGACTGTGAGCAGATAAAGGGTGCCAGTTACACCATTTCCTATATGTTAGTCCAGGAAAGGGTGTAATTGATGTGCAACCCGCAGTTGTACAAAGGCCCTCCGGGCCATGACTGCCAACTGCTCCTTGAGCAGGAGTTGTGAACCTAGAAGAATCCCCAGATTATGCACTGGATCCATCTGGGACAGTGCCATCCCATTGAAGACCAGAGATGGCAATTCTCCAAACCCCAAACCCAAGTCTCCCAAGTCCCTTAACTAGATTTTTTTCTGACAAAAGTTTGGAACAGCAAGATAGAAATGCCAAGCTTAGCATTCCCTGTGAATCCATAAATAAAGCAAAATGTTAAAGTGTGTTTACAGTATTTGCTTACGTCCTGGGGCTGACAAGCCATTCCAGTCCAGCAGACTTCTGAAACATACGGTAAAGTTCTGCCTTCTTGAATAACTCCTTTGCTCAGTGTAGAGCTTCTCCTCCTCCTAAATTAAATGTGGTCCCCTGTCACCAAAAAGTTGCTAACCCCTACTTTAATGGGTGCAAAATTTACAATGTTTTTGGGCCACAAAATTCTTTTTAAACAGAATAACAAAGTTGGAAGAGACCTTCTAGTCCAGTCCCCTGCTCAGACAAGAAACCGTATACCATTTCAAATAGTTGTTGTGTGATTTTTTATATATATGCACACCACCCACAGAACACACCCCCTCTGGCAGTTTAAAAAAGAGGAACAAACAGCCACATGCTTCTCCCAGAAGAAGGAAGCAGAAGCCACCAGCCTGATGATGACGGATGGGATTCCGTCGAAACGTCGCCCCTACACCTTTAGTTCTACGCGGGGAAAAACCCGAATAACCAAAGATGCATATATATATATATATATATATATATATATATATATATATATATATATATATATATGTGTGTGTGTGTGTGTGTGTGTGTGTGTGTGTGTGTGTGTGTGTCATATGTTAACTCTTAGATTACCTTGCTAGGCCCCAAACATGTGGCAAATCTTTATTTCCTGTTTAACCGAAGGCCATCGACAGGCAGTAGTCACAACAGTGACAGCTGTTCATGCCCCACCACATACATCGGACAGACCAACAGAAGAATAAGTGCACGCATTGAAGAGCACAGGAACTCACTCAGAAAGGGAGAACAAACTTCATCCCTGTTCCAACACTTTAAAGCCACGGGACATGAAATTGATTTTAAAAAAACCAAAACTATTGCCAAAATTGAACATTTTAACAACAGAATAATCAGAGAAGCCATTGAGATAGAAAAATGCCCCCACAGCATGAACAAACGAGATGATACCTCTCGCCTACCAGCCATTTGGAAACCCGCCTTGATTGACAGACAAGTCCCAACCACCAAGAATGATACCAGACCCAAACTCATGATAACATCACATGACAACACCACCACACAACCATTCAAAAAGCAAATCCGAACTCACAACGATAACGACACACAACCACAAAACAGAAACCTAACCACAGCTGCAACACCAGCCACTTTAAACCCCTCCAAACCACACAATAAGCAAACTGACAGCCACTGCAAAAACATGGCACCACCACAAACACGAAGCCGAACAAAAGCAGCACAACTCACCAGCTCAGGTCTAAGGCTGGCAGCTGAGACCAGCCCTTCCACTCAAAACACACCCCCACCCAATCAGAACACCCCCCCATTCAAAACACACTCCCACCCAATCAGAACACAGCTAATCCCCCACCCAATCAGAGCACACCTCTACCCACAGAACACACCCGCTCTGGCAGTTTAAAAAAGAGGAACAAACAGCCACTACCACATGCTTCTCCCAGAAGAAGGAAGCTGAAGCCACCAGCCGGAGGATGACGGATGGGATTCCGTCGAAACGTTGCTCTTACACCTTCAATTCTACGTGGGGAAAAACCCGAATGACCAAAGATCCACATACAAACACCCGCGAAAACCTCAGAAAACATAGATAGATAGATAGATAGATAGATAGATAGATAGATAGATAGATAGATAGATATAGATATATAGATATATGTAATTTTTTTGGCTTGCTAACAAAGAATAAAGAATTTGGGAGGCTGATATGGCCATTTTGAACTTATTTTGTTCTCATCAGTCAGTCATACCCTTTATCTGAGATTCAAACCTGGGCTAATTATATATTAGGCAGTTGTTTAACTGATGAGAACAAAATAAGTTCGAAATGGCCATATCAGCCTCCCAAATTCTTTATTAGCAATTTGAATAATTTACACAAATAATGAACTGTCGTAAGTTGTGACTATAGCCTGCCTTGGGCTAGGCTGAAACAGGAAAGAAGATTTAACTAGCAAGGTATTCAAAAAGACTTGACAAATACTTAACACATATATCTCCCTTGCTTCCTAGCTAATAAAGAGAGAAAGAGCCTGTGGCCTAGGGATTAAAACAACTGCCTAATATATAATTAGCCCAGGTTCGAATCTCAGATAAAGGGTATGACTGACTGATGAGAACAAAATAAGTTTGAAATGGCCATATCAGCCTCCCAAATTCTTTATTAGCAATTTGAATAATTTACACACACACACACACACACACACACATACACATATATTCCTTGATAAGATTAAAAATGCGAATCCCTGCCATGTTAAAATTAACAAACTAAACGAACACTGGGATGGAATAATGTAATAGAAGTGCCTGGTGAAAATAAAGCAACTGAACGTTTAGCAAAATACTCATGTGAGGTTATTGGCCTAAGAAACCAATAAAGTGTTTTCCCCCAAATTGGGATTGTTTGTTTCTAAGACAAGGCAAGTTTGATTGGCCAAGCTAACCTTTCTTCATTGTCTTTTGAAAATTGCTACACTTTTTAAAAATCTTTCATTTCTTCTATCTCAAGAATAGACAACATGGCTTCTAGTACCTCATGCTGGAGCAAGAGCAGGGCTTTTTTTGTCATAGAACGCTCAGAACGGAGTTCCGGCACCTTTTTTTGGATGGAACCTTGTAGGGTAGGCAAGGCGGGTTGTATGACACGTGTGAGTTCTGGCACCTTTTTCTTTTACAAAAAAAGCACTGAGCAAGAGTATCCCTATAGTTCAGAGGGACACTTTGCGGGGTGGGGGGTGGGATGGTGATGTTAAAGCAAACAATTCCTCTCTTTAAAAATAATCTCTGAACTTCAAGAAATCTAGCTCATTTTTCCCCTTTGAGAAAGACTATAAGGTTAAATTTTGTCCCTTGGCAATCCTTTCCCTCCAAATAGCTGACATTTCGGCACTTCCCAATTAAGTTATTATCACAATTTCACCAATAACACATCTAGTGGGTCCTGGAGATTTTTTTTAAAAAAATAGCTCTCAGGATTCTTTTAATTTATTCTTCATACCAGAACAGGACAGGACAGGACAGGTACAATTATTTTTTATTCTTCATATTCAGTTGTTTCTTCTATGTGAGATTTTTTACTCTAAGCTTCTTGGAGGTACAGATCTGTTCCTTGCAAAAAGCATTGCCTCCCTGAATTTACATTATTGCCTAGTTGTTATATTTATATGCCCACCCACCAGAGAAAAAGAATAACACAAAAAGAAAAAAAGAATATAGCAGAGAAATGTATATGTACTGTATATGTATATGTTTATACATAAGTATGTGTGGATATGACGCTGGAAGATGAGCCCCTCAGGTCGGAAGGCGTCCAATATGCTACTGGGGAAGAGCAGAGGGCTAGTACTAGTAGCTCCAGAAAGAATGAAGCGACTGGGCCAAAGCCGAAAGGACGCTCAGCTGTGGATATGTCTGGTGGTGAAAGGAAAGTCCGATGCTGTAAAGATTTTTTCTCCATAGGAACCTGGAATGTAAGATCCATGAATCAAGGAAAGCTGGACGTGGTCAAACAAGAGATGACAAGACTAAACATTGACATCTTAGGTATCAGCGAACTAAAATGGACAGGAATGGGTGAATTTAATTCAGATGACCATCAGGTATACTACTGTGGGCAAGAATCCCTCAGAAGAAATGGAGTAGCCTTCATAGTTAATAAAAGAGTAGGAAAATCAATACTGGGATACAATCCTCAAAATGACAGAATGATCTCAGTTCGAATCCAAGGGAAACCATTCAATATCACAGTAGTCCAAGTCTATGCCCCAACCACCAGTGCTGAAGAGGATGAAATTGACCGGTTCTATGAAGCCCTACAGCACCTTATAGAACTAACACCAAAAAATGATGTCCTTATCATCATGGGGGATTGGAATGCTAAAGTAGGAAGCCAAAAGATAACTGGAATAACAGGCAAGTTTGGCCTTGGAGTACAAAATGAAGCAGGGCACAGGCTGATAGAATTTTGTCAAGAGAATACGATGGTCATAGCAAACACTCTTTTCCAACAACCCAAGAGAAGGCTCTACACATGGACATCACCAGATGGTCAACACAGAAATCAGATTGACTATATGCTCTGCAGCCAAAGATGGAGAAGCTCTATACAGTCGGTAAAAACAAGACCAGGAGCTGACTGTGGCTCAGACCATGAGCTTCTTGTTGCAAAGTTTAGGCTTAAACTGAAGAAAGTAGGGAAAAGCACTAGGCCACTCAGGTATGAATTAAATCATATCCCTGTTAAATATACAGTAGAAGTGACAAACAGATTTAAGGAATTAGATCTGATAGACAGAGTGCCTGAAGAACTATGGACAGAGGTTCGCGACATTGTACAACAGGTAGCAACCAAAACCATCCCAAAGAAAAAGAAATGCAAGAAAGCAAAATGGCTGTCTGAGGAAGCTTTGCAAATAGCTGAGGAAAGGAGGAAAGCGAAAGGCAAGGGAGAAAAACATAGATATGCCCAATTGAATGCAGAATTCCAGAGAATAGCTAGAAGAGATAAGAATGCCTTCTTAAATGAACAGTGCAAAGAAATAGAAGAAAACAATAGAATAGGGAGGACCAGAGATCTTTTCAAGAAAATTGGAGAGATGAAGGGAACATTCCATGCAAAAATGGGCATGATAAAGGACCAAAATGGCAGGGACCTAACAGAGGCAGAAGAGATTAAGAAGAGGTGGCAAAATTACACAGAAGAACTATACAAGAATGAACTTAACGTCCCAGATAATCACAATGAGGTGGTCACTGACCTCGAGCCAGACATCCTAGAATGTGAAGTGAAGTGGGCCTTAGAAAAGCTGAGCAACAACAAAGCTAGTGGAGGTGACAGTATTCCAGCTGAGCTATTCAAAATCTTAAAAGACAGTGCAGTAAAAGTGCTACACTCAATTTGCCAGCAAATTTGGAAAACTCAACAGTGGCCACAGGATTGGAAAAGATCAGTTTACATTCCAATTCCAAAGAAAGGCAGTGCCAAAGAATGTTCAAACTATCGCACCATTGCACTCATTTCTCATGCTAGTAAAGTCATGCTTAAAATCCTACAAGCTAGACTTCAGCAGTATGTGGATCGAGAACTACCAGAAGTACAGGCAGGATTTCGAAGAGGCAGAGGAACTAGAGATCAAATTGCTAACATACGCTGGATCATGGAGAAAGCTAGGGAGTTCCAGAAAAACATCTACTTCTGCTTCATTGACTATGCTAAAGCCTTTGATTGTGTGGATCATAACAAACTGTGGCAAGTTCTTAAAGAGATGGGAGTACCAGACCATCTTATTTGTCTCTTGAGAAACCTATATGCGGGTCAAGAAGCAACAGTGAGAACTGGACACGGAACCACTGATTGGTTCAAAATTGGGAAAGGAGTCCGGCAAGGCTGTATACTGTCGCCCTGCCTATTTAACTTATATGCAGAGCACATCATGAGAAAGGCAGGGCTAGATGAATCAAAAGTTGGAATTAAGATTGCTGGAAGAAATATCAACAACCTAAGATACGCAGATGATACCACTCTAATGGCAGAAAGTGAAGAAGAACTAAAGAGCCTCTTGTTGCGGGTGAAGAAGGAGAGTGCAAAACTTGGGTTGAAACTTAACATTAAGAAAACCAAGATCATGGCATCTGGCCCTCTCAATTCCTGGCAAATAGATGGGGAAGAAATGGAGGTAGTGACAGATTTTGTTTTCCTGGGCTCCAAGATCACTGCAGATGGGGACTGTAGCCAAGAAATTAAAAGACGCTTGCTCCTGGGAAGGAAAGCCATGGCAAATCTAGACAGCACACTAAAAAGCAGAGACCTCACCCTGTCAACAAAAGTGCGTATAGTCAAGGCTATGGTCTTCCCAGTTGCAATGTATGGCAGTGAAAGTTGGACCATAAGAAAGGCTGAGCACCAAAGAATTGAGGCCTTTGAACTATGGTGCTGGAGAAGACTCCTGCGAGTCCCTTGGACTGCAAGGCGATCAAACCGGTCAGTCCTAGAGGAGATCAATCCTGACTGCTCTTTAGAAGGCCAGATCCTGAAGCTAAAACTCAAATACTTTGGCCACCTTATGAGAAGGAAGGACTCACTGGAGAAGAGCCTAATGCTGGGAAAGATCGAGGGCAATAGAAGAAGGGGACGACAGAGAATGAGGTGGCTGGATGGAGTCACAGAAGCAGTAGGCGTGAGCTTAAATGGACTCCAGAAGATGGTAGAAGACAGGAAGGCCTGGAGGAATGTTGTCCATAGGGTCGCGATGAGTCGGACACGACTTCGCAGCTAACAACAATGTGTGGCTTCCCTCATCACAGGTATAAACAATTTAGCAATTTATGTCTTTCTCTTGAAATACAGCCATTTCTTCATACATCCATTTCTTCATCCTATATCTCATCCCTTACACAGATCCTTAAAATCTCATCATTCATAAAAAGGTAAAAGGTAAAGGTTGCCCCACACATGCGTGCTAGTCATTTCTGACTCTAGGGGCCGGTGCTCATCTCCGTTTCAAAGCCGAAGAGCCAGCGCTTGTCCGAGGACGTCTCCGTGGTCATGTGGTTGGCATGACTAGATGCCAAAGGCGCACGGAACGCTGTTACCTTCCCACCGTAGTGGTCCCTATTTTTCTACTTGCATTTTTACGTGCTTTCGAACTGCTAGGTTGGCAGAAGCTGGGACGAGTAACAGGCGCTCACTCTGTTATGCAGCACTCGGTCCAATCTGGTGATATACAATAGTAACAAATTATGGGAAAAGGCAAAATATGCATTTAAATCTCTCTCATCTTGCTTGCCCACATATTTTTGTAGGCGTACTGGAAGCAAAAATTCTTGCTCTTCAAATTGGATTGGACCATGTAATCAGTTCAAGCCAATGGGTCAGTGTTTGCAATACAAATTTAAGCCAAACCTCTGGGCAGCCCTCAGCTCAGAAAAGCTGGGTTAATTAGCAACATATAGCCTCAAAAACAATGGGTTTGCATAAGTAGCTCTCAGATGAATTACAGTTTTTAAAACTGAATCCTATGCAAGTCTGCATAAAATAAATTTTATTAAAATAATTTGCATTTACAAGTGTGTGTCTGTAGGTGCATTTTCAAGTCAATGTTGGTTTTTGACAACTGCCTGCACAAATCTATACAGTTTTCTTGGCAACATTTTCAGGAGAGTTTTGATTCCTTTGAAGGGTTAAGAAACAGTGATTGGCACGAAGTCACTCACTTGGCTTCATGTGTAAGGTAAGAGTAGAACTCATAGTCTTCCAGTGTCTAGCTTGGTGACTTAACCCCTGTTACAGACTCTACCATTCCTCTGTTATTGCTTAAGATTTATATCCAGCTAATTTTGTATAGTACTGTGGACTATACATAATTCATAATAATCATGGATCATTTATAATAATACATCTGCTTGATTCCCTGGAAATGTGTAAGTTCTATCCTTACCATACTCAGCTATGTAATATTCTGTAAAAACTACTTTGACTTAGGGTCATTCCTGCCTGATTGCTGATTATGCTGTGGGAAGAATCCAGAGAAAGAATATTTTGGAAATATTAAAAAGACAGAATTCTGAGCAGGGGGTTGGACTAGATGACCTCCAAGGTCCCTTCCAACATTATTATTATTATTATTATTATTATTATTATTATTATTATTATTATTATTATTATTATTATTATTATTATTATTATTATTATTATTCCAAATGAATAATGGAGAAGATCTCAAAGGCAGAAAAGCAAGCGCAGTTTTCTTAATAGCTCCAAGCAGAAACTACGCAGAAACCAGCTTTTAGAAATGCAAATTCAATCATCCTTTCAGGAAGGTTGGGGCCAGGAATCTAGAAACTATGAGATTAAGAAGACAATGACCTCTAAAATCTACATACCCCACCCAAATCTAAAAAACATGACCTCTGGGGACATAATAGGATTAACCCACCAATACCAAAAGGGCACACTCAGACTTAGGTCAAAATACATGACACAGAAAATACAAAGCCTCAAACAGGAACAGGAAACAACCTCAAAAGCCCCAGAAGGTATAAAAACCACCACTCCCAGCAACATGTGGTCAGCTTTCCCAGAGCCATGCTTCTGTCTGGCTCTGCTCTTCAAGAAGCTCCAACCTTCTTTCTAAAGCAGTCTCCATTTTGCTTATTCCCAGCTTGGACTGGACCCTGATGAAGATTTTTCTTTCAACAATGCCTTCTTGTCTACAATTTTCCACACCTTTTAAAATATTCTTATTATCTGATTTTAGTGGCTTTTGATGTAATAATCACAATTCATATCCATAATGGACAGAAGCAACAGTAAAACCATTGAATGCTAGCCAAGATTCTGAAGTTCTGAATGTTAAAAGTTTTCGTTGTTGTGGTTTGTTTTTGTGTAATTAAGGTCATATTTTTTGGAATTACTATAGTATCGTTCTTTTCACAATGTGCTCTAGTTGCTGGAGTACAGTGATATTTGGATGTGCCTGCCAAGAGTATTCTCTGGCTGGCTCCATACTGTCTGAGTTCTCTGGAGCAAGGAGCCTGCTATTGTCTAGCAAATGTTTGGTAACTTGGCAAAGGCAATAGACATTGGGGCAATTTTGAACATTGGCCCTGGCATACAGCAGTAACAAAGAGAAGGCCATTTTTGTGCCTTCAACATTTGATTTTATGTAGAAATAATAATACTAATAATAACACCAATGACAATAATGATCAACTTTATTGTTCAGTTTAGTAATGGTTCCATTGACAAGGTTGCTTAATAATGCAAAATAGGGTTACCAATTTTAAAACCAAATTTTAAAAATCAATTATTTTTTTATATGGATAGCTTAAAATTACATAGCCAACTAGAATATTGCTAAAAGAAGATCACTAATTCCCAAGAAGAGTTTCAACTCAAAAATGGGGTAACTACGAAGGTCTGGCATCTGAGCAAGCTTATAAATATTTAGGAATCTTGGAAACATCAGATATTTGATACAAGTGGATAAACAAAGACAAGTTTAAAATATTGCAAGTGATTAAAGAAAGTCTAGTTTATATGATGGACATACAATCAGAGCCATTAATTCATAGACAATATCAATATTTCAGATATTGTGATCAGGATTCCAATGGGCTTTGGTGATGTTGAGAGCAAACCCCAAAATTTCTGATTGCACTATTGTTACTCAACCATGGCAACTCTAAGGTTGGCTGGGGAATTTTGGGAGCTAAAGTCTACATGTCTTAAAATTGCAAGGTTGAGAAACACTGCCCTTCACCACCTGAATAATGTCAAGATTATAACTGCTAAGGAAGACTGATGGACAAGAACTTTTACTGGTAAAACAAATTGTAGAGGAAGAAAAATTAGGATTTAATGATTCCATCAAGACAAGTGAATTGAACAAATCTTAGGAAAAAAAGGACTATTTGCAGAACTGGAATCAAAATATGACCATGGAAAGTAACACCAAGAAGCTTCATCAGTTCTGGCTGGATGGTGGTGGTGGTGGTGGGGGGAAATGGAAGGATTAGTTCTGACTGATGAATTGATGAAGCTTCTTAGATGAGAAAACCTCTTTTTCTTCCTCAAAGGAAAAAAAAACCAGTCCAGTTGCCTTTTGAAAAAAAGCACCTTTGAGTTAAACTTGACCTAGATACCTGGGAATCTCCATAGACTCCTTGAAATGGTATTAAAAATTGGAAAAAGGACTTCATGAGCATTTTTTGAAAAATATTGAAGTAAAATTGATAGTGACTTAGGAATAGTGCATTAAATAAAGGACACCAAACGAATGCTTTTTGCTGCCCAAGACAAGTACTACACATAAATGTCATTAAAGTAAAAATAGGGGGGGGGAGCCTAGTTCACGTAATAAACAATGATTGTGCCAAGATAAGGATGAAACAGTTGGCTGTGATAACTGATGCAGCAAAATTACATAGTCTGATTTTTTAAGTATACACTGATATTTATACAAAATGTGCAGATTCACATTATTGCTAAACAAGAATTATTGGAAACACGAAATCACAAAGTATTGAAGATGATAAAGCATATATACATGTACATATAATTTTAAAATTCAAACTGATTAACACCTGGACCATACCATTCCAGACATACTGTCATTAAAAGAACACTCTTTGTTTTATTGATATAGCCATTCCCAGATAGAGTAATATTAAAGACCAGAAATTAGAAAAAAACTACAAAATGTAAAGATTGCATTAACATAGGGACAGAATCAAGATCACATGAAGTGTTAGTACCACTTCACAATGCCTTGATAAGACCACACTTGGAATACTGCATCCAGTTTTGGTCACCACAATGTAAAAAAGATGTTGAGACTCTAGAAAGAGTACGGAGAAGAGCAACCAAGATGATCAGGGGACTGGAGGCTAAAACATATAAAGAATGGTTGCTGGAATTAGTTATGTCTAGTTTAATGAAGAGAAGGACGAGAGTTCCAATATTTCAGTGGTTGCCACAAAGAAGAGGGAGTCAAGCTATTCTCCAAAGCACCTAAAGGTAAGACAAGAAGCAATGGATGGAAACTAACCAAAGAGAGAAGCAACATCGAACTAAGAAGAAATTTTCTGACAGTTAGAATAATTAATCAGTGGAACAACTTGCCTCTAGAAGCTATGAATCTCCAACACTGGAAGTTTTTAAGAAGAGACTGGACAGAAATGGTATAGAGTTTCCTGCCTCTGTTAGTTTGGAAGACGTCAACAGTGTTATTGGGATAGTAGATATAATACCAGGAGAACTTAGAAATAATTTGGATTGCCTGAATTTGGAACAATTATGTATGTAGTTTGCCCAAACACAAAGAATAGCACTGTTTGGTACCTCATACATAGTTAGGTATTACCTTTACAATTCTGAGCTTCTGCCTAAGGCTAGAATTATGAAGAAAACTGGCCAACATAGCTGCGTCAAAATGCCTAACAACTGGAAGGAAATTCCTAATTCAGAAGAATACAGATGAGGGAGATGATCCTGGAAACTACAGACCCACAAGCTGTTTGCCAGCAATGTACAAACTACTTACTGGCATTATTGCAAACCAAAACTACAACTAGTTTAAAAGAAATAATTTAATGTCTGTAGAACAAAAAGGATCCTGCAAAAGTTTGAGAGGAATGAAGGATTATCTATTGACTGACAAATTCATTTTAAAGAATTCAGAAAAAACACCAAATTTGTTTATGGCTTTTATAAGCTATGAAAAGGCCTTTTCTTCACATAGCTAGATTGTGAATGGTCTCTAGAAATATTTGAAACAGCAGAAAAATTCAGATGAATATTTTAATGAAGTTTTGGTGAATGAAACTGATAACAAATGCTCCTTCCATGCCACTCATCAACCCCAACCTTCCCTGATCTGTCACTGAATCATCAGATGATAAAACAAAAGGAGCCTTTTTGCCTATTTTTGACAAAGTTCATCTTTACATAGGTGAAACTAGCAAATGCTTACAGATGAACTAGATAAAAAAATCCTTTCAAGATATGGAAATCCTTCACTATTCACAATAGGATTTTATCATCTAAGGCTAACATCTGGACATCTGGATTCACAAAGGGCAGCAATTACAAGACCCCACAAGTGAGGAAACACATTTCCTCCCTATCAAGCCCTCCCTCCGCCCAGTGCGTTCCCACAGAGAGGGCCTCCTCAGGGTGCCACCGGTCAGAGAATGTTGTCTGGTGGCCCCCAGGGGGAGGTCCTTCTCTGTGGGTGTGCCGGATTTGTGGAACCGTTTACCGGTTGAGCTCCGGATGGCACCCGACCTTCGCTCCTTCCGATGGGATCTAAAGACCTACTTGTTTGAACAAGCCGGCCTGGCCTGATGGGTTTGGGTTTTATTATTGTTTTAATGTTTAAATGTATTTTAACTTATTGTTCTGAAGTACTAGGCACTTTGTTTAATCCATTCTTAATTTTTGTATTTCTGTATTTTACTATTTATTGCCCTGTTCACCGCCCTGAGTCCTTCGGGAGAAGGGCGGTATACAAATAAAATTAATAACAACAACAACAACAACAACAACAACAACAACAACAACAATAATAATAATAATAATAATAATAATAATAATAATAATAATAATAATAATAATAATGAATAGAGCGAGTCGTTGACAGCCCCAGGGCATGGTCAGCTCTGGCGGGAAGCCAGGGTTTAAATCCATTGGCCACCTGCACTGGCGGGAAGCCCAGGGTTACCAGAGGGGGGCAGTGGCAACCCCACCCCACCCCAGGCAGGAAACTGACAGAGAAACCAGGCAGTCACCAGAACCCAGCAGAACACAAAACCCAGGCACTGCAACACACACACGCACACGCCACAACCCACCACATGCACAACAGGGAAGAGAGCCTAGACATGGCACCACACCACCAGGGGAACCAGTCCCAAGAAGATCAAGCAGGCCACACAAGGCTCCAAGCTACCTCGCGGACTATGTGCGTTTTTAGGGGGGTGGAAAAGCAACCAAGGAAATTACAATTCTAAAATCTTGTATATGTAAATTTTTGTGTATAATTTAAATAAGTGTATATAGTTATGGAGACAGAATGACAGGGGGTAACTCCTCACTATGGGGGAAGGGGTGTAGTGTATGCCTTTAAAGCATACACGAAAATGTCAGCACAGCAGGGGGCTGGACAGCTCCAGGCTATAACCGCTTTGGCGGGAAAGCCTGAATAGAGCTAGTCATTGACAGCCCCAGGGCATGGTCAGCTCTGGCGGGAAGCCAGGGTTTAAATCCATTGGCCACATGCACTGGCGGGAAGCCCAGGTTTAAATCTATTGGTCACCATTCACCTGGGCAGGTATAAAGAGACGCCAGGTAACCCCTTTGCCCCAGCTTGATTTCTGACTCAATAAAGAATCAATACCCAGCTAAAGTGTCTGCCTCTCCGTTCAACCACGCGACTTTGCACACCTGATATCACCTAAGTTCTGTTTCGGACAGGGGACATAAGTGGGGAACAATTCTTTTTGTGTAAACTGAAGCATACATTGAAATGAGGACATAATTGGAAAAACTTGTACAGGTCAAGACGACACGATGTTCTAAGAGAACAGTCCATATACCATGCTCTTCCAAGTTCCTCCTTCCTGAATGAGTGAAATGCCATAAATAATAGGGTTCAATACTTATTCCTCATCAGATTTTCTGCACCAATTCTCTTTCAGCCTCTGTCTGTCATCTTGACTCTTCAGACAAGATCTGGTCCAGCCATTCATCATGAGGGCCATTTATTTTTATTTATTTATTTATTTTAATTCCATTTATATCCCGCCCTTCTCCGAAGACTCAGGGTGGCTTACAAACTTAGCAGTAGCCTTCATTCTATGTATATGCCTGCTTATTAGGGCTTTCATACAACCCCCAAGCGGCATTATTACAAAGTCAGTTTAATTGCCCTCAACAATCTGGGTCCTCATTTTACCTACCTCGGAAGGATGGAAGGCTGAGTCAACCTTGAGCCTGGTGGGATGCGAACCTGCACTAATTGCAGGCAGCTGGTGTTACTTAAGGAGGCATTAGCCCACTGCTCCACCAAGGACATCATTTTCCTTGCCTTTGCTATATTCCTACTTGTTGCCATGGCCTCTGCAGGTAATGATGGAAGAATCCTTCACATATTTTGAGGGAGGAATGGGAAATTGAATAGATGAAAATTATCATGGTTTTTAGGTTCCAAGTCTTGTTTATGAAATGCTTTCAGTCGTAATCCTAACTAACTACAATTACTAAGTTAAGATAATAGGCAAAACCCAAAGACATTATATCATAGTTTAAGATGATTACCTCACACAGCATGCTAAAAGAAAGGCTGAGTTTCCAAGGGATGCTTATAATTACAAACTTTCTCATGGCCTTTTATCTTTGGCTGAGTATGTTGTATAAGTATATACCAGGAATAACTGGTTGGTTATTTGTATAGTAGTAGAAGCATTGGCCCATTGAATCACGATAAAACCAGGTGATTGGTATATGAATTAAAGTGCAAAAGGAAAGAAAATAGCTCTGAGTGGAGGGACTAATCATTAATTTAATTAACCTCTTTGCAGTTAAAGACATATTCTTTAGTGTAGAAATGGGAATTGGATAATTTTCAAAAATTAATTTAAAAATGAAAGAGAATGAATGAGGACATAGGCTGTGGGTTTAGGGAACTAGTTTTCTTAGATGCCTTGCTTTGCATTCACAAAGCAAAGTGACTTGTTCAGCTTCAACTATGGAAGCTCATCAAATGATTTTCAACCAATCTCTTTTTCTCCCTGCAAAGTGCATTATTAGGAAAACTTGGAGGGAGTGCTGCATATTCTACTTTAAATCTAACAAGTAAATATGAATAAATCATAACTGGAAGGAATGCAATATATTCTGCTTTAAAACTAACAAATAAATACAAATAAATAATAATTCCATGAAATTTAGTATTTTAAAAATCATGCATAGTAGGAAAATGGTAGTAATCTTAGCTTAGGAGAGTTAACTATTCCCTAGCCCAGTGTACATTTAATCAGAGAGCACCTGAAAATACCAAGGCTGTAGACTAGACTGCTGAAATTGACAAAATATCCCAGAAGACAGTAGCAAACTACTTCTGTATTCTTGCCAAAAATACAACACGGAAGTGTCCCGACCATCATCTGGAGCTAAGCTTCATCTAAAGGATGAGTGGCCTTACTTTTATAGTAGAGAAATGGGAGAATATACCCAGGATGATGCAGATACTGCCTAGTATATGTCCATAACTTCAGAATAATAACAATGCACACACTCCCCTGTTTAGACTATTTAAGGATTCTATGAAGGATATATTTGAATATTTTTTTTGCTAATTTATGGGTCATTCAGGATGGTTGTCTAGGATTGGTAATGCTTTCAAATTTTGTATGTGAAATATGATTCTAAAATAAAGTTTTCTCCAGAAATGTATTCAAATCTGAAATTAACAGATTTTGTTTTTTTAAAAAACCTGGAAAACCTCAGTCCATAATACTCAATAATTTGAAAGATTCAAATGCTGGGTCAGGGTATTATATATGAAGGAAGATTAAATGCATTATTTACTTCCTATTTATATGCTTTTATAATTTTATACAATTCAAAGCAATGTATTTAATGTTCCTGCCTTCTATTCTCCCCACCATAACAACTCTGAGGGGTGAGTTGGGGTGAAGGAGAATGAGTGACCCAGCTTGCTTCCATGTCTAGGAGAGGATTAAAGCTTCATGGTTTGATTCCAGCACCTAAACTAATTCTTTTTTTTAAAAAAGGACCAAATAATTTTAAAATATTCTTGTCCCCCTTCAGATCATTATAGTTTAGAATGAAGATGAAAGACCCATCAGTTGCTTTAAATTAATAGCTCTGAAAAATAAGAAATATTTCAATTCACGGTTAGCTTTAATTGATTCTCCCCTATCTTGATGTTCTCCAGTTTGTTTGTTTGTTTGTTTGTTTTTTTATTAAGCTTCTATGTCATCCATCTCACCAATAGGGTCGTGGACAGGTCCATTATGTTAAACATCAACCTCTAGAATAATTATGTTTGCAGAAAATATTGGGACATGAAATCTAATTTTTCTGTTGAAAGCCTCCTGCTTTGCTGAAATAAAAATGAAGTAGAATTGGAATGTTCCCCATTCACAATGAATAAATAGGATGAATTTTGGACGGAGTGCAAAAATAAGTCATATTTACTGGTAATGGTGTTCCAGACTGTTTGAAAACATTTGTTCTTGACTCAGGAGACCCTGAGAGTTAAATGAAGCATTTCTTCTATTTTGCTTCAGAGTGATGTTATGTCGAAATCTTCTGGGTTAAATCAATGGCAAAAACAAAGTGTTCCATTGCCATAAACCAAGTGACCAAAGGTGGGCTGAAAGGACAATTTTATTATCTTGGTGGGACTGCAGCTGATAGGAGATTCAAGAGAAAAGAAATGCTTCAAGACTTGAAAAATGACTGAACTCACTCCAGGCAGGGCTGAGATCGGGTCTACAGATGAAGCACAATGAAATGGACAGCATAATTTTAGATTACTGGTGCGGGTGTCAATTTGGAATATAAGACCTCTCTGTAAAGTTTTTTTAAAAATTCTGTAAAGTATGAAGGGGGAAGAGTTTTAACAGAGTCCTTTTCTGGCAGGACCTAGAGATCACTTACATTGATTTTACTTTAACATGCAACTCAATTATAACTATATAGATTTAATGTACTTAATATGATTACTCTACATGTATGTGATGATCTCTTTGTCTATGGAGATTCTCAGTCCCCCATGCCAAGATTGTCCCAAAGGGGCTTTTTCAGAAAGCAACTGGACTTCTTTCCCTTGAAGATGTTCCACTTCTTATCCAAGAAGCTTCTTCAGTTCAGGAACTTCTTCTGGAACTGAAGAAGCTTCTTGGATGAGAAGTGAATATCTTCAAGGGAAAACAAAGAAAGTCCAGTTGCCTTTTGAAAAAGCACCTTTGGGACAACCATGACTCTCTTAAATAAGTCACGTGATCAAAAAATATAATTGGACAGGATAGCTGCATTTTCAGGAGCTTTCGGGAGCTGCATCAAAGATTCTGGGAGGTACTTGCAGCTCCGGGACTTTTATAGCTACAACTTGGGGGAAAACCGCTCACCATATTTGTTTCCTTTAAATGAACTTTAGGAGATATATCCTCAGGCAAGACTTTAGGCCAGTTTAGTGTTTTTTGAAGAAAGTTCTTTTCACCGTGTAAATGAGTCTTGACCAAGTTTGCTGAAAAATTTGGAAGATGTAATAACTTTACTTTGAGGGCATTTCATTGTGAAAGACTGTATTAATTAATTGAAGAATATATCCCATACATCAGCATCTGCTAATACTGCCCTTGTTCCTTTGCAGGCTACAAAAGGCAATGCACGAATTCCTGTGCTGGGTATTGTTCCAACAAATGTCACTCTACTCAGACTTCTCAATCAAACTGTGCCTGTGCATCATATGGTGGTGTTTGTTGCATTGACCATTACCCTGTACGTCTTCCTCATCCAGTGCCTGTTTTTGCCCCAGCCCCGATCCCAGCTCCTGCTCCTCTTCCTGCTGCTCCATATCCACATGTTAGGTGGCCATACTGGAGACCTCCCCACAAAGGTTAAAGAACCAACAAGAGGAGCATTGGTTGCAAAAGCTATTGCCATTAAGAAAAAAAAATGTTTTCATCCTCTTATTAAATAAATCAGCTTTGACCAATCCTTGATGATGTGCTAGACTTTCTTTCCTTTTTCTTCAGAATTTGCTCTAGTAGCAACACTTTCCTACAATCCACATTTGCAGACACTATGCAATCACTTCTTCTGAATGTGCTTTATGTACATTTATCCAATACAATGATAAATGTTTATCTCATGTATAACATGTTTGAGAAGATAACTATAGATTATTCAAAGTAGTTCTCCTGAGGTGTTGTAGGAATGAATACAGAACATTCAAAGTAGCTATTAGGAAAATCTTGTAGACATTTCATTACCCAACTAGATAACATCATCAGTGTGAACTGTCTGCAAGTAAACAACCAAGCTCAGAAAGCACCAAGAATCCCACAGTTTAACCCTAGGTCATGCAAGGTTTTATTAGGTAAAGGTAAAGGTAAAGGTTCCCCCGCACATGTGTGCTAGTCGTTTCCAACTCTAGGGGCCAGTGCTCATCTCCATTTCATAGCCGAAGAGCCAGCGCTTGTCCGAGGACGTCTCCGTGGTCATGTGGCCGGCATGACTAGATGCCAAAGGCGCATGGAACGCTGTTACCTTCCCACCGAAGTGGTCCCTATTTTTCTACTTGCATTTTTACGTGCTTTCGAACTGCTAGGTTGGCAGAAGCTGGGACGAGTAACAGGCGCTCACTCTGTTACGCAGCACTCAGGATTTGACCCGCCAAACTGCCGACCTTCTGATCGACAAGCTCAGTGTCCTAACCCACTGAGCCACCGCATCCCTAAGGTTTTATTATCCTCAACTAAATGGATATTTATTCATTATTTATAAATAATGAAGTTCACTGTAATAATAATAATAATAATAATAATAATAATAATAATAATAATAAGAATAATAATAATAATAATAATAAGAAGAAGAAGAAGAAGAAGAAGAAGAAGAAGAAGAAGAAGAAGAAGAAGAAGAAGAAGAAGAAGAAGAAGAAGAAGAAGAAGAAGAAGAAGAAGAAGAAGAAGAAGTTGGAATGGACCTTGGAGGTCATCTAGTTTAGTTAATCATACATACAGACTGAATGTAAGTGGGATCTCCAAAAATTAACAAGCCAACAGATGCTACTTTGCTATTATGTTTTACTGGTAAAATTAGTAATGAATACATGCCATATTTGCAGTATTCTAACTCAACTCTCAGCATTTGAGTCTCCTTGGACTGCAACTTTCCTTAGTTGTTTATATTTTCAGAAATATTTTTACAAATACTGTTTACATGCTCAGTCAAAATGTTTGTTAAAGAAAAAAGATAAAAATGAAAGGTACCCCTCCATATATTTGCCGCTAGTAGTTGTTGCCAGTAATAGCCAATAGGTCAAATACATAAGGATTTGCAGTGTTAAGCATTTTCAGTCAAAAGTTTTACAATGGAAATATAATGATATTCAATTGAACATGCTTGTGGTGTTTCGTATGATATTGATAATGAATACAGCTCTACCTGGCTGCGGCCTTTTTATACTCCCACTTGGAATGGGTTGTGGCCTTTATGGAAAGCAAAGTATCCATGCATTTTGAGTCAGCAAACATTACAGTGAGATAGAATTTGTTGCTTCCTTTGTCTACCTCAATCTCGCCTCTGTTGTCTCTCTTCTTACTACTGCCAAATAATCTTCCCTGACTGTGTGTGAGCTTCACACAATAAGCAAAATAATAAGTGTTTTTCGTTGCTTGATTACTAAGAGGCACCATATGAACAGTTTCATTCTTTGGGGATTTTTCACATGTGAACAGTCAGAAATTATTCTCTGGGGTTTATTCTCTATCTGAAATTACACAACCAACCAAGTTAAGAGGAACTATCCAAATCCTGCACTTAGTGCTTGCAGGAAGTGATCAGCAGAATCCAGCACAATGGTATAAACACTGTACCCCCTTCCCTTAATAGCAATAGCACTTAGATTTATATACCGCTTCACAGTGCTTTACAGCCCTGTCTAAGCAGTTTACAGAGTCAGCATATTATCCCCAACAATCTGGGTCCTCATTTTAGTGAAGGATGGAAGGATGAAAGGCTGAGTCAACCTTGAGCCAGTGAGAATCGAACTGCTGGCAGTTGGCAGAATTAAGCTTTCAGAATACCGGTAAGAGAAACACAAATATCACATGCATTTGTATGGGCTTTTACATGACTTCTGACACCTTGTCCATTGAAGGCAGGAATTACACTACTGTAATACACTGTTTTTATCCAAAATAAATCCTGTACAGGTAGTCCTTGACTTACAACTGTAATTGAGCCCAAAATTTCTGTTACTAAACAAGACAGCAGTTAAGTGAGTTTTCCTCCATTTTATTATCTTTTTTGCCACAGTTAAGATAATCACAGCAGTTGTTAAGTTAGTAACAGTTTTTAAGTGAATCTGGCTTCCCCCATTAATTTTTCTTGTCAGAAGGTTGCAAAAGGTGATCACATGACCCTAGGACACAGCAACCATCATAAACACAAGCCATTTGCCAAGCAACCAAAATCTGATCACGTGACCCTAGGAATGCTGCAACAGTCATTAAGTGTGAAATATGGTCATACTGTAAGTGCCATTGTAACTTTGAATGACCACTAAGTGAATGGTTATAAGTCAAGGACTACCTGTATTGTATGTTCAATTACATTGGCTCTAGGAGGCATGATGTGACTGATTTCCTCCAAAAGTGGATTTCATGCAAAAGGTTTGGCTGGTTCCTCTAGTTTTGCTGATGCTCTTCTTTGGTACATGGTGAAAGGCCTTCAATTGCTGGGATAGATGAGATATGGAATTAGATTTAAAAACAAAAACAAAACAAAACAGGGTTTAGGCTGGTTAGAGCCCTAAAGGGCAACCACATATTTTTAATTGAAATCAGAAATGACAAGATCATGGCATTCTGGATAATTACACAATGTCATTACCAAAGCTTATGATTTAAACTCTGTCTCAGTATCAATTTGAAAAAGTATAATTTGTTGCCCTTGGGATAGACAATGTCTATAGAGCACTGCAAAACGTTAGGACTTACAATTTCTACAAGCTCTTTAAAATACGTGGTTTTACTCTATAATATTTTTCTTGGAAAATACCTCATAATATGTTGACTTAAATGTGTTTAAATATTGCTTGATGGCAAAAGCTTCCAATAAATCCCTGTGGCAGTATTAATGTAATTAAATGAACATGTCATTCAGACTAATGCCTATTTCAAAAGGAATTCCCATATTAATGACTTTAATGAAAGACTCAAAACCTCAAATATCTTTGGTTAAACTAAGTTTGCCTACGATGAAGGTGGCTTTAAACAGATTTTCACATGTCCCATTAGAATTTATATTTTTTTCTGCAATAAAAATTTAAAAAAAACATTTTCCTCTTTGGCCTTCTTTAATTCACAAGCCCTCAGAAATTTTGGGAGATTTCAGGGTCATTAAAAAAGGAACTACATTTCCAGACCTGAAAACCATTAGATATACTTGATTATTAATAGTTAAGCAATTAAATTTTGATCCAGAATCATAAGAGAAATCAATATGCGAAATAGTTCAGTAACAGGGAAGATGTTCTGTGCAACTGTCTGAACCAAAGAAGAGATAAATACTTTAAATCACTTGGTTATAATGGTTGTTTTAAAGATTTTGAGATATTGTGTTTTGTACATAATAGTATAATACATATCTTCATCATCATCCCAGCCGTTGTCTATCCACTGCAGGACGAAGGCCTCTTCTGCATGTTTCCAACCAATACGGTCCCGAGCTTTCTTTTGCCAAGTGGGCCCATGATACTTGCTGATGTCATCAGGTCTCTTTCGTGGATGCTTTTTATCAAGTGGGATCCGTTCTATGATGGCCTTGGTCCTCCTGCCATCAGGGTTTTTTGGTTTTTTTTGCTTTGTGACCAGCCCATTTCCATTGCAATTCTTTTACTCTCTTGATGGCATCATATACTTTCATTTGTTCTCTAATCCACGTGCAGGTCTTTCTATCTTGTCTTGTAATGCTGAGCATGTACAGTATTTTTCCATGCGCCACTCCTTCTATGATTGGGACTGACACAATGAAGGAGCTTGTGTGGGTAAATGAAATTGTGGGCTAAGTTATCAAACATGCATATGTCCAGAAGGGTGTCCCAAGGTGAACAGGCCATGATGGATACTCCAGACTAATACCAATCATATCTGCCAACCAGACATTGGACCAGAGTGGCAGATTATGGTCTATTCCATTCACATGCCAATAATTCATCTGCCTGGAAATATACAGTAGCTCTCAACTTAGAACCATAATGCTCCATGTAATGGAGCCTGCACATTACAGTCATAAGTTGTGGTGGTTGTAAAGTGGGTCATCATGTGATCAACTCAATTTTATGACCCTTTTTTCGTGGCAGTCATTAAGTGAATGCTGTGGTTGTTAAGCAAACCAATTGCAAGTGCTGGTTTTCAGCAAAAATATTGTAAAAAATAACCATGGAATCATGGGATGCTGCAAACACTTGCAAATGTGGGCCAATTGCCAAGTAGCCCAAAATACAGTCATGTGATCACAGGGGAGGCAGCCATCAGAACTTTGGAACCCAAATTTGTAAGTAGCATTGGGGGCGGGGTATGTGGTAATTTTGAACAGTCACTAAGTGACCATTTCTAAGTCAAGGGCTACCTATATACATTTAAAACATGCATTGACTAAACATGTCATGATGCCTTTCAGAATTACCTGTGATACTAGAATGTTAGGAGATAGAGCTGTTTCACTCTCTCTCAGCACAAGAAAGCAGGCAATGACAATCCATTTCCAAAAAAAAATGTTGCTGAGAAAACTGCAGGAAGTAACCCAGGCATTCATCAGGAGCCAAAACTGATTTGAAGGCACACACATACAGACTGGACAAAAGATAAATGGGTAGGCTTTAAGAAATCTTTTCCTGAGTACATAGAAGACCAGGACATCTTCTCTATTTTCAGTGAGTACAAGGCAGATTTAACACTCAGAATGACAGATTCATTCCAATCAAATGCTGAGAGAACTTTTAAAGAAATCAGTGCAGTTTGCTAAATAAAATAAAATAAAATAAATAAAATAAAATAAAATAAAAATAAAATAAAATAAAATAAAATAAAATAAAATAAAATAAAATAAAATAAAATAAAATAAAATAAAATAAAATAAATAAAATAAAATAATAAAATAAAATAAAATAAAATAAAATAAATAAAATAATAAAATAAAATAAAATAAAATAAAATAAAATAAAATAAAATAAATAAAATAAAATAAAAAATAAAATAAAATAAAATAAAAATTCCTCTACTTACTCTTGAGTCTCAGGCAAGAATGATAGCCCAAGGAATAAAGAACAGATGTAGAGCTGACCGGAGAGATCCCATGCAAGACCTTTTTAAAAGGATCATAGAGATAATTGCTCTGGACTTATTATATTCAGGGGAGACCCCACCCAAATTATGACCCAGGGTTTAAAGATAGCAGAAGGATATATAGTAAAATTAGTAAGTTAAAAGTAGTAAGAGTTCTTTGGGTTTCATCATATACTCTTACTACCAGAACATTACATCAATGGGCAAAATAAGTGGAGAAAAGCATATTTGGTCCCCAGACCTAAAACTGACTACCCTTGAAAAAGGATGACAGGCCCAGATCTGGAATGATAGCCTCTGGAAATAAGATTGTAAATTCTGGAGCTGGAATGAGGATTTCTGTCAATAGAAAGGCAGCTCTTGTAGAACAATGATGAGCCCATGGCATACTTATTACGATTTTGCATGCAACTAATTGCATTAAGTTTATCAGAGAAGTAATGTTATATACACATATTTTTACATGATTCAAAATATCCAATTATGGAATGGAGAAAGTGGATTGAGTTTATCCAGAATAAGTATAGGGTTAAGAAGTTTTATTTAGCATTCGAATAAGTCTTCTTTCGTGTTTTTTCTTTTTTTTTCCTATTTTTTTTATATATATTTAATAATGTTAAGTTTTGTTTGTTCTTATATAAGTTAGAGAGTGATGGATTTTAGAATTTATGGTTGTTAGTATATGGTTGCTTATGATTGCTTTTATATATATATACCTTGTATTTAGCTCTGGGAAGTCCGGGGGGGGGAGGGGGGTGGGGGGGAGGGAGGGGAGGGAAGAGGGAGGGGGGAAGGGGGGAGGTAAGGGGGGAGGGAAGAGGTAGGGGGGAGGTAGGGAGGGGAGGGTGGAGGGGGATGGGGGTTTTTAATGGAAAATTGTATTGTAAAACTTTTCAATAAAAAAAAAAATATCCAATTACTTATGCAAGAGGCATTTTAATCTTTTCATTGGAAATGTTAGAAAGAAATGTCATTTCTTTCAGGCAATATCTTTTCATGAAATGTAAAGTGAAAAATAACCAAAAATGCTTAACTGACATTAATGACTTATCTGAAACTCCAATATACGAGGTTATCTGTACCTTAGGGTTGAACTGTGGGGGCCTTGGTGTTCTCTTGAGCTTATTTGTTTGCTTGCAGATGTTTCATTACCTGTCTAGCTAACATCATCAGTGCTTGAAGGGAGTAAGGTTGTTGTGTCCATTGATTAACTGAAACTAATGAAGTATTAGAAGAAGGAAATAAATATAAATCATCAGTATAATCACAGGAAAACATGCAAATAGGTCCTTTATTAATTCTGAAAAATTCTTTGCAAAAAAAGTGATGATGTGGGTAGCTTAGCTTGGCATATTGTGCTATATGCATATGTGTGTGTGTGTGTGTGTGTGAGAGAGAGAGAATACAAGTTCAAGCTGCATGTTAAGTTCATTTCTTAGCTCAGAGAAATCTTCTCAGCTGGTGAAAACAGAGGAACACATCTCTTATTTTGTCTCCATGTTTACATTCAGAGGAAACAGATTTGAATAATATACAGCAAAAATAAACACAAGGGATGGTATAGTGAGCAAGGATTTAGTAATGATTCTTTTAGCCATCTAAAATGCCTCGAATTTCCCAGGGTCTGATAAAATATAATCTAAAATATTGAAGGAAATGGATGGATGACTGTTAGGAATTCTCCCAATAAGCTTTAAAGAATCCCAGAGAACTGGAGATGTACTCAAAACCTGGAGAAGAGCATAAAGTTCCTCAGTATAAAAAAGAGAAAAACAACAGGGTCTCAGAAAGATTAACCAATCAGCCTAACACCAATCTCTAGAAAGATGTCAGAGCAAATAATAATGCAAGCTGTTAGTAAGCATCTTGAAGACAATGCCATAATTACTAAGTGTGAGTATTGCTTTGTGAAAAATAGATCATGCCTTTCTTTGACAAGTAACTACAGGTAGTCTCATTACTAATTACTCATACAGCAACTGTTCAAAGTTACAATGGTACTGAAAAAGAAGACTTATGACCAGTTCTCAAAGATGTGGCTGTCAGGCACATTGGCAACCAGCATGCATTTACAATAGTGACAGTGGTCAATTAATTGTCATAAGTGACCTTCAGAGCCATCTTCCAACAAGCAAAGTCAATGGAGAAGCCAGTTTATGTGACATCCCGCTCAATGATTCACAGTGATTCACTAATGACAGCAACTGGAACTGAAGTCATAAGTCAATACAGTCATGTGACATTTCACTTAATGACTGTGCTGTTCAGCAACAGAGTTACTGGTCCCAATTGTGGTAGGTGAGGACTACTTGGACTTTAGTGGAAAAAAGTAATGTTGTAAATCTAATTTACCCCAATTTCAGCAAGGCTTTTCACAGAGTTCCACAACACATTCTCATTGATATCCTGCTTGGTTTGGACAATATTACAGTAAGGTCAATCCACAACTCTAAGTGTACTCAAAGATTTAACATTAATAGCTGTACATTGTGTTGGACAGCAGCAATCAGAGGCATTCCATAGAAATCTGTCTTCAGGCCAATGTTATTCAGTATTTCTATCAATTGAGAGCATTAACCAATACACAAAATGACAGAACAAGATTTCAGTCTAGTCTTGATAGGCTGGAGAGGTGAGCTTAAACGAATGAAATACTGTATTCTTCAGGAGGGAGAAATGTAAGATATTACTTATTTTTTGTGCCTTCAAATCAGAGTTGATTCCTGGTTACCCCCTTGGCTAGTACCTACCATTTTCTTGACAAGATTTTGAAAGCAGCCTGTCATTCCTTCCTAGGGTTGAAAAAGAGAGCAATGGACCCAGGACCACTGACCTGGGTTCATGCCTAAAGTAGGACAAGAACAAGAGTTCAAGTTCATGCCTAAAGTAGACTAGAACTCACAGTCCCCACATTTCTAGCCTGGTGCTTTAATCACTAACCACTACACCAAACTAGTTTTCAAGTTTAGGGAAGAAAATTACAGGGCACATATATATGGTGGGTGATTCATGACTCTAGTTCAGAAAAGAACAAGGATTGTAGTCATTAGCAACAAGCTGAATATAAGCCAGCAATATGAGACATTTGCCAGAAGAGCTAACACAATTCTAAGATGCGTTAGAAGAAATATTTTATCAAAGAATTGATAGGTAGTCCTCAACTTATAGCCACAGTTGGAACTGGAATTCTGGTCATTAAGTGAGTGTCATCATGTGAAGGGAACCAATTTTATGACCATTTTTACCAAGATCATTAAGTGAATCATGTTTGTTAAGCGAATCACATGATTATTAAGTGAATCCAACTTCTTCAAGTGACTTGTTTGTTAGACGCCAGGTGGGAAGCTTGCAATCACATGACTGCAAAATGCTACAACTGTCATAAATGTGAGTCAGTTGCCAAGCATCTGAATTGCAATCATATAAATGTGTGGATAATGCAATGGTCCTGACTTCATGGATGGGTCATAAGTCACTTTTTCTGAGACTATCATTACTTTGAATAATTGTTAAGCAAATGGTTGTAAGTTGAGGACTGCCTGGAATGAAATTTTATTGTCCTCTACTCTGCACTCCTAAGACCACAGCTGGAGTACAGTGTATGATTCTGGACATTATATTTCCATATTGATAAGTTAGAACAGGTTCAAAGGAAGGCAACAAAATTGGTAGAGATTTAAGGATGTGCTATCTAAAATAATCTGAAGGAACTGGGGAATCTTCACTCTGGAGAAATGAAGGCTAAGGAAGATATAATATCAGTGTTGAGATACCTAAAAAGTGTCATACGAAAGATGTTAAACTATTTTCCACTGCCATCGAAACTAGAATCAGAAAAAAATGAGCATAGTGTGTGGCTATCTAGTTTTTATTTTAAATATAAGGAAAAAAATATTGTCTGCCATTTAAGGTAGATAAAACTAAGAAGCCAATGCCACATAGGTCAAGGGTACTTTTATTGTAACAGCTATTGAAACAGAATCTTGCAAGTCTGAATGCATTTCCCCCACACAGAAACTTCAAATGTACATTTGACTGCCCAACTCACAACTTGATGCATTTGCCTTACAATATTTTAGCATCACATCACATTCAGGTCCCATTAAACTCAAATACAAACATGTCCCTTGAAGCTAATTGAAAGCACATTCCATCTCAGGTCTGATTAAGCTTAAACTGCTTATCCAGTGAAATAAGATAACAAAGATCTCTGCTATATATTCAAAATGAACAGTGATTAATATGCACACACACACACACATACCATGGGTATATGTGAGTCATGTAAGTGTACGGATAGATATATACTTGCCTTTGAGAGCAGGAACAGAATTTCATTTTTAATGTGGGCCAGTGTTCTCATAATAAAAAATGACAATAAGGGTTATCTTATCTCTTAAAATTATGGTGGGATAAATTGCTGAAAACTGTACACATCTGGAGATTACCAGATTGGGAATGCTACTTCATAATGACAATTAAAGTGCAGGAAGAGCTGTAGTCTCATAACAAACCAAATCTCATTGACAGGCAGGTATAATTTACACAAGAAGATACAATGCTGAATTTCAGAGAAGAGAATCTTGAGATTTACAATATAATTTCTTACAGTCCAGCAATTAGAACTTGTATTTCTCTAGTACATGCTTTCATGTGCTGAACTATCATTTATATCAAGATGTGAACTTTCTTGTAGGTAGTTGCTACATGTTTCTTTTAAGAATATCTGGCCTCCAAAGCCAAAACATTGTGTCAAATAAGTCTAAGCACATTTTTTTTCCTTTAACATTCCCCAAGTGAGAAAAAAATGAGTTTGTTTTAAAGGATTTCCAAGTAGTTTTAGTAAAAAATGATACATTGAATCTCTGCAATGGTTAACACACACATTTTGTGACTTTCTTCAACATAAAAGAAGCCATGTATATCATACCTAATTTTTCCAGGGGTGGTTTTAGCTAAAAAATGGATCATGGGATATTAAGTTGTTGTTTGTGGTCCTTCAGCCATGAATGATAGATTTATGACTTAGATTCATCATTTGATCACAACAGATCAACTGTAAATGTCACTGATTTATATCATAAAGAAAATGAACAAAAAACATCACTGATCCAGAAGGAGCCTACGAAAGTGAACTAATCTTTACAATGCAAAGGTTGCGTTTAAGGGTACTTTGACCAAGTGGTTCATCTGGCAATTGTCAAACAGGTACAGAGTGTAGCACATAACCTGAAAGAAATGCATCAGCATTGATGAACAGTTTAGTGTAATGGAACAAATTGTCTATTAAAACAAAAAGGTTATGTTGGCACCTGATCTCATTATTATATTTGGACATTCAAAATGCACGGAGAGAGATGTATTATTCTGAGACTGTACAATATGTATATTAGGGATTTTAATATGTTCTTTCTAGGCTGGGAAACATGAGGCTAGATAAGTGTAGTGTATGCCTTTAAAGCATAGGGTGAGTCCGCCAAGCAATACATGGCAGCCCTGAAGCAGGCAGCTTGCCTCTGTAATTTTGAGAATTTAGAGATCCGGCTGCGGGATCAGATCGTCTGCGGGTTGAGGGACAGGAAGTTGCGCCAGAAAATTTTTGCAAAGCAGAAGCTGACCCTGAGGGATGTCCAAGAGGAATTCCTAGCCTGGGACGCGGCCGAGGAGTCCGACGCGAGGGAAGGTGGATCCATCCACCAGTTGAGCGGTTGCAGCGATGCAGACGGGGCAGAGTTGGAAGTGGATGCCATCCACTGACAACAGCGACCGGTCACCTCCAACCGAGACAACGTGAGGGAGCCGAGACCAGCCGCGGCGGACGCAAGAGGCCAGGAGTGCAGGTGCGGAGCAAGCGGGCCCCGTTCTACCCAACTCCACGGCTACATCGGCCCCAGTCTACCCAGCATTGCGGTTGCGGCCCCCGGTCTACCCAGCACAGCGGCTGCGGACAACCCCGGTCTACCCAGTGTTCTGGCTGCGGCGTGAACAGCTCCCGGTCTACCCATTGCGCCAGCTGTGGAGGACAGCATCCCTGGTCTACCAGCCATTTCAAGTTGGCGAAGTGTCGGGCATGCGGGAAAACCGGGCACATCACGGTGGTCTGCAGGAGCAAGCAGCGGGATAGCCTACACGAGGTGGAGGCAGAGTTCCAGTTTGCTACAGGTACCGGGGAGTGGTTGCCGGGACTGACGGTCAGCCACACGGCGGGACGGACGGACGTTTTTCTAACAGGGGCCCCTGCGGCGCTAACCCCGAAAAGAAAACTGAGGGTGAAGCTGCAAGGGGTCCCCTGCACGATGGAGCTGGACTCAGGGTCAGCTGTGTCCATCATCTCCGACAGAACGTTTAAGGAGATTTGCAAGCAGAGCGGCAAATGGGTTCCCTTGAGGCCATCCAGACTGACCCTCTCTGATTTTCAAAATTCACCCATTAACGTCCAGGGGGAGGCGTTGGTGAGGGTTCAGTACAAGGGGTTCGAGGGCAAATTAAGTGTACTGGTCATCGAGGGCCAGCGGACCAGCCTCGTGGGGTTAGGGTGGTTCAATGCGCTGGGCATCGGAATCACGGAGATTCACCAGATGCGGAGCTGCCTTTCCCTTGAAGCAGTCTGCAAGGATTTTGCGGACGTGTTCAACGGGCAGCTGGGAAGGTACACAGGTCCCCCAATCTCATTTAAGTTAGACCCCCAGGTGCAACCCATAAGAATGAAGGCTAGGAGGGTTCCATTCGCACTAAAACATAAGAGAGAGTGGGAATTGGATAAGCTGGTAGACCAGGGGGTGCTAATGCCAGTCGATGGAGCGGAATGGGAAACCCCCATCGTAACGCCGCTAAAGGCAAATGGCGAAATTAGAATTTGCGCCAACTATAAGGGGACCATTAACTGAGCTTTGAGTACCCATTCCTACCCGGTCCCCGCGGTCAGCAGCATCCTGGCGTCCCTGCAAGGCGGGTTGGTGTTCGCTAAACTGGATCTTGCCCAAGCTTATCAGCAGCTGCCGGTAGACCCAGGGGCTGCTAGAGCACAAACAATCATCACACACAAGGGGGCGTTCCGGGTAGACCGGTTGCAGTTTGGGGTCAGTGTGGCTCCTGGAATATTCCAGGAGGTGATGGAAAGGACCCTCAAGGGAATACCAGGGGTTTGCCCTTATTTCGATGACGTCCTGATCACAGCCAGCTCCGAGGTCGTTCTGGCAGCCCGATTGAAGGCAGTACTTGAGAGGTTCAGGGGTGCAGGGTTGAAGCTCAAAAGGGAGAAATGCAAGATTGGGGTAACTGAGACAGAGTTCCTGGGGTTCAGGATTGATGCTCAAGGCATCCACCCATCTGCATCCAAAGTCAGGGCAATCAAAGAAGCCCCTACACCCCAAAACAAGTCTGAGTTGCAGGCATTCCTGGGCCTCCTCAATTTTTACCACGCATTCCTGCCACACAAGGCCACAATTGCTGAACCCCTACACAGGCTGCTTGACAAGCAAGCATCCTGGGACTGGACTGACACACACGCTCACGCATTCAAAACATTGAAGAACCTGTTAGCAGGCAATGCCACAGTCACCCACTTCAGGGAGGACCAGCCAATCTGCCTTGCTTGCGATGCATCCCCTTTTGGGATTGGGGCAGTTCTCAGCCATTTAAGGGAGGATGGAACTCAGACCCCCATCGCCTACTACTCCAGGACCTTGTCAGCTGCAGAGCAGAACTATGCCCAGATAGACAAGGAGGCACTGGCAGTGGTTGCAGGGGTAAACACACACACACACACACATATATATATAAAGAAGTACTTTTTGTTGTTAGAATCCTTCACCAAACTCTGAATTTCAACCTTTCTGACACAATCTCTACATAGCTGAACTACCTGTATGCATTATACTTGTTGAACTGTCTCTCTTTGTACATCTTGTATGTGTCCTTTTTATATTTCAATATTCATTAAGCTTTTTGTATAGCCATACTGTTTTTTTTCTTCTGTCCTCCATTTTTCTGCTCATTGGAATTGTTTACAATTGTGCTTTTAATATCTCTTTTTAAATTATTTATTTGAATTCATTTTTCTTTACATGCCATGGAACCTTTTGAAGTCAAAGCTGTTATTCAAATATAGTTTTAGTTTCCCTTAAAAAAGAATTCCAGCATTAAGTGATCACTTTGCTCCACTACTCCTGCTATTTAACAGATAATGTCTTTCTTATTGGTTAGCACAGCGTTTCCCAACCTTAGGAACTTGAAGATGCGTGGACTTCAACTCCCAGAATTCCCCAGCCAGCATAGCTGGCTGGGGAATTCTGGGATTTGAAGTCCACGCATCTTCAAGTTCCTAAGGTTGGGAAACGCTGGGTTAGCAACAAGTCAAGGACAGCTGATACTTCTGACCTTCCTTTCTGAAGGGCAGTGTTGTCATCAACCCAGGTCAAGAATTTTCTTGAAGGAGCATCTGCTTGGCAGATCTCAGGCTAATTAACGTCCCCTATCACTACTACTCTGTGCCACTTTGAAAGATGTACTGATTGCTCCATACCAGCAGTGTAATATATGTAGATTTATTTATTTGTTTGTTTGTTTTTTGTTTGTTTATTGGCCACCCATCTTACCACAGAGTAACTCCCATGAATTAAGAAATTCAATATGCAAATTTCAGCTTTTGAAATGAGGTATCTAAAAATATTTTAAGTTTTATAAGGATCCATTTGTAACTTTTACAAAAGTTACTTTCAGAATGATGCTTTCTACTGATGAGGAAATTAATTGTAAGATAATAATACTGAAGAAAACCTGAAGTGAAAACCTAAAAAATATAGAGTGAGTGAAAACTCTTTGAACAAAATATTCATAGACCTTGAGAAATTACTCTTTGTCTACCATCAGAAGCCTTCATTGTTACAGGTGCTGAACTTCACAAGATGTAAGCCACCTGAGAATGTACCAGTCTTCTCTTTAGAGATCTTCATCTTGATAGTTCTACATTTTATTATTCTCTTCTGAGGTGTTCTTGACATGTTTGATTTCAAAAGTTGTAAGGGTGTCACTTATCAACCATATCTCTTTGTGTCCACAGACCCGGATCTGGAAAGAGATTCAGACTCTTGTACCAGATAATTACTACATGGAAAATGACAAGAACCGATGAACAGTTCTTGTTGTGTCCTGTCAGGGTCAGGATGACACAATGGTGTTCCAAGACAATAGTTGTACATCATACCCAGCAATCTCCTCCCAGTCAATTTACTGAACCTTCTATAAATGCTGAGCTTCAGACCACACTCCTCATCTGATCTTCCAAGGATCTTTCCATTCATTGGAACATCTGATCCCAGGACTCACTAAGTGAGATCCAAACCAAGCTCATCATGAGGGTTGTTTTCCTTGCCTTGGCTGTGCTTCTTCTGGCTGCTGTGGTCTCTGGAGGTAAGAGTGAATGGGAAGTTACTGAGATGGTTGGGAAGTGAGGGTTGAGAACTTGCCCAATTTATCCTAAAATGATTTCTGATTTAAAAATTATATGACAATTATTTTCTTGAATAATAGCAGTTGGTTCTTCCATGGTGCTATAGCCATAAAGAAATGCAATGAAGGGAGGATAAAGCTGTGCTAAAGCTATGGAAGAGGCAGTCTTGTTATTATATTAATGCTTTTGTGGGTAGGGAACTGTTTAAGACACTGCTTGTAGATTAGAATAGTGCTTTAAATTAACGAATGAGAAAGAATATGCAATATCAGGGTACCAGGGTAGGAATGGGTTGGCACAACATGCTAGATTAGAATATTATAGAATTGGAAGTTGCATTTAATATATTGTAGAGAACCCAGCTGTTATTTTAACTTTTTGTAAAAATCAGACCATCACAGTAAACCATAATTTGGTGCATATATAGCTGGCCTAGCATTCTATGAGAACAGAGAATTGTGTTTTGTTAACTAAAGTTTCGAGTGTATGTGATTACAGTTTGTGTGCTTATTATTGTTAACAGCCAGCCTTGACCAACACCCTTAGCAATTAATAACTTTCTAAAATAATTGGAAACCATATGAGGTAAAGGGAAGATAGCAGTGTGCTGAATGTTATGCTACTTAATGGAAGCCCATAAGTGAAAAATAAAGGCAAATTGCATACCAAATACATATACTGAATAATTTTGATGTGATGTCCGCTATAGATTGTAACTAGTTTGGGGTTTCCCCCTGCATCTTAGCAAACTTTGGGAACACTGAATATGTGAAATAAATGACAGAATCATTGAAACACCTCAGCTATCCCAACATTATGTTTGGAGGGAAAAGAAGACTTATCCTTCCCCAGAGAGGTTCTGGCCAATAATGGGAATTCTGGAGACAAAGAAAAAGTTTCTAAGGATATTTCTTTTAACTTAACAGTGGAGGTGTGGAAAAAAGTATGCATAGTTAAAGCCAAAGAGTAACCTTCTCAGCCTCAAGTTGGACTACAATTTCCATTATTTCCTGGAGGGACTGTATATGCTAACAAGGGAAACCAAAACTGGTGCTCAGAAAGCAACAAATGTTGAAGTTCCAAGTAGTTGGATATAAAGATTGGAGAAATGCTGAATTATATATAACTGGCAAAATCCTGGGCACTGGATGTTGTTTTGAAGTGCCAGGACAGTGGTGCCAATAGATTATTTTAGGCTCTTTATTCTTGGGAGGGAGTTGTTTGTAGCCTTATATGTCCAAGACCTATCAAACATAGCTCAACTGGCAATCAAGTAAAAGAAGGAGCCCTGACATGACGCTAACAAGCAGCATCAGAGATTAACTATAGGAGAGCCTATTCATATTTTCATCCAGGAGGAGGGACTCATCTTAAAAGAGATTGAGAGCCTTAAACTTTGACAGTATGCTCAAGTCTTTGCTTGAAGATCTTAGGAAGGATTTAACCATCAGGTTCTGTTCCTAGACTGGCCAACAGAGGGGAACAACTCTAAGAGGGTTAAAAATTTGAGACATCTGTGGTTTCTGGCTGTAATAAATGTGATATAAATGAAGTCAGTTCACAGATTAACAAGGTTTACCTGTATTTCTTCTTACAAATGTTTCATAAGATTTATCACTAGCTAACTTTAGAATTTCTTTTCTACAGACTATAACGGTCATTGCAATGCCAATTGTCATACTCACTGTGGAAAACAGTGCAGATATGGTGTGAACCATGCTGCAAACTGTGCTTGTGCTGCTCTATATGGAAGTAGATATGTTTGCTGCCATTCACCGCCACCACCTCCACCACCTTCTCCTCCGCCTCCTCCACCACCTCCTCCACCACCTCCACCGCCTCCTCCACCACCTCCTCCACCAGCTCCTCATCATCCAAAATACTGGGGACCACACCACAAAAAAGGCTGAATCCAGACACTCGAAGAAGAGGAGCTTCAAATGTACAACCTTTACTTCAGATCTTGAGAAGCAAAAAATTGCTTGTCTCCTCTTACTAAATAAACAAGTGCTGAAATTTCAATCTTTGGAATACAGTGTCTATTTTTTAAAATATATACTGTATATATATTTAATATTATTCCTCCAAAGTTTTATACCTTGAAAATGTTGGAGTACAAGTCTTAGTATTTTATTTCAGTGTGGCCAATAGCTAGCCTGGATAGAATAGGTGGAGCTATGGTCACTCATATTCAGAAACTATCCAATTGAAAAAGGTGGAACTAAGTGACCAGGGACTCTCTTAATGCCTTTGGAGTATTGGAGAGATGCAGTGAGCAGGATGGTCATGTGAAAAAGCGAGTACACCCTCTTTGAGTTCTATGGTTTTATATATCAGGACATAATAAAAATCATCTGGTCCTTAGCAGTCCTTAGTAGATAAATACAACCTCAGATGAACAACAACACATGACATAACACTATGTCATCATTTCTTTTACAACAAAAAGTCAAAATGGAAAACCATGTGTAACAAACCAAGTACATCTGATGATTCAGTAGCTTGTAGATCCAACCTTTCGCAGCAATAATTTGAAGTAATCATTTCCTGTTTGACTTTATTAGTCTCTGGCATTGTTGTGGAGGAATTTTGGCCCACTCTTCTTTATAACGTTGCTTCAGTTCATTGAGGTTTATGGGCATCTGAGGTCCTGCTACAGCATTTCAATTGGGTTGAGGTCTGGACTTTGACTGGGCCATTGCAACACCTTGATTCTTTCCCTTTTCAGCCATTCTGTTGTAGATTTGCTGGTGTGCTTGGGATCATTGTTCTGTTGCATGACCCAATGTCAGCCAAGCTGTAGCTGTTGGACAGATAGCCTCACATTTGACTCTAGAATACCTTGGTATACAGAGGAGTTTATGGTTGACTCAATGACTGCCAAGTGCCCAGGTCCTGTGGCTGCATAAGAAGCCCAAATCATCACCTCTCCGCCACCATGCTTGACAGTTAATATGTTTGTGCTGATCTGCCATGTTTGGTCTTCACCAAATATGGCACTGTATATTATGGCCAAACATCTCTACTTTGGTCTCCACTATCCAAAGGACAGTGTTCCAGAAGTCTTCTGCTTTGTTCAGATGCAACTTTGCAAACTTAATATGTGCTGCCATGTTCTTTTTAGACAGAAGAGACTTTCTCCTAGCAACTCTTTTAAACAAACCATACTTGTTCAGTCTTTTTCTAATTGTTCTATCATGACCTTTAACATTTAACATGATAACTATAGAATCTGAGATGTAACTCTTGATTTTTTGCAATTTCTCTGAGCATTGTACGGTCTGACTTTGGGGTGAATTTGCTGGAACCTCCACTCCTGAGAAGATTGGCAACTGTCTTGAATGCTTTCCACTTGTGAATAATCTTTCTCAATGTAGAATGATGGACTTTAAATTGTTTGGAAATGACCTTACAATGGACAGCAACAATTGCTTCTCTAAGATCATTACTGAAGTCTTTACTCTTTAGCATTATGTAAACACCATAAAACCTTGCCTTTTATAGAGGTAGTCACACTTGCTGATAATCAATTGATCAAGAGCATTTGATTAGCAGCACGTGGCTGCTCTTCATAACTATGGAAGCAATAAGGGTGTACGGTACTTATTTTTCATATATGGCTTTTCAATTTTGACTTTCTTTTTGTAGATGATGTAATATGTCATGTGTTGTTATTCATTTGATGTTGTATTTACCTACTTTTAAGAACTGCTAAGGACCAAATGATTTTTACTAAGTCTTGATATATAAAGCCATAGAATTCAAAGAGGGTATACCTACTTTATCATATGATTTGTAAATGGGTGGGACTGGTTAGTTTTCTCATTTTCTTTCTGTTTTGGGCAGAGGGTAGAAAAAAAACTGATATTATTTTTCTTTAACTCTGAGAAGTTTGTTTTAGATATTTCAGTACTGTTTTTATATATTTCTTATGTCTAAATGGCCAAAACTACCAAGCAAGAGGAACCACAATAGAATGTATACAAAACTACCACAACAGCCTAGCACGGGTCCTTAAAGAAGTTCAAAATGATTCATTCAAATTTAACAGCTTTCTATGAAGAAGATTATGGTGGAAAGGAGTGAAAATCATAATGGTAGGAAGACAAGAATAGATTTTTCGTGGATGGCATCTCACAGTTAAGAGTTACAAATGCAAGGCTCTCTTTTGGTCATTTACGTAACTTCTTCAGTTCATGGAACCTAGAGGAAGAATATGGGTGATGCTGAGAGCTTTATAGATCAATGTCATACTATTAATTTGTATCAGAAATAACGTGCTAATGCAATTAATAGTATGTTGATCTCACTCCAGCAACCTGATAGTTCTCTTTTTTAAGGAGGGAAGAAAATCTTTTCTTGCAGAGCAAAGAGGAAGACAAGTCTTTCTGCTCTTAATTTTGAATCTGAAAATGTAATTTCTTCCTGGAATTCGTAGTTGTTCATAGTCCATCTTTTGAATAGTAGAAGGGTTTTTATTTTTGCTTTGGCTTGGAAGTGAAGAGGAAAAACATATAGGATTTATAAGGTAAAGGTAAAGGTTCCCCCGCACATGTGTGCTAGTCATTTCCAACTCTAGGGGCTGGTGCTCATCTCTGTTTCAAAGCCGAAGAGCCAGCGCTTGTCCAAGGACATCTCCATGGTCATGTGGCTGGCATGATTAGATGCCAAAGGCGCACGGAACGCTGTTACCTTCCCACCATAGTGGTCTCTATTTTTCTACTTGCATTTTTACATGCTTTCGAACTGCTAGGTTGGCAGAAGCTGGGATGAGTAACATGCGCTCACTCTGTTACGCGGCACTCGGGATTTGACCTGCCAAACTGCCGACCTTCTGATTGACAAGCTCAGCGTCCTAACCCACTGAGCCAGCATCCCTTGCATAGGATTTATATAGAACTTTTTAAAAAGTTGCTAAATCTGACCCAAACCTCTTGATAGTCCTCTTCTCAATATTTGAAATTCTTAAGTACATGTACCTGTGTATTATATATCACAGTTTTGTAAATTAATTATTTCACTCCTCTGTGTGTGTCTTCCTTAATCATGTTAAGGAAATCAACATTATAAAAATAATAAACCTTTATTGTCAAAGTACAACATGTGTACATTGAGATTAGCTGAGCCTCCCCCTGTGCTCCCTCCCCCCAACACACAGTGACAACAAACCCTCCATCCCACCACACTATGTGAACCAACTACACCACACACCGGCCTCCCAAGTCAACTCTGCATAAGATTATATCCCATTCAAAAGCCTAACAGACCACGGATAAAAGCTGTTCTTCAGCCTGTTGGTATGGCTGGCTATATTCCTATATCTCCTACAGTCCTCCCCGATGTAAAGTGGGGCAGGTTCCTCTTTTTTTCTCCGGAAGTCTAACACCATCTCTTTCGTCTTGCTGATGTTTAGGTGCAAGTTGTTGTTACTACACCATATGGATAGTTTTTGTACCTCCGCCCTATATGCTGTCTCATCCCCACCTGTAATAAGACCCACCACAGTTGTATCATCTGCGAACTTGATTATCGCAGTGGATGGGTCAGATGATACACAATCATAAGTGTATAAAGAGTACAATTAGGCAATAGCTTTACTAGGAAATATTTAATTGGCCCAAAAGAGTGCCTTATTTCCCAGAAAGATTGTTACCTAAGTTTATTGGAGCAGATATGCCATGTCATAAAGTATGCCATAAAAGGTTTTTAAGTGTTCAAGATACTCTTCAGTATATTTATATAGCTTGCCAGTTCATACACCAATGCACACAAACATACTCCAACAATAAAATATAACCAAAAATCTTCTATAATTACACCCTAAAACACAAATTGCAACACAACTTTTGAGCTGAAAAATTTAGATTCAGGGATATTTTAAACTCCTGGGTGACAATAGAAGTTTTCATGTAAAACTGGAAAGACTATTAAGGTAAGAAAAGGCTTATCTTCTGGGTTATTCCACTACCAACAAACCTTCTCATTAACAGCTATATATGTCTGATTTATGAATCTGATGTATAATCAAGGGGCTGAAGAGATTTCTGTGTAACACTAAGAAGGGAGTATTAGTACTCTGTGTTTTTATAAATCCCCAAAGGTTGGGGGGAGGCTGCTCTAGATGGTGCTATAAAGCACTGCTACAGAAATGAGTGAGAACAATCAGAAGGCTCATCTGCACAACCACCTGTTCTTCAGTGCAGAAGCATAAAAATAGGGTAGCGTAAAATTGTGCTGCTCATACTTCCCAGCAGATGGTCTGCTCTCCCCATTTTCTTCTCCCACCATTTCTTTTGACATAGGTGGCAGCAGAAGTCCAGCAGGGGAGTATGGTTCTGAGGGTCCTTGCTGCTCTCTGATTTTGGATGTTTTCTTGCAGACATTCATTATCCAAACGAGGTAACGACATCATGCTACCACTGATGATGCTTACCTAGTTTGGTAATGAAACCTCCGCAAGAAAACAACCAAGCTCAAAGAGGGCCAAGGACCCCTAATTTCAATCCTGAGCTACAAATATTCTCCTCTACCGGAATATAATTCTTTTGTTGCCAGTTCTTCAGTATTAAGGAGCAGAGCCCTCACCTCTGGGCCTTTTGCTACAAATAACTGGCATCAAACCAGCCATTCCCCACTGTGCCTCTGTTTCCCTTGATGCTTCTCATCAGGACAAAAATCTCTATTTTGATTCACTGTCAAGACAAAAGAGGAGTCAAAAGGATGGAAGCATGTTTTATGCCACCATCCTTTCCTGCTTGGTCCTAGCAGGATAGGATAGCATTTTTAATACTGCTTGGCAAACGATCCCCCTAATCAAAAGTAAAAAAAGAAAAAAGCTGCTGCCATGCTCCACATCAGTTCATACTCCTTACACCCTCCTTCACAATCTCATTTTAGAGCAACAATGCCTTGTTTGTTCTCCAGTGTAAAATATACAGGACTTGTTGAAGCCTAGGGGCAATTACCGTAGGTCTAAACTGAGGCTTGAACAATACATCTTTACACTATGTACTGGAGCAGACGAAATTGCAATTAAAGATAGGAACAAGTAAACACAATTATAGTGAACCTGCCCTCAAATTACAGTTACCCACGTGGTAGTTTGGGTTATACATAGGGACTCTATTCTCTGTCACAGACACCCAAAAATTCATTCAGATTCATTGCACCCTATCAACATCCAACTAGCAGGCTCCATATTGTAGATGACTGCTTCCCTCTTTCCCCTGTTGCCTCTTAATCAGGTTTCTTTTCAGCAACTCCTATGGTCCTATTTTTGCTTACCAAATTTCCAGATTTTTATAGGCATTTAAGAGTAATGCACACCCAGATGTTTCACTCAGGAGATGAGCCTTCCATGCGTCAGTCTTTTCCCATGATTTCAGATGAGGAATACTGTAGTTCAGCACTTTTGTCAGCCCTCCATGGTTGACCATACTTGGAAACCAAACAAACTACTTTCATTATAAGGTTACAATGACAGAACTTTACAATGTGCTTTCACCATCCCTTCCTTTGTCTTCATTAGAACTAGGAATGGTAATGCCTGAGATGCTTTCTCAAATTGCATTTGTGTTCTGCTATTATCTAGGTTGTTGGTGAAAATAGAATGTTGCAACATAAGGTTAGTGATAGTTGTATAAAATGATAAAATGCATAGGATTAAATTATGGGAAGTCTTGTGCAAATATGGAGCTGAAATGTGTAGATGGAAGTTAAGCATTCATGAAAATAGAATACATAAGTAAGTATTCAATACTGAGCAGGGAATAGATTTGGATATATGAAATCCCTTTAATGATTTGATGCAATACTGGAGAAATATATAAGGCATACTAGTTATGGTTGGAGATGTGAATGTGCATGTATTTTTATATGCATATGAAACCTTGTTGTTGGTTAAGCACCCAAATGATTGACATATAATGTTCATTTGTGTGATCCAATGAAGAATAAGGATTTGAAAGACAAAGGTAACATTTGAAGATGGAGTGAAGAATTACAAATTGCATAGATGGCAAAAACAAAATAAAACTCTGCAGCAAGTAGATAAGTTGGTGCCAACATACTATAACATTTACTAAAGATGAGAAAATAGATGAGAAAGATAGTGGCATTGCATTGTATATGATTTGATGTGAGGACCTGAATGTTGAACAAAACTGGAATAGTTATGTATGGAAATGTACTTCTGTCCATTTCATTATGTGAACCTCCAGATAGTCCTTGCTTAAAGACCACAATTGGGACCAACAAATTGGTCAGTAAGTGATATAGTTATTAAACAAGACATCATATGACCATAGTTTATTATTTCACTGCCAGCTTCTCCAATGACTCTTGTTGTGAAGCACACAAACGGCGATCCTATAATTGCAGCTGGTTGCAAAGTGCCCAAATGTTGATCACAGGCTGTGGCAATTGTGAGTATAAAGACTAGCCATAAAGTAATTTTTTTTAGTCCCATGGTAACTTTGAACAGTCACTAACAAGGGCAGTTGTTAAGTAAGCTCTACCTGTATTGAGAATTTAATAAATCAGGAGAAAATGCATGCAGTAGATTACTTAAGAAGTGAGTGCAGTGTCAGATCTTTTTTGTGATCTGTCAAGGAACTGCTGCAGCAAAAATAAAAATAATTAAAATTAAGCTTAAAAGCATACATGGAGGTTGAGCAGTTTATAAGCAACTTTCAGCTCAATTTTTAGTGCTTAAAATGTCAGAAAGCTATTGAGCACCACACAGTGGCACAAAAATGTATTTAAAAATTAAAGCAAGATCAACCACATTCCGTGCCTATTTTGTTATTTTTATAAAAGATAATGGAAAGTCTTTTTCTGCAAATAATTTTAAAGGAATCCCTCCAATAAATATGATGATGGTAAATCATGATTGTTCACAAAGTCAGCTATTTATACTGGATTTGGCATTTTTGTCCACCTATCAAGTCCTTTCCAAGGACCTGGGATAGGCAGATGTTGTTTGATGATGTTAAATAATTATTAAACACCTTTATAAATAATCACTACAACAGTGAGATGGTCAGCATATACATTCATTAAATAAATAGATACTAAAAAATGTGAAATCCTAGTTGCCAGTTCTTTAGCTACTGTTGGCCTTAACATGCATCAATTTCTTCCAGAGAAGCTATGACATCATCGTGTTTCTGCAGTGTGGCTTTATCATTATGCATATTTTCTAAGTGCTATCATTAGTAAATTAAATTCACAATTGAAAATTGGTGTAAACTTAATAAGTCAAGCTCTAATCAAGGACCTAAGAATTATTAAGGCTGCATCTAAGAATATACACAATTCCAAGCAGGGCGGGTTTTGGCTTTTTGTAAAATTAGGCTCTTTAGGTCCAATAAATTCAGCATTTTCAGATCACTCTGAGGATTCCAATCCTAGTTGATATAAAAAAAGATTTTTCCATAAGCATTCAGTTTTGATCTGCAAGTCCCAGTATTTCATTTTTTTTCAACTGTTTTTCCTCAAGTCTAGTATCACCCAAAGTAGCAATATTAATGACTTTCTTCTTTTCAGAAGTTATATCATTATTATATCAGGCATATTATGAGCAAGATGCCTGTCTGTTTGGATCTTAAAGTCCCATAAGAGCTTAACCTGATCATTTTCCAAAACCTTCTCAAGGATGGTTCCAGTAGTTTTTACTACATTAAAAATTTTCATTTGTTAGCCCTGTTTCATTTCACTCTGGTCTTTCCAAAACCCAATTCATCTGGTCTGCCAACTTTGTGTAGATTTATCAATGGTTAGTCCTTTCCCATTTTCAAGGCTTTTCCAGGCTTTTGTAGAATTGATGCCAATTTGCTCTAAATTGCAAAATCTGGTGGAACTGAATTATTTGCAATAGTCATGTTACTTTGTTTCAATTGTTCCATAATCTCTGTAATTCCTTTACTCTCCAGGTTACCTCAATCACTTACTTTTGATTTTCTTATTTTTCAAATTCTTCAAATTGCTATGCAAATTTTCTTTATCTTCAATTCCAATTGCATTTGCCATTTAGATTTCTCTTGCTTAATAACTTAATTCCTTCATATATTAAGTCTCAATTCTTCAGTGGTTATATAGGCTGCGGCATACATCAACTAGTTCATTTGGGCTAATGTTTCAGCTGGAAGAATCTTAGCAGCTTCATTAATATTCTTCACTGTTTTAGCAACATTTTCTAGTTAATTTGATTCAAACATGTTCTTCCAGCTCCTTTCATTCAGTTCTTAATTATTCCAACTAGTTCTTGATTACCAACAGTTCTTTAGCATCTCTTCTAGTTTTTCATTAACATCAATATTCTATTCCCATTCTACTGTTTATTCTCACTGTGAATTGGTATGATGATGATGATGATGATGATGATGATGATGATGATGAATAAATCTGAATTTTCAGTTGCTTTCTTTATCATCGCTTCCAGTTTATTGCTAATAAAGAACTTGTGTTTTAAAATTATGTTCTTTTGGTCCAGAAATCTCTTCTTTTTATTACATTACTATTCCTTGGGCAATTAAAAGTATCCCAAATAGATACATTTATAGAGCAGAATGGTCTAACATTCTTTTTTTTTTCTAGTTTGTTTTATGGAGTAAGACATTACTGATTTTACAGTTTGGACTGAGTCTCAAATCAACACAAAGTGGTCCATCTTTATAACTTTCCTAATGTTTAATGTAGCTACAATGAAACAAAATTAAAATATAATAGTACAGAAAAAATGAGTTCATATAAACTTTCTAGGATTACTGTGGAAGGGAAATCCTACCTAATCAGTCTATTTGCAGTAATATTCAAATAAGAGTACCATGAGAACATTGTCACTTTCTCATGTTAGGGAGAAGATATCAGCTCCTAAACCTGAAATGCAAAATATTATGCAGTCTAAAACACCAAGATCCAAGACCATGGCAGTTGGCATTGTTCATTTCAGTATAAAGGGCCTAAACACGTCATTCTCTTTTCACCCCAAAATGTCACAATATGTCAAGTGAGATTAGCAGAATCTCATGAGATGTCAAAATTTGAAAAATTATTTTATTTCAGAGGGGGAAAATGGACCATGATCCCTATCCAAAGAATTTCCATTTATTCACACTCCAATTCTAATAGCACCCAAAATCCCAATCTATATAGCCGGGTATTCCAAGGAAAGAAAAGAAACCATGATTTCCTAGGATTGGAAATGGACCATGTCCAAAAAGTAAGGGCTATAATTCAGGATAATAATAATTTGTTTGTTTTGGACCTCATTTCAGTTTTGAATCTCAACTCTCTAGGAATCACAAATGCCACTGTGCCTAGTTGCTTGGTTCTTTGCCATTTCTTTCATATAGTGATTTTCTGTTGCATTCACTAATGTGCAGATTAGGAGATGGGATATACATATCTGTTGGTTTCAATCAGCACAGCAAATCTTAGTCAGATTGGATCCCAAAAGATGCAGTATACATTGTGTGTGTGTATAAATTTTTTTTATTATTTTATATCCTGATTTTTAAAAACATACGGAATTCAAAATGGACAGTTCAAATATTATAAATACAGTTAAAACCACTATCATAACTAACTCATTAGTTAGGGTGCAGTTGTGGTGGTGCAGTGGTTAGAATGCAGTATAGCAGGCTAATTCTGCTGACTGCCAGCCATTTGATTCTCACCAGCAAAATGTTGACTCAATATCTTTCATCCTTCCAAGATCAGTAAAATGAGAACCCAGATTGTTGGAGACAATATGCTGACTCTGTAAAATGCTTATACAGTGCTGTAAAGCACTACGGAGTGGTATATAAGTCTAAGTTCTATTGCTAGTGCTAACGCAGATAGAAAATGCTTGGTTTAAGAGGAAAATTCAATCCTTTCTTTAAGAGCAGAATTTGTAGGGACTGAGCACAACTTTGTAGGGCATGCAGTCAAAAATATGGGAGGAGTAGGCTAAGATTGGAAAAGGCCTTCTTCAATGGGCCTAATTTAAGCTTGGTTTGTGAAAAGTTTTATTCCTGATCTGATTGATAATTTCATGGGTGATTATTATTAGGCAAAGATGTACAAATCTTCAGCACTGCACATTCTTTTGTTTCATATGAAATGTCTGTTCAGGTCCTTCTGGCTCACTGGCCTTCAAAGAGCTTAATCTTTATTTCAATCTTTTCTGCTTTTATTCTTTTCTTTCTTTCAAGGTGTGTTTGACATTTTTGATCCCATAAACTGTTAAGGCACCATTCATTTATCAGTTTCATTTGTTTAAAACTGGGGATCCGGTTTAGGAGAATAGTGAGTTCCGGCTTTTGGAGATTAGTAAAAAATGGTAGGCATTCTTCCTGTATCCAAGATATGATTGGGAGCAATGAATAGTTAATCTGTCAAGGTCAAGATGACACAAAACAGTTCCAAGACAATAGTCCAAGTATCATCCACCTGTTATCTCCTCTTCCCCCATTTCATCAGAACTTCCATAAATGCTGGGGCTCCTGACCATGTTATTCATCTGACTTAGCAGCCATCTTTGCCTTCCTCAGATCATCTCTCATCAAATAAGAGCTGAACCAGCCTCTGACCATGAGGATAATTCTCCTTGGTTTGGATGTTCTCTTCCTTTTTGCCATAACTTCTGAAGGTAATGACATGGAAATTCAATCATGCGTCTCTAGAGAATAGAGGGGTAGGATTAGATCAGAGATGGGGAACTTTAATTCTCCTAGATGTTATTGAATTATAATGCCCAAATTCCTCACAAGGGTAATGGTGGTTAAAGCTGCTGAAAACATCTGAAGAGACAAAAGTTCCCTTTCCTTGGATTAAATTACTCTGTTACCTTTTAACTCAAAGATAGTTAAATGATAATTGTGCTTTCTTTGGAGGGAGGAATAGCTTTATGGCTATATGCTTATCTTTATAAAAGGTGGAAGAAAATAACTACATTATTCTATAATGAATGTTGTCATCTTGCTAGAATTTTTCTGGAAGGGGAAGCCAGTGTTAGAAAGTCTAGAGATGGAGATACAGATATACAGACTTCAAAATTAGCTGGAGAGAAACACAGTGATGTGGCAAAGTCTTGAAATAGGAATATAGGGAGAGCCATGTTGGTTCAGAACAAACATCTGTCTTGTCTTGAATTCAAAGTGCTAATTCTGGAGAAAGGGGTGAGACTAACATTTAAAGAATCTGAGAGAGCTCTAAAACAATTTGGCACTGCTAAGTTTGATCCACATATGCCACTGGATGAAATAGTCCCAGGTTTAAATTAGCTGAGTTGAACTTTTATATTACTTAAATAGGCAATAGTCTTTTTTTTATTAAAAAGTTTTACAAAAACAAAGTTTTACAATATATCCCCAAATCCCCCCCACCCCAAACCCGCCCACTTCCCCCCCCCCCACTTCCCAGAGCTAAATACAGGATTATAGTTATAATAATCATATTCTAAATAAAAATTATGCAAATATACAATTAACCAAATTCATAATGTACTTTAACTCCCCTTTAACATAACTACAATCAAAGTACCAATAACAATATCCCACTAAAATCTACTCGTAAGCTAAATGGAACTTTTTAGTCCCATATTTGTTCTGAATATAATCTATCCATCTCCTCCAAACTGAAATATATCTTTCCTGCGAATGATCTTTCAAATAAGCAGAAATCTTAGACATCTCTGCAAGATTCGAAACTTTAAACACCCATTCTTCTATAGTAGGCAAACTATCCTTCTTCCAATATTGTCCCACCAGTAACCGTGCTGCTGTTATCATATTCAACATCAAATTAGTTTCTTTAACATCACAATCTACAACAATACCCAATAAAAACAATTGTGGAGAAAACTTTATCTTTCTCTTAAAAATCTTTTGAATGTTCCACCAAATTTTGATCCAAAAAGCTTTTATATTTCTACAAGTCCACCACATGTGAAAATAGGTAGCTTCTAAACTACCACATCTCCAACATTTAGGCTGTAAATTAGGATACATATTAGACAACTTCTTGGGATCCAGATGCCATCTATAAAACATTTTATAAAAATTTTCTCTTAAGTTTTGGGCCTGAGTAAATTTAACATTTCTGACCCAAATTATCTCCCAAGTGTCCAACGAAATTGGTTCCTGAATATTTTGTTCCCACTTTATCATACAGTCTTTTACCAATTCCATTTCCGAATCCAATTCAATTAAAGCATTATATATCCTCTTTATATGTGCACAATTTAAATCTCTAATTTGTTTTACTAAATTTTGATCTATAATTGTGATGCCAACCTTTTGATCTGACTTCCACCTAGCTTTCAATTGAGTATATTGAAACCAAGAGTAACTTATGTTTTCTTGTCTTAACTCATCTAATGATTTAAGTTGCCAATCATTCCCTTGCAATCGAAGTAATTCCTTATAAGAAACCATATCCATACTCACTCCCATAGATACACCCTCTATCGCGTGTCCAGGAATTCCCCAAATCGGTATTTTATAATTTAACTTATAATAATACTTTTTCCAGACACGCAATAAAGCGCTTCTAAGAATATGGGATTTAAAATCCCTGTCCACCTTCTTATCATAAAGCAAATATACATGCCATCCATATACCAAATCCCATCCCTCAAGATGAAGTATTCTCTTATTAGTTAAATTAAGCCAATCACTAACCCACGTCAAGGCAACCGCATCATAATACAATTTCAAATTTGGCGCCTTGAGTCCCCCTCTTTCACTAGCATCTTGTAAAATCTTAAATTTAACTCTTGGCTTTTTCCCCGCCCAAATAAATTTATTAATACCCTTCTGCCATTGATCAAGGTTGGCATCCTTTTTCAATATAGGTATCATTTGAAACAAAAAGAGAAACTTTGGCAGAACAATCATTTTAACAACTGCAATTCTTCCCAGTAATGATAATTGTATTTTTTTCCAATTATTTAAATCCCTTTGTACCTTCAACCATAATGTTTCATAATTATTCTTATACAATTTTACATTTGAGGCTGCAATATATACTCCTAAATATTTAACCTTTTTCACTATTTCAAAACCTGTTAATTTAGATAACATATCCCTTTCACTCATAGATAAGTTCTTAGATAATATCTTAGTCTTATTACTATTCACCTTGAACCCAGAAACCTTACCATACTGAGTTATAATTTCCATCAAATCTATAACCGACTGTAACGGTTGCGATACTGTCACAACCAAGTCATCGGCAAAAGCTCTCAATCTATAATCATTCTGTTTTATTTTAATTCCCTTTATCATAGAGGACTCTCGAATTTTAATTAATAAAATCTCTAATGTTAAAACAAACAATAATGGTGATAGGGGGCACCCCTGTCTTGTACGTTTTTCAATTTTAAAGGTCTCTGTTAGTCCCCCATTAACGATAATTTGTGCAGTTTGTTGTTGATATATAACTTTAATAGCATGTAAAAAACCTTCTCCAAAATTCATCTCCTCAACAACTCTCAATAAAAAGTGCCAATTCAATTGGTCAAAGGCTTTCTCTGCATCCAAAAATATCAATGCTGCGGAGACTTGGTTGTTCTTATCCAAGTATTCAAGCAAGTTTACAATTTGTCTTACATTATATTTCATATACCTTACAGATATAAATCCCGATTGATCACTATGAATCATTTGTTTCAAAACTTGCATTAATCTATTAGCCAATACTTTAGCAAAAATCTTATACTCTGTATTTAAAAGCGATATAGGTCTATAATTTTTAGGTTGAGTAAGGTCTTGATCCTCCTTTGGAATCAATGATACAAAAGCTGTCCTCCATGATGGTGGAACTGCACCTCCAGTCTGGATTTCATTAAACAAAATTTTTAAGGGTTCAATCATTTCAGGCAACAACTTTTTATAGTAAATTGCTGTTAATCCATCTGTTCCCGGAGCCTTGCCCAATTTCAATTGTTTAATAGCTAAAGAAATTTCTTCTGATGTAATTGGGCAATTCATCTCAAGTTGTTGTTCTTTTGAGAGTCTCGGAAAATGAGCTCCCTGTAAATACTTGTCTATATCTAAAGTTTGTATATTTTCTTTAGAATATAATTTCGAGTAAAAATCTAAAAAACTCCTCTTAATCAAATTTTGTTGGTAGACTTCTTTTCCTTTATATTCTATTTTATCTATAGTACGTGATTTCTGTTTCTTCCTTAATTGATAAGCCAACCATCTACCAGGCTTATTAGCGTTACAAAAAGTATTGTGTTTAGCATAGCGCAAATTAATTGCTACTTGATCAGCCAGTAGCATATTAAATTGTTCTTTCAATAAGTGTATTGAGATCCTTAGATTATTATCCAATGGATTCAAAATAAGCTTTTTCTCCTTAGCTTTAATCTCTTCCTCAATATCTAAACGTTTTTGCTTTTGCTTACGCCTGTAAGCATTATTCATATAAATCAAAACCCCTCTCACATAAGCTTTACTAGCATCCCAAACTATTTCCATTGAGGTACCTTTATGCATATTTGTAACAAAAAATTCTTTCATATTTTCTCTACATTTCTGCAAGAACAAGTCATTTGTAAATAAGTTCTCATTCAACCTCCAGGATCTTCTACTAGCATCTTCAGAAAAAACTCCAACCAAACAGGACTATGGTCAGACATTGTCCTAGGAAAAATCTTAATGTTCTTAACCGAAGAAAAAAGATCAGTAGTAATCAAAATAAAGTCAAACCTGGAGAAAGATTTATGTCTATCTGAAAAAAAGTAAAATCTCTGTCTCTCATATTCCTTTCCCGCCATACATCTCTTAATTCCAGATCTTCCTTCAAATCAAAAAAAGCTTTAGGCAATTTCGAATTAAAAAAGTTTTTAGAGGATTCCTTCTTGTCTTCAGATGGCACCAAAACTCCATTCCAATCCCCCATCATAATAACAGATTTATAATCCAGTTCGATTAGTCTCTGATGTAAAAATTTAAAGAATTTTTGCTGTTGTTGATTTGGAGCATATAATCCAATAAGAAGAACTTTCTTTCTTTGTAGTATTAATTCAATACTAACATATCTCCCTTGTTTATCCGATTCAATCAATCTTGCCGAAAAGTCTTTTCTTAAATAAATAACCACTCCAGGCTTCTTGTCCGGAGCAAAGGATGCAAAATGTGTTCCCAATCGGGAATTAATCAGATACTTTTGATCTTTTAATGCGATATGTGTCTCTTGTAAACAAACAATGTCATTTTTATGTTGTTTCAGATAAAAAAATACTTTCTTTCTTTTCTGTGGTGAATTTAAGCCATTAACATTCCATGTCAGGAACTTCACCATCTCTGGTGACCATGAGCCTTTGGAACATGGCCTGAAGATCAGCTGTTGCTCTCTTCGGACGTGCTCCTCCCACAGGCTCTGAGACAGCCGCATCTTGCGTAGCTGGACCAGTTACAGGCTTTTGTTTTTGCTCTTTTTCCATACGCTTATATGCAGCTCTTGTCATCCTCTGTTCTTTTGGGTCTTCCTTTAATACCAAACTCTGCTCCGTAGACTCCACCCGCCGCATCTCCTCAAGAGGCGATGACATTGCCCCTTCACTCAATTGTTTATCTTCTTGTCTTACTTCTGCTCTTTTGATTCGAGGAGACGGTGGTAAGCCTGCTTTCAGGACCTTAGTATAAAAATCTTTTGCTTTTAAAATTGTATCCAATCTGTATCTGGTCCCTGCATAATTTACCACAATTCCAATAGGTATTTCCCATCTGAACTGGATTTGTCGCTTCTTAAGCTCATCAGACAGAAAGGCAAAATCTTTCCTTTTTCTAAGAATTTTTGGAGGTATCTCCTTTAAAATCGTAATATCTTGGCCAGCAATTTGAAATTTTTCCCGATAAGAAGCCTGGATAATAGAATTTCTGGTTGATCTCCTGGAAAAATAAATCACTACATCTCTAGGTAAATTTTTTTGTCTAGCAATCCAGGAGTTAACCCTAAATGTCTTATCCATTTCCTTAAGTAATTCTTCAGGTTCACATTTCAAAACAGGAGCCACTGCTCGTGCTATTTCCCATTCCAAATCTTCTTTAGGATTCTCTTTGAGGCCTCTGATACGCAAAGCAAACTCCATGTTCTTATATTCTGATATAGTAACCTCATCCTCTGTTCTGTCAATCTTAGCTTCTGCTCTGTCAATCTTCTGTTCAGCATCAATGATTTTATTTTCCAAATTCTCCACATACTCCATAACTGAGTCCACACGAACATCCAGGCATTCTATATGTGCAGCCAGACCCTGAAGTGCAAGCACTATATCTTCCCTCATCTGGTTGTTTTGGTTAACAAATTCTTCCCTTGTTTCCTTTATTTCCTGCTGCAAAACTTGTGTTGACTGCATCACAACTCGCTGAATGTCTGTCAGTGTAAATGCAGGAGGTGGGGGGGGAGGGTGGTTGTACTGTAGGTTTAATCGAATTCTGCCCTACAGCTTGTGGTAAAGGTGAAGAAATAACATTCTTAGAGATTGGAGGCCCTCCCCCACGTCTCGCAGCCATCTCTTAGGTTTCGATTTCCTCTTTCACCCAGCAGAATCAAAGTTCAAAAAAAAAAAAAAAGGAAAAGGAAAGAAAAAATAAAAATTCTCCCAAAGTTCTTAACCTTCAATAACAGGCTTTCAAATAAACAAAATCCAATACTGGGTAAAGTCAGTTGCAAATTGTATCTCTTGCTTTGTAGCAAAATATAACAGTTTTCCAACGCAGTCACTACGCACAGGAAAGAAACATTCTTAGAGATTGGAGGCCCTCCCCCACGTCTCGCAGCCATCTCTTAGGTTTCGATTTCCTCTTTCACCCAGCAGAATCAAAGTTCAAAAAAAAAAGGAAAAGGAAAGAAAAAATAAAAATTCTCCCAAAGTTCTTAACCTTCAATAACAGGCTTTCAAATAAACAAAATCCAATACTGGGTAAAGTCAGTTGCAAATTGTATCTCTTGCTTTGTAGCAAAATATAACAGTTTTCCAACGCAGTCACTACGCACAGGAAAGAAACATTCCAGCGCCATTTTTACTCCATTTCAAACTTAAAACTTGAAGAAGATAATGAAACTGAGTTCAAGTTAAAATCCAACTTGAAAATTCAGATCTTCCTGCTTTGCTCTGCCTGCTTCTCAAAGAACAAAATACTCACAGTCCCATCTAAGCAGCAGGTGCAGTTGTCGTGTCTGGTTTCACTCCTTTTGGAGCGAAAACGTCCTGAGAGCGGAGAAAGCCTGGGCTCCGAGGGGGCTCACCCTGTTATCCCCCAAACTACTTGAGAGAATCACAGGGGAGCTCTACCTCTACCCAGGCAGGCTCGCCTCTCCCTCTTCTCCCGAGGGAGAAGCTCCAGCGCCACGGGACAGCTGATTTTCGCTGCCTCCGAGCACTTTGACGCTTCCCAGGATCGGGCGGCTTCAGAAAGCCGCCATTCGGCGCGGCAGCGCTACCGGAAGTCCAATAGGCAATAGTCTTGAATGTTCCTCCCTATGCAGAAAAGTTCCTGCAAGATTCTCACAAGTAATTTCATTTTATGTTCTTTTAGTACCTTATTTGAGGGGAAATTTTCAAGTATATTCAGGAAGATTCAGGAATGAGATTTCTTAATAATGCATTCTGAAGGGGCATCTCATCCATGCTTCCCAGGGGTCTCTCTGCTCATTGATTCCTATTTCAACTTTGCCAATTCTCCTCTTAGCTGACAAATTATGAATAGCTTAAAGAAACAAAGCCACAACATGGGATGGAATTAACAAGGATCGTGAACCTGATTACAGGACAACCCCTCTGTAAACTATGAATTTATTAGAGGAGATGTAAGAGTCTTGGGATAAAATGCTGAAGCTGGGAATTTGGTTCCTATATAAAAAACCACCCGGGTCCACCATCAGGTTCTCCAGCTTTTGCTGGAAAGCAGGATGATTCTCTCAGACCGGACCTCAAAGCTGCTCAGTGACTGAGGAATTTGGGAGAAAAATTTACCATGATCCTTCCTGCAAAAATTCACTTTGCTGACAGTTTAATGACT